>NC_059202.1:8082119-9282119 GCF_020615455.1 Coregonus clupeaformis
TGTCTTTCTGTCTCTCTCTCTCTCTCTCTCTCCTCTCTCTCTCTCTCGCTCTCTGTCTCTGTGTCTTTCTGTCTCTCTCTCTCTCTCTGTCTCTCCCTCTCTCTCTCTCTCGCTCTCTGTCTCTGTGTCTTTCTGTCTCTCTCTCTCTCTCTCTGTCTCTGTGTCTTTCTGTCTCTCTCTCTCTCTCTCTCTCTCTGTCTCTCTATCTCTCTCTCTCTCCCTCTCTCTCTCTCTCTCTCTCTCTCTCTGTGTCTTTCTGTCTCTGTCTCTGTCTCTGTCTCTGTCTCTGTCTCTCTCTCTCTCTCTCTCTGTCTCTGTGTCTTTTTGTCTCTCAATTCAATTCAATTTCAATTTAAGGGCTTTATTGGCATGGGAAACGTATGTTTACATTGCCAAAGCAAGTGAAGTAGATAGTAAACAATAGTCAAAAGTACAAATGGGAAAATAAATAAACATAAATATGGGTTGTATTTACAATGGTGTTTGTTCTTCACTGGTTGCCATTTTCTCTCTCTCTCTCTCTCTCTCTCTCTCTCTCTCTCTCTCTCTCTCTCTCTCTCTCTCTCTCTCTCTCTCTATGTCTCTCTCTCTCACTCTCTCTCTGTGTATTTATGTCGCGCTCTCTCTCTCTCTCTTTCTCTCTGTCTCTCTCTCTTTCTCTCTCTGTGTTTTTCTCTCTCTATCTCTCTCTCTCTTTCTCTCTGTGTCTGTGTCTTTGTCTCTCTCTCCCCTATTCATTTAACCTTTTTCATAAAAATATGCTTCCTGCTTTATCACAACTATTTTGCTCTGACAGCATAATATTTTCTCCTTAACTCTTGACATGTCCTTTCTCTTTAACTCACTCACTCACTCACTCACTCTCTCTCACACACACACACACACACATCCTGACCCACATTTTCTGTCCTCGTTGACATTATCTTTCTTTCACCAAGCTTCCGTTCGAAGGAGGAGAGGAGGTGAGTCTGTGGAGACCTGTTGAGGCATCATCACTGACACACTGTTCATTATGGATGAAGCACCGGCACGGCGTGGGCACTGAGCTCTGAGTCAGTCAGTCAGTCAGAACCTGCTCCTCGATCTTGAGGCTCCCAAAGATATGAGACTTAGATGCTATACACTGTGCCTCTGATCCAGTGGAGGCTGCTGAGGGGAGAACGGCTTATAATAATGGCTGGAACGGAGTGAATGGAATGGCATCAAACCATGTATTTGATACCATTCCACTGATTCCGCTCCAGCCATTACCACGAGCCCGTCCTCCCCAATTAAGGTGCCACCAACCTCCTGTGCTCTGATCCGACATAGTAAAGGTTTCTTTAGTTGTGTGATATGCATGGTGTAATTGTCAATTATAAATGTATTTGAACATGTGTAGTAATTGTCAATTATAAATGTATTTGAACATGTGTAGGCCTGCATGGTTGTGTTGATATTGTGTGTAGATGTGATATTTTAGTTTCTAGATGTCTGATAGGGACTAGGAGCTGTGCATTGTTTGTAAACACTCACAATGTGTCATGTAGAAAGCATCTTGGTCCATACATGCTGTGCAGCTGTATTCAGACTGTGTGTTGTCTCTGTGATCCTGTACAGAAAGGCTAGATGAGATGCTAGCTTCCCAGCCCACAGAGGCCGACTACAGAGCTGCTACTGTCAAACAGAGACCTACCGGCAGGAGAATCACATCAGCAGAGATCAGTGTGAGTTCACACACACACACGTGCAGAAACACAGATGCACACTCTCTCTCTCCCACACACACACACAAACGTACACATCTGAACACACATTCACACACACAGCCATTCTGAAACAGAGACCTACAAGCCGCAGAGTAATATCAGCATATACACCCTCCCACACACTCACATACCATACATACAGTTATGTATAAAATATGCATCTGAAACCTTTTTGTGTGTGTGTTGCAGTCGCTGTTTGAGAGGCAGGGCATGGCCCTACATGGTGGGCTCCACCCAGGGATGGAGAGGGCTCATATGCAGCTGCCTAGAGGGATGTCCAGGACCAAGTCATTTGGTAACACCTTTCACCTTTAGTACAGTACTCAGTCAATAACTTGACAACTGTAGCGCATCATCTCTGTATTGCTTTAGACTTTCTATCTCTCTCTGACCTTTGCCCCCTGACCTCTCCAGGTGCAACTGAGGAGGACCGACTGTCGGCTTTGGCTGGAGAACACCATTTCCCCCGGAGCTCTTCCATGACGGACAGCCTCCGAGACCACTCCAACTCCCATTCTATCCCGCCCCCTCCCCAGACTGCCCCCCCTCCTCCCCCCTCCCTCTACTACCTGGACACTGGCCCTCCTCCCGCCTTCTGCCCCCCTCCTCCCCCTGCCAGGGGTCATGGTCAGGGTCATGACCCTGGAGGTCGTTCCATCTTCAAGCCCTCCTCCCTGGACCTGGACCGGCCCTACGACCCATCGCCCCGCCAGTCCTCCCATGCCGAACGCCAGAAGAAGGCAAGGTCAATGATTATTCTTCAAGACTCCTCCCACTTACCCGTGGAGCCCACCGACATCCCCCGCCCCTCCGCCTCCGCTACACCACCCGAGCGAATCAAACGGAAAGGCCGGGTGATTGACAACCCGTACGCCAATGTGGGCCAGTTTAGTATTGGGTTGTACACACCCACCAAGCCCCAGCGCAAGAAGAGCCCTCTGGTGAAACAGCTACAGGTCGGTTAAGTTGTTTATTTCTTTATTCTGATTATTAGCTGTTACTTTAGCAAGTGAACAAAGTTTATTTTGAAGTTTAAGTTTCTAATTTCTTGTCATCTCTACCCCTCCAGGTGGAGGACGCTCAGGAGAGAGCCAGCATCGCCTTGGCTGCCGCCCACTCCCGAGAGTCCTCCCCCTCAGGTCGACACACACACACCCACGGCCACACACACACCAGCCGGGCCGACTACTACCAGCAGCAGCTGATGGTGGAGCGCGAGCGTATGCGTCTCCAAGGAGAGGCCCTGCTACAGGGGAAAGGGCCGTTCGCTGCCGCTATCGCCGGCGCTGTGAAGGACCGAGAGCGCCGTCTAGAGGAGCGGAGGAAATCAACAGTCTTCCTGTCGGTGGGGACCATGGAGGGGGGGTCTGGGTCCGTCCCTGAGGCCCCCTCCTACACCACATCTCGCTCCATCGATGAGCGCATGCTCAGCAGAGAAATGGGCCAGCTGCCGCCCCCTGCCCTGGCCCTGCGCCCCTCACCTGGCGGCACTACCTTCATACACCCACTCACAGGGAAGCCCCTGGACCCTAACTCGCCCCTGGCTCTTGCGCTGGCCGCAAGGGAGCGGGCACTTACCTCCCAGACCCAGTCCCCCGCCAGCAGCCCTGAGCCCAGGACTAAACAGGACAGGGCTGGGGCTGGGGCTGGAGGTCAGGGGGCTTCGCTCTTCATCGACAGCCAGACCAAAGAGCCTCAGCATGGGGACGGGAGTCCGGGGTCGCCCCAGGCTAGTAAACCCCAGTGGGGAGCATCCTCACCCGCATTGCTTCGCCAGGAGATGGAGGGAAGAGGAGAGGAGAGGAAGGAGGAGAGGAGAACGGAGGATAAGAAAAGTATGTTGATTAGTATCATGGACACATCACAGCAGAAGACGGCTGGACTAATCATGGTCCATGCCACCACTAACTGCCAGGCAGTGGGGTTGGAACCAGGGCTGGAGCAGACCCCCACCTCCCCAGCCACCGAGCCCAGTAAACCCTCCCTCAGTCGGGTTCCGTCGCCCAGCCCCTCTGCCTCTCAGCCTCAGCCTCAGCCCCAGACCCAGCCGCAGCCCCAGGCCCAGCACCCCTCCAGCCCAGCCCACGCTCCCCTGGCCCAGGGCAGTTCAGAGGAAGATGTGGAGCCCTACACAGTGAGCCTACCTCCAGCCATGCTGTCCTCAAGTGATGAGGATACCAGAGAGGAGCTGAAGAAGATCGGGGTACTCCCACCTCCAGATGAGTTTGCCAACGGGTTGCTGGCCAAGGCACAGGCACTGGCACAAGCCCAAGCCCAGGGGACCCCTGTACCCCAGTCTAAATCTGTCACCTCCCCCACAACACCTACCACCCATACTCCCCTCACCCCTTCCACCACCACCACCCCAACCCCCAGCCTGACCCCCACCTCAAGCCTGACCCCCACCCAGCTCCAGGCCCCTCCTTTCCAGCCATCCCCCGGAGGAGCAGTCGTCTCAGGGAAGCCATCAGACCCGGACCAGACCCATCCTCCAGCCCTGCTGGCTGAGTCTGGTTCAGCAGCAGACTCTGGTGTGGAGGAGCCAGACACACGCAGTTCCAGTGAGAGAGAGCGAGACCACCACCTGGAGACCACCAGCACCGTGTCCACCGTCTCCAGCATGTCCACTCTGTCTTCGGAGAGTGGTGAGCCCGCCGACACACACACCTCTTACGCTGACGGGCAGACCTTTGTGCTCGACAAGCCACCAGTGCCTCCCAAGCCCAGGCTAAAGTCCCACATCGGAGGCAGTAAAGGCCCGGTAACCTTCAGGGACCCGCTGCTGAAGCAGAGCTCTGACAGCGAGCTGTTATCCCAGCAGCAGGCGGCTGCTCTTGCTGCAGCAGCGGCCGGAGGGGCAGGGCTGGGGCATGGAGGCCTGGGGTCTGGAGGCCTGGGGTCAGGAGGCCTGGGGTCAGGCTCTATATCTGGTCTGGTGGGAGGCCCTGGGAGGCCCCGCTACCTCTTCCAGAGGAGGTCCAAGCTGTGGGGGGACCAGATGGAGGCGCGAGGACCCGGGGTGGGGTTAGGGATGGGGAGTCTTGGCAGTCTAGGGGGGTTGGGGTTGGGGCTAGGGCTGGGGAGTGAGGAGGGAGGCAAACCATCGGTAATGGGGGAACTGAGTTCCAGACTGCAGCAGCTGAATAAGGATACCAGGTCTCTGGGGGAGGAGGAGCCACTGGGGGCATCGCTGGACCCTGGGAGGAAGTCCCCTGTGACAGGTGCCAGGTAAGACAGGAAAGAGGAAGGCTAACTGAACATGGCCAAACCAATCTTAGGCCTTATTCAAGTACTTCTGAGATGCATCATTCCTTCCTCCCTTCCTTGAAGTAATCAAGAAGGAATCTTTTGGGTGGATTAATGCAAGGTTCCATTAGGCTACACAGCTTTCACATATCCACTCAGCTGTTCAAAAAGCTCCATATTCAGTTAAAAGGATTAAAAAACATCTGTAAATATTACATTCTAATTACCACTGCTGGCCTTGTTGTGCATGGTTTGCTCTCTCTCATTATAAAGTAGACTGATGATAGAAGACATGCCTAGCCAATGCTACGATGTTAGCATTAACTTTCCTTAGCAAAGCTAGTGCAAACAGGCCCTTTTATTAGCAATCCCCATCCCTCTCTTCATCTGGTACAGCATAGCAATATCAAGGCGGGATAATAGGGTTAGGGTTGAGGTTACACTTAGACATTTTGGTGTGGAACCTATAGAGTGATTGTATGACACGCCATTTTTTAATTACATATAAAGTTTTTTGGAGGATTTGTATTTATTTTGTGGGGTTTCTTTTCTTTCATTGTTCTACTGAAAGTCCTTTGTATTCCTACAGATGTGACAAGGACACAGATGAGAGTAAACTTTAAGTTTATAGCCACTAGGGTAAACCCAAACTCATTTTATTATTCATTTCCTAACCAGCCTATCAACTAACCTCAATGGAATTAAATAACCCTACTTTAATTTTCAGATTTTATTTATTTTATTTCTCAAACCGCCATCAGTTGTTACCTTGTTTGCATAATCCACTGCCTGACCTGTGGAGGACCATAAAACATGACAAAATGTTATAAATCGAAATATAATACATGTATAATCTATGTACTGTATATATGTAGCCCTGGATCTCTCTGACACGCCACCATTATAATGTAAAATTTATATATTTTCAGTAACTGATTGGAGTTTTAAAGATTCTCTCCAATGTACAGTACATTTTCTCTCATTGACAATGCTAGGTCTAGACTGAGTAAACCTCAGATCATCTCAAATAATTATATGATCTAATCCCGTACCGTATAGAGATTATAGACCACCTGAAACATGCTGAGTTCTGAACTCTGTTCTCTGTTTCCATGGTGACAGCATTGGCCTGCTGTCCACAGTCACCTTTGTTGTATCTAGTCAGTTATTAGCTCTAAATCTAATCACACTCAATAAAATACTGTGTGTGTGTGTGCGTGTGTGTGCAGGGTTGGTCGATTGGTGCAAACAAGGTAACACAGGGCCTGGAGGGATGCACTTCCTGAACGCTTCTTCTCATCTCACGCACATACACACTCTCACCTCTGACCTTTAGGCCCTGACCTATGACCCTGCCAGCCTCCACACACTACTCCCTCTCTCCTATGTGCAATGCTCAGCTGGAGTGGGTAGAAGGTGCCTCTAACCACTGATAAAGGATCAATTCATTTTTTAACACCCAAATGGTTTAAAGATGGAATCCGCAGTAGGAGAAACAGCACCACTGTCTGCCCCACCGCCGTTGTTATATTTTTGGTTGTTGACAAGCGGAGGTGAGGAGCGTCGAGCAACATGCTAAAATAAATTGCAGTACATATTCTTATGTTCTATCACCGTGCAATGATGTCTGAGGTAAAAAGAAAAAACTGTGTTTGTTGTTTGCAGTAACTTCTTTGTTGTTGTAATATCGCAAACAGACATGGCAGTTTCACCATTAAGGATTCCAGCTTTAAATTAGGATTGGGGCTAGGGTAATCTGATCCTAGATCTGTTGTTAGGGTTAACATATACCTCTAGCTCCCTCCTTAGATTGCTTTCATCTCTCTCCTCTTTGCCAGTTACCATGTTCACTCCCTCCTTCCACTATGGTCTGCTGGCTGCTTAAAGGGATAGTAGAACCCCAAAATCTTAGTCTGTCAGATATCAAATATTTAATGGAGACTGCAGACTTCTCCTAATGCATATACAATAGCAGGATCTACACATATACAGTGGGGAAAAAAAGTATTTAGTCAGCCACCAATTGTGCAAGTTCTATCACTAAAAAAGATGAGAGAGGCCTGGAATTTTCATCATAGGTACACGTCAACTATGACAGACAAAATGAGAAAAAAAATCCAGAAAATTACATTGTAGGATTTTTTATGAATTTATTTGCAAATTATGGTGGAAAATAAGTATTTGGTCAATAACAAAAGTTTCTCAATACTTTGTTATATACCCTTTGTTGGCAATGACACAGGTCAAACGTTTTCTGTAAGTCTTCACAAGGTTTTCACACACTGTTGCTGGTATTTTGGCCCATTCCTCCATGCAGATCTCCTCTAGAGCAGTGATGTTTTGGGGCTGTTGCTGGGCAACACGGACTTTCAACTCCCTCCAAAGATTTTCTATGGGGTTGAGATCTGGAGACTGGCTAGGCCACTCCAGGACCTTGAAATGCTTCTTACGAAGCCACTCCTTCGTTGCCCGGGCGGTGTGTTTGGGATCATTGTCATGCTGAAAGACCCAGCCACGTTTCATCTTCAATGCCCTTGCTGATGGAAGGAGGTTTTCACTCAAAATCTCACGATACATGGCCCCATTCATTCTTTCCTTTACACGGATCAGTCGTCCTGGTCCCTTTGCAGAAAAAACAGCCCCAAAGCATGATGTTTCCACCCCCATGCTTCACAGTAGGTATGGTGTTCTTTGGATGCAACTCAGCATTCTTTGTCCTCCAAACACGACGAGTTGAGTTTTTACCAAAAAGTTATATTTTGGTTTCATCTGACCATATGACATTCTCCCAATCCTCTTCTGGATCATCCAAATGCACTCTAGCAAACTTCAGATGGGCCTGGACATGTACTGGCTTAAGCAGGGGGACACGTCTTTAACTGCAGGATTTGAGTCCCTGGCGGCGTAGTGTGTTACTGATGGTAGGCTTTGTTACTTTGGTCCCAGCTCTCTGCAGGTCATTCACTAGGTCCCGCCGTGTGGTTCTGGGATTTTTGCTCACCGTTCTTGTGATCATTTTGACCCCACGGGGTGAGATCTTGCGTGGAGCCCTAGATCGAGGGAGATTATCAGTGGTCTTGTATGTCTTCCATTTCCTAATAATTGCTCCCACAGTTGATTTCTTCAAACCAAGCTGCTTACCTATTGCAGATTCAGTCTTCCCAGCCTGGTGCAGGTCTACAATTTTGTTTCTGGTGTCCTTTGACAGCTCTTTGGTCTTGGCCATAGTGGAGTTTGGAGTGTGACTGTTTGAGGTTGTGGACAGGTGTCTTTTATACTGATAACAAGTTCAAACAGGTGCCATTAATACAGGTAACGAGTGGAGGACAGAGGAGCCTCTTAAAGAAGAAGTTACAGGTCTGTGAGAGCCAGAAATCTTGCTTGTTTGTAGGTGACCAAATACTTATTTTCCACCATAATTTGCAAATAAATTCATTACAAATCCTACAATGTGATTTTCTGGATTTTTTTCCCTCAATTTGTCTGTCATAGTTGACGTGTACCTATGATGAAAATTACAGGCCTCTCTCATCTTTTTAAGTGGGAGAACTTGCACAATTGGTGGCTGACTAAATACTTTTTTCCCCCACTGTATAACATCATCTACACAATATAATCTACATAAATGGCATGAACTACATAACTTTTAGCTAAACTTTTTAGGTATAAAAACATCTGATATATTCTTGGAGTGAACTATCCCTTTAACGTTCAGAGAGATTGGGCTAAATTAATGATCCCGGCCTCACCTGACCAATCAACTTCAAGCTTCAAGCACATCAGCAGAGATAGAGTGGGATTAACTGTTGCCTGCTGTTGAAATACTGTGCATTAGTTGTTTTTACTAGTTTGGTCTTCCTTATTTTAGTATAGTAGATTTGATGTTGATCATGATTGTTTATGATGCATGTAGGTGATAGTGGTTATACAGTATAAAATAGCTTAGATGTAGTTAGTGTGAGGCTCAGTTGACCAACCTTATTAGTCGCAATAGTCTTCTTTCAGGAGTCTTTGGATGCATCTCAATAGTCTAAAATGGCTTCTCTCCTCACCACCTCTCCTTCATCTGCATTGAACTGATCTGAACAGGTGAACGCAACATGGGCGATGGCTACTTGGAATTTACTTTCACCTGTCCAGTTCTTTCATATGATGCGGTGACTATGAAGTAAAGAAGGGAAGAGGAAGGAGAGGAAGGAGAGGAGAAGAAAATAAGTGATTTTACGACTATTGAGATGCAGACCTGATGCCTTTGTTTGTCTACTGAGCAGGAGGACCAGTTATGACCACCAGTACCATTCTGACCTGGTTGTGGATAGGAACAGTAATGGCGGCCTGCGAGCTCGCCTCAACTCTCTCTCCATGAAACTCAGCAATGTTCTCAGATAAGGTGCTGAGGGACACTACTATTATAGCATTATATGGAGTAGTTATGGTTAGTCATGTAGCGTACCAGCAAAGCAAATGTGTTAGTTGGATATTTCACAATGTGTTTGAAGTAAGTATCACATCCCGTCAACTCAACCAATCCCAGAGCTGGACTCTGACATTACCTACATTCCCTGTGATGTCAGAGAATAGCGTGATGTCACATGTGTCATGTGACGGAGTGTTCTGATTGGCCCACTCCTCCCTCTCAGTTAATTTGACTAATCTTGACCTTATCCAGTCAAAATCAACCTCCCTGCATCGTCCCGCCCCCAACATCATCTGATACTTCTATTTCTACAGACTTTCTTTCTGTTCAGTTTAAATTAAGGAAAAGCTAAAATTATGCACACCATTATTCTCTCTCTCTTCCTCCCTCTCTTTTTCTCCCACTTCACACAGTTGCAGAACTCATTCGCTTGATTTCTGTGGTGTGTTCACTCACTCAGTGTTGCTCCATACATTTATCACCATACCATGTCTGTCCCATTCAAATGTATCCATGCCGCCACAACTGCTATATGTGTCGTTCATTCAGTCATTCATTAATGTCCACTCATGCTATGTTGTCATAGCTTTGGCTGGTTCAGGAAATCCTGGTTGTCATTTGTTTGAGTTGTGCTCTTTGGCCTCCTGTTCTTTTCTGAGCTTTTATTTATGTTCCATATGTTTCTGTTTTATGTCAGTGATTATGTTGGGGATGGCATTAGTCCACTGACTAGTCAGTTATCACACACTATAGTATACACTCTACAATACTATGAGTCTCCATAATCTGAGTTTAAACCCACAAATACACAGAGTCAGGAGACTCTTGCCATTCATCCTGTTCTCATTGTTTTATTTTGTTGTTGTTTCTGTTGGTTTGTATTCTTTATTCTTTTATTCAGTGTTTGAGATGTGAATAGTGTGCTCATTTCTCTCTCATGTGGCCTGCTGGACTCATCTGGTTCTGATTTACTCAACTCTGCTGTCGTTGTCATGTCGAAAACATACACACACACACACAGCCACACACCCACACTAACAAACACGGGCACCATTCATGCACATATACACACATACATTGGCTTGACATGGCCAGCGGAGTTGTCTAAAGCCGAGCCAGGTGTGGCTAGCAGGCTACGTCTCATGGACTGATGCTAACATTCTCTCCCATTGCTCTCTCTCTGCTCACCTTGCATGCTCCGCCCCGCTGCTCTGATCTGATTGGTCTAGAACTGACTGTATGCCCAGGAGGGCAAGACGACCGTGTAAGTGCGCATGGAGCTCATGTCATCTCACTCTGCCCATCTCTGTAGCTACCAACCCTCTCACCTCCTAAACCCATGCCACATAGCACTCTCCCAACACACACACAAAGACATACACAAATGCACACGCAATCGCAAGTACACATGGATGTTGGTACTGACTGAAAACACTTAACCACCCTGTCCTCCACCACTCCCATGCACCTCCCTGCCTGTCCCCAAAACCAGCCTACTCCTCCATTTCCCCCCTGAACCCTTCCACCACACCACCTCTCCACCCCTCCCTCCCCTTAACCCCTCACTCTCTCCATTAATTCCTGCTGTATTGGCTGTTCTTCATCTCTCCACCCCTCCCTGCCCTTAACCCCTCGCTCTCTCCTGTCATTCCTGCGGTATTGGCTGTTCTTCACCTCTCCACCCCTCCCTCCCCTTAACCCTTCAGTCTCTCCAGTCATTCTTGCGGTATTGGCTGTTCTTTACCTCTCCACCCCTCCCTCCCCTTAACCCCTCACTCTCTCCAGTCATTCCTGCGGTAATGGCTGTTCTTCACCTCAAAGCCCTCAGGTCTCACACTGTACAGTGCTTTATCATGGTCAAACATAGACAAATAATCAAACCATTACTATCTAAAGTGTTCTAACACTGTACACAGGGTACAGTCTGTAGTGAGACTCAGGGAAAGCACTGGGATATAGTATAAATACGGTAGTCTACAGTGTGAGGACTGAGCTAGTGTTGTAGCTGCCATAGCTCTCTCCTTTCTTTCCCATAGAGCAGACCATTTTCCTCCCATACAGAGCCCTACCCTTTCTCCTGTAGAGCAATAAAGACATGACCCTTACTCTTACTACATGCATGGTCAGCTTTTTGGACCCAAAATATGCTGACACAAGGAAATCATGTTCACTGCTTTTATTTGTGTGCATGCTTGTGTGTGTGGTCAAAGACATGGCCAGGTTTTGAACAATTATTATTTAGCTCTGGCATTTGTTGGAGGTTACATTAGGCTTGTATTATGTTCCTCTGACAGGACATAACATTTACATTTACATTTACGTCATTTAGCAGACGCTCTTATCCAGAGCGACTTACAAATTGGTGCATTCACCCTATAGCCAGTGGGTTAACCACTTTACAATAATAAATTATTATTATTTTTTATTTATTTATTTTTGGGGGGGTAGAAGGATTACTTTATCCTATCCCAGGTATTCCTTAAAGAGGTGGGGTTTCAAATGTCTCCGGAAGGTGGTGAGTGACTCCGCTGTCCTGGCGTCGTGAGGGAGCTTGTTCCACCATTGGGGTGCCAGAGCAGCGAACAGTTTTGACTGGGCTGAGCGGGAACTATGCTTCCGCAGAGGAAGGGGAGCCAGCAGGCCAGAGGTGGATGAACGCAATGCCCTCGTTTGGGTGTAGGGACTGATCAGAGCCTGAAGGTACGGAGGTGCCGTTCCCCTCACTGCTCCATAGGCAAGCACCATGGTCTTGTAACGGATGCGAGCTTCAACTGGAAGCCAGTGGAGTGTGCGGAGGAGGGGGTGACGTGAGAGAACTTGGGAAGGTTGAACACCAGACGGGCTGCGGCATTCTGGATGAGTTGTAGGGGTTTAATGGCACAGGCAGGGAGCCCAGCCAACAGCGAGTTGCAGTAATCCAGACGGGAGATGACAAGTGCCTGGATTAGGACCTGTGCCGCTTCCTGTGTAAGGCAGGGTCGTACTCTCCGAATGTTGTAGAGCATGAACCTGCAGGATCGGGTCACCGCCTTGATGTTGGCGGAGAACGACAGGGTGTTGTCCAGGGTCACGCCAAGGCTCTTCGCACTCTGGGAGGAGGACACAACGGAGTTGTCAACCGTGATGGCGAGATCATGGAACGGGCAGTCCTTCCCCGGGAGGAAGAGCAGCTCTGTCTTGCCAGGGTTCAGCTTGAGGTGGTGATCCGTCATCCATACTGATATGTCGGCCAGACATGCAGAAATGCGATTCGCCACCTGGTTATCAGAAGGGGGAAAGGAGAAGATTAGTTGTGTATCGTCAGCGTAGCAATGATAGGAGAGGCCATGTGAGGATATGACAGAGCCAAGTGACTTGGTGTATAGGGAGAAAAGGAGAGGGCCTAGAACTGAGCCCTGGGGGACACCAGTGGTGAGAGCACGTGGTGCGGAGACAGCTTCTCGCCACGCCACTTGGTAGGAGCGACCGGTCAGGTAGGACGCAATCCAGGAGTGAGCCGCGCCGGAGATGCCCAGCTCGGAGAGGGTGGAGAGGAGGATCTGATGGTTCACAGTATCAAAGGCAGCAGACAGGTCTAGAAGGACAAAAGCAGAGGAGAGAGAGTTAGCTTTAGCAGTGCGGAGAGCCTCCGTGACACAGAGAAGAGCAGTCTCAGTTGAATGACCAGTCCTGAAACCTGACTGGTTTGGATCAAGAAGGTCATTCTGAGAGAGATAGCAAGAGAGTTGGCTAAAGACGGCACGCTCAATAGTTTTGGAAAGAAAATAAAGAAGGGATACTGGTCTGTAGTTGTTGACATCAGTGGGATCGAGTGTTGGTTTTTTGAGAAGGGGTGCAACTCTCGCTCTCTTGAAGACGGAAGGGACATAGCCAGCGGTCAAGGATGAGTTGATCAGCGAGGTGAGGTAGGGGAGAAGGTCACCGGAGATGGTCTGGAGAAGAGAGGAGGGGATGGGGTCAAGCGGGCAGGTTGTTGGGCGGCCTGCAGTCACTAGTCGCAAGATTTTATCTGGAGAGAGAGGGGAGAAAGAAGTCAAAGCATAGGGTAGGGCAGTGTGAGCAGGACCAGCAGTGTCATTAGACTTAACAAACGAGGATCGGATGTCGTCAACCTTCTTTTCAAAGTGGTTGACGAAGTCATCCACAGAGAGGGAGGAGGGGTGGGGGGGGGGGGGAGGATTCAGCAGTGAGGAGAATGTGGCAAAGAGCTTCCTAGGGTTAGAGGCAGATGCTTGGAATTTAGAGTGGTAGAAAGTGGCCTTAGCAGCAGAAACAGATGAAGAAAAAGTAGAGAGGAGGGAGTGAAAAGATGCCAGGTCGGCAGGGGAGTTTAGTTTTCTTCCATTTCCGCTCAGCTGCCCGGAGCTCTGTTCTGTGAGCTCGCAATGAGTCATCAAGCCACGGAGCTGGAGGGGAGGACCGAGCCGGCCGGGAGGATAGGGGACACAGGGAGTCAAAGGATGCAGAAAGGGAGGAGAGGAGGGTTGAGGAGGCAGAATCAGGAGATTGGAGGGAGAAGGATTGAGCAGAGGGAAGAGATGATAGGATGGAAGAGGAGAGAGTAGTGGGAGAGAGAGAGCGAAGGTTGCGGCGGCGCGTTACCATCTGTGTAGGGGCAGAGTGAGTAGTGTTGGAGGAGAGCGAGAGAGAAAAGGATACAAAGTAGTGGTCGGAGACATGGAGGGGAGTTGCAGTGAGATTAGTAGAAGAGCAACATCTAGTAAAGATGAAGTCAAGCGTATTGCCTGCCTTGTGAGTAGGGGGGACGGTGAGAGGGTGAGGTCAAAAGAGGAGAGGAGTGGAAAGAAGGAGGCAGAGAGAAATGAGTCAAATGTAGACGTAGGGAGGTTGAAATCCCCCAAAACTGTGAAGGGTGAGCCATCCTCAGGAAAGGAACTTATCAAGGCGTCAAGCTCATTGATGAACTCTCCAAGGGAACCTGGAGGGCGATAGATGACAAGGATATTAAGCTTAAATGGGCTAGTGACTGTGACAGCGTGGAATTCAAATGAGGAGATAGACAGATGGGTTAGGGGAAAAATTGAGAATGACCACTTGGGAGTGATGAGGATTCCTGTGCCACCACCCCTCTGACCAGATGCTCTCGGGGTATGCGAGAACACATGGTCAGACGAGGAGAGAGCAGTAGGAGTAGCAGTGTTTTCAGTGGTAATCCATGTTTCCGTCAGCGCCAGGAAGTCGAGGGACTGAAGGGTAGCATAGGCTGGGATGAAGTCAGCCTTGTTGGCGGCAGAACGGCAGTTCCAGAGGCTGCCTGAGACCTGGAACTCCAGGTGTGTGGTGCGTGCAGGGACCACCAGGTTAGAGAGGCAGCAGCCACGCGGTGTGAGGCGTTTGTGTAGCCTGTGCGGAGAGGAGAGAACAGGGATAGGCAGAGGCATAGTTGACAGGCTGTAGCAGATGGCTACAATAATGCAGAGGAGATCGGAATGAAATGAACTAAACATCTGGGAAAGGAGAGAGCAGGGCCTCCCTCACCAAAAAAAATATAACTCTCCCAACTTCCACCTCAGAAACTATAATTGTTTCACTGAACCACCCGAATAAAACTCTCCCAACTTCCACTTTAGAAATTAGAATAACCATAAACATCCTCCATCACACACCCTCATAGCTTCAAATCAGAGCTGTGTTTATTGAGGCATAAAATAAATCATTATGTGATCTTGCAGACATTGATTCCGCTTTGACATAACTTTATTAAACGAGCACCATTTGCCAGAGTAGCCTGTTCTCTGGGCCTGCCGAACGAGTAGAGAAGAGACTGTGTGTAAAGTAGAGAATCACACGCATTTACTATAGAATACTACAGTACTTACTATACAATTATGTAGTGAACTGTAGTATACAGTAGAATACTATACTACACAGTGTGTAGTACTTACTATATAATTTTGTAGTACACTGTAGAATACTATAGTACAGACTGCAAAAACACAGTAATTACTACAGTATTGTCCACAAAAACACTACAGTCTGCAAAAACACTACAGTAATTATTATAGTATATTCTACAGTATTTAATTTGCTTATCTGAATTTGTGCCACCCATAAGTGAGAAACCCATAAGTGAGAAAACTATTATGTTCCCTACAGATTATAGAAAAGAGCAGAAGCTCTGAACTATCTGTTCAGACCTCAGTCCTACCGACCTACAGGTTATGGAAAATTTGCTCTTTGAGTATTTTGTCCAGTAGTTTTCCTCAAGGAGAAAGGCCCCACTGCTATGTCGAAGATAATAAAACAAAAACACTATAGTAAATACTACAGTAATGTCCGCAAAAACACTACAGTAAATACTACAGTATACTACAGTCTGCAAAGACACTACAGTAAATACTATGGTATATACTACACATTTTTTTACTAAAGTATTTATTCTATAGTAAACTGTAAATACGACTGTAAATGTACTACAATCATGTCCGCAACACTAGAGTAAATACTACAGTATTCGCTGTAGTGTTTTTGCGGTCCAAGAATGGCCACTGGTGGAACGGCACCGGTTTCTGGTTCCCCGTCTGTGAGACTGGAGTCTCAGTGGGGTTTAGAATGGCGATGGGAGCCAGGGAAATGCTGATGGGGGTTCTAAGTCTGAGAGGATAACTTCCTTGGCAATGAGACAGAATTAAGTTTCACTAAAGTAATTTACAAAGGAGAGAGGGAAAGGGAGAGAGGGGAGTGAGAGATAGAAAGAGATTGATGAGCAGATACTCTCAGTGATTGCTCTGTCAGAGTGAGTTGGATCCACCAAGTGTTACTGGATCGTCTTCCACTAGCTAGACAGTATGCAGCTAACGTGTCTCATGCACGCCATATGCCAGCAACTGGATAGATGGAACCGAGAGAGAACAGAGCGAGCGACTACAGAGAGAGCAGAACCCATTTCTGCTCTGTAAGATGTTCTGCCATGTTCCGGTTCTGTAACCTTCCAGTTCCTTAGTGTTCCAATTCAACTGTGTTTTCTGCAGTATTCCTCTCTCCTGACCCAAGAAAGGTTGGCCCATCTTGTATTAGGCCTTTAAGTCATGTACAAACCAACTGAGTAGTTGAAAACACTGAAGCTTTTGATCTTGCTGTGATTTTAACTACCTTGCTCTCACTAACGGTCACTAACCCTGCAGCCCCCCAGTGGCTTGATGTTTCAAAGGCTCAACAGATCAGGTGGCCATTGTTACTTGTGTGAAGCTTTGTAGATAAAAACACTGTGACATTGTTCTAATATCTCTTTACCTTTATCTTTCTTTCTCTACATCTCATTGCGCTTGCTTTCTCTGTATCCCTCTCACTTTCTTTCCCTCCCAACCTCCCTCTCCTTCTCTCTCTCGCCATCTTTTGCTCTCTCCTCCAGACTTTTCAGCAGTCTAGGAGAGCTCCACACCATTTCCCAGAGAAGCTACGGCACCTCCTACACAATCCGGCGTGGCAGCCACTACCCCATTACACGCCGAATCGCAAGCCCCGGCTCGGGCTCCCCAGATCGGGGTGACCCCCTAAGTCGACTCCCAGGCTTCGGCTTACCCACCTCGCCCACCACGCCGCCCCACACCATCCTCAAGTCATCCAGCCTCAGCCTGCCCCATGAGCCCAAAGAGGTGCGCTTCGTTATGAGGAGCTCCAGCGCCCGGTCCCGCTCCCCGTCCCCCTCTCACTCTCCTGGGCTGGGCTCGCCCCTCCTGGCCCTCAGGCCCTTCCACCAGAAGCCCCTCCACCTGTGGAACAAGTACGACGTTGGAGACTGGCTGGAGAGCATCCACCTGGCGGAGCACAGGGCCGGCTTTCAGGAGCATGAGATTGAGGGCTCGCACCTGCCAGCACTCACCAAGGACGACTTCGCTGAGCTGGGGGTGACGAGGGTGGGACACCGCATGAACATCGAACGAGCACTCAAACAGCTGCTGGAGAGCTGACCCCTGCCCTGAAAGAGAGAGAAAGAAAGAGGGAGAGAGAGGGGGGAAAGAGAGAGGGAGAGAGAAAAATAAATAGACCACCACAGTTTTACACCAACACTATTTTAGGTCGATGCTTTTCATTTATTTTCCTTCTGATGTTTCTGAAAGTTTAAGTGATTGTATTTATATGCTGCTCTCAGCACTGCACTGAATTATGAGAGGAGGAATCTATGAAGTCTCTCCCCCATCCCACAACCTATCAGATAAGTCCTCTGGATGAGGCGCATAAATCCTTTGCAGAACAGAATCTTGCATGAGCTCCGATTAGAACATTTAATTTGTGACTGCTTGAGTTGCTCCTTTAGTCACACCTTTAACCTCTCCCACAGACCTTTCCTTCTCTGTACCGCTCTTCTTCTCTCTGTCCCTCCAACCCTTCCCTCGCTATCTCTTTCCCTCCTGTTCGTTTTGCCTCTGAAAGATCCCCAGTTTGTGTGAAGAAGGAGGAGGATGAATCTCGTTCCAAACGGAAAGTTCAGTTGCCTTTCAGAATATTCTTATAGAGATCAGCTACGGTGAACACAGGAGTAAAGACGCAGTACTGACCTAGTATTGACATAGAACTGACATACTGATACAGTACTGACACGGGCCTCTCTCCGCTCTGCCTGGCATTGTGTTTAACACTTGAGCCCAGAGACGGAGCTCCGCGTTGGAGACCACGTGTGGAGAACTCCTCCATCCTGGGACCCTCTCACGGACTGACTGTGCTATCTATTATATTTGGAGAATGTTTAACCAACACTAGTGGCTTTTTTCATAATCAAAACATTTGCTTTGGGTTTCCAAAGGGAATATTATAGATAGATATGATATAAATGTATTTAAATAGCTTTGAGAAAGAAAAACAAATGACAGAACGTTGAAAAGAAGATATGTTATAAACAAAAGAGCATCTGACACCTACTTCTAGACAGAGTACAGAGAGAAAACTTTAACATTTATTCCACCAACAATTTACTTGTTTTTACCAACTCTATACATATATATATATATATATATATATATATAAATATAATATAAAAAAAGTATATAGATCTATAAAAATGAAATTTTGTCATAAAATATACAACTTGACTAAAACTATACATGGTATTCTATATACAACACACTGTTGATGAACTGTCATTCTATGGTCACTCTTTCCTGAACAGTAGCATGAGAAGTTGCATCACGTCTTGAAAAGAGAGTTGTTTTCATTTCTGTTTGTTTTCTTGCGGTCTTCCGTCATACTGAAGGGTATCCCACACAGTGAGGGGTGTGAAACCACAGTTGACCCCAGTTTAACCCCAGTGACCTCAATACACACTCAGATGTAGAGATATACAGATAGGATCTTAATTATCACCCTGTTGCAGAAGAACTTTCCTGCAATGCAGGAAATGTAAAACTTGTAGTGTATTTGAGGTTTAAAAAGGCTTCTGAAGTTTGTAATTTCCACTTTGAAATGTCAGACTTGATTTTCCTTTATGAAAAATGTATCAACCCCTACAAAAATGTCCATGAATTATAATCCACATAATAATTCACATTTCCTGTTGCTGCAGGATTATTTTCCTGCTGTAGCAAACTGGCTCAAATTAAGATCTTACATCTGTATATACACACATGAACATTCACCTAGTCAAACAAATAACACGCTTAGATTCACACACACGGACACAGTCGTCATCAAAACTAAGACCGGTAGCATCATTACTTACATCTGAGACCATGGTTTGGGATATAGAACGGGATGTCTTAAGAAATCAACAATTGTAACGTGAGTAGCTTCTCTCAACAGTCAGAGACAGTGAGTGTCATCCATACACACAACAACACAGTAGTAGATCAATACTCTCTCGGAGAACAACAATGGTGCGTTTAGGAGGGAGCAACATTCTGAATACCGCAGATAGAACTGTCATGAACGTCTTATAAAGAACAAACATGATTCCCTATTATACAAGTTTATTATTGCCATTTGTAGGTAAAGAATATGTAGTATATGTTTCGCAACACTGAAGCATGTCTGTTCTCTATAATACATTTCTATCTACATTGTTGTTTAACGTTGGACTCCCCTGAACGTGACCCAGGTGGGCACTACTACCACTAAAACCTTAACTAGTCAACAGCAGCACTGAAACCTTTATGCTCAGTTAAGATCCTTGGCATGGAGCCGCGCACCAGTCCAATCTATCTCTGTGAAACTTTCCTTTGTATCCGTTTAGCAGGTGGTAAATTCAATGTCGTGTCAAGGTTGTAGGGATAACGCTCACTGTCTCACATTGGACCTCACATTGGACCTCACAGACGATCTCAATCCTGATTCTGGTGACATAGGCGGTGTCCTAAATGACATCCTTATCTCTATAGTGACCTACATTTTACATTTTGGGACACTATATAGAGAAAATGATATCATTTGGGCTCCTACCATACCGTCTGACTCATTTAGGCGTTTGTGTGGGGTTGATTATTGGTTTGTGTTTATTTGTTATGTTCTATTACCCCCACCCCCCCATAATATAGGGGTGGATTTTGTAGCTCTTGGATTAAGACGTTTAGAATTTTTTACTATTCACTCACCTAATCTGAATTTCAGAGTGAACAAGAAAAGGAGAACCTAAAAATATTCAAACCTCTAAAAATGACGTACACCCTGTAAATATGAACAAAATACAAATATTAGCTTTTTTTATTAATCAAAAGCAATGTATATATGATAGTTTTCATATACATTTTTGAAAATCAAAAAAATAATATATATATATATGAATGTTTGGCATATATGCATAGTTAATCACCTAGGAAAAAAGGTGTGATCAGATTTTATTCTTTCTATGAACTCTGAACTAGGAGATGATTTGCACAAAACACGGTGCTAGCATTACAGCCACCAATCGTTACAGCGCATGCAGGTTGTGAAGGGAGGAACACCCTGACTCTCTGTACACTCTCCCCTCTCCTCTGTGTGGTGCGTGTATGTATGTGTGTGTGCTAGTTCAAACCCTCGAAATTAGTCCGCTGTAGCCTTAATACCATCAGAGATTCCTGGCAGTGACTGTGTCTCACACACACAAACACACTCTCACGTGGTGCACACACACATTTGCATACACAGAGACACAGACTGAACTCCATATTCATTATAGGACCCTTTGATATCTATTCATTGATGAGAGAGAGAGAGAGAGAGACAGAGAGAGAGAGAGAGAGAGAGAGAGAGAGAGAGAGAGAGAGAGAGAGAGAGAGAGAGAGAGAGAGAGAGAGAGAGAGAGAGAGAGAGAGAGAGAGAGAGAGAGAGAGAGAGAGAGAGAGAGAGAGAGAGAGAGACAGAGAGCGAGGAGAGAGAGAGAGAGAGAGAGAGAGAGAGAGAGAGAGAGACAGAGAGAGAGAGAGAGAGAGAGAGAGAGAGAGAGAGAGAGAGAGAGAGAGAGAGACAGAGACAGAGACAGAGACAGAGACAGAGACAGAGACAGAGAGAGAGAGAGAGAGAGAGAGAGAGAGAGAGAGAGAGAGAGATCAAAACAATACTGGGTGCTGAGAGCGAGAACATCAGATACAGCTGAATCTTTTTTTACATTCTGTCTGTTCCCGTATAGGCCCTGTCTGTGTGTGGGAGACTCTGTCTGCATTGGGCAGGGTTTGGGCTCTGGCTTCAATAGGAGACATAGACACAGACAATTACAGTGTTACCATCTGCCCTACAACACCTCCCTATGACTCTCCTCATGACCAGGTGCACTGGCACTCTCTGCTCCGCGTTTCATCCTGTTACACACTCTTTGTTCCTTTTTCCATTTTCAGACTTTGAGAGTTTTTTAGGGTATGCTGTGAAGAGGTGATTTTGAAGAGGACCGACAAAAAAAGAAACAAAGAAGGAAAAACGTGCCAAAAAATAACTAAAAACTTTCAATGGTGTATTTTTCTTAATAGGACTACCTTAGATTCGAAGTTGTTGAGCTGTTACTCAGTAATATGGTGCCATCTCCTGGGAATCTTGAGAAATACAGACATTCATTTAGCTTCTCCACTGTCTGGACACAACCTTTTTGGAGTGGAACTCCAGTCGTTTTTATGTTTTGTAAAGGAATATATATATATATATATATATATATATATATAACCTGAAAAATGACTGGTATTTTATGAGCTTTGCATTATTAACATTTCTATTTCTATTTTGAGACAAGGTATCAAAGTATTGCTTGGTTTAAATGTGATGAAGGTTGTTGTATGGCTTGTCTAACTGATGCTGAGAGATGCTGACATGGGTTTCAACACACAGCACATATGTACACACATACTGTACACACGCACACGCCGGCATACACATGTGCTCACACACACAGTGCAGTTTGGACTCCAGTTGCTTTCCTGGTTAGAAAACACGTCAGTAACAGAGAACCTAGTTGGACCCCTTAGTAGGTTTACCACAGGTAGCCTATACAGATGCAAACCCATGCTGCGGGACACAGAAAGGTGAGGTAGACACTTCATTCACACCAATGAGTTTCTCTGTACGGTCGACTTCCTCTTCTTTTCTAATCAACAAAGCACAATCTACACGGTGAGAGGGTATCTGGTAGACCCACCACTGGATCCAATGATCTTATCGTCATTCAAAGGGTTTTTCTTCATTGTTGACTTTCTCCTTGTTTGCACTGTGAAGTTTAACATGGTGGATCTATCACAGGCTATGTCTGGGCCTTGCCTGGCCAATCTAAACATCCCCTCATCTTGATCCCCAGGCATCCCGGCTCTTTATCTTCCTCAAAGACACTGAACTCCACACAGAACTGTAGCCTGGCTGAAACTAATGATGAACACTGGATTAATGACAACCTCAGTAGATTAATATTATTCAGTAGTTTAGCATTGTTGGATTAATCCTGACAGCATATACAGTATGTATCAAATGTGGTAGGAGGTGAAACTGTGAAAGATTGAAAGAAGTCAGATTGCTAGCTAACTAGAATAAAATAGTAGCGTTCACTTTGGTGCTATAGATGTACAGATTTTTGCCAGACAGTGTTACTGTGACTATTGGTAAGGCCAGTATTTTAAGATACAGTTCTGTGTAATCTCAGATACAGGAAGGGCAATTGTTTTTGCTGTTGAAATTAAAATAGCCTCATCAATTAGTCTGTAGAGAGGGAGATATAGGCTACCTGCTTCTAACTAGCATCTGAGGGTGAAGATGGGGAGAAACCATGTCTACTCCCAAACACACCATGCTGAAAGAGGTCAGGGCAGAAGCGGGTAAACAGACTGGAATAGAAGACAGAACAGTGGCCAATGGCCATTGAGTAGATTTCTGGAAAATAACAATCATGGAAAACACAACAAATATTATGGTCAGTCCCACCATTGACAAGATCAGTTGAACCCTTTTCACCCAGAGGCATGGTTCTCTTATCATCCATAAGGGAACAGATAGGGAAGGGAGGCAGGGTAGTGAGGCCGAGGCAGGTCCACAGCTGTGATAGCTCCACCACAGAGATCTATGTTTGTTATATTATGTAATAAATTTATAATTAAAAACATGAATCCTGTGTATCAGCTCCTCATTGGTCTCGCTGCTGAGATCTACTTTGGCCAAAGCTTTAGCTGTGCCAACTGCCATGTCAGTTGTGACCGGAGTTATTCCCCTGGAAAACTCAAGAGGCCCTCTGGTGGAGAATTGCTGCCTTGTGGCTCTGTAGTTTAACAGTAGTCAGTGAAGAATAAAAAATAATAATTCCAAATCATTTATAACCTGGGTTAAAACCCTGAGTGAAGCACACCGGCAACAGACATAGTATGTAATGAAATTGGCCTTTTTTATCACAGTTCATAGGATACAATGGGATATCATACAGATAAAAAAAAAGTGTTTTCCATAGAGAACATTAAGGGCTCTATTCAATCCATATCGCAGGAGTTCAGAGTGATTTAAATGTGAAGGCAATGTTACATTTCTATTGTGCAATCTAACACTTCAGTGATATAGATAGAAAACAGTCCTTGAGTTCTATTACACATAGATCATGAACCTCTTAGAAGTGGTCATTCATTGTAGTTCTGTACTTCCGCAACACTTCCAGTTGACTAACATCATATATATGTATATCTAACTTGTACATTGATCGATAACTGCACTGGAATGAATTATTGGTGAAATTGATGCAGCCTTGCCATGTCAGGTGACAAGTATTGAGGATTTAAACCACACTGAAATAATATCTAACAGTCGCTAATGCCATCGCATGGTTACAAGGTACATTCATTGTTTAAAATACATAATAATATAAATAATAATATGCCATTTAGCAGACGCTTTTATCCAAAGCGACTTACAGTCATGCGTGCATACATTTTTGTGTATGGGTGGTCCCGGGGATTGAACCCACTACCTTTGCGTTACAAGCGCCGTGCTCTACCAGCTGAGCTACAGAGGACCACAAGACAATACGTGAAAGACATGACATAAAAGCTCTGGCTTTACACTGTAGCACTTAAGAGCAACAATAGCAGCCTTTACATACATGTACCCCACTATCACCTTAAATTGTACAAATCCCCATAAACGTGTGGTAAAAGCTTCAGAGAGCAAAAGCTGATGACAAAATCACAAGTAGCAAAGACTTCACGTTCACAGTTTCACTTTGCTCTCCAAAAATAGCAGGAATAGGAATGATAGCCCCACATTTTAAAACGCTTCACATTCTAGATCACCTCAAATAAATAGCCTGCTTCACACACTTTGGCACACGTTCCCCCTGCCTGACAACATCTATCCTACAGTATGTTTGTTCTCACATCAATAGATTTCCCCAGCTCTCACAGGTCACTACTATTATATGGGTCAAGGGTTAGCATTTCCGTAGCATCAGTCCCACAGAAGCATGGCTCTCCCATGGCATAAAATACACACGAGGAGAATGTAAGGATAACATGTCCACAAAGTGAGAATAACATGAATATAACATATCCACAACATCAGTCACTCAGGAGCAAGGCTCTCCCATGGTAGAGATGTAGAATGTCGACATTATCTGGATAACATATCCACAGTGTCCATAGCTGCATTGTAGTCAGAATCAGAGCTCGTGTTCACAACGTCAGTATAAAGTAAAGATAACGTGTCAATAATGTGAGGATAATGTATCCACATCAACATCCAGTCAGACAGACTCAGGGCTCTCTGGTTTCAGTCCCTCCTCAGCCGTCTGTAACGACTCCTCCTTGTTCTGCTCCAGCTCAAAGTTCTGCAAGTCAGGGATGAACAAAAAAAACATAATAATAAATGTATTTTATATCGCGCTTTTCATACAGAATCTCAAAGTCGCTAAAAAAAAAAGTTCTACAAAATAATAATTCAGGGAGCTGGCTGTCGATGGGAGATGGTCTTCCACAGATAGATGATGATGCAGTTCAGAAAAGGAGTAGCTTTAGTGCACTTAAGTCATTTAGGGCACTATTCAATCTGAATGAAGCGTTAGATTGTTCGCTAGAAATGTAATCTTCAGCGCTACGGATTGAATAGAGACCTTAGACTCTAAAATGGACCTCAGTAAGATGTGTATTACACATCATCTGCAGGCTGCTGCTTTTTGCCCACCACCACCACCACCACACCCCACCCCACGCCTGCTTTTGGTTCTGCTCCCTACCCCTAGCTTGGCTATGATCAAATTAATTACCTGAGCACTTCCTTGGGCAGGGAGCACCCTGCAGATCAGAGCCTAAACGCTAAGACCAAATGTATTATCGTTCACATTTTCTGTTCAATGAAATGTGATGTGCACCGAATACATTAATTCTAA
This sequence comes from Coregonus clupeaformis, assembly GCF_020615455.1. NCBI lineage: Eukaryota > Metazoa > Chordata > Actinopteri > Salmoniformes > Salmonidae > Coregonus > Coregonus clupeaformis. Next base: position 8,107,297 of record NC_059202.1, read on the forward strand.
TTACAGTGCCAGAGCAACTGTCAGTCAAACAGCTGCAGGTAACTCTGGAGAGTGAAACAAAGGAAATAAGAGGGCATATATTATCAGAGTGCTTTTATCCAGAGAGAGAAATATGTACCTCTAGCTCCCGCATCACTTCATCCATGAAGTCACTAGAGTTCTGCTTGTAAGACATCGCCATCTTGATCGTTTCTTTAAACATCTAGGATACATTTTTAGAACACAGAATTTCCCCCCCTTTTTTTGTTATGCATGGGAATACAGTATACAGACAGATTATGGTGTGTAATTAAGGAGGTCAGTGTTGTCCATCCTCACCTTGACCACATTGGTCCCATCAGCAGCAGATACAAAGTACAAAGGAAGTCCCTGCTTCTTGGCAAAGTTAAAGTTCCTCTGGGTCACCTTCATATCAGCTGCAAACAACAGAAACAACCGAGTAAAAAATAAAGTGGGAAGGGAATAGAAGATGTGAAGAATAAGCCTGTCTGGCTGGACTCACCATCTATCTTGTTAGCCACCACCACACAGGGGATCTCAGGCCTGTACTCTCTCAGCTCTGTGTACCAGTTGGTCAGGTTCTTATAGGTGATCTTCCTCTGCACGTCAAACACCTGACAAACCCAGGTACAGTCAATGATACAGGCTATGACATAAGTGCAAGCCTTGTAGTAGTATTGTCTTAGAAGCTAGCATGAAGTCTTACCATGATACAGGCGTGAGCCTTGTGGTAGTACGAGGGATGCATGCTCCGGAACCGCTCCTGTCCAGCCGTATCCCAGAAGTCTTTGGGGCAGACATAAGCACAAACACAGCTGAAGGCAACCAAACAGATAGCATGGCAACCAGATAACAGAACAGCAGGATTATGGTTCACAGCAATAACAGATCAGTTTATTTAAAACCAGCTGACTATTTTAACAACTCATCAGTTTAAACCAGAGATTTTGATAAGGAAACAATTCATAAACATACCTACTAATACAGCCTTTCTGTCAATGGTGGTAGTGTATTTGTAGAGCGTCAGGGCATAGGTTGACAGCTGCTGGGGGCGACTGGAGAACAAGTTAAGGAATATAATAAACTTTGTCAACTATCTGTACCGTAGCTACAGCATATGGTAACATTGCTGGTCAAAAGGCATGTCGGCACGCTGGATGACTGACCAGTTACAAGCTAAATCGGTCACTGCATGAAGAATTGAGAAGGCATTGGGTTTCTCTCCATTTACTACTATCAACATTAGGCAACACTTACTTAGCTACATTAACCCAAAATACTGATAAATGTATTCTGTAATCATGTGACACTCAACCCAATTGCAGAATGAATAGATGAGAAAGGATACTATCCGTCAATCAGGAACCTCTCCATCAACCTGAAAGACAACAAGAGGCCGTTAGGGAGCATGCCAGCTATCTCCTGGGTCACAAAAAGTAAGCACTATCATCTTTGAGGTGAATTTGCTGTGACAAGAGATAGCTGGCATGCTCCCTAACTCCGTACTTCGATTTGCCCACTGCACTGTCCCCAAGGCAGATGATTTTGACTTGTTCATCTGCATCATATTTATCTTGGTCCAGTTCAGGAATGCCACTGGCGTCGCCTGCCATCCTTACTTCAGGATGGCGAAATCAGCTGCGTCGCAAAGCGGCTTAGTTAGCTAGCTACCTGGTTAGAAGTTAACTTTAGCTAGGAACAAGATGACTAACTGCACTTAGTCTGTGATTACACTGTGACTAACGCTAGCTAGCTTCTGAGTTAGCTAAATTAAACCGCTTAACGTTACCTAGACACACCTTTGCATGTAACTGTTACGTTATGACCCGAATCCATTTGAAGACATATGTCCAAGCTAACGTATTAGCTAGCGAAACTGGTGTGTTTTCAACTCGTTGGTTATCTAACTAGCTAACGTTAGATTACGTTTAGCTAATGTAGGCTTACATCCAGTCAGGAGCATTTGATATGTCTGGCTAGCTATATCTAACAACCTTATTTAGCTGTCAATAGTCTAGCAAAATAAGTAGCAAAACGTTAACGTAGCTATCGATGGAAAAACATTGTAGCTAGTTAGCTAGCATCTTCATGCTCTTGTAGCAACTGCTTCCATAGAGAATTTCTGTTTCTATGCAACGCAGACGCTACAAGCCCCCTTTTTTTTAAACGAGGCTGTTCCTATTATTGCCTGAAAATATATATATTCTTCTTCTTCGGTGGGGTTTATCTGCGGTTGGCATCCAACGTTATAGTGCATTACCGCCACCTACTATACTGGAGTGTGGGCCAGAGACAGGAAGAAACGAAATCCTACCTAGATGACAAAATATTTGAGACTTTATCTAATGACGTTCTACTCAATATCCTCTTTAAACTAATTTCCTGTATCCCCTTCTCCCTAGATCTCATCCTCTCTCTTTCCCTCTGATACTGCCCACACTGTAGCAATACATGCTCCACGGTCTCTGTTTCCTTACAATAATCACACTTTCCTGTTGGATGCTTTCCTATCACATTTAAGGTCTTATTCAACTGGCTGTGTCCCACCCTTAATCTTGTAAAAATAGCCTCCTCTCTTCTGTCCCTTCCTGCCGTCCTCCCCTCCCCGACTTTCCTCTGTACTTGAAATAAATGCATTCCCTTATTATCTATATTCCACTGCTCCTGCCATCTCTGCACCATCACTGTATATATCAGTATTTTTGCCTCTGCCTTGCTCATTGAAACTTCAACATCAACATCCCCACTACTAAGTGCTTGTTTAGACGGTTAATCTACTGCCTCGTTCCCCTCCACCCCCACATGGGCTGGGACCCAAGTACATCTTATCTGAAAACCCATCTGTTTAATCCTGCCATGGTTTTGTAGCACCTCATAAAGCAGGTATTGTCTGCTATGTGAGCTAAAGGACTGGAGACCCATTAACACTGCACATGAATCAGAGCAAATAACTACTCTGTCTTGTTTGACTTCCTCCACCCACTGCAAGGCCAACAGTATGGCCATCAGCTCTGCCGTGTATACAGCCAGATGACCTGTAATACGTTTCCTGACTTCCACCCCACATTCCTGCACTACAAATGCTGACCCAGTACGTCCTGTCCTTGGATCTTTTGAACCATCTGTGTAAATGGCCACACAATCCTGATACACAGTTTCCAGACGTCTCTTAAAGAAATCAGCTGGATCAACACCCTCCCTATATTTCTGTAGTCTCTCCAACACTTCTAGATCAAGTACTGGAGGCGGGAGTAGCCATGGTGGATTTACAAGAATAACTACTGTTGAACTAAACTCCCTTCCATACAGTCCCATCTCTTTTGCCTGGGTATTACCCACCCAAAGCTTGTGTTCTGTCTTCGCTCATGTTCCCAGCATGCCTGTACAAACCCTTTCGCAGGATGAGACACCCCATGTAAAAATATATCTTGGTCGCCAACGTTCTTATTATACCTCATTATACCGCAGCGTTGTTGAATACTAGTTTATGATTGGCTAAATTCTGTTGCGAAACGTTGCTTAAACAGAAGCAAAAAAGGGGAAGGACTAGTCATTGGGGATCTCAAATCAAATCAAATTTCATTTGTTACATGTGCCGAATACAACAGGTGTAGTAGACCTTACAGTGAAATGCTTACTTACAAGCCCTTAACCAACAATGCATTTTTAATGCAAATAGTCTGGGTAGCCATTTATTAGATGTTTAGGAGTCTTATGGCTTGGGGGTAGAAGCTGTTTAGAAGCCTCTTGGACATAGACTTGGCGCTCCGGTACCGCTTGCCGTGCGGTAGCAGAGAGAACAGTCTATGACTAGGGTGGCTGGAGTCTTTGACATTTTTAGGGCCTTCCTCTGACACCGCCTGGTATAGAGGTCCTGGATGGCAGGAAGCTTGGCCCCAGTGATGTACTGGGCCGTACGCACTACCCTCTGTAGTGCCTTGCGGTCGGAGGCTGAGCAGTTGTCATACCAGGCAGTGATGCAACCAGTCTGAATGCTCTCGATGGTGCAGCTGTAGAACCTTTTGAGGATCTGAGGACCCATGCCAAATCTTTTCAGTCTCCTTAGGGGGAATAGGTTTTGTTGTGCCCTCTTCACGACTGTCTTGGTGTGTTTGGACCATATTAGTTTGTTGGTGATGTGGACACCAAGGAACTTGAAGCTCTCAACCTGCTCCACTACAGCCCGTTGATGAGAATGGGGGTGTGCTCGGTCCTCTTCTTTTTCCTGTAGTCCACAATCATCTCCTTTTTCTTGATCACGTTGAGGGAGAGGTTGTTGTCCTTGCACCACACAGCCAGGTCTCTGACCTCCTCCCTATAGGCTGTCTCGTCGTTGTTGGTGATCAGGCCTACCACTGTTGTGTCATCGGCAAACTTAATGATGGGGTTGGAGTCGTGCCTGGCCATGCAGTCATGAGTGAACAGGGAGTACAGGAGGGGACTGACCACGCCCCCGTGTTGAGGATCAGCGTGGCGGATGTGAAGTTACCTACCCTTACTACCTGGGGGCGGCCCATCAGGAAGTCCAGAATCCAGTTGCAGAGGGAGGTGTTTAGTCCCAGGGTCCTTAGCTTAGTGATGAGCTTTGAGGGCACTATGGTGTTGAACGCTGAGCTGAAGTCAATGAATAGCATTCTCACATAGGTGTTCCTTTTGTCCAGGTGTGAAAGGGCAGTGTGGAGCGCAATAGAGATTGCATCATCTGTGGATCTGTTGGGGCGGTATGCAAATTGGAGTGGGTCTAGGGTTTCTGGGATAATTATGTTGATATGAGCCATGACCAGCCTTTCAAAGCACTCCATGGCTACAGACATGAGTGCTACGGGTCGGTAGTCATTTAGGCAGGTTACCTTAGTGTTCTTGGGCACAGGGACTATGGTGGTCTGCTTGAAACATGTTGGTATTACAGACTCAGATAGGGAGAGGTTGAAAATGTCAGTGAAGACACTTGCCAGTTGGTCAGCGCATGCTTGGAGTACACGTCCTGGTAATCCGTCTGGCCCTGCGGCCTTGTGAATGTTGACCTGTTTAAAGGTCTTACTCACATCGGCTACGGAGAGCGTAGATCTTTGGATCTACCTGAATTTGTCCAATAGAAACTCTAGTTTTAGTTGCAAAACTTCTGTTTTGGACTAATGATTGTATCCATGTTTTCTTTTTCCATGAGTGAAAAAAGTACATTCATTGTCATTGTTGAAAATGTCTTTATTGATTGATTACCACGTTTTGACAAGTTTGGCAAGCCCCCCCACTTGTGCCATGTCATATCATACCTGGGCTACCTATTGAGATGTGCCTTTTGTTAAGTAAATCAGGTGTTCAATGAGGTGAAAAGGAGACTGGAATAGGATTTTAAGGGTTTCACAAAATATGAAGGTAGGCCACAGGTGAAGTAGTGTTTGTGCAGTAGGACTAATCCTTTTTTTCACAGAAATATTCATAACATTCAAGCATGCTGGATAGCCTATGTATTCTTCTCAGTTATTCAAATAAAATGTGTGATAAACCATTGTGTTTATTAATATAAAAAATAACTAACTTTTTAATCTCATCATCAACAAGGATATGTGATTGTCAGGTTAGCTTGTCAGCATCATTTTACTCAATGCAGCATAGGCCCTACATAACAATAAGGCACAAGTAACTGCTTTCTTCAGTGCAGAGCATTTTGATACTGCTTTATTTATTGCTGGGTTAAGGGGGTAGAGGAAATGGAAGGAGAAATGGGAAGGAGGAGAAGAAGGAAGGGAGGAGAGGGAAGGGCTCCTATTACACCACGTCCACGATGAGTGGAGCGATGAACTCGGAATGACGAATTCCGAAAGAGAAGCTAGGAGGTTTGATCCTGGTGAAGGTCACCTACCAACGGAAGACAGGCAGTTAGGGCACTACCCATGCAACAGTGGGTAGAAAAACACTTTGTAGAAGATATTTTCATATTTTTTCTTTTAAGATGTTAATCATTGCACAACAGTAATATAAGAGTGATATGGGGATGATGAGGTGACTTGCCTGTTCAGGGTGGTGAGCTCCGGGGCCTGGTTTCATGGTGGTGTCTCCAGGCATGCTGTTGCGTCCTGTCATGCTGTAGTGGGGGGGCTTGTGTTTGTAGGTGAAGGGGTCCACCACTCTGTATGTCCCTGGACCAGGGGTCTGATGGACAGATGGAAACACAGGGAAGAAGTCTGAGGGAAGAAACAATTAACAATAGGCCTACTAATGCAAACTGTTCATCTTCCATAAAGAGGACAGGTGAGATGTCCATTTGGAAGAGTCTGTGTTTGACATGTCAGATCTACCTTCTGCAGGTCCTCGTGGAAGCTGCCTATCTTGCTGCGTCCTCGGAGGGAGAAGTTAGGGGCGGAGGTTTTGTTGACGGTGGCAGGCCCCAGCACAGAGGGCAGCATGTAAGCAGCAGGGCCTGAGAGAACGCACACAAACAATCACATTCCGTAAGTACACCAACATTCTATTCCACATTTCTATACACCAACATTTTATTCCACAGTTCTATCCCATTCTGTCAGTCTTCATCGAACATGCTATCACTGAACATTCTTATCACTGAACATTCTATCGATCACATTCTAAAACTCTACAGCCAGCATTCTAATCTACGTCTCTTAAAGCCACAGTGTTGGACTGTTATCATTATTGAAGAGGATGTTACCTGGGGTCTGGTCGTTGCGGAAGCCTTTGCTCCTGGCAGACAGGGAGTAGGCAGGGGCAGAGTAATATGCAGACTGCCCTGACCTCTCAGGGGAGTAGCGGCCTGAAACACCAAACAGACAGTAAGAACACAGTCTCATATTATATGTGTTGAGTCTGTATGTGTTGTAGTTTCTGAGAGACGGTGTGTGAGTTTTGAGCATGCTTGTGTGTGTGAACTTGCAAGTGTGTGTGTTACTGACCAGGTCCAGGGGTTTGGAACAGCTGGGGGTCTTTGGGGCGGCTGTAGAGGGAGTATGAAGGGGTCCCGTCACGCCCAATCCTGGTGATGTTGGAGGGAACCAAGTACCCCGGCCCGGGGGAGCAGTCTGAGCTGAACTTGTGGTGGCGCGTCCCAAAACTGAACGCTGGCCCTTTCAGCATTCTGGGGTCATGGTAGTTCAGACCTGAAGGAGAGGTGAAGATGATTGCCCATGTCAGTTTATACCCCAAAATAAAACCAATCAACCAACGAATCAATAGGTAACAACCAATCAACCAATGAATCAATCAGTCAATCACTAAGTTAGTTGTACCAGTGGCTCCAGGCAGGGCATACTTGGGTCCAGGGCTGCTGTAGAGAGCAGCGATGGGGCCACGGGGCTTATGGGGCCTCCAGGAGCCAACCCAAACATCAATGCCTGACATGATTAGTCTGGGGAGGAGAGAAGACAGAGGTTAGAATCTATTAACCAGTTTAGATTCCCATCCTCAATAGTCATTTCCATCAAAACATTCTAAAAACTATTTTTAGGATAGCTGTAAGCAGATTGCCAATCATTCTGGTAATTGGCAACCTTGTTAGTGCTGGTGTGTCAGTGCTCGTGTCTGGAGCTCCTTTGTCTGTTTGGTTGGTGTTCGAAACTAACTTTGGCGCAATAGTGACGTGCACGTCACTATTATGTAATATAATAATGTCATGCGCTCAACTGGCGCGCTAAAGTTTCTTAGCAACTGTGCACTGAAGGCAGGTGAGAAATGGCTGTGTGTGACTGTTACTTGCTTTACTCAATAAAATAGGTCGATTATTTTAACTGTTATACATTATTTTAAAAAATCATAATACTGTCTATGGGTCCCTGCTGCCTCAACCGATTTCATCTTAATCTAGATTCTCTCTCGAAAATAAAAAGTTCACGTCGCAGCATTCTAGTAGTGACGAAAGTATTGAACGAGCCTACCACCATATAGCCTACTAACGTTACTGTAGTCAATATAGGAGACGGTCGATCAAAAAGTTATTCCACACCAACCATGACCGCGCGTCTGGTCTGGCTGTATTATCATTTCCAAGCTTATCTAAATGGGCATCCGTCGGCAAGATAAACATTGATCGACCTTATCTACAATCTGTATTGTAGTTAGTTGTATTCTTGGCACTGGGCGCGTCGCCCTAGGACACAGCACGTGGATTGGACCAACCTGGGTCCCTGATTGTTTATGACTTTGGTTGTCCTCAAACTCACTACGACGACGTTACCATGGAGACGCAACTTTGACAGGCAGGTCAGATTTATATCACAATGTGGCAAAAAAACAAACATGTTGTTAATAATTTACCAAAATGAAGAACACAATTATTCATGTTGTTTTTGTTATGCAATGCAGTCAGAACTTGTTAAAAAATATGCTGTGTCTGTCTAGATCTGTCTGTGTTTTGACAGCTGGATAAACCAGCAGACATTAAACCTACCAATTGACCCCCAATATTACGGAAACTTTTTCAAAATTATAGATATTTGCAGCCGGCCGCGACCGGGAGACCCATGGGGCGGCGCACAATTGGCCCAGCGTCGTCCAGGGTAGGGGAGGGTTTGGCCGGCAGGGATGTTCTTGTCCCATCGCGCACTAGCGACTCCTGTGGCGGGCCGGGCGCAGTGCACGCTGACTCGGTCGCCAGGTTTATGGCGTTTCCTCCGACACATTGGTGCGGCTGGCTTCCGGGTTAAGCGGGCACTGTGTCAAGAAGCAGTGCGGCACGGTTGGGTGGTGTTTCGGAGGACGCACGACTCTCGACCTTCGCCTCTCCGGTGTCCGTACGGGAGTTGCAGCGATGGGACAAAATACAAAAAAATATAATAATATAGATATTTGATGGAAGAGTCAGAATAATTCCTTAAATAACCACAAGGTGGTGGCATTGCTCAGCTCTGTCAATTGACACCCAATTCACTCAAACAGGCTACGTAGGCATCCTCTGTACTACTGGGTGTACACAATGTTTACATTGTATTTTAAGGACAGATGTGATTTCACATAAATGTTCAATTACAATGTTCTCAAGAGAAACAGCTTGCATGGTGTGTTCATTTTAACATCTCATCTGCACTTGACTGAAAATGTGCCTGTGCCTTGAGTGTTCAGAATACATCAAAGTCAACTAATCTAACAGTGGTTTTGGCATTAGTTAAACATTTGACATCCAGACCTTTATAATGTGACAAGTACATAAATATGTCTAGGCCTGATTGAGACAATAATAAACCTGTTTACTGTCGCCTCTCGATCAAACTCACTTTAATGCGCCTCATTTCTATGGGGTTTAGGATCTGAGTAGCAGGCTGACGGCTTTTAAATGATGATTAATGAAAAACTTAAACAAAACCTTTGTGGAAAATTAAGGATCAGGAGGTTAAATATAATCAAATAAAATTTATCAGCATTCAGATTATTGAGTATGGTAGGTCACCTTCCAATGGAAGACAGGCAGTTAGGGCACCACCCATGCAACAGTGGGTAGAAAAACACTTTGTAGAAGATATTTTCATATTTTTTCTTTTAAGATGTTAATCATTGCACAACAGTAATATAAGAGTGATATGGGGATGATGAGGTGACTTGCCTGTTCAGGGTGGTGAGCTCCGGGGCCTGGTTTCATGGTGGTGTCTCCAGGCATGCTGTTGCGTCCTGTCATGCTGTAGTGGGGGGGCTTGTGTTTGTAGGTGAAGGGGTCCACCACTCTGTATGTCCCTGGACCAGGGGTCTGATGTACAGATGGAAACACAGGGAAGAAGTCTGAGGGAAGAAACAATTAACAATAGGCCTACTAATGCAAACTGTTCATCTTCCATAAAGAGGACAGGTGAGATGTCCATTTGGAAGAGTCTGTGTTTGACATGTCAGATCTACCTTCTGCAGGTCCTCGTGGAAGCTGCCTATCTTGCTGCGTCCTCGGAGGGAGAAGTTAGGGGCGGAGGTTTTGTTGACGGTGGCAGGCCCCAGCACAGAGGGCAGCATGTAAGCAGCAGGGCCTGAGAGAAAGCACACAAACAATCACATTCCGTAAGTACACCAACATTCTATTCCACATTTCTATACACCAACATTTTATTCCACAGTTCTATCCCATTCTGTCAGTCTTCATCGAACATGCTATCACTGAACATTCTTATCACTGAACATTCTATCGATCACATGTATGGCCAAAACGCTGTTATGTTCTTTGGAAATGTTCTCTCCAGCACTCACTTTTGAGTGATTTTATGCCTTATTTCTCTTGCATGGTTGTCAATTTACACAGTTCCTGGATAAAGGTGTCAATGTCACTCTAGAGAGCACTAAAGAAAAGTGGTAAAGAGAAAGAGGGAGATATATAGCTAGAAAGACATACGTAAAATGACGAAGAGAGAGAGAAACTACTCAAAGTAGCCCCGAAAAAGCCAGCTCTTTAATAGTGGTGCATTAAATATGTAGTGAAATATGATTGGCTATACAGACACTGGCTCCAGACCCCTTCATGGCATGAATATCTACATCACTTGTGGTTTGGTGTTCATCTCTCTGAATTGACCAGCTGAGCACAGATTCCAATCTCTCAAGTCCCTACATAGTTTTGGATTATTGATGCTTGAGTCTGATGCTAAACCGTGATAAGCTTTGAGACGTAGTCAATAAAGGTTAGAGCCTGTGACCGGGTGTTCTATTAAACAGCCTTCCATGCCTGTCCAACCTCTCGCTCTAAAGACATCTGAGTCTCTCTGTCTGAATCCCATTACTCTGTCTAATTAAAAACTTCAACCCGTAGCGCTGCCCTCCAGGGCCAATAGTCCCAGGACCTCTGAACTGGCCCCTGCCGTAGCACGCTGCTTTCATTAGATTAAACACAATAATGAGAAAATCTTTTGTCTTTGCATATAATTAAGGCTCAGATGAAGGACGTGTTGATCGATGGCATGGAGTGACAGGTTCGTAAATATGTTAGAGCTGCCGATGAGGTCCTGCCAGGGATCAATAGAAAATGTCCAGCTCAGATTGGAGTGCAGGGATAGGCTGTCGTCACAGCAACGGGACGTTGTCAATACTAACAACCAGTTACATCTCTCATACTGCAGACATGGATGGAGTCCTCTATCTGAGGGTGTGTGTGTGGGGGGGTCCACTCTACAGAGAGAGAGGCTCTGTGAGTGTGTGTGTCCAGTGGTTACTAATCGTAACCCTTATTCAACAAATCAAGATCTACATTAGAAATCACTTAGATTGTTCGCCTGTTTTAGTTCCGGGCTGGAATAAAAGCCAGCACACCCTGCAGCTCTCCAGGACCAGGGTTGGTGATCACTGTTTTAAAAATATATTTTTCCTTCCCGTCACTGGAGGGCAGTGTTGTCCTATATGAAAGGGAGGCTCATTCTACGCTGACAGTGTGAGACTGCGGAACACATTAGAATCGTGTGTTGCTTGTTGTACTGTGCTTAAATTAAGGAGTAATGTTTCACTATAACCAAAATATGAATCAATTATAATATTTTACATCAAAAGTGAATCGGTTTGATTTTATGAACAAGGTGCTCCTGTGTGACTCAGTTGGTAGAGCATGGCACTTGCAATGTCAGGGTTGTTGGGGGTAGAAGGATTACTTTATCCTATCCCAGGTATTCCTTAAAGAGGTGGGGTTTCAAATGTCTCCGGAAGGTGGTGAGTGACTCCGCTGTCCTGGCGTCGTGAGGGAGCTTGTTCCACCATTGGGGTGCCAACTACTTCTGCTTTAGTTTGAGTTTTCTACATTGTGTATTACTTTAACATGCAAGTACAAGCTATCCAAAAAACGGATTGTTGTTTTGTTTTTACCCAAGTTGTTGTTGTTTTTCTTCAAAATGTTAATGTGTAGTGTATTTGTAATTGAGACAACATGAGAAGACGAGAGATATTCCTAGGTATTGCCATGGTATTGGCTGTGTATGTTTGAGGAGATTGGAGAGAATGTCAACATGGTACACAGGCCAGTATTGACAACACTTCACTCCTCTCTCATACACAGACACAAAGCCACTGTCACATGACTGAGGTATTGGCAATTTGTCTGATTGCACCATACGGTGGGACTCTTGCTTCCAGATTAAACACAGACAGACAGACGGACGGACCACTTTGAATGTAATCAATACATTAAACAATTAACTGGAAACGGCAAAAAAATGTGCTGTCAGTGTGCTTGGAAACAGAAAGATACATTGTATTATTTTATTTATTTGACAGTGTTAGCCTCTACCCACTCATCTGTGATGACTAATGCTAGTCAATTACAGTGCTGGTGATTCCTACAGTGTTCTCAAGTACTGTTAGAGCTGCCATAGTAAAACAGTTCAGCGCCTCTATGTCCCCCTGTCTCACACACACACACACACACACACACACACACACACACACACACACACACACACACACACACACACACACACACACACTCTTAACCTGCATTACCAACTACAGCCAAACTGTCACTGCTCATAATTGGGTCTCACTGTCGGGACAGAAATCAGCCTCACTGTTCAGACTAAAACTGAAACATCCCTCACTCATCCCTCATCTCGCCCCGCCCCCTGGTGAGTTTGGTGTATGTGTGTGTGTGTCTGTGTGTGAGTTTGAGTGTGTGTGACAGTGGTAGCCTGGGGGCCTGGTTGCTGTTGACAGGTAAGAGGGTTTCTGATTTGAGGAGAGCCGTCTCCCAGTCGACTGCAGCTGCCTCCTCAAGTGACACCTCCCTGTTACCGGGGGGATTAGGGGTGTGTTTGTGTGTGTGTGTGTAGAAGTTCTCAAGACAGAGAAAGTTTCCCTGATGAGGTGACAGGTCCTCACACTGTACAGCCAACCAAAGGGTACAGAAGAGGAGGGAGGAGAAGAGGTAGAGGGGAGAGAGGAAGAGAGAGAGGATGCTCCCTGGTCACCAATTTAGTCCCAGCTATGGCATCCTGCAGCACGCACGCACGCACGCACGCACGCACGCACGCACGCACGCACGCACGCACGCACGCACGCACGCACGCACGCACGCACGCACGCACGCACGCACGCACGCACGCACACACACACACACACACACACACACACACACACACACACACACACACACACACACACACACACACACACACACACACACACACACACACACACACACACACACACACACACACACAACACACAATACCAATACAAGCCAACCAATATACAATATGAGCCAACCCCCATCCCATGAGCAGCTGAGCATGTCACGGCAGCATGCGGTCGTTGAGTTTGCATATCTCTAGATGTGTGTGTATTTGTGTCCATCCATCCATCACCCATGCACCCGCAAGTGAGTCTGTCCAGTGTGAGTGCTGTGTATATCACCGCTCTACCTTATCTAATTTCATTAATGTGATCTCCTGTCCATCCCCCTGACGTCTTCACTGCCATTATTTGTGGTTCCCTTCAAATAAAGTCCAGGCTGTAAATTGTGGTCTGTGGAAATTGAGATATAAACGCCACCCTGCATTACAGTCTAATATTCTGCCATTTAATTAACTGAAAGCTACACTGACATTTATTGGATTGCAAGTTACTTGTTAATGGCAATACATTGAGAAACAAAACAAATATCATTGCTTATTTTACATCAATAATTTGTGGGTCTTTAGCAAATGGTTATTCATTACAGCCCTATGGAGACTGTCTCGTTTTGGGGAGGGAAAGTGAATGAAGAATTAAAAGATTTAAGTGGCTAGTGTCTGTTTCTCTGCGTCTACAGAAAAAAGGTTCCTCGGCTGTCCCCATAGTAGAACCCTTTTTGGTTACAGGTAGAAATAACCGTTTTGGGTTCCATGTAGAACCCTAGAACCTAGAACCAAAAGGGTTCAATCTGGAACCAAAAGCAGTTCTTCAAAGTGTTCTCCCATGGGGACAGCTGGAAACCATTTTAGGTTTTCAATTCAAAGGGACTTTATTGGCATGGGAAACAATGTTTACATTACCAAAGCAAGTGAAATAAAGAATAACAAATTAACAGTTAACATTAAACACACAAAAGTTTCAAAAGAGAAAGACGTTTGAAATGTTATATTAATATTAACTACTGTATGTACAGTGTTGTTACAATGTGCAAATAGTAGAAGTACAAATGGCAAGGGAAAATAAATAATCAGATAAATATAGGTTTCATTTACTTGGGTTTCTGCTCCACTAGTTGCCCTTTTCTTATTGCAGCAGGTCACAAATGATGCTGCGATGATTGCAAACTGCTGTATTAATGTATATTTATGTATATATGTATGGGGCGGTAGGTAGCTTAGTGGTTAAGAGCGTTGGGCCAATAACTGAAAGGTCGCTGGTTTGAAGCCACAAGCCAACTACAGTGGGGAAAAAAAGTATTTAGTCAGCCACCAATTGTGCAAGTTCTCCCACTTAAAAAGATGAGAGAGGCCTGTAATTTTCATCATAGGTACACGTCAACTATGACAGACAAATTGAGGGAAAAAAATCCAGAAAATCACATTGTAGGATTTGTAATGAATTTATTTGCAAATTATGGTGGAAAATAAGTATTTGGTCACCTACAAACAAGCAAGATTTCTGGCTCTCACAGACCTGTAACTTCTTCTTTAAGAGGCTCCTCTGTCCTCCACTCGTTACCTGTATTAATGGCACCTGTTTGAACTTGTTATCAGTATAAAAGACACCTGTCCACAACCTCAAACAGTCACACTCCAAACTCCACTATGGCCAAGACCAAAGAGCTGTCAAAGGACACCAGAAACAAAATTGTAGACCTGCACCAGGCTGGGAAGACTGAATCTGCAATAGGTAAGCAGCTTGGTTTGAAGAAATCAACTGTGGGAGCAATTATTAGGAAATGGAAGACATACAAAACCACTGATAATCTCCCTCGATCTGGGGCTCCACGCAAGATCTCACCCCGTGGGGTCAAAATGATCACAAGAACGGTGAGCAAAAATCCCAGAACCACACGGGGGGACCTAGTGAATGACCTGCAGAGAGCTGGGACCAAAGTAACAAAGCCTACCATCAGTAACACACTACGCCGCCAGGGACTCAAATCCTGCAGTGCCAGACGTGTCCCCCTGCTTAAGCCAGTACATGTCCAGGCCCGTCTGAAGTTTGATAGAGTGCATTTGGATGATCCAGAAGAGGAATGGGAGAATGTCATATGGTCAGATGAAACCAAAATATAACTTTTTGGTAAAAACTCAACTCGTCGTGTTTGGAGGACAAAGAATGCTGAGTTGCATCCAAAGAACACCATACCTACTGTGAAGCATGGGGTGGAAATCATGCTTTGGGGCTGTTTTTCTGCAAAGGGACCAGGACGACTGATCCGTGTAAAGGAAAGAATGAATGGGGCCATGTATCGTGAGATTTTGAGTGAAAACCTCCTTCCATCAGCAAGGGCATTGAAGATGAAACGTGGCTGGGTCTTTCAGCATGACAATGATCCCAAACACACCGCCCGGGCAACGAAGGAGTGGCTTCGTAAGAAGCATTTCAAGGTCCTGGAGTGGCCTAGCCAGTCTCCAGATCTCAACCCCATAGAAAATCTTTGGAGGTAGTTGAAAGTCTGTGTGGCCCAGCGACAGCCCCAAAACATCACTGCTCTAGAGGAGATCTGCATGGAGGAATGGGCCAAAATACCAGCAACAGTGTGTGAAAACCTTGTGAAGACTTACAGAAAACGTTTGACCTGTGTCATTGCCAACAAAGGGTATATAACAAAGTATTGAGAAACTTTTGTTATTGACCAAATACTTATTTTCCACCATAATTTGCAAATAAATTCATTAAAAATCCTACAATGTGATTTTCTGGATTTTTCTTTCTCATTTTGTCTGTCATAGTTGACGTGTACCTATGATGAAAATTACAGGCCTCTCTCATATTTTTAAGTGGGAGAACTTGCACAATTGGTGGCTGACTAAATTATTTTTTTCCCCACTGTAGGTGAAACATCTGTCGATGTGCCCTTTAGGAAGGCACTTAACCCTAATTGCTCGTGTAAGTCGCTCTGGATAAGAACATCTGCTAAATTACAAAAATGTAAATGTACAATGCATTCGGAAAGTATTCAGACCCCTTGACTTTCTCCACATTTTGTTACGTTACAGCCTTATTCTAAAATTGATTACATGGTTTTTTTCCCTCATCAATCTACACCCAATAACTCATAATGACAATGCAAAAACAGGTTTCTATAAATGTTTGCAAATTTATTAAAAATAAAAAACTGGAAGCACTGTGTTTCCGGATGCGCTGTATTTCACCTAACAGATACGGAAGCTTATCGATATTTGTTTTCAAATCCTTTTTGGGTCCTTGTAATCTGAGGGAAATATGTGTATCTTATATCGTCGTACATTTGGAAGGAGGTTAGGAAGTGCAGCTCAGTTTCCACCTAATTTTGTGGGCAGTGGGCCTGGCGGCCTCTCTCAATAGCAAGGCTATGCTCACTGAGTCTGTACATTGTACAGTTTTTCCTCTGTTTCTTTCTACAGCTAGTCTGCCACCATGTACTGTCTGTTTAGGTCCAAATAGCATAGAAGTTTATCTTGAGATTTTATATTATGTTTTCCAAATAGGTAATATAATTTTATTTTTGTTTGGTTATAATTAGTTTGGGCCAGATTGTCCGAGTGCTGTCCTGAGGCTTTGTTGGGTTGGTAGTGGTTAATGAACTTAGCCTCAGGACTAGCTTAATGAGGGGACTTTTCTCTATGTTCATCTCTTGCCATTTCAGGGCTTTGTAGTGGTATGAGTAAGGGTTGTTTGTTTTTAGGTGGTTATTGAATTTGATGTCTACTTTTTGGATATTAATTAGTAATTGATATTGGCCTAATTCTGCCCTGCATGTATTATTTGGGGCTTTCCTCTGTACTCTAAGAATGCTTTTGCAGAATTCTGCATGCAGGATTTCAATTGGACGTTTGTCCCACTATTTTCTTTGTTATATTGAATATTTAAAACATACAATCTACTTGCAGTGAAGCCGCTCAACATCTACATTAGTCATCTAACAGACTCCCATCCAGAGCGACCCACAGAAGCAACCAGGGTCTCCCATAAGGTAAAAAACGGGGACCCGAACCAGCGACCCATCAGCCACCGGCCCAAGCTCCCAACTGCCAGACCACCAGCCCTCCAAGCCCCCCCCCCCATTTTTTAAATCTTGATTGACCCCACACTTCAATTTTAGATTTGAATATTTTGAGCCAGGTTATAATTGGTATGTAAATTTGAATGTGTCTTTTGATAGTGTAAAAAACCCTTCTTGTTTTCTCTTTCAGTTCATTGACAGCCCAGATATGAATCGACTTTAGTGTGTTCTATGTTTATTTGGTTTGTGTGTCTATTTCTCTCTCTGTCTTTTTCTGTCTCTGTTTCTGGCTCTCTCTCTGTTTCTCTAAAAAAAATTCTCATGAAGTGGGTCCTAACCCAGTGTGTGTATGTGTGTGTGCGTGTGCGTGTACGTGTGCGTGTGCGTGTGTGTGTGAGAGAGAGAGTTTTTAATCCCCCTTATGAGTCTAAAGTGGTGAGGTGGTCCACCTCTGGTCCCTCTATAGGACATGACAACAACACAGAGAATGCATTAGACCAATCCATCATCAGCCATACACTATTAGGGTCTATTACTGTAGACATAACCTTCAGCTCTGGGCTAAGGTTAATATACAGGGAGTGTTGAGTCAGAGCAGAGAGACCTCTTCTTCCTGTATGTTTATGTGGAGTTATGAGAAGGTTGCTGTGAGGTAAGGCATTTGCTGTGTCATGTATTTGGGTTGAAACTGTGTTGGACTTGAGTTCTTTCCATTGGCTCTGATATGGCTATGGTATTTTCAAGACTACAGAAAGACCATTCCGCAGTGTGTTCCTGTTTCTGTCTCTTTGAAGCCACAGTTTAAAGCAGTTCTTTCTCTCCCAGTCCTCAGTGCTCCTCTGTCTTCTCTGTAGTGCCACTCTCTGTCTGCACCAATCAGGTGGCACCAGCTAGCCAGTTGTGTGAACATATTTCCTGTCGTGTCGAGGCATCACACACACACAAACAACCCCCCCTTACACACACACACACACACACACACAGGAGTCGGCCGGCAAGCTCTTGTCAGGCGCTGCCACTTGGCAGGGACTGGCACTGATCTAGCATGATGGGCACAGCGATATGACAGACCTGCCACATAGATGAAACCTTCAGACGCCAGGCAGGGAGAGACGCTCGACTGCACACACAACACATACACAAGACCGCACAAAGTCAAAAAGAGCAGTCAGTCAGACATCATGCAGCCCGAACCTGTCCGCACAGATCTAGTCTATGTGGCTCTTCACAGAAAGAGAGAGAGAGAGAGAGAGAGAGAGAGAGAGAGAGGCGAGAGAGGGAGGAAGGGAGGGAGGGAGGGAGGGAGGGAGGGTTTTGGGAGGGGAACATCAGGCAGACAGACAGAGACATGACTCAAATTAGGCATGATGTGATGTGAGCTGGAGGACCAGCAAGCTTCTAGCCTTATCAACTCCACCTCTCTCTCTCTCTCTTTCCCTCTCTTCCTCTTCCCTATCCTCTGTTTGCCCCTCGTCCCACTACTCCACCCCCCACCAACTGCTCTGTCTCCCCCCTCCCCCTTTTCCTGTGTGATCGTCTCACCGACATCTGCCCATCTCATCCAGCTCAGAGGACAGGACTGCTCTCCTCTTCTCCTGGTTGGCTGGTTGCTCCTGGTCATTGTGGATATGACCATCGACAGGCAGAGACAGACATCTCTTTCTATCTGTGTGTCTCACACATCTCACGTATGTCTTGTTCGCATCTCACTCATCCCTTCTGATGGCTCCCATCGACCTGCGAATAAACAAC
The DNA here is from genome assembly GCF_020615455.1 of Coregonus clupeaformis. Lineage (NCBI taxonomy): Eukaryota > Metazoa > Chordata > Actinopteri > Salmoniformes > Salmonidae > Coregonus > Coregonus clupeaformis. The sequence continues at coordinate 8,126,114 of NC_059202.1, forward strand.
CGTGACAAGACAGAGAGAGAGAGAGAGAAAAGGAGGACATCAAAAGTATCTGTTATTTTGCAAGGCCAACAGCAAAGTCCCTAAAATGCTGAGGAACCGAAATCACATTGAGGACCATACATTCTGACTTTTTAGGGGGGAAACAACCTGCTTTTGAATTTGGAATGACTTTGAAATGATCAGAGCATTACTCACCACATAATGCAATCCCACAGTTACTCATGAAATTTTTCAGAAATTCAGTTAATGCACTATATAATCAAAGTTCAGATACAGCGAGCGTGGATCCATCCCTTATCCTACTCGTCCAAGGCCCTTGTCTAACTGTGACTACCTGTCCCAGGCTAATGGACAGACACAGTTGACAGCTCAGTGTGTGTGTGTGTGAGGTCTAATTAGGAGGAAGTCTGATGACCTCTTGACGTTCTGTCACTGGTGGAGCAGGTCCTAATGTTCTAGAGGGAAACTTAGCTGAATGTTCATCTAATTACAGGTGTGTTAAATATGTTTTATTAAATGTAAACTACTGTCAAAAGCCAATGTAGAGTTGCAGCAGATTTCCTTAGATTGACTTTGTTGAAAGGCACAGCAAACGAAACTGACATGGATCAATAATTGACCTGCCACTGGCATTAAACAAAACATGTGTGTCCATGTATGCTGATGATTCAACCATATACGCATCAGCAACCACAGCTAATGAAGTCACTGAAACCCTTAACAAAGAGTTGCAGTCTGTTTTGGAATGGGTGGCCACTAATAAACTGGTCCTGAACATCTCTAAAACTAAGAGCATTGTATTTGGTACAAATCCTTCCCTAAGTTCTAGACCTCAGCTGAATCTGGTAGTGAATGGTGTGCCTGTTGAACAAGTTGAGGAGACTAATTTACTAGTGTTACCTTATGGTCAAAACATATAGATTCAATGGTTGTAAAGATGGGGAGAGGTCTGTCCGTAATAAAGAGGGTTCTGCAGGCTCTAGTTTTGTCTAATCTTGATTATTGTCCAGTCATGTGGTCCAGTGCTGCAAGGAAAGACCTAGTTAAGCTGCAGCTGGTCCAAAATAGAGCGGCACGTCTTGCTCTTCATTGTAATCAGAGGGCTGATATAAATACTATGCATGCCAGTCTCTCTTGGCTAAGAGTTGAGGAGAGACTGACTGCATCACTTCTTCTTTTTATAAAAAACATGAATGAGTTGAAAATCCAAAATTGTTTGCATAGTCAACACACAGCTCTGACATACACACTTACCCCACCAGACATGCCACCAGGGGTCTTTTCACAGTCCCCAAATCCAGAACAAATTCAAGAAAGCGTACAGTATTATATAGAGCCATTATTGCATGGAACTCCGTTCCATCTCATATTGCTCAAATAAACAGCAAACCTGGTTTCAAAAAACAGATAAAGTAAAGTGTTTTGTCGTTGTGTTTATTCGTTATAATAAACATGTATGCATATCACGCTGCGCCTTGGTCCGTCCCGTCCTTCAACGAACGTGACAATTACCTCAATATCTCTATCTACATAACATAAGCTCTATATCTCTATCATAAATTACCATCTCTATCTACATAACATAAGCTCTATATCTCTATCTACATAAAATTACCTCAATATCTCTATCTACATAACATAAGCTCTATATCTCTATCTACATAAAATTACCTCAATATCTCTATCTACATAACATAAGCTCTATATCTCTATCTACATAAAATTACCTCAATATCTCTATCTACATAATATTACCTCTATATCTATGTGTCTACATAATATTAGCTCCATATCTCTTTCCACACAAAGGGGATATATCTTATCAGCCATCTGGACTGTGCTTTTACAAGATGATCAATTCCAGTAAAAGGAGATGAGATGAGTGCTTTATGTATTTGACAAATAGATAATTGGCCTGACGTAGCCCCTGACCCTAAAATGACACGTTGCAGGAGGATAATCTCTTTACAATGATTGGAGCGTTCAATTAACCAGATGAAATTATGAGAAACATGGTGCAGATGAGGAGAGGCAGCTACGAACACTCTCTCTGTCTCTCTGTCTCTCTGTCTCTCTCTCTCTCTCCCTCTCTGTCTCTGTCTCTCTCTCTCTCTCTCTCTCTATCTCTCTCTCTCTCTCTCTCTCTCTCTGTCTCTCTCTCTCTCTCTCTCTCTCTCTGTCTCTCTGTCTCTCTGTCTCTCTCTCTCTCTGTCTCTCTCTCTCTCTGTCTCTCTCTCTCTCTCTGTTTCTCTCTCTCTAGCGCTTGTTCACTACCTCTTTCTCTTTCTCCCTCTCTCTTTCTCGCTCTGTCACTGTGTCCACCACACCCTTTCAAAATATTAGATGACTCTCTATAGCAGAGATCAGAGCCTACAGTTTCCTCTACCACCTCTGGGTATCATAGCCACTAGTACATAATCAAAACTCAGGGGCCATATCCCCAGGCCAAGAACACACGCACGCACACACGCACACACTCACTCACACATACACACACAAACACACACACAAACAAATAAACACACTCACAGGGCTGATCCGTAAACCCTGTAGTGCCAGCTGTGAGTCATGGCAGCCTGTTGACATTCTGTAACTGTGATATATGCCAGCGGATGAATGTGTAATTAGGCCTTGGCAGAGACTCCACAGTTACTTAGCTCCACACTTCATTATCTGTCCACACCCCCGGTCGCTTCTAACACTACAGCCACACTGATGATTTAAGCTAATGTAGGAACAGAACGGGAGAAACCGTCTCTTCTTCTCTGTTTCCTCTACTGGAGGGTCATTCTCCTTCTGTAAGGGATTTGCTGGTTGTTTTATAACGTTTTGATTCAAAGAGTTTAGACTTGTAAGAAAGCATTGCATGTGATACCGTGGAATGATTCAGATGTGCACAGGTGTGTATTCTTCTTTTATTTGGAAACCTGGAAACAAGTGGAGGAGTCACATCCATACTTTTGGTAAAGATATAAAAAGACTCAAATGAAAACAAAACAAAGTAAAAAGTACATATGTTTGGGTTATGATAGGGTAATAGCAGTTGTACTAAGCTAATAAGGCATTGAGTTATATATATATATATATATATATATATATATATATATATATATATATATATATATTTAAACAATGGGGAAATATAATTAATTGAAATTATAATTGAAATTATAATGTAATAGTTTTATGCAATAGTCCAAGCAGGAGTTGTAAATAAAAGCATATACAGTATATTACTTAATGGTTCATATAATCTAGAAAATAAAATATATATGCAGTTTGAGTTATGGATAAGCCACTTTCTCACAGATCCCTAACTTCAGTTGATCACATGGTGCATCATTCCAGTTCTGCTCTGGGTTAGAATAAATTAAGCTTCTCTCAGCACAGTCCTCTCCACTGCCATAACTGTTAGGCTCTCCACTCTTCCAGTACCTGTAACCAATCAAGACCCAGCCCTCAGTTTACAAACACAAAGTATATGGACGTATAAAGAAATTGAGGCCTGTGGCTTTAAATGAAATGAAATACAGTTATTATGGGACATCAGAATATTTAAATGTCTTACTGTATGGTCAGTGGTGTTCCATCCACCCATTTCCATGACCCCTCTGTCTCTCTGTCAGTCAGACCAATCCAGAACATCCCCTTAAATCCACTGATAAAATTCTAAAGTATTGGCACAGACATTTAATGTCAACAAAACTCACTGAATCCTTCATCAATTTCTACCTGCAGCAACCCTAGTGGCCAGTTGTTTTGGTTGGTTTTCTGGGGGTTTTCTTTCATCAATATTTCCAGCATTATCCACTAGGGTTGCTGCAGTTAGAAAATCCTAGGGAATGTTATTTAAATGACACAAGCTTGAGTGTTTGGTGGGGGGATCACCTAATCCTAAACCTTAAAAGTCACTAGACATGGGTTTGAGTCCTGGTTGGGGCTACCCTCTGAAATCGCGACAACATACTTCCATGGTTGGTTTCATTGACTCTCCTGTTAAACTGCCCCTAATTCGTTGGAGAGGATCAGCTTGAGCAAAGTGAGGTGTAGAATCACTGATCTAGAAATATTATTCCGTGCCAAATAATAGGCTTTGTGCAATAAAAATGTGTAGAGCTAGGCCTTCCCAGGCTTAGGTGATCCCCCCACCAAACAGTCACGAACGACCAGACATTGATTGATTGATTGGAGACAGCTTGTGCCAATTAAAGAACACATTTCCTAGGATTTTCTACCTGCAGCAAACATAGTGGATAATACTAGAAATAACAGTCAAAGAAACCCCCCAGAAAAACCAACCAAAACTACTGTCCCAACCAATAACAACAACACCACCATTTCTACTGCTGCTACTACTACTATCCATTTACCCCTTTCCCCTCCCTCTTTCTTCTTCCCTCCTCTTTTCCCCTATTCTCTTCCTTTCCCCTTTCCTCCAACCTCAATCTCTCTCTCTCTCTCTCTCTCTCTCTCTCTCTCTCTCTCTCTCTCTCTCTCTCTCTCTCTCTCTCTCTCTCTCTCTCTCGCTCTCTCTCGCTCTCTCTCACCTGTTCCTCTTTGCTATTTATGATCACCAGGTTTGCTCCTCTACTTAGACAGTCCTGTTTGCTCTGCTCCCAGGTTTTCTCCTCAGTGGAGAAGAGGTAAAAACGGGATCCAAAATGACTCCATCCCTTTTTAAAATGTTGCTCTGTTGAAGAGCAAAGGAGAACACGTGAAAGCAGCAGCTTTATACTCATATACCCATGGACCCAATAACACTAACAATGACAATAATAATTACGAAACATCAAGATGGTTATGGTGGGTGTGATTGAATTCCAGCCAGTCAAAATGGTGTAGTCAGATAAGGATAACTCACTCACCCTGGTTATCTCTCTCCCCCTGTAGCTTGTCTCTCTCTGTCTGTAGCTGGTCTCTCTTCGTCTGTAGCTGGTCTTTCTCCGTCTTTAGCTGGTCTGTCTCTCTCAATAACTTAGTCTGCTCTTCCTGAAAGTCACCTGCCACTCTGTTGTCTGCAAAGAAACATAAAAAGCAATGACCAAAATACTCACACTAAAACAACCTGACTATCAATGATATAAAACTGGGTAAACTCACAGTGGACACAAAGGCCTATGATCCCAGCCAGTAGAAGAACACACAGCAGCCCCAGACACACTACAGCACCTCTGAGGAGGTTACTCTTAGCTGAGGATCAAAAACATGATTTACAGCTTACTGTGATACAGCTTAGCAGGTTGTGAAAGATGTGTGTGCTGTATTTTTATCTTACCAAATTGTTGCCTTCCTGCCACATTGTCAGCATTAACATTAGCATAAATATTCTCCATAGCATCAGTACTTTTCAGTTCATCCCTCTCAGTTGGTAAAGGTTATACTGTATCTGTCCCTTCACCTTCCTCTTTTTTGACTGACATTTCCGGATATCGGTCAACTGGGGCGATACATATTTCAACATTTTCAAGAAAAGAGAACCAAAACTAAACCAACTTTTATTCAGCAGAGTTGCAGAACCTCTAAGATTATATTGAGACAGGCATGTTTTTTAACTGAATTCTCTGTGATTCGAGTGGTGAGTTCCCAGAAGTAGCTAGCTAGTTATACTAATGTTAGCTAACCAAAATAATGTTTACAATGCCATGGCTGAATGCCTCTTGATATAACTTCCCACAATGATTTTCATCATAACAGGACATCCATTCAATTTAGCTACTGTTGTGTTGTGTTGTACAGTGCCTTCAGAAATTATTCATACCCTTGACTTATTCCACATTTTGCTGTGTTACAGCCAGAATTCAAAATGGATTAAATAAATAAAAATCTCACCCATCTACATACAATACCCCATAATGACAAAGTGAAAACATGTTTTTAGAAATCTTCGCAAATTTATTGAAAATGAAATACAGAAATGTGTCATTTAAATAAGTATTCACACCCCTGACTCAGTACATGTTAGAATCACTTTTGGCAGTGATTACAGCTACTGTGCCTTGCAAAAGTATTCATCCCCCTTGGCATATTTTCCTATTTTGTTGTATTACAACCTGTAATTTAAATGGATTTTTATTTGGATTTGATGTAATGGACATACACAAAATAGTCCAAATTGGTGAAGTGAAATGAAAAAAATAACTTGTTTCAAAGAATTCAAAAAAACAGATAATGGAAAAGTGGTGCGTGCATATGTATTCACCCCCTTTGCTATGAAGCCCCTAAATAAGATCTGGTGCAACCAATTACCTTCAGAAGTCACATAATTAGTTATATAAAGTCCACCTGTGTGCAATCTAAGTGTCACATGATCTGTCACATGATCTCAGTATACAGTGGGGAGAACAAGTATTTGATACACTGCCGATTTTGCAGGTTTTCCTACTTACAAAGCATGTAGAGGTCTGTCATTTTTATCATAGGTACACTTCAACTGTGAGAGACGGAATCTAAAACAAAAATCCAGAAAAACACATTGTATGATTTTTAAGTAATTAATTAGCATTTTATTGCATGACATAAGTATTTGATCACCTACCAACCAGTAAGAATTCCGGCTCTCACAGACCTGTTAGGTTTTCTTTAAGAAGCCCTCCTGTTCTCCACTCATTACCTGTATTAACTGCACCTGTTTGAACTCATTACCTGTATAAAAGACACCTGTCCACACACTCAATCAAACAGACTCCAACCTCTCCACAATGGCCAAGACCAGAGAGCTGTGTAAGGACATCAGAGATAAAATTGTAGACCTGCACAAGGCTGGGATGGGCTACAGGACAATAGGCAAGCAGCTTGGTGAGAAGGCAACAACTGTTGGCGCAATTATTAGAAAATGGAAGAAGTTCAAGATGACGGTCAATCACCCTCGGTCTAGGGCTCCATGCAAGATCTCACCTCGTGGGGCATCAATGATCATGAGGAAGGTGAGGGATCAGCCCAGAACTACACGGCAGGACCTGGTCAATGACCTGAAGAGAGCTGGGACCACAGTCTCAAAGAAAACCATTAGTAACACACTACGCCGTCATGGATTAAAATCCTGCAGCGCACGCAAGGTCCCCCTGCTCAAGTCAGCACATGTCCAGGCCCGTCTGAAGGTTGCCAATGACCATCTGGATGATCCAGAGGAGGAATGGGAGAAGGTCATGTGGTCTGATGAGACAAAAATTGAGCTTTTTGGTCTAAACTCCACTCGCCGTGTTTGGAGGAAGAAGAAGGATGAGTACAACCCCAAGAACACCATCCCAACCGTGAAGCATGGAGGTGGAAACATCATTCTTTGGGGATGCTTTTCTGCAAAGGGGACAGGATGACTGCACCGTATTGAGGGAAGGATGGATGGGGCCATGTATCGCGAGATCTTGGCCAACAACCTCCTTCCCTCAGTAAGAGCATTGAAGATAGGTCGTGGCTGGATCTTCCAGCATGACAATGACCCAAAACACACAGCCAGGGCAACTAAGGAGTGGCTCCGTAAGAAGCATCTCAAGGTCCTGGAGTTGCCTAGCCAGTCTCCAGACCTGAACCCAATAGAAAATCTTTGGAGGGAGCTGAAAGTCCGTTTTGCCCAGTGACAGCCCCGAAACCTGAAGGATCTGCAGAAGGTCTGTATGGAGGAGTGGGCCAAAATCCCTGCTACAGTGTGTGCAAACCTGGTCAAGACCTACAGGAAAAGTATGATCTCTGTAATTGCAAACAAAGGTTTCTGTACCAAATATTAAGTTCTGATTTTCTGATGTATCAAATACTTATGTCATGCAATAAAATGCAAATTAATTACTTAAAAATCATACAATGTGATTTTCTGGATTTTTGTTTTAGATTCCGTCTCTCACAGTTGAAGTGTACCTATGATAAAAATGACAGACCTCTACATGCTTTGTAAGTAGGAAAACCTGCAAAATCGGCAGTGTATCAAATACTTGTTCTCCCCACTGTATATACACCTGTTCTGAAAGGCCCCAGAGTCTGCAACACCACTAAGCAAGGGGTACCACCGAGCAAGCGGCACCATGAAGACCAAGGAGCTCTCCAAACAGGTCAGGGACAAAGTTGTGGAGAAGTACAGATCAGGGTTGGGTTCTAAAAACAGAGCACCATTTAATCCATTATTAAAAAATGGAAAGAATATGGCACCACAATAAACCTGCCAAGAGTGGGCCGCCCACCAAAACTCACGGACCAGTCAAGGAGGGCATTAATCAGAGAGGCAACAAAGAGACCAAAGATAACCCTGAAGGAGCTGCAAAGCTCCACAGCGGAGATTGGAGTATCTGTCCATCCACCACTTTAAGCTGTACTCTCCACAGAGCTGGGCTTTACGGAAGAGTGGCCAGAAAAAAGTAATTGCTTAAAGAAAAAAATAAGCAAACACGTTTGGTGTTCGCCAAAAGGCATGTGGGTGACTCCCCAAACATATGGAAGAAGGTACTCTGGTCAGATAAGACTAAAATTGAGCTTTCTGGCCATCAAGGAAAACACTATGTCTGGCGCAAACCCAACACCTCTCATTACCCCGAGAACACCATCCCCACAGTGAAGCATGGTGGTGGCAGCATCATGCTGTGGGGATGTTTTTCATCGGCAGGGACTGGGAAACTGGTCAGAATTGAAGGAATGATGGATGGCACTAAATACAGGGAAATCCTTGAGGGAAACCTGTTTCAATCTTCCAGAGATTTGAGACTGGGACGGAGGTTCACCTTCCAACAGGACAATGACCCTAAGCATACTGCTAAAGCAACCACTCGAGTGGTTTAAGGAATGGTCTAGTCAAAGCCCACACCTCAATCCAATTGAGAATCTGTGGTATGACAAAGATTGCAGTACACCAGCGGAACCCATCCAACTTGAAGGAGCTGGAGCAGTTTTGCTTTGAAGAATGGGCAAAAATCCCAGTGGCTAGATGTGCCAAGCTTATAGAGACATACCCCAAGAGACTTGCAGCTGTATTTGCTGCAAAAGGTGGCTCTACAAAGTATTGACTTTGGGGGGCTGAATAGTTATGCACACTCAAGTTTTCAGTTTTTTTGTCTTATTTCTTGTTTGTTTCACAAAAAAATTATTTTGCATCTTCAAAGTGGTAGGCATGTTGTGTAAATCTTATGATACAAACCCCCCAAAAATCATGCAAGATTAAACAATTCCAGGTTGTAAGGCAACAAAATAGGAAAAATGCCAAAGGGGGTGAATACTTTCCAAGCCACTGTATATGCATCTGGTGGACATCAGGCAAAATGCCTCATTCACATTAGCCATAAGAACACCATTACGTTGCGCCGGATGTCATTCATTCCGGACTCCGCATACTTAGAATTTTCCAAACTTTGCGTTGTCTTCAGTCCAGCCAGAGTCAGTCTTTGAACACGAAGTTAACAAACCACTGAAGAATCAGAAAATATGTGGTTTTTGGTGATGGCTTTATGGGATCACTAGCAACTTGGAAACAATTACCTATTCCTATAAGTGAGTACTATTTTAATAGTAATGTTAAATAATACATATTGGCTCTTAAGCCAATTATATTATATGACTGTTGCATCCCGTTTAAGTTTATTGTGAGGGTAATGACTTTTGTTTTTTATGATAATTATTAGGTGGAGGTGTCTAGCTACAGTGATATCTTCAACCTAGCCTAGCTTTTAGCTAGCTAGCTAGCTGCTCTGCAAGCTAGCTTAACTTGCTATAAAGTTAGAGAAACAAGTTGAAGAAAAAGTAACTAAATAAAACATGTTTTTATTATGACCTGAAACAATATGTTCCTCCTGTCTACGTAGTTCTACGTACTTTTGTCCAGCTCAAATTTTGGAATGGACCGTATATGACGCTATGTCGCTCTGTTTGCCTAGGGTGTGTAGGGCCCTTTAAGTGTTAGAATATAAAGTGCCAGTGGCATGTAATTGGACAACACGTTTTGATTTCACGTTTGATCCTAAAATGAAGAAAATCAGTGCAAAACTGTTGGAGTTAGACACTCCCACAGCTGAGAGGCTTACGGTTATTGTATTAGCCTATAATAGGCCTAGATGATTTACCGTTTATAATGGTTGGATCTCGAAATTATCCTATAAACATTATACTTTTTAACTAATAGCCTATTAATTTATATTCCTGTCTATTCTCTTCCTTAGTTGTCTGTCAATGTTGTGCAATGTTATAGCTATAAACATTTATGAATGATTTGCCTTTAAATAGTGTTTGGAATCCAACCGTTGGATCAAGAAATGATTGTAGGCCTATGCTGCAAATGAGCACAAACTAAGCCATAATGGTGCAATTCATCTGACTTCACTTTTGATAATTGAATCTGTCAATGTTTTAAATAAATACATAGTTTTAATGTATTTATTTATTTGTTAGGGACAGATACAATTATTCAATTGTTTAATTGTGTCTATCCCTAACAGATTAGACTATTATGATATACTTATCTATTAATAACACTACTGCCTAAAACTCTTATAAACCATCAAATAACAAAAAGTCAAAATCATAACAGTTTTAGTTAAAAGCCCATATTTTATTTAAACAGACTTTAAACCTCTTGGTTGTTAACTCCCCTATTTGGGGGACTTTGAGCGGTTCTGGACCAGTTCCGACTGGGATTGTGGTGTACACGCACGTGCACACGTTTGCACACATACAAGCAACAGAATATATTGGCTACATCCACTTATTTTCACACGTACTTGCACATGCAGTATCAGTCAAAAGTTTGGACACACCTACTCATTCAAGGGTTTTTCTTTATTTTTACTATTTGTAGAATAATAGAAATAACTCATATGGAATCATGTAGTAACCAAAAAAGTGTTAAGCAAATCAAAATATATTGTATATTTTAGATTCTTCAAAGTAGCCACCCTTTGCCTTGATGACAGCTATGCACACTCTTTGCATTCTCTCAACCAGCTTCACCTGGAATTATTTTCCAACAGTCTTGAAGGAGTACGCACATATGCTGACAACAAATACATGTAAGATGTAATAAAAACTGCCAGGATAAAAAAATAGACGCATTGCTGTTGAACCAGCCGTTGTTCTATTAGGCCTAAGGGAGGGCTTGGGTTTGGAACATATGAAACGGAAAACAAGCCAATTGTTACAGTTTAAAGACAACTTGTAAATTTACAAGGTTCACCGGTATTCACAGAGGTTCTCATCTCTCGTTTCATGATGGGCATGGACACGTAGCCTACATCATGGAGGGGGTTTTACGCTTGTCCGAAACGGGACATGCATAGCTAAAATAATGTGGGTCTGCACGCATTGAATGCATAGATAAAAAGGGAATGTCAGCTCACTGTTTTCCTCTCAAACTTCATATTTTAATAAAGCTTTGGTTATTAAGATGTATTTCCAAGCGGTCTCAGGAGCCAAACCCTTTATCGGCAGTATTGACTACTTCGCAATTGCATTGGGCAGACAAAAAAAATACCTTCATTGAGAGGAGGGGAGGCTATGCTTGCACTGTGCATCACGGCTGGATAGGCTGCGTTTCCACTGTCAAAATTCATGCCATAAGCAACTGCGTTACCGCTAAAACCAGCTTTTGGTTGGTCTTAAATATCCCTATCAGCGCTGCCTGAAATTAGCACTTTGGATCATGTTTTTAAGGACACACCTCAAATATGTCTACCCCGCCCATCTGAACGCAAGCGAGTTGATATAAGACAGGTAAATTGCCAAACCTGGTGTTGGGGCTGGAAAATGGCAGTGCGACAAAATTGCAAACTAACGTGTGTTTGACACTAGTGCCGCCTTAATGCCAGCCGGAAATAGAGCCCTAGGAATGACTTTTAGAAGGGCTGGGGTCCCTTTTTATAGGACTGGAAGGGGGTGGGAGTGACGTCATCATGGGATAAATGATGACGCAATAATTATGACAGTTTGAATTTTGAATACTCCTGTCTTCAGTGACATCATAATAGCCTAGTATTGGCATGATTATGCAACAGTAACCTGTCACGCCCTGGCTCTGGGGACTCTCGTATGTTGAGCCAGGGTGTTTATTTTGTTTAGGTTCTAGTCGTTGTCTATCTATGTTGGCCTGAGTGACTCCCAATCAGAGGCAACGAGTGTCAGCTGGTTGTCTCTGATTGGGAGCCATATTTAACTGTCTGTCTTTCACTTTGTGTTTGTGGTTTCTTGTTCTGATTTGGTTTGTGTTATACCGTAGACGTCACGTTATCGTTGTTGTTTTGATTGTGTGATCATTCTTAATAAATAATATGTTCACCTTCAACGCTGTGCATTGGTCTCTCCCTGACGATCGTGACAGAAGAAACCACCAAAACCAGACCAAGCAGCGTGTCCAGGAGCCATCGCTAGCAGATCTCCGTGGCAACCTCGACTGGGTCAAGCCTAGTGAGGAGCAGAGAGGGTGGACTTGGGACCAGTTGAGGAAGAGCTTCGACTGGGTCAAGCCCATTGAGGAGCTGAATGGCGGGAGTTGGAGACAGAGGAGAGAGAGTTGGGCGAGAACGATGGAGGCCTGGCCCACGGGGAGGAGAGACCCCCAGAAAATTTTTAGGGGGGGGCTCACGACGTCGGGGCAGCAGGAGGCCGCGATAGAGTGGTCCAGCGGGTTGGCAGAGGAGGCCGCCAGGTTACGGGAGTCACTGGTCACCAGGGGGAAGGAGGTTGTAGAGGCACGGCGAGAGGTACTGGCGTGTGTTGCCAGTCCGGTCCGGCCTGTTCCTGATCCCCACGTAGGGCCAGTGGTGTGTGTTCCCAGTACGGTCCGGCCTGTTCCTGCCACTCCCACCAAGTCAGTGGTGCGTTTCGTCCAGCCCGGCGCGGCCCGTTCCTGCTCCCCGCACCAAGTCAGTGGTGCGCTGCCGTCAGCCCGGTCCGGCCCATTCCTGCTCCCCGCACCAAGTCAGTGGTGCGCGTCGTCAGCCCGGTCCGGCCCATTCCTGCTCCCCGCACCAAGTCAGGGGTGCGCCGTCAGCCCGGTCCGGCCCATTCCTGCTCCCCGCACCAAGGCAGTGGTGCGCCCCGTCAGCCCGGCTCGGCCCGTTCCTGCTCCCCCGCACCAAGTCAGTGGTGTGCTTCGTCAGCCCAGTCCGGCCTGTCCCTGCTCCACGCACCAAGCCTACGGTGTGCGTCGTCAGCCTGGTAAGGCCCGTTCCTCCTCCACGCACCAAGCCAGGGGTGCGCTGCCTGTCAGTCCAGCACAACCCGTGCCTGGGTCATGTCCGGAGCCGGATCCGCCGCCGAGGCGGAGTGCCCACCCGGTCCCTCCCCTGTTGTGGTTGGTTGGCGCGGTCGGAGTCCGCGCCTTTGGGGGGGGGGTACTGTCACGCCCTGGCTCTGGGGACTCTCGTATGTTGAGCCAGGGTGTTTATTTTGTTTAGGTTCTAGTCGTTGTCTATCTATGTTGGCCTGAGTGACTCCCAATCAGAGGCAACGAGTGTCAGCTGGTTGTCTCTGATTGGGAGCCATATTTAACTGTCTGTCTTTCACTTTGTGTTTGTGGTTTCTTGTTCTGATTTGGTTTGTGTTATACCGTAGACGTCACGTTATCGTTGTTGTTTTGATCGTGTGATCATTCTTAATAAATAATATGTTCACCTTCAACGCTGCGCATTGGTCTCTCCCTGACGATCGTGACATAACCGTGCATTCCAAACGCAAAAACAGGGAAAATAAGCAAATATACAAACAGCTGAATATAAAGTGGATAATTCCATGCGCTTCTTTTGAGCCAAAAATTTACAAAAATCAGTCCAAAATTGTAGTAGGAGATCCTCCTGCAGCTTAGAATCCTTCACCTTTTTTTTTTTTTACATTTTAGTCATTTAGCAGACACTCTTATCCAGAGCAACTTACAGTAAGTGAGTGCATACATTATTTATTTTATTTTTTCCCGTGGGAAACGCCATGCTCTACCAACTGAGCTACATCCCTGCCGGCCATTTCCTCCCCTACCCTGGACAACGCTGGGCCAATTGTGCGCCGCCCCATGGGTCTCCCGGTCACGGCCGGCTACGACAGAGCCTGGATCTCTAGTGGCACAGCTAGCACTGCGATGCAGTGCCTTAGACCACTGCGCCACACATACAGTGGGGAAAAAAAGTATTTAGTCAGCCACCAATTGTGCAAGTTCTCCCACTTAAAAATATGAGAGAGGCCTGTAATTTTCATCATAGGTACACGTCAACTATGACAGAGAAAATGAGGAAAAAAAATCCAGAAAATCACATTGTAGGATTTTTAATGAATTTATTTGCAAATTATGGTGGAAAATAAGTATTTGGTCAATAACAAAAGTTTCTTAATACTTTGTTATATACCCTTTGTTGGCAATGGCACAGGTCAAACGTTTTCTGTAAGTCTTCACAAGGTTTTCACACACTGTTGCTGGTATTTTGGCCCATTCCTCCATGCAGATCTCCTCTAGAGCAGTGATGTTTTGGGGCTGTCGCTGGGCAATACGGACTTTCAACTCCCGCCAAAGATTTTCTATGGGGTTGAGATCTGAGACTGGCTAGGCCACTCCAGGACCTTGAAATGCTTCTTACGAAGCCACTCCTTCGTTGCCGGGCGGTGTGTTTGGGATCATTGTCATGCTGAAAGACCCAGCCACGTTTCATCTTCAATGCCCTTGCTGATGGAAGGAGGTTTTCACTCAAAATCTCATGATACATGGCCCCATTCATTCTTTCCTTTACACGGATCAGTCGTCCTGGTCCCTTTGCAGAAAAACAGTCCCAAAGCATGATGTTTCCACCCCCATGCTTCACAGTAGGTATGGTGTTCTTTGGATGCAATTCAGCATTCTTTGTCCTCCAAACACGACGAGTTGAGTTTTTACCAAAAAGTTATATTTTGGTTTCATCTGACATTCTCCCAATCCTCTTCTGGATCATCCAAATGCACTCTAGCAAACTTCAGACGGGCCTGGACATGTACTGGCTTAAGCAGGGGGACAACGTCTGTACTGCAGGATTTGAGTCCCTGCCAGCGTAGTGTGTTACTGATGGTAGGCTTTGTTACTTTGGTCCCAGCTCTCTGCAGGTCATTCACTAGGTCCCCCCCGTGTGGTTCTGGGATTTTTGCTCACCGTTCTTGTGATCATTTTGACCCCACAGGGTGAGATCTTCCGTGGAGCCCCAGATCGAGGGAGATTATCAGTGGTCTTGTATGTCTTCCATTTCCTAATAATTGCTCCCACAGTTGATTTCTTCAAACCAAGCTGCTTACCTATTGCAGATTCAGTCTTCCCAGCCTGGTGCAGGTCTACAATTTTGTTTCTGGTGTCCTTTGACAGCTCTTTGGTCTTGGCCATAGTGGAGTTTGGAGTGTGACTGTTTGAGGTTGTGGACAGGTGTCTTTTATACTGATAACAAGTTCAAACAGGTGCCATTAATACAGGTAACGAGTGGAGGACAGAGGAGCCTCTTAAAGAAGAAGTTACAGGTCTGTGAGAGCCAGAAATCTTGCTTGTTTGTAGGTGACCAAATACTTATTTTCCACCATAATTTGCAAATAAATTCATTAAAAATCCTACAATGTGATTTTCTGGATTTTTTTTCCTCATTTTGTCTGTCATAGTTGACGTGTACCTATGATGAAAATTACAGGCCTCTCTCATCTTTTTAAGTGGGAGAACTTGCACAATTGGTGGCTGACTAAATACTTTTTTTCCCCACTGTATGGATTTGGCGTCGTTCATTATGTGTCTTTGATAGCTCTCTATATGCAGCTATAACACAGCACTGATTAGGCCTTCAGTGTACTTAGTGTATGCATACCTCCTCAATTTAAACACTGATCATCATGCCTGTCTCAATATCTGCTAAAGTTCCTCAACACTGCTTTCATAAAGATGGTTTAGTTTTAGTTCACCTTTTTAGAGATTTTTTTTACATAGACAGCCCTAGTTGATCACTGTGAACTTACTGTAGCAGTAGAGGACCCATGTAACTTTGTATCATACTGCATATAACCTTGGTGTGGGTGTCTTCTCTCTGTGTTTATTGGTATGGGGAGGAGGCTGAGGAGAAGGATGAGGGGAGGGGTGGAGGAGGGGAGGAGGGATGAGTGGATTGGAGAAGGAAGGGGAGGATAGCGGTAATCTTGAATTTGGGAAACCCTTCTCATGTTTGGTAATCAGCTGAGAGCAGGAAAGTCACTGGAGGAGAGGAGAGGAGAGGAGAGGAGAGGAGAGGAGAGGAGAGGAGAGGAGAGGAGAGGAGAGGAGAGGAGAGGAGAGGAGAGGAGAGGAGAGGAGAGGAGAGGAGGAAAAAATGAGAGAAAGACAGGTTGTGGGAAGAGAGTTACCTGAAAGAGTGCAAGTGCGGAGTGAAGGAATTATGGGCTGAGTGGAAAGAAAAGGTAGAGAACAGTAAAACAGATCAACTTGATGCAGTAGCTGTACACTGTAAAACCAAGTGTTTAGGATCTGAACATAACTAAACACTTTTCTGTAATACTTTTTAAACGTGTCAAGGCATTTAGAATTTCAATGGAAATGCGTCACAGTGTTTAGATTGTAAACACCAGAACATGTTTATTCGTGGTAACACTTTTTAAATACATAAACAAGTTTATTAAGCACAAGGCATTTAGGTTTTAAACACTACTGTAGGGTGTAAGGTCGTAGTTGCATATTTCCCAGCATGCCTTTCAAGTGAATGTGAGAGATAACCACCCATGACTGTGTTTGTTAGTTGTTGCATTCAAAAACTCCTATTCCAGAAGCCTTCACCAAGTGACTGTCTAAGTGAATGTGTATCAATTAAAAGTAAACCCTTTATGACCACATATTATACATTTAATTGGCCTTTAGTTATGCCCTAGTTATCCTTGACATTTTGGTCTGAAAATCCTAGCTCATGAGCTACATCAGACCTGCAAGTCACAACACAGTGGTTTGTGAAGTGATTAGTCATTCCTGTAGGAATCCAGCCAGAGGGAAGGTACCAACAATTAGACTAGTTTATCACCCACATTCTGCACTCAGAATGACTGCTATGGTGAAAACCTTAATAAATATGACTACCTAAACCATCTAAACTGGAAAAACCATCTCAGTAACGAGTGCAATAAGTCCAACCCCTCACAGATTGGATTAGTTTATAAAAATGTAAGTTATTTATCTTTGTTTAGTATAAGATCAATTAATAAGTCAACGTGCATGAGAAAACATAGATAATAAAACAAACCTGCAACAAAGCATGCTGGGAAATATGATAATGAGACCCCTCCCAAGTCTTTTTCACTCTGAGAGATGATGGGAAACTAAACACTAGTGTTTAAAATCTGAACACTTAGGAGATATACAGTGGAGAGAACAAGTATTTGATACACTGCCGATTTTGCAGGTTTTCCTACTTACAAAGCATGTAGAGGTCTGTAATTTTTATCATAGGTACACTTCAACTGTGAGAGACGGAATCTAAAACAAAAATCCAGAAAATCACATTGTATGATTTTTAAGTAATTAATTTGCATTTTATTGCATGACATAAGTATTTGATAAATCAGAAAATCTGAACTTAATATTTGGTACAGAAACCTTTGTTTGCAATTACAGAGATCATACTTTTCCTGTAGATCTTGACCAGGTTTGCACACACTGCAGCAGGGATTTTGGCCCACTCCTCCATACAGACCTTCTGCAGATCCTTCAGGTTTCGGGGCTGTCACTGGGCAATACGGACTTTCAGCTCCCTCCAAAGATTTTCTATTGGGTTCAGGTCTGGAGACTGGCTAGGCAACTCCAGGACCTTGAGATGCTTCTTACGGAGCCACTCCTTAGTTACCCTGGCTGTGTGTTTCGGGTCGTTGTCATGCTGGAAGATCCAGCCACGACCTATCTTCAATGCTCTTACTGAGGGAAGGAGGTTGTTGGCCAAGATCTCGCGATACATGGCCCCATCCATCCTCCCCCTCATACGGTGCAGTCATCCTGTCCCCTTTGCAGAAAAGCATCCCCAAAGAATGATGTTTCCACCTCCATGCTTCACGGTTGGGATGGTGTTCTTGGGGTTGTACTCATCCTTCTTCTTCCTCCAAACACGGCGAGTGGAGTTTAGACCAAAAAGCTCAATTTTTGTCTCATCAGACCACATGACCTTCTCCCATTCCTCCTCTGGATCATCCAGATGGTCATTGGCAACCTTCAGACGGGCCTGGACATGCGCTGACTTGAGCAGGGGGACCTTGCGTGCGCTGCAGGATTTTAATCCATGACGGCGTAGTGTGTTACTAATGGTTTTCTTTGAGACTGTGGTCCCAGCTCTCTTCAGGTCATTGACCAGGTCCTGCCGTGTAGTTCTGGGCTGATCCCTCACCTTCCTCATGATCATTGATGCCCCACGAGGTGAGATCTTGCATGGAGCCCTAGACCGAGGTTGATTGACCGTCATCTTGAACTTCTTCCATTTTCTAATAATTGCGCCAACAGTTGTTGCCTTCTCACCAAGCTGCTTGCCTATTGTCCTGTAGCCCATCCCAGCCTTGTGCAGGTCTACAATTTTATCCCTGATGTCCTTACACAGCTCTCTGGTCTAGGCCATTGTGGAGAGGTTGGAGTCTGTTTGATTGAGTGTGTGAACAGGTTGTCTTTTATATAGGTAATTAGTTCAAACAGGTGCAGTTAATACAGGTAATGAGTGGAGAACAGGAGGGCTTCTTAAAGAAAACCTAACAGGTCTGTGAGAGCCGGAATTCTTACTGGTTGGTAGGTGATCAAATACTTATGTCATGCAATAAAATGCAAATTAATTACTTAAAAATCATACAATGTGTTTTTCTGGATTTTTGTTTTAGATTCCGTCTTTCACAGTTGAAGTGTACCTATGATAAAAATGACAGACCTCTACATGCTTTGTAAGTAGGAAAACCTGCAAAATCGGCAGTGTATCAAATACTTGTTCTCCCCACTGTATACTGAGATCATGTGACAGATCATGTGACACTTAGATTGCACACAGGTGGACTTTATATAACTAATTATGTGACTTCTGAAGGTAATTGGTTGCACCAGATCTTATTTAGGGGCTTCATAGCAAAGGGGGTGAATACATATGCACGCACCACTTTTCCATTATCTGTTTTTTTGAATTCTTTGAAACAAGTTATTTTTTTCATTTCACTTCACCAATTTGGACTATTTTGTGTATGTCCATTACATCAAATCCAAATAAAAATCCATTTAAATTACAGGTTGTAATACAACAAAATAGGAAAATATGCCAAGGGGATGAATACTTTTGCAAGGCACAGTAGCTGTAATCACTGCCAAAAGTGATTCTAACATGTACTGAGTCAGGGGTGTGAATACTTATTTAAATGACACATTTCTGTATTTCATTTTCAATAAATTTGCGAAGATTTCTAAAAACATGTTTTCACTTTGTCATTATGGGGTATTGTATGTAGATGGGTGAGATTTTTTATTTATTTAATCCATTTTGAATTCTGGCTGTAACACAGCAAAATGTGGAATAAGTCAAGGGGTATGAATAATTTCTGAAGGCACTGTACAACACAACACAACAGTAGCTAAATTGAATGGATGTCCTGTTATGATGAAAATCATTGTGGGAAGTTATATCAAGAGGCATTCAGCCATGGCATTGTAAACATTATTTTGGTTAGCTAACATTAGTATAACTAGCTAGCTACTTCTGGGAACTCACCACTCGAATCACAGAGAATTCAGTTAAAAAACATGCCTGTCTCAATATAATCTTAGAGGTTCTGCAACTCTGCTGAATAAAAGTTGGTTTAGTTTTGGTTCTCTTTTCTTGAAAATGTTGAAATATGTATCGCCCCAGTTGACCGATATCTGGAAATGTCAGTCAAAAAAGAGGAAGGTGAAGGGACAGATACAGTATAACCTTTACCAACTGAGAGGGATGAACTGAAAAGTACTGATGCTATGGATAATATTTATGCTAATGTTAATGCTGACAATGTGGCAGGAAGGCAACAATTTGGTAAGATAAAAATACAGCACACACATCTTTCACAACCTGCTAAGCTGTATCACAGTAAGCTGTAAATCATGTTTTTGATCCTCAGCTAAGAGTAACCTCCTCAGAGGTGCTGTAGTGTGTCTGGGGCTGCTGTGTGTTCTTCTACTGGCTGGGATCATAGGCCTTTGTGTCCACTGTGAGTTTACCCAGTTTTATATCATTGATAGTCAGGTTGTTTTAGTGTGAGTATTTTGGTCATTGCTTTTTATGTTTCTTTGCAGACAACAGAGTGGCAGGTGACTTTGAGGAAGAGCAGACTAAGTTATTGAGAGAGACAGACCAGCTAAAGACGGAGAAAGACCAGCTACAGACGAAGAGAGACCAGCTACAGACAGATCAATTAATAAGTCAACGTGCATGAGAAAACATAGATAATAAAACAAACCTGCAACAAAGCATGCTGGGAAATATGATAATGAAACCCCTCCCAAGTCTTTTTCACTCTGAGAGATGATGGGAAACTAAACACTAGTGTTTAAAATCTGAACACTTAGGAGATATACAGTGGAGAGAACAAGTATTTGATACACTGCCGATTTTGCAGGTTTTCCTACTTACAAAGCATGTAGAGGTCTGTAATTTTTATCATAGGTACACTTCAACTGTGAGAGACGGAATCTAAAACAAAAATCCAGAAAATCACATTGTATGATTTTTAAGTAATTAATTTGCATTTTATTGCAAGACATAAGTATTTGATACATCAGAAAATCAGAACTTAATATTTGGTACAGAAACCTTTGTTTGCAATTACAGAGATCATACTTTTCCTGTAGGTCTTGACCAGGTTTGCACACACTGTAGTAGGGATTTTGGCCCACTCCTCCATACAGACCTTCTGCAGATCCTTCAGGTTTCGGGGCTGTCACTGGGCAAAACGGACTTTCAGCTCCCTCCAAAGATTTTCTATTGGGTTCAGGTCTGGAGACTGGCTAGGCAACTCCAGGACCTTGAGATGCTTCTTACGGAGCCACTCCTTAGTTGCCCTGGCTGTGTGTTTTGGGTCGTTGTCATGCTGGAAGATCCAGCCACGACCTATCTTCAATGCTCTTACTGAGGGAAGGAGGTTGTTGGCCAAGATCTCGCGATACATGGCCCCATCCATCCTCCCCTCAATACGGTGCAGTCATCCTGTCCCCTTTGCAGAAAAGCATCCCCAAAGAATGATGTTTCCACCTCCATGCTTCACGGTTGGGATGGTGTTCTTGGGGTTGTACTCATCCTTCTTCTTCCTCCAAACACGGCGAGTGGAGTTTAGACCAAAAAGCTCAATTTTTGTCTCATCAGACCACATGACCTTCTCCCATTCCTCCTCTGGATCATCCAGATGGTCATTGGCAACCTTCAGACGGGCCTGGACATGCGCTGACTTGAGCAGGGGGACCTTGCGTGCGCTGCAGGATTTTAATCCATGACGGCGTAGTGTGTTACTAATGGTTTTCTTTGAGACTGTGGTCCCAGCTCTCTTCAGGTCATTGACCAGGTCCTGACGTGTAGTTCTGGGTTGATCCCTCACCTTCCTCATGATCATTGATGCCCCACGAGGTGAGATCTTGCATGGAGCCCTAGACCGAGGGTGATTGACCGTCATCTTGAACTTCTTCCATTTTCTAATAATTGCGCCAACAGTTGTTGCCTTCTCACCAAGCTGCTTGCCTATTGTCCTGTAGCCCATCCCAGCCTTGTGCAGGTCTACAATTTTATCCCTGATGTCCTTACACAGCTCTCTGGTCTTGGCCATTGTGGAGAGGTTGGAGTCTGTTTGATTGAGTGTGTGGACAGGTGTCTTTTATACAGGTAATTAGTTCAAACAGGTGCAGTTAATACAGGTAATGAGTGGAGAACAGGAGGTCTTCTTAAAGAAAACCTAACAGGTCTGTGAGAGCCGGAATTCTTACTGGTTGGTAGGTGATCAAATACTTATGTCATGCAATAAAATGCAAATTAATTACTTAAAAATCATACAATGTGTTTTTCTGGATTTTTGTTTTAGATTCCGTCTCTCACAGTTGAAGTGTACCTATGATAAAAATGACAGACCTCTACATGCTTTGTAAGTAGGAAAACCTGCAAAATCGGCAGTGTATCAAATACTTGTTCTCCCCACTGTAGGTGTTCTCCTGGTTGGAAACTGACTGGAAAAAACTATCACGTTTAATCTTGCATTCTAAATGCCTGTGTTTAAGATGAGAACACTTATTGGCAAATCGAAATGCCTAATGTTTAAGTTTTAAACATTGACATTTAGGTTATAAACATGTCACATATTTCATGGTTTTAGAGTATAGTTATCCTGTGAGAGGAATACAGCTTTAAATCTGTTTCTTTCCTCTGTCACCTTTCCTCTCTCTTTCATTCTCTCTTTCTTTCAGTTTCTTCCCTCTCTAGGAATCAATGTCCTGATGGATCACATGCTTGGCACATTTCTTCCTACCTCTCAAGTGTGGGGACGGGAGGACACAATCCCTCCCTCTGCTGCCATTACCATCTACTGTCCCTTTCACACGCACACGCACGCACACACACACACACACACACTGCTGCGATATGGTCATGGTATACAGACGCTGTGGCTGTGATCCATAAGTGCCCTGAGTATCAAGCGACCTTGAGACACTCAGGTCCCTCTGGCCTTGCCTATACCAGCCGTGCTATGTGTGTATGTACAGTTGTAGGATCTTAATTTGACCAGTTTCTCACAGCAGGAAAATGATCCTGCAGTAACAGGAAATGTGAATGATTCTGTGGATTATAATTAATGGACAATTTTGTAGGGGTTAATCAATTTTTTGTTAGGGCAAATCAAGTCTGATATTTTAAAGTGAAAATTACAAGCATTTCATGCTGTGCAGGAAATTTCCTGCAACAACAGGGTGACCAAAATTAAGCTACTACACCTGTATATGTGTATGAGTTCATTACAACTCTAAGGACCACTGTGTGGATAACTTATTTTTGGTTTCAACAGTCATTTTAACGGCAGTCTCATACGAGAATCCATTACTTCAATGTTACATTTTATTTAGATGATATGAAGGATCATTCCCTTCATGTGTCACCACAATCACAATGGGACATAAATGAGGTCCCCCAGCCCACCTCTTTCTCCCTGCTCTCCCCCCTCCCTCCCCCTTCTCTACCCCCTCTCTCCCAGGCTCGGAGAACATTAGCATTATCGATGGGCTCACCCCTTCACCCCAGACAGTGGCTCTTAAAAGAGAATAATTTTATGCAAATTAGATATTGATGAGCTAATGATTAATTGGCTGGTGGACGGTGTTAATATGCAGTAGCTGTCGTGTAATATGCATTTCTAATGACTGTCTGAGTCTGTTCAAACAAATGGGCGACTTTGATCATTGGGCTAGTGTGAAGCTTTTCAACATGTTAGCTGGGGGGTAAACCACAGCCCAGGGACTTACACTGGCTGCCATGGGAATGGAGATAGGGGGAAAGTGAGAGAGCTAGAGAGGGAGAGAGAAAGTTATACTGTGGAGAGAAGATTACTTATTTGAGAGTGAAAAGAGCTAAAGGATGTTTATAGACACTGCATGCTGCACACTGAATAACGGTGCTTTCATCTAAATCAGGCCCTCCAGTCCCACAGTTATAACTAACTGCTTTCTGTAATGCTACTGTTTCATTGATAGAGTGCAATTATTTTCCTCTGATTAGTAATGTTTCATTGATAGATGATGGTAGATGATCACCATTTATGAATGAAGAAGAATCTCCCAGCCATTGTCACATCAAACGGCCTCACGCCTCAGAACACTATGACACATATAGAACCTGTCTTGACCAATCAGAGGAGCCCTGGGAACAGGAAGTGCATTTAAGGTTAACTTAACTGTTATTCAATAAGCGCTGAGTGTCTCCCCTCAGACCCATCATCAGTCAAAACAGTCAGGAGCACTCATAACCTCTGGTCAGATATCAACTGGAGAGTGGAACAGTTAAAGATACAGAACGTGTAATTGAAGAACGTTAACCGCTCTCATTGATCTGATGATTTGGGATTTAATACATTGTGATGGTTGGTTTATATGGTCTGGTATAATTGGCTCATAACCAGGATGACAGGAGAGTCTCTAACTGTGGTAGCTAGCTGACCTGAGCTGCCCATGCTATCTCCAACCAGAGGGCCAATAAGTCTCTACACAGTGTGAGCTGGAATCAAATCAAAGCAAATTCTATTGGTTGCGTACACAGTTAAGCAGGTGTTATGACAGGTGCAGCGAAATGCTTATGTTCCTAGTTCCTATCAATCAATGCAGTAAATGTCAAACAAGCACATAATAATAAAACATCTAAATCTAAATCTAGTACAGAAGTAGATACAGTATGTGCCCTGCTGACACATACAGTACCAGTCAAAAGTTTGGATACACTTACTCATTCAAGGGTTTTTCTTAATTTGTACTATTTTCTACATTGTAGAATAATAGTGAAGACATCACAACTATGAAATAACACATATGGAATCATGTAGTAGCCAAAAAAGTGTTAAACAAATCAAAATATATTTTATATTTGACATTCTTCAAATAGCCACCCTTTGCCTTGATGACAGCTTTGCACACTCTTGGCATTATCTCAACCAGCTTCACCTGGAATGCTTTTCCAACAGTCTTGAAGGAGTTCCCACATATGCTGAGCACTTGTTGGCTGCTTTTCCATCACTCTGCCATCCGACTCATCCCAAACCATCTCAATTGGGTTGAGGTCGGGGGATTGTGGAGGCCAGGTCATCTGATGCAGCACTCCAGCACTCTCCTTCTTGGTAAAATAGCCCTTACAACGCCTTGAGGTGTGTTGGGTCATTGTCCTGTTGAAAAACAAATGATAGTCCCACTAAGCCCAAACAAGATGGGATGGCGTATCGCTGCAGAATGCTGTGGTAGCCATGCTGGTTAAGTGTTGAATTCTAAATAAATCACAGACAGTGTCACCAGCAAAGCACCCCCACACCATAACACTTCCTTCTCCATACTTTACGGTGGGAATTACACATCCAATTTGAACTCCAGACCAAAGGACAAATTTCCACCGGTCTAATGTCCATTGCTTGTGTTTCTTGGCCCAAGCAGGTCTCTTCTTCTTATTGGTGTCCTTTAGTAGTGGTTTCTTTGCAGCAATTTGACCATGAAGGCCTGATTCACACAGTCCCCTCTGAACAGTTGATGTTGAGATGTATCTGTTACTTCAACTCTGTGAAGCATTTATTTGGGCTGCAATTTCTGAGGCTGGTAGTTCTAATGAACGTATCCTCTGCACCAGAGGTAACTCTGATTCTTCCATTCCTGTGGCGGTCCTCATGAGAGCCAGTTTCATCATATCGCTTGATGGTTTTTGCGACTGCACTTGAAGAAACTTTCAAAGTTCTTGAAAGTTTCCGTATTAACTGACCTTCATGTCTTAAAGTAATGATGGACTGTCATTTCTCTTTGCTTATTTGAGCTGTTCTTGCCATAATATGGACTTGGTCTTTTACCAAATAGGGCTATATTCTGGATACCCCCCCCCCCTACCTTGTCACAACACAATTGATTGGCTCAAACGCATTAAGAAGGAAATAAATTCCACAAATTAACTTTTAAGAAGGCACAGCTGTTAATTGAAATGCATTCCAGGTGACTATCTCATGAAGCTGGTTGAGAGAATGCCAAGAGTGTGCAAATATGTCATCAAGACAAAGGGTGGCTATTTGAAGAATCTCAAATATAAAATATTTTGATGTCTTCACTATTATTCTACAATGTAGAAAATAGTAAAAATAAAGAAAAACTGTTGAATGAGTAGGTGTGTCCAGACTTTTGATCGGTAGTGTATATAAATAGTATGTAAACATTATTAAAGTGACCAGTGCTGAGCACGCACCCCTGTGGGGCCCCCGTGTTGAGGATCAGCGTGGCGAAGGTGTTGTTGCCTACCTTCACCACTTGGGGTCGGCCCGTCAAGAAGTTCAGGACCCAGTTGCACAGGGAGGGGTTCTGATCAAGGGCCCTGAGCTTAGTGATGAGCTTGGAGGGCACTATGCTGTTGAAGGCTGAGCTGTAGTCGATGAACAGCATTCTTACATAGGTATTGCTCTTGTCCAGGTGGGATAGGGCAGTGTGCAGTGCACTGACGATCACGTTGTCCGTGGATTTGTTGGGGCGGTATGCAAATTGTAGTGGCTCTAGGGTGTGTATGTCTGTGTGCGCTCGTGTGGGTGTGTGTGTTTATGTAGAGTGAAGTGGTGTTGGACAGATAAACACAACAATGAGTTTGCATTGAGTGATACATTCCCCAGTGTGACAGTGTTCTTATGCTCCCTCACTTATACATTGGGGTCCGGAATTATTGGATCCCTTGATAAAGATAAGCAAAAAAGACTGTATAAAATAAGACAATTACTGAGCTATAATGCAAAAAAATAAATAACAATGATATTATACCAATACCATTTCTCAGAGAAAGAGATTTTGTTTGTTAAAAAGTAAAAACACATTTCAAAAATGTTTTATGAGATCTTAGATCTTAGACCATTCCAACATACAGAATATTTCCAGATCCTTGATATCCTTTGCCTGCGCTTATGGACTGCCCTCTTCAATTCAAATCACAGGTTTTCAATGGGGTTCAAGTCCGGAGAGTGAAATGGCCATTGCAAAATGTTGATTTTGTGGTCAATTAACCATTTCTTTGTGGATTTTGATGTATACTTGGGGTTATTGTCTTGCTGGAAGATTTACTTGCGGCCAAGTTTCAGCCTCCTGGCAGAAGCAACCAGGTTTTTGGCTAAAATGTCCTGGTACTTGGTAAAGTTCATGATGCAGTTGACCTTAACAAGGGCCCCAGGACCAGTGGAAGTATTTTGTGTAGGTCGTTGACAAAAAATTACAATTGAATCAATTTTAATCCCACTTTGTAACACAACAAAATATGGAAAAAGTCAAGTGGTGTGAATACTTTCTGAAGGCACTGTACTGTATATAAAGAGCATTGATTGGAGTTGGGGATAGTGATGAAGATGAGGAGAGAAAAGGGTGTCGTGACCTGTCTGGTTCTCAGTCAATGCAGTGCCACATTCCAATAAGGCTCAATCACTTACAGCCCTGTCATCTCCTATTGGACAGAGGTCTGCCAGAAGGCGGGTCTGACATCCAACACGACAAACGATGAAGATGTCTATTTTCGTTCAGTTGCAATTTAATCCATATTATTTACTGTTTTGTTTGAAAAGTCAATATGGTTGAAACAGGCTATCAAACAGACATAGGGGAGCATTTCCCTTCAAGGCTTCTTCTAGGCTCATTACTTTCTGGTTAGACCTACCTCCCAGTGATTTCCCCGTGCCAAGTGGCAGCCTGAGATGGTCGCTGACCACCGTCATGTTGCTGAACGTAAAATTCTGATGTGTCGCTGTCCGCTTCTGCGGTGCTGAATCGCCGATAGCTTGTTTGTCTACTTTAACACCAACGGGCCTTTAACACTTGTGACTAAGTCCACTTGACAATATTATCAGCACCAAATGGGAATGTTCCTGGTGTCTTAAAATGCTTCTTGTTGTGTGCAAAAGACAGTGTAAAGAAAGCACAGAAGATTTGTCTGTCATTTGTCTGTTGCATTTTCACACTGAGTGCTTTGGCCTCTGGGACTTGAGCTTCTTTTTGTCTTGTCAAAGACACACATTTTTATACCCAAACTGACAGGTTATTTATCTAGCAGTAAATTGCTAGAGTCTCTGTGAGATTTTCGGTCATTTTCATAGCACAGATACAAGAATATATCCAGTGCGTTCTTCCTCTGCCATGAGATATGTCTTCACAAACTAGTGCAATATGAAACAGTTGATGGGAATTTGTATTAGGGGAGATGAGTGTTGCTGTTCTTTGTACACTGTACATTGAGGGGTTCCCTAAACAGCTGTTTCAGACGCACTGGACTCATCTCAGCCCAGTTACTGAGCTCATCTCAGCTCATTGAGAGTGACAGTGTACAGCAGATTGTTACTCTCCCCGCCCCAAGCACTAGTACACACACACACACTCGTTAGTCCGTTATTTATAAATGCCATGGTTCGGTAGTTGGGTTTCCCATGGGGCTCCATAAGGCAGCATAGCTGACCTAAATTGTAAATATAGAAAAAAAGATTTGCCTGGTAATGTGTGTGTCTTTTAAATCTTGGAATGTTCTCAAACCATTACTGTCCATGATATCGGCAGGGGTACGGATTCCACATTTGGACCATTGGGGGGGATGCAAAAGGCCGCCCTCCAGATCGCAAGGCATTATTTTAAAAAATTGGACTATGGGCAAGCCATTTTGATTCCAAGTTACAATGTTTTTCAAGTTTGTGCCAAATAGAAATTGTGTGTGCAATTATAGGACCAAAGCGTAGTTTACATGGTTTAAGAGCTATATCAGTGAAGACCAGCTCTTCCAGGGCAATAGGAGCCAGGGGTGGATGTATCATGTCTAAACCAATTTAGGATGAAACGCTAGTGCCTGGAAATACAATTTTAAGTTTGGTACAGATAGTCCTCCTACGTCTTTCCCTCTTTGCAACCTTTTCCGGGCTCGCTTACCTTGCCATATCAATTTGAAACTGCACTATGGATTTTATCCCAATAGCCAGAAGGGGGAGACAAGGGAAGCATTGAACTACAGAAATTCAGCTGTGACAATATAGTCCATCTACTGAGATATTGGGATATTAGTCCATCTACTGAGGTTGAATTGAATTGATTTGAGCGTTCTGAAAAGTATCTGGCAATGGTTTTATCTAAGGAAGGAAGTATATCTATTCCCAAACATTTAAAATGGGAAACAATTGGGATTCCATACGTAGAGTCCTCCATCGGGGTTGTCACGTTCGTTCATAGACGGGACGGACCAAGGCGCAGCGTGAAATGCATCCATGTTTATTGAACTGAATAAACATACAAAACCAACGAAACGTGACGTCGGAAGGCTAACACTAAAAAAGCCACACTAACCGACCACAAACAAAAACCCACAACACAGGCAGGAAAACTGGCTGCCTAAGTATGATCCCCAATCAGAGACAACGAGCGACAGCTGCCTCTGATTGGGAACCACACCCGGCCAAACATAGAAACACAAACATAGATTATTCACACCCTGACCAAACTAGCTAGAGTTATATAGGCCAGGGCGTGACAGGGGTCTTGAGAGGCAACAGGCAGATTTGGTTAGATGTATTTTATAACTTGAGATAGAGCTGAATTTGTCTATGATCTTCAGAGCTTTTGGGGGGATTGAGATTCATTGTCTAGATAAAGTAAGATATCATCAGCGTATAATGAGATGACGTGTTCGTAGAATTTAGAGATATTGGTGTAATTTCTTTCGATTGTGGAATTGCCTGGGCCAGGGGCTCCATAGACAATAAAAATTGCAGCAGTGAGATGGGATCACCTTGCCTGCTACTTGTAGTTATTCTGAACGGAACAGCGCAGGTATTCCCTGTTATTTCTATGGCTGAGGCATTGGCATATAGTGTTTTAATCATATGAATGAAATTGGAGCCAAATTCCATATGTTCCAAAACCAACCCAAGTTACAGTGGGGAAAAAAAGTATTTAGTCAGCCACCAATTGTGCAAGTTCTCCCACTTAAAAGATGAGAGAGGCCTGTAATTTTCATCATAGGTACACGTCAACTATGACAGACAAATGGAGAATTTTTTTCTCCAGAAAATCACATTGTAGGATTTCTAATGAATTTATTTGCAAATTATGTTGGAAAATAAGTATTTGGTCACCTACAAACAAGCAAGATTTCTGGCTCTCACAGACCTGTAACTTCTTCTTTAAGAGGCTCCTCTGTCCTCCACTCGTTACCTGTATTAATGGCACCTGTTTGAACTTGTTATCAGTATAAAAGACACCTGTCCACAACCTCAAACAGTCACACTCCAAACTCCACTATGGCCAAGACCAAAGAGCTGTCAAAGGACACCAGAAACAAAATTGTAGACCTGCACCAGGCTGGGAAGACTGAATCTGCAATAGGTAAGCAGCTTGGTTTGAAGAAATCAACTGTGGGAGCAATTATTAGGAAATGGAAGACATACAAGACCACTGATAATCTCCCTCGATCTGGGGCTCCACGCAAGATCTCACCCCGTGGGGTCAAAATGATCACAAGAACGGTGAGCAAAAATCCCAGAACCACACGGGGGGGACCTAGTGAATGACCTGCAGAGAGCTGGGACCAAAGTAACAAAGCCTACCATCAGTAACACACTACGCCGCCAGAGACTCAAATCCTGCAGTGCCAGACGTGTCTCCCTGCTTAAGCCAGTACATGTCCAGGCCCGTCTGAAGTTTGCTAGAGTGCATTTGGATGATCCAGAAGAGGATTGGGAGAATGTCATATGGTCAGATGAAACCAAAATAGAACTTTTTGGTAAAAACTCAACTCGTCGTGTTTGGAGGACAAAGAATGCTGAGTTGCATCCAAAGAACACCATACCTACTGTGAAGCATGGGGGTGGAAACATCATGCTTTGGGACTGTTTTTCTGCAAAGGGACCAGGACGACTGATCCGTGTAAAGGAAAGAATGAATGGGGCCATGTATCGTGAGATTTTGAGTGAAAACCTCCTTCCATCAGCAAGGGCATTGAAGATGAAACGTGGCTGGGTCTTTCAGCATGACAATGATCCCAAACACACCGCCCGGGCAACGAAGGAGTGGCTTCGTAAGAAGCATTTCAAGGTCCTGGAGTGGCCTAGCCAGTCTCCAGATCTCAACCCCATAGAAAATCTTTGGAGGGAGTTGAAAGTCCGTGTTGCCCAGCGACAGCCCCAAAACATCACTGCTCTAGAGGAGATCTGCATGGAGGAATGGGCCAAAATACCAGCAACAGTGTGTGAAAACCTTGTGAAGACTTACAGAAAACGTTTGACCTGTGTCATTGCCAACAAAGGGTATATAACAAAGTATTGAGAAACTTTTGTTATTGACCAAATACTTATTTTCCACCATTATTTGCAAATAAATTCATAAAAAATCCTACAATGTGATTTTCTGGAGAAAAAAATTCTCATTTTGTCTGTCATAGTTGACGTGTACCTATGATGAAAATTACAGGCCTCTCTCATCTTTTTAAGTATGAGAACTTGCACAATTGGTGGCTGACTAAATACTTTTTTTCCCCATTGTATGACCATTCTAGTCTATCAAATAGAACTACCCAAGGAGCTTATTACAGTATGTAATAGATGACAGAGGTTATCTGAGGATAATCATTTTTTAACAAATCCACTTTGGTCCAGATGTACCAATTTGGGTAAGTAGGTTTCGAGACGGGATGACATAATTTTTGAAAATAGTTTAATATCTGTGTTAATCAAAGATAGAGGGCGTAGTGAGAGCACTGGATGGTGTCCTTAACTTTTTTAAATAAAAGCGAAATTAGTGCTGTATTTACTTCCCTTCCAAATTAACCTTTGTGAAAGGCTGTGTTAATCATTTCAAGTAACAGTGGACCTAATTGGTTCCAACATTTTAAATAGACCTCAGGAGGAATAACGTCACAACCAGGTGATTTGCCTTTATTTATGTAATCCAATGCCCTTTTGAGTTCATGGAGAGACATGTGGGCTCCCAGCTTCCTCAGTTGAGAGGTGAGGAGTTCTTATATCTTTAAAAAATGACTCAATCAGGCTTGGTGTGGATTTACAATCAGAGGTGTACAATTCTTTATAGAAATAGGAGAATCTTTGGTTGATTAATTTAGCTTCTGATAGTAATTCACCTGATTCAGATTCAACAGTTGCAATATCTGCTAATTGATCATTACTGTGAACCTTGTTAGCCAGTAGACGACTGGGTCAATTACCATGGAAGTAATGGTTGAGGTAAACTCAATGGATGGCAAATTCTGCTCTCTGTCTTATCAATATATTTAGTTCTGTCTTGACTTTGAAAAGAGTAGTCATCACCTGGTCTGAAAAAAAAGTGTTTGTTAAGAATGCTCTAACATCCTTAACAACTTATCCAATTCTGATAACATCTTTAATTGTGATTTATTCAGCCCAGATGCAAATGAAGTTGCATTGTTTTTAATAAAACCTTTAATGCCGTCCCATAAAATCAGAGGATCATCGACTGACTTTCTGTTAATCATTATAAATTAATTCAATTCAGTTTCAAATTGTTCACAGACAGTAGGATTTTGTCGCAAGTAAAAATTAAAGCGCCACCTTGTGACTCTTTTAGGAGATTCAGAAATGTGGATCTGGCAGTAATAAGCATGATGATCATATGTCGGATTTCTATTTTCTTGATTAAAGGAAAAAAAAAGTAGATCGATAATAGTATGAAATCGATTCGGGAGAATGTTTTGTTCCTGTTTTAATAGAAAGTGTACTATTTTGCTTTAGGGTTATGAACTCGCCAAGCATCAATGAGGTTGTAATCAGAGAGTATATGTTGGAGAGCCTGTGGATTGTAGTTGGTCTTATTAGATTTGTCCAGCATGTCCAGAAGGACATTCATGTCTGTCCCAATAACCAGTTGGAATTCAGTTAATTCTAACAATATGCTCAAAAAACGTAGGATCATATGAATTTGGAGCATTCACATTAATAAAGGCAATTTTCTTTCCTTTATGGATACATTTAAGGAAAGTGATTCTGCCTTCTTGGTCTTCTCCTTTACCAAGGATAGTGATTTTGAGTTTCTTATGTATCATTACGGTTACACCCCTAGTTTTGTTTGGGGCTGATGAAAAAGCAGCCAGTTTGTACAAATGGTTCTCTATTCAATATGTGTCCTTTTGGAGCAGGTGTGTTTCTTGGAGCATTGCTATATCAATATTTGTGTTCGAATATAATGACATCTGCAATGTTTGATAGGACTATTAAGGCCTTTTAAATTCCACGAGAGAATAGCTAGTGTTGCCATTGTTTTTCTAAAATGTAATTGTTATCTTTAGTGTTGATAAGCCCATGGATGTAAAATAAAAAGCAGGACCCACAAGGAAACCCGCCCATTGGTCGCTACCCACCTAGAAGACCCTCTCAATAAAATTTTCCCCCTCCCCTGTCAGCTTGTCCCCTTGTGTGTTGCGTTTGATGTGCTTCTCAAATAAGTATTGGGCTTCCTTGGGAGTGGAAAACGTGTGTGTGTTGTGTTTTGGAAGGTTAAGATGTGTTTTCCCGGGTGGATGAAGCCACATCTCAGGTTTAGCTTGCGTAGCTGGGATCTCACCTCGTTGTAGGTCTCCCTCTGTTTTCGCAGTTCGGCACTCAGGTCTGGGTAGATGCTAATCCTCTTCCCTGCATAGGTCAGACCCCTGGATTCTGCTGCAAGGCGAACAATTCGCCACTTGACTTCAAGGCTGTGGATCCATACAATCATACACCGAGATCCGTTTCGAAGAGTACCCATGTGATGCGCAATCAGCGGCATGGGCCCCAGCTTCTCCTGCCCGAACAGTTCCTAGAAAAGATTGCACATGAAGGAAGTTGGGTTGCCAGCTTTCACACCAGTTTCAAGTCCTGAGATTTTCAAGTGATTCCATCTACTGTTTTAGGACCTAGACTACAAGAACAAAAGTATATGGACACTTGCTTGTCGAACATCTCATTCCATAATCATGGGCATTAATATGGAGTTGGTCCCCCCTTTGCTGCTATAACAACCTCCACTCTTTTGGGAAGGCTTTCCACTAGATGTTGGAACATTGCTGCGGGGACTTGTTTCCATTCAGCCATAAGAGCATTAGTGAGGTCGGTCACTGATGTTGGGCGAATAAGCCTGGCTCACATTCGGCATTCCAATTCATCTCAAAGGTGTTTGATTGGGTTGAGGTCAGGGCTCTGTGCAGGCCAGTCAAGTTCTTCCATACCAACCTCGACAAACCACTTCTGTACTGTATGGACCTCGCTTTGTGCATGGGGACATTGTCATGGTGAAACAGGAAAGGGCCTTCCCCAAACTGTTGCCACAAAGTTGGGAGCACAGAATCGTCTAGAATGTCATTGTATGCTGTAGCATTAAGATTTTCCTTCACTGGAACTAAGGGGCCTAGCCCAGTCAATGAAAAACAGCCCCAGACCATTATTCCTCCTCCACCAAACTGTACACTATGCATTGGGGCAGGTAGCGTTCTCCTGGCATCCGCCAAACCCAGATTCATCCGTCGGACTGCCAGATGGTGAAGCATGATTCATCACTCCAGAGAACGCGTTTCCACTGCTCTAGAGTCTAATGGAGCTTTACACCACTCCAGCCGATGCTTGACATTATGCGTGTTGATCTTAGGCTTGTGTGCAGCTGTTCGGCCATGGAAACCCATTTCATGAAGCTCCCGACGAACAGTTCTTGTGCTGACATTGCTTCCAGAGGTAGTTTGGAACTTGGTGGTGAGTGTTGCAACCGAGGACAGACGATTTTAACGCGCTACGGGCGTCAGCACTCTGGGGTCCAGTTCGGTGAGCTTGTGTGGCTTACCACTTTGCGGCTGAGCCATTGTTGCTCCTAGACGTTTCCACTTCACAATAACAGCACTTACAGTTGACTGGGGCAGCTCTAGCAGGGCAGAAATTTGATGAACTGACTTGTTGGAAAGGTGTCATCCTATGACGGTGTCAAATTGAAAGTTACTGAGCTCTTCAGTATACTACAGTATTCCATTCTACTGCCAATGTTTGTCTATGGATATTGCATGGCTGTGTATTAGATTTTATACACCTGTCAACAACTGGTGTGGCTGAAATAGCCGAATCCACTAATTTGAAGGGGTGTCCACATACGTTTGTATATATAATGTCGCTCGCACAGTTTCCAGGTCATGTAGTCGCACCTCTGTCGCATTGGCTGTCCTCTCCAGACTTTCAACTTTGGTTGAATAGGTATCCACTTTAGCAGTGAGCACACTGCTAATGATTCATTTACCGGTTTTAATTGTAAGTCGAGGGCAGAGGTAATCTCCTCACCAGTGGAGGCTGCTGAGGGGAGGACGGATCATAATAATGGCTGGAATGGAGTCAATGGAATGGTATCAAACATGTGGTTTCCATGTGGTTGATACCATTCCATTGACTCCATTCCAGCCATTACTCATTTCTATGAGCCTCCACTGCTCCTCACGTATAGTAGGAGCCAGCTCTTTCTGTTGTCTGGTGTTGAGAGACGCCATGTTCCCACAGTTGAATTGTAGACAGACAAATTCTAGCTTCTCGACCATAATAGACCTGCTAGTTATATCTTGTCACACAATGAATGTCCCACACCTTAATATGATGTTAAGGATTGACAAGTTTTAGGAAACCAGTCTGTTAATTCATAGTAATTTGCATAAGAAAGCTACGAAAAGGCCACACATTTCAATGCATGCCACCGGAACCGGAACTCCACTAACCGTTTATGAAGAGAAATTAGATTAGTACTCTGTGTGATCCACGCTGTAGAAGATTACACACTCGTGCTGGAAACTGTTTGTGCCTTGGTTCGATAAGGCCAGTTGATTATTAAACTGAAACAACCTGAAATGACACTTAGTATTTTATCCCTGTAGCCTAATGTTAGACAACTGTGTTGAGATAATTAGTTAGCAATATGTACACAAAGAAAGTTCACCGTATTTGTCTTTTTGGGGGGATTTAAATGTCTGAGGTGGCAGAAAAGAAGCACAGTGTTTGTGGTTTTCCAGGATGTGTCTAGGAACAACTCCACCAGGGATCCTTTGATCTTAGTTGTAATTAGTCCCCTCTAGTATTCCCCTGTTCTTTACTGCCAAGACAATACTCACAACCAACCAACACCACTTCACTTCTGCCTACTGCAGCATTTTCTAAGTTTTCCTTTTTCTCCTAAAGGATCTTAAACTCCCTTTTCTCTCTAAGAGTGAATACATGCAGGTCATATTGGGTTGATCTATGGTGCTTCTTTCAATGTCCTTTTTGTCTTTGTTCCCAGATCTTTGCCTTAAAAATTACATTTCATCCACATGATAAATTAATAATGTAAACACATTTTAATCAATATTAATTTAAATCCTCTGTTGATGGAAAATCAATTGCACTTATATTAGTCAGTTGCATCTAAATCTTACCGCCCCCCTTCCACCACAGAAAATAAAAGATGAGAGTTGAAAGAGGGAGGCCCAAACACACTTACTAACTATCCATTATACTCTCTCTATTTGGCACCATGGCCCTTTCAAAAGTGTGAATGTGAAAGGCAGTGCTGTCACCCTGTGGAGGACATCGTGTGTGTAACAGAGCAGCAGTAGCTACAGATCCTCTCCCCACTGATCACTATTACACATAATTGGACAGGCCTGCCTGCCTCTCTCTCTCTCTCTCTCTCTCTCTCTCTCTCTCTCTCTCTCTCTCTCTCTCTCTCTCTCTCTCTCTCTCTCTCTCTCGCTCTCGCTCTCGCTCTCGCTCTCGCTCTCGCTCTGTCTCTCTCTCAATCTCTCTCTGTCTCGCTCTCTCTCTCTCTTTCTCTGTCTCTCTCTCTTTCTCTGTCTCTCTCTCAATCTCTCTCTCTCTCTCTCTCTCTCTCTCTCTCTCTCTCTCTCTCTCTCTCTCTCTCTCTCTCTCTCTCTCTCTCTCTCTCTTCTTTACTTAGGGATATGAGGAGAGGAGAATACAAATGTTGGACAATGGATATTGTAAGTAGGCCCTCTGGAGGGGTGTGTGTATCTGTATTTGTATCTGTATCTGTGTGAAGTGTCAGTGGTAGCAGGCCCCAGCAGAATACAGACTGACATTAGGCTGAGTGAGTGTTTGGTCCCCAGCCCAGGGACTCCAATTCAACATTTATGAGGTGTGTTTCCACTCATCCACTCCCTCAGCCCAGCACAACCACAGGAGGAGCTACGCACACACAAACACGCACGCACAGAGACACTGTGTAGTTATTTCTGACAACAAATTACCCAGTTCAGGGCACACACGGGGGGTGACTGGGGCTATTTGTCCCCACAAGTCACTGTGGGTGTCTGGGTGTATGTGAGAGAGAGATAGGGAGAGGGCAAGGGCAGGAAGGGGAGGGGGGAGTTTGTGTTAGTGTTAAAGAAAGAGGAGGAATATGAGAGAGAGAGAGAGAGAGAGAGAGAGAGAGAGAGACAAACCAACAGTCTTCTCATGCTTTGTTGATTTCAAAAAAGCTTTTGACTCAATTTGGCATGAGGGTCTGCTATACAAATTGATGGAAAGTGGGGTTGGGGGAAAAACATATGACATTATAAAATCCATGTACACAAACAACAAGTGTACGGTTAAATATGGCAAAAAACACACACATTTCTTTCCACAGGGCCGTGGGGTGAGACAGGGATGCAGTTTAAGCCCCATCCTCTTCAACATATATATCAACGAATTGGCGAGGGCACTAGAACAGTCTGCAGCACCCGGCCTCACCCTACTAGAATCTGAAGTCAAATGTCTTCTGTTTGCTGATGATCTCGTGCTTCTGTCACCAACCAAGGAGGGCCTACAGCAGCACCTAGATCTTCAGCACAGATTCTGTCAGACCTGGGCCCTGACAGTAAATCTCAGTAAGACAAAAATAATGGTGTTCCAAAAAAGGTCCAGTTGCCAGGACCACAAATACAAATTCCATCTAGACACCGTTGCCCTAGAGCACACAAAAAACTATACATACCTCGGCCTAAACATCAGCGCCACAGGTAACTTCCACAAAGCTGTGAACGATCTGAGAGACAAGGCAAGAAGGGCCTTCTATGCCATCAAAAGGAACATAAAATTTGACATACCAATTAGGATCTGGCTAAAAATATTTGAATCAGTTATAGAACCCATTGCCCTTTATGGTTCTGAGGTCTGGGGTCCGCTCACCAACCAA
Organism: Coregonus clupeaformis; assembly: GCF_020615455.1. NCBI lineage: Eukaryota > Metazoa > Chordata > Actinopteri > Salmoniformes > Salmonidae > Coregonus > Coregonus clupeaformis. The sequence goes on from NC_059202.1 coordinate 8,163,942, forward strand.
GAATTCACAAAATGGGACAAACACCAAATTGAGACTCTGCATGCAGAATTTTGCTAAAACATCCTCCGTGTACAACGTAAAACACCAAATAATGCATGCAGAGCAGAATTAGGCCAATACCCGCTAATTATCAAAATCCAGAAAAGAGCCGTTAAATTCTATAACCACTTAAAAGGAAGCGATTCCCAAACCTTCCATAACAAAGCCATCACCTACAGAGAGATGAACTTGGAGAAGAGTCCCCTAAGTAAGCTTGTCCTAGGGCTCTGTTCACAAACACAAACAGACCCCACACAGCCCCAGGACAACAACAACAACAACACAACTAGACCCAACCAAATCATGAGAAAACAAAAAGAGAATTACTTGACACATTGGAAAGAACAAACAAAAAAACAGAGCAAACTAGAATGCTATTTGGCCCTAAACAGAGAGTACACAGTGGCAGAATACCTGACCACTGTGACTGACCCAAATTTAAGGAAAGCTTTGACTATGTACAGACTCAGTGAGCATAGCCTTGCTATTGAGAAAGGCCGCCGTAGGCAGACCTGGCTCTCAAGAGACGACAGGCTATGTGCACACTGCCCACAAAATGAGGTGGAAACTGAGCTGCACTTCCTAACCTCCTGCCAAATGTATGACCATATTAGAGACACATATTTCCCTCAGATTACAGCGATCCACACATTTTGATAAACTCCCTTATCTACTGGGTGAAAAACCACAGTGTGCCATCACAGCAGCAAGATTTGTGACCTGTTGCCACAAGAAAAGGGCAACCAGTGAAGAACAAACACCATTGTAAATACAACCCATATTTATGTTTATTTATTTTCCCATTTGTACTTTAACTATTTGCACATTGTTACAACACTGTATATATACATACAGTTTTTCTCAATTGCTAAAACACTAAACCCTATTGTCTGAACCAAATGCTCAGTTGCCTGAACCCACTGATTGAATCAATCACTCTTTTGGCAAAACCATAAGCACTTTTCACCTGTTTAGACATAACTTGCCAACACATTTTCATTGTGATGCACCCGTGCTGCATAATGGTGAGTACAGGTGACAAAAGTCAAACACAATTAGAGCACAGGTGTCACCACTTGAACACAACAACTCAAAATTGATCACACTTGTGGCTAATGATGTGAGGGAACATATACAGTAAGCCAGTTCAGAGAGCACTGGTTTGTGAGGCCCTACAATGGATAGAAATCTGAGAGGAAGAGTTTGTGTGAGAGGAGGTCGAGGTGGTCGAGGTGGTCGAGGTGGTCAGCGAAGACAAAGAACAGTAATATCTGATGAAATCAGAGCTACTGTGATTGACCGTGTTCTTGTCCATGGTATGAGCATGAGGGAGGCTGGACAAAGGGTACAACCAAACATCAGTAGATTCACTGTGTCCACCATAATCCGAAGATTTAGAGAAGAGAACAGGTAATTACCTTTTTTTGACATTATAGTACAGTATGTAAATGTTGACAGCAATTACTGTATGACATACTATATACTGTACCACAGTATACTGTAAGTAAATATATGTTTCAGTACATCACTGTACCAATGTACTGTAGTATTGTAATGGAGGGTTGGTCTAACTGTTTGTAGGCCTAGTATTCCATGTATATTTTTGTAACTCCATGTTCTCTTTTTGTAGAATTGAAAGACTGCCACATGGGGGTGGGAGGACAGGTATGTTCTCCCCACACCAAGAGACCCTAATTGTTGATATGGTCCGTGAGAACAATGCCATTAAACTGAGCGAAATTCAGTAGAAGATCATTGAGGACCATTTACATTTTGAGGGTATCAACAGTGTCAGCCTCTCTACTGTTGATCGTGTCCTCAAGCGCAACAGACTGCGCATGAAACAGCTATACAGAGTGCCCTTTGATCGCAACTCAGACAGAGTCAAAGAGCAAAGATTCCAGTATGTACAGGTTGGCATATATCCAGACACATTCAATGTTGATTACTCTAAGTAGTGATTTACTGTAGTGGCCTAAATCACTTTTTCCGTATCACTTACAAAACTATATCTATTTCTACAGAGGGTTTTTCAACTGGATGCAATGGAAAGACCCCATCAATACATCTACATGGATGAAGCTGGGTTTAATCTCACCAAAAGGAGAAGGAGAGGCTGTAATGTGATTGGCCATCGGGCCATTGTTGGTGTTCCTGGGCAGCGTGGTGGCAATGTCACATTATGTGCTGCCATCAGCAATCATGGGGTTGTCCACCATCATGCCAACCTGGGGCCCTACAACACTCACCAGCTCCTCATTTTCCTCAATCACATGCGAGATGCTTTGTTAGGGCAGCAGGATGAGCATCCCATCTATGTTGTTGTTTGGGACAATGTGAGTTTTCGCAGAGCCCTCCAGGTTAGAGAGTGGTACAATATGAACCAAGGTTTTATCAATCTTTGCCTTCCACCGTACTCCCCTTTCCTAAACCCCATTGCGGAATTATTCTCCTCATGGCGGTGGAAGGTACAGTGGGGAAAAAAAGTATTTAGTCAGCCACCAATTGTGCAAGTTCTCCCACTTAAAAAGATGAGAGAGGCCTGTAATTTTCATCATAGGTACACGTCAACTATGACAGACAAAATGAGAAAAGAAATTCCAGAAAATCACATTGTAGGATTTTTAATGAATTTATTTGCAAATTATGGTGGAAAATAAGTATTTGGTCAATAACAAAAAGTTTCTCAATACTTTGTTATATACCCTTTGTTGGCAATGACACAGGTCAAACATTTTCTGTAAGTCTTCACAAGGTTTTCACACACTGTTGCTGGTATTTTGGCCCATTCCTCCATGCAGATCTCCTCTAGAGCAGTGATGTTTTGGGGCTGTCGCAGGGCAACACAGATTTTCAACTCCCTCCAAAGATTTTCTATGGGGTTGAGATCTGGAGACTGGCTAGGCCACTCCAGGACCTTGAAATGCTTCTTATGAAGCCACTCCTTCGTTGCCCGGGCGGTGTGTTTGGGATCATTGTCATGCTGAAAGACCCAGCCACGTTTCATCTTCAATGCCCTTGCTGATGGAAGGAGGTTTTCACTCAAAATCTCACGATACATTGCCCCATTCATTCTTTCCTTTACACGGATCAGTCGTCCTGGTCCCTTTGCAGAAAAACAGCCCCAAAGCATGATGTTTCCACCCCCATGCTTCACAGTAGGTATGGTGTTCTTTGGATGCAACTCAGCATTCTTTGTACTCCAAACACGACGAGTTGAGTTTTTACCAAAAAGTTATATTTTGGTTTCATCTGACCATATGACATTCTCCCAATCCTCTTCTGGATCATCCAAATGCACTCTAGCAAACTTCAGACGGGCCTGGACATGTACTGGCTTAAGCAGGGGGACACAGCAGGATTTGAGTCCCTGGCGGCGTAGTGTGTTACTGATGGTAGGCTTTGTTACTTTGGTCCCAGCTCTCTGCAGGTCATTCACTAGGTCCCCCCGTGTGGTTCTGGGATTTTTGCTCACCGTTCTTGTGATCATTTTGACCCCACGGCGTGAGATCTTGCGTGGAGCCCCCAGATCGAGGGAGATTATCAGTGGTGTTGTATGTCTTCCATTTCCTAATAATTGCTCCCACAGTTGATTTCTTCAAACCAAGCTGCTTACCTATTGCAGATTCAGTCTTCCCAGCCTGGTGCAGGTCTACAATTTTGTTTCTGGTGTCCTTTGACAGCTCTTTGGTCTTGGCCATAGTGGAGTTTGGAGTGTGACTGTTTGAGGTTGTGGACAGGTGTATTTTATACTGATAACAAGTTCAAACAGGTGCCATTAATACAGGAAACGAGGGGAGAACAGAGGAGCCTCTTAAAGAAGAAGTTACAGGTCTGTGAGAGCCAGAAATCTTGCTTGTTTGTAGGTGACCAAATACTTATTTTCCACCATAATTTGCAAATAAATTCATTAAAAATCCTACAATGTGATTTTCTGGATTTTTTTTCCTCAATTTGTCTGTCATAGTTGACGTGTACCTATGATGAAAATTACAGGCATCTCTCATCTTTTTACAGTTTTTTCCAACTGCTTACACACAAAATCTTTTCATGTCACACGATTTTTGAAACCTCTCACTCAAAGTGCAAAACTACACACCAAATCTCCAAAACCATAAGCTATTTCTCAGCCTTTGACTCAGTTGTCAATTGCATAAAACACTTTTTTCAAAACACTACACACAATTCTCTACCTAAAACACAAAAATCTAACAGGAAGTGACTTGCTTTCCTTTTCCAAACACAACCAATCAAAATCCTACACTTATTCACCAGGTCAAACACACTCTCCTCACATGTTCAAACACTAATTGCTTAACTGATCACTAACCAATCACTGCTTTACTGTAGTATAGGACTGTTTTGAACAATGGATGCCAACAATGGACAGAGAGCAAGAGGAGTAGGAGGGAGAGGCAGGGGACAACAACAAGGACAAATTCAAAGACGAATAGTTGGAAGAGGAGGAGTAGGAGGTAGAGGAAGAGGAAGAGGAAGAGGAGGACGAGGGCAAAGAAGAGAAGGAAGGAGAGCCATCTCTGATGAGATTAGGGCAACACTTGTTGATCATGTGATCAACCACGGTTTGACCATGAGAGAGGCTGGACTGAGAGTCCAGCCCAACTTGAGTCGATTTACAGTGGCGTCCATAATTCGAACCTTCAGAAATGAGAACAGTTATGCAACTATCTAATTACTATTTTAGCATTACAGTAATGTACTGTAAAATACGTATGACTGCATAGTATTGCATAAACATTTGTAACTCTAAGCCATCAATTTACTGCACTGCATTGAATGAATGAGGTTGGTTATCATGCTGTACTACATTTTTGTGTACATTGTTTACAGTTCCTATGCTGAACACATACTGTGTTTGAATTCTGTACAGAGTGGAAAGGCAAAGACATCATGGAGGACGAGGACGCTTGTTTACAGATGTACAAGAGACTGCAATTATAAATATGGTTTTGGCCAACAATGCAATTAGGATTTGAGAGATAAGAGAGCATATCTTGAATAATGACACCATATTTAACAACATCAATGCTGTAAGCCTGTCGACCATACAACGCATCCTCCAATGGCACCAAGTGACGATGAAACAACTTTACAAGGTGCCATTTGAGAGAAACTCTGACAGAGTCAAGAATCTGCGACATGACTTTGTAGAGGTATGTATGCAACACTACTTCCAATACTTCAGAAATACCATATTTACTCATCTGTATATCCTTTTGTCTGTTACAGAGAGTTTTGGAGATGGATGCCCATGTACATTTATTTATGTGGATGAGGTTGGCTTCAACCTCACCAAAACCAGGTGCCGCGGAAGAAATGTAATAGGACAGAGGGCAATTACCAATGTCCCTGGACAGCGTGGGGGGTAATATAACTATGTGTGCTGCCATCACTCAAAACGGGGTCCTCCATCACAATGCCACACTGGGTCCGTACAACACCGGCCATATCCTCACTTTTCTGGATGCAATTTACACAATGCTTGTCCCTGATCCAGATCAGGAGCCTGCTAGATTTGTGGTTATATGGGACAATGTTAGTTTTCACCGGGCTGTTCTGGTCCAAAACTGGTTTGCCACCCATCCACAATTTGTAGTTTTGTACCTTCCCCATATTCACCTTTTCTAAATCCCATAGAGGAATTCTTATCAGCCTGGCGCTGGAAAGTGTATGATTGCCAACCCTATGCCCGCATGCCGCTTCTCCAGGAAATGGAGGACGCATGTGGGGACATAGAGGTTGCCTCTGTCCAAGGTTGGATACGCCATGCTAGGAGATACTTCCCTCGATGTTTGGCAAGAGAAAACTTATCTTGTGATGTGGACGAAGTATTGTGGCCAGACCCAGCCCGGAGAAGAGATGAAGCGTAGCTTAGCACTGGTGACTGCCCCCCCCCCTACCATTTCCTGGACTGCACCCCTGGGACCCCCCACACACAATTGTGTTCTTTACTGTATTCTAAAGAATATACTTTTGGTTCACATATGTTTATGGTTTTGTTGTATGCTACTGTATACAACAGTAATGTTTGGCCTAATAAATATTTTCTGTTTCTACATTGCATTGGTGTTTACAGTGTACTTGTTACCCCTCTCAGCAGATTACTTTCACTGTAGAACATTGTATTGAAATGTATATATAAGCCTATGAAAGACCAAAGAGCTTTAGATTTAGAACAACAGTGTTTACATGGTATATCCAAAAATTTACTATTATGAAAGTAGTGTTTGCCATTTGATGCAAATGCTTCATTCTGACATGTGTTTATGGCATTTTGAATGAAGTGTTACATTTTGAAGGAGATGTGAGGCATTTTGCATTTTGTGTGTGCAGTTTTGGGAATTGTGTGTAGAGTTTTGAAAAAAGGAGACATCGTTTTGAAAACGTGTGTAAGCAGTTGAAAAAAACTGTAAGTGGGAGAACTTGCACAATTGGTGGTTGACTAAATACTTTTTTTCCCCACTGTATATGAACGCCAACCTTACACCAGGGTAAATCTCCTGCAAGCCATGGGACTTGCCTGTGGTGACATAGGTGTGGAGGCATGCCAAGCCTGGATACGGCATGCCAGGGGTTTTTTCCCCCGTTGCCTGGCCAGACAAAATGTGGCCTGTGATGTGGATGAAGTCCTGTGGCCTGACCCAGTACGGAGACATGATGCTGTGGCTGAGTAATGCACTTAATTGTATATTTTTGTACTTTATTTTTACATGGGCTTACTGTACACAAGTGGCAAACGCATAAGATTTCTGTTTGTTTTTACAAGTGCTACATGTAAATGCACAAGATTTCTGTTTTGTCTTTTTTGTACAAGTGCTAAATGCACAGTTTTTTTTTGTTTTGCAACATGCATTTAGCCTACAGTGAACAATAAACATTTATTTCTCCAGCTTCATGTCCTGAGCATTGTGTTTTCTATTTTTCTACGTAGTGTTTAGTGACTGTTCAGTAGTGTTTTTAATTTTGATTGACTCGGGGCACGATTTGACAACATAGTTCAGTTTTGAGCACAGATTGAACTGTTTTGAGGTGAAAGTTTGGTTTTGCAAGAAGAGTCTGAGGTTTTGTGAATGTAGCTTGAAAATTGGGTTTTGTGTTCACAGTTAAGAGAAAAGGAGAGCAGCTTTCAAGAAATGTGTCTTAGCAATCGAGAAAAACTGTAATATGACATTTGAAATGTCTTTATTCTTTGGAAATTTCTGAGAGTAATGTTTACTGTTAATATTTATTGTTTATTTCACTTTTGTTTACTATCTACTTCACTTGCTTTGGCAATGTTAACACACGTTTCCCATGCCAATAAAGCCCTTGAATTGAATTGAGAGAGAGAGAGAGAGAGAGAGAGAGAGAGAGAGAGAGAGAGAGAGAGAGAGAGAGAGAGAGAGAGAGAGAGAGAGAGAGAGAGAGAGAGAGAGAGAGAGAGAGAGAGAGAGAGAGAGAGAGAGAGAGAGAGAGAGAGAGAGAGAGAGAGAGAGAGAGAGAGAGAGAGAGAGAGAGAGAGAGAGAGAGAGAGAGAGAGAGAGAGAGAGAGAGAGAGAGAGAGAGAGAGAGAGAGAAGAGAGAGAGAGAGAGAGAGAGAGAGAGAGAGAGAGAGAGAGAGAGAGAGAGAGAGAGAGAGAGAGAGAGAGAGAGAGAGAGAGAGAATCTCTGTGTACAAGAGTAAAAAACGAAGGTAAAGTTTAGTCTCCCTGGCAGTAGTAGTCCCTGGGTGAATCTTTCTTATCCCCTGAGCTGCTGTTATTTGGGAATGGAGATCCTTGATGAAGCTCTCCCAGTCAACAAACTAAGAGCTGCCACTGTTGCCGTGAAAACAAGGCTTCTCTGGTCGCCGTGGGGAGCGCCATGGAGACCAGTGCCAACCTTCCAACATTCTAACTGCTAATCAGCCCCAGTTGTCAGATGGCACCTGGCCTGACACCTCTGGTTAAAACCTGTCTCCAGGCATCCGCTTATTAAAGATGCAAGCAGAGAGAGAGGGGGATGGAAGGAGAGAGAGAGGGGGGTGTGGCGAGAGAAAGAGAGACAGATAGAGAGATAGGAGCGAGAGAGTGCACTGCTAGTATAAGTGAGTGTGTCAAGCATGGAGTGGATGGGGATTATTAGATAAGTAGCAGTTTGGATGGAGTGTGAACAAAGGCAGAGGGTACAGTAGTGTGTGTGTAAGAGGGGTGTCTGGGGGTGCTCCCCTCGCCCATGTAGAGAGTGAGGAGGTCCCAGGATAGCGCTGGGGGGGACAGGTGAGGGACGGGGCTGTCACTGGACTTGACATTTGGGGCTTTATTCTACTGCAATCTCACACACAGACCCTCTCACTGACACACACACTCAATTCTGAACAGTGAGACTATTGGACTGTACCAGTAAAGGTACTTTGTGGATTGTACCACATTCTGGGATAATTGGCAGAAGTTTTGGGCATCTGTAAAACCATGATTTGATAGGTAGTTGCAAACAGACCAACAAACAGCATGTGCACACACACACACACACAGCCTCTCATTTCTCTAGCAGCGGGGCCTTCTCTCAGAATAACAGTCCTGTCAAACAGCCACGGGAGGGGGGGAAATTATCCTCCCCTTTCCTTCCCTCTCCTTCCTTCTTCCCTCCTTCCATCATTTCTCTCTCTCCAACTCTCTGCCACACATAATTTATATTTTCATTGTTGCCAATTTATAGGCAATCCTTCCCATTAATGTTCTAAACGGTGTCAGAGCAGAGCAGAGCAGAGCGGAGCGGAGAAAAGCAGGGAGAAAGAGGGAAGGAAAAGAGAGGGGTAATGATGTCAAATCAAATCAAAATGATGACAAATCAAATCAAACAAAGAAAATATATACAAGTAACTAATAATAACAGAAAATAACAATAGCAAGGCTATATACAGGGGGTACCGGTACCGAGTCAATGTACCGGTTAGTCGAGGTAATTGCCGGTTAGTCGAGGTAATTTAGGTAATATGTACATGTAGGTAGAGTTATTAAAGTGACTATGCATATATAATAAACAGAGAATAGCAGCAGCGTAAAAGAGGTGGGCGTGGGCAGGAGCTGAGATGTCAGCTCAGTGGAGAGCGGGCGTGGCAATAGACATATTTCTGTGTTAGGAGAGTTATACATGCATCTGTTTCAGCGTTATAGGATTCCTCTCAAAACATTAAACACACTGGCCTGTGACTATCAAATAAATAATACAAGTTTATTGCATTGCTTTTATATTGCCAAGTGCAAAGGTTATCTGGAAACTGCTGTGTTTTCTGGTATTGATGGTGCAACTCACAATGCCTTGGATGATGTTATATGTTCACATCCTGTAACAAGTGTATACACTGTATTGTAATGGCCGTATACAGTATTGTATTAAATGAAAATGGCAAATAAAGTATAGAATCGTATATTTTGGAATATGGTATAAGAATTATATCAACACAGCTGGTTTGGTGAGTACAAAGTAATACATTAAACACAATGATGATTTAGCTAAATATGTTTATATGCTCCAGTACTTTCCTACCAGAAGAAAACATAATGGGCCCATACTTGCGAACATAGGCAACCATTTCAATTTAAACAAGTTCTCCGCCACAAAATGCATATCAGCCAATTCAAATGATTGATTTACTTGCACATGACATAAGGAAAAATTGTAGCTGGTCCCATCAGAAAAAAATGGCACAGGTTAGCCCTATGCTAACCTCACCAGCTGGCACTGATTATATCCTGGCACAAGTTCTGCATCAGCCAATTAGAATAGTTGGACGTGTTAACATAACTCCGTCCAACAGCACATTCTCATCATCAAAGCAATTTTCACGTGTATTATTGCAGATTGTGGCAATGGTTCGAATCTCACATTAGTTTTTCCCCCTGTTTAAAATGTAGATTTACATGTATTGTGTTAGTGTGTTGAAAGGGCCGCCTACAGCCAACAGCTTGAAAATGAAGATTATGAATGAATTTAATCAGGAGCTACTGCTTTCTTCAACCTTGCAAACAACTCACTGCTATTGCCTAATAATCATATTGTATCTAGGTTATATTACATGGCCGTGTACACCTAAATGTAAGTCTACAACTTTTAATATGCATTTTTATAATCATCTGCTTTGTCACATACACTACACAACTAATCATTCAAGGGTTTTTCTTTATTTTTACCAAATTTTACATTGTATAATAATAGTGAAGACATCAACACTATGAAATGACACATATGAAATCATGTAATAACCAAAAAAGTGTTAAACAAATCAAAATATATATTATATTTGAGATTCTTCAAATAACCACCCTTTGCTTTGATGACATCTGTGCACACTCTTGGCATTCTCTCATGAACTTTGAAAGTTTCTTCAAGTGCAGTCGCAAAAACCATCAAGCGCTATGATGAAACTGGCTCTCATGAGGACCGCCACAGGAATGGAAGACCCAGAGTTACCTCTGCTGCAGAGGTTCATTACAGTTACCAGCCTCAGAAATTGCAGCCCAAATAAATGCTTCACAGAGTTGAAGTAACAGACACATCTCAACATCAACTGTTCAGAGGGGACTGTGTGAATCAGGCCTTCATGGTCGAATTGCTGCAAAGAAACCACTACTAAAGGACACCAATAAGAAGAAGAGACCTGCTTGGGCCAAGAAACACGAGCAATGGACATTAGACCGGTGGAAATGTGTCCTTTGTGGGTGAACGGATGATCTCTGCATATGTAGTTCCCACCGTAAAGCATGGAGGAGGAGGTGTTATGGTGTGGGGGTGCTTTTCTGGTGACACTGTCTGTGATTTATTTAGAATTCAAGGCACACTTAACCAGCATGGCTACCACAGTATTCTGCAGCGATACGCCATCCCATCTGGTTTGGGCTTAGTGGGACTATCATTTGTTTTTCAACAGAACAATGACCCAACACACCTCCAGGCTGTGTAAGGGCTATTTTACCAAGAAGGAGAGTGATGGAATGCTGCATCAGATGACCTGGCCTCCACAATCCCCCGATGAGTCGGATGGCAGAGTGAAGGAAAAGCAGCCAACAAGTGCTCAGCATATGTGGGAACTCCTACAAGACTGTTGGAAAAGCATTCCAGGTGAAGCTGGTTGAGAGAATGCCAAGAGTGTGCAAAGCTGTCATCAAGGCAAAGGGTGGCTATTTGAAGAATGTCAAATATAACATATATTTTTATTTGTTTAGACTTTTTTGGTTACTACATGATTCCATATGTGTTATTTCATAGTTGTGATGTCTTCACTATTATTCTATAATGTAAAAAATAGTACAAATTAAGAAAAACCCTTGAATGAGTAGGTGTATCCAAACGTTTGACTGGTACTGTATGTGTCAGCAGGGCAAACTAGACTAGTCAAAGAGGTACATTGGTGCTGGGTTAGTACGATATTGACTGGGGTCACAATTTGGTCACCATTTCAACATGTTTGTCAATGGATTGTGTTCTTCACTTGTTCATGTAATATGAATTGTGCCTTATACGGTTTCCTTCTCTACATCCAGTATTCCTTCTTATATTTTTTACATCACCACTCCACTTACTTAATGTACATTTTTATTTTAAATTGAAAAGGACGAAAATCATAAAAATGTTTTATAAAAAACAGAGAAGGATGAAACACTGGATTACATAAACCATATCATAATCCTAAATGCATTAATAATATATGTTGTTTTTTATATAATATACCAACAGCACGTCACTGCTTGAATAGGCCATGGTAACATACCAGATGTTATTCGTTAATTATTTATTTATGGGGATCATTAGCTATAACCCTATCAATAGAGAAACAGAGAGACGGAGTTGGACAGAGACAGAACCATGTTGAAGCTATGGGGAGGAGAGAGAGACACAGAAACAGAGAAGGGGAGGGAAGGAGTAAAGGAGGGAAGCTGAGGAAAGGAGGATAGTCTGGTTAAGCTGTGGAGTCGGTAGTGGTGCTATCTTAAATGAGGAGTCCCATATGAAGGTCTGGATTAACAGAACGGAATCCCTCATCAAACAGACAATAACATTATGGCCTAATCCTCCCCAAGTCTCAGATTAGACAAGCTGCTCCCCTCCTCTCCTCTCTGCTACACAGTAGGCGCTGGGACTAGCCGCTACACTATCCTCCACAATGACCTCTGTATGGGAACACACTAACAAACAATAGTGTCATTACCACTGTTGCTGCTAGTCAACAAAATCCCATATACTGTGGTTCACCTAAAGATTAATTTGAAGTTTTGGAAGTTAGACGTTTCTGACACAGGGATAGGTTGAGATTTGGAGATTGGAAGTTTATTTTGCAGCGATGGGTTTACTGTTGGAGTTTAAGCTGCAAGTTGATTTGTAGTTGGATGTTTTTGTCACTTTTGATGTTAGTGTACAATCATTTTCTGTGATTGCTTCTGAAAACAATTACTGAGAGGGGAAGATAGTTTACACAGCTTCCCATAATATCAACATTTAATCTCAAAGAATTTAACCAGTGTTAAGTAAATAATGCCTACACTTCTCACATCGGTGTACCTGTTTCAAAATACAACCTCTTTTGTTAAATAGAATAAAACAAATAACAAAACAAGATCCCTGTGAAGTATTTGACTGTGAAGACCTTGATGATTGTATTAAACCTGTAATTAGTAGGAGATATACAAGTGTATAATTACCTCTAAGTACCCCAGAGTCAACAAATATGTTCATCCGGCAAATAAAGGATTACTTTATCTGTGTACTTCACTCATTAACTCATCCAATTCACCCGGGAGAGACAGAATACAACAGAGAAAGAGGAAGAGAAGAGAGAAAAATCTGCTGACATCCACTCCTCTGTAATAGCAGGGGGTCTCCCTTTTCCTTAAAAAAAATATATATATATTGCCAATTGCTCTTTGGGATTTTAAAGTGTGTTGAAGTGTGTATACCCAGTTGTGTTTCTTTTTGACTGTTTTTTTTCCTTCTTTTAAATATATGTGATGAAAGTGGGGGACGGGCTCAGATTTGATTTGTATTATGCAGGAAGTAGCCTGGTTTTAAAACTATTGGATTTATCAGTTGAATAGAATAGAATTGAATACTTGATGTGGATTTTCTAGTCAGTCTTGCAGAAGAAAAAAAAAAGAAAAAGACCACACAACCGCAGTCAGAGTTCACTTATTTTTTCAGACACACCAATCAAATCTGAGTATTCGAGCCCTGACAGTAGCACGCAATCTCAGACTAGTTAGTTCATTTTTGCTGATGGAGTAAAGTGCCACAAGTTCAGACATGAAGAACACGGTTTGAGTTAAAGTACAGTTGACTAACTTCATCATCATGTGTTGTTTATGCAGATGCTCAGGCCTAGTTTCTGTCTTAATTAAGGTAATAGAGTGTGAGGACTGACCTGTATTAATGTTGCCTTGGGCCAGAACCGGCTGCTTTCTGCACAGCTAAGCTGTCAGGCTGACTGGTAGAGGTACATAGACCTAAACCCCTGCAGCTGTGAGTGTGTGATGACTGCTGCACTGCCCTGAACTGTGTATGTAGGTAAAAACGTAAAGAAATACATCATGATGTCTTTGTGTTGACAGACAAATATATCTGAGTTTCAGTGGCCATAACGGGAGATGACAGTATGTCTGATGCTTTTGTAAAACTTGGAGATTTACATGCAAACCTATAATCTGCTCATGTGTGTATACATGCACACTTGTTTATGTGTGTGTGCGCATGCTTCCAAGTGTGTGTGCATGTGTGTTTCCAACTGTGTGTGTGTGTGTGTGTGGTGTGTGGTGTGTGGTGTGTGTGTGTGTGTGTGTGTGTGTGTGTGTGTGTGTGTGTGTGTGTGTGTGTGTGTGTGGGGGGGTTCTGGAGCTGGCCCAACACAGCAGTTATGGAGCTCAGGGCGATGTCACTGTAGCAGCGCTGCCAGAAACAGTAAAGCAGCCCAAGCTGATAGCAGTTATTAATATTTAACTGGCCTCTATTAAAGTTTAAGGAGGTGGAGATGGAGCAGAGGAAAACAAGCTATTCTTCATCATCATCACCATGCTCACACGTCGTACGATACTGGAAACACACTCACTAAAGCCCTTAAAGGTATTACATTATCAGTACTGAGAGGTGCATTACAGAACAGTGTGGTGAGTAGTGGGTGGCAGTGACTGGGACTGCCGTGGTGCTCTATGGTGTAGACTACTGGAACTAATAGAACCCCACTCATGTACAGACCTTACACTTTCCACCACTTCAGTCAGATTCTGGACTATTTTTCCCTCAGTTTTTAACTTGCTAGCTAAATCCTGTAACTATATATATACAGTGAGGGAAAAAAGTATTTGATCCCCTGCTGATTTTGTACGTTTGCCCACTGACAAAGACATGATCAGTCTATAATTTTAATGGTAGGTTTATTTGAACAGTGAGAGACAGAATAACAACAAAAAAATCCAGAAAAACGCATGTCAAAAATGTTATAAATTGATTTGCATTTTAATGAAGGAAATAAGTATTTGACCCCTCTGCAAAACATGACTTAGTACTTGGTGGCAAAACCCTTGTTGGCAATCACAGAGGTCAGACGTTTCTTGTAGTTGGCCACCAGGTTTGCACACATCTCAGGAGGGATTTTGTTCCACTCCTCTTTGCAGATCTTCTTTAACTCATTAAGGTTTTTTGAAAGCTGACGTTTGGCAACTCGAACCTTCAGCTCCCTCCACAGATTTTCTATGGGATTAAGGTCTGGAGACTGGCTAGGCCACTCCAGGACCTTAATGTGCTTCTTCTTGAGCCATTCCTTTGTTGCCTTGGCCGTGTGTTTTGGGTCATTGTCATGCTGGAATACCCATCCACAACCCATTTTCAATGCCCTGGCTGAGGGAAGGAGGTTCTCACCCAAGATTTGACGGTACATGGCCCCTTTGATGCGGTGAAGTTGTCCTGTCCCCTTAGCAGAAAAACACCCCCAAAGCATAATGTTTCCACCTCCATGTTTGACGGTGGGGATGGTGTTCTTGGGGTCATAGGCAGCATTCCTCCTCCTCCAAACACGGCAAGTTGAGTTGATGCCAAATAGCTCCATTTTGGTCTCATCTGACCACAACACTTTCACCCAGTTCTCCTCTGAATCATTCAGATGTTCATTGGCAAACTTCAGACGGGCCTGTATATGTGCTTTCTTGAGCAGGGGGACCTTGCGGGTGCTGCAGGATTTCAGTCCTTCACGGCGTAGTGTGTTACCAATTGTTTTCTTGGTGACTATGGTCCCAGCTGCCTTGAGATCATTGACAAGATCCTCCTGTGTAGTTCTGGGCTGATTCCTCACCGTTCTCATGATCATTGATACTCCACGAGGTGAGATCTTGCATGGAGCCCCAGGCCTAGGGAGATTGACAGTTATTTTGTGTTTCTCCCATTTGCGAATAATGGCACCAACTGTTGTCACCTTCTCACCAAGCTGCTTGGCGATGGTCTTGTAGCCCATTCCAGCCTTGTGTAGGTCTACAATCTTGTCCCTGACATCCTTGGAGAGCTCTTTGGTCTTGGCCATGGTGGAAAGTTTGGAATCTGATTGATTGATTGCTTCTGTGGACAGGTGTCTTTTATACAGATAACAAGCTGAGATTAGGAGCACTCCCTTTAAGAGTGTGCTCCTAATCAAATAAAATAAAATACAATAAAATGTTATTGGTCACATGCGCCGAATACAACAGGTGCAGACATTACAGTGAAATGCTTACTTACAGCCCTTAACCAACAGTGCATTTATTTTTAACAAAAAAATTAAACAACAACAAAAAAAGTGTTGAGAAAAAAAGAGCAGAAGTTAAATAAAAAACAGTAGGGAGGCTATATATACAGGGGGGTACCGGTGCAGAGTCAATGTGCGGGGGCACCGGCTAGTTGAGATAGTTGAAGTAATATGTACATGTGGGTAGAGTTAAAGTGACTATGCATAAATAATTAACAGAGTAGCAGCAGCGTAAAAAGGATGGGGTGGGGGGCAGTGCAAATAGTCCGGGTAGCCATGATTAGCTGTTCAGGAGTCTTATGGCTTGGGGGTAGAAGCTGTTGAGAAGTCTTTTGGACCTAGACTTGGCACTCCGGTACCGCTTGCCGTGCGGTAGCAGGGAGAACAGTCTATGACTAGGGTTGCTGGAGTCTTTGACAATTTTAAGGGCCTTCCTCTGACACCGCCTGGTATAGAGGTCCTGGATGGCAGGAAGCTTGGCCCCAGTGATGTACTGGGCCGTACGCACTACCCTCTGTAGTGCCTTGCGGTCGGAGGCCAAGCAGTTGCCATACCAGGCGGTGATGCAACCAGTCAGGATGCTCTCGATGGTGCAGCTGTATAATTTTTTGAGGATCTGAGGACCCATGCCAAATCTTTTCAGTCTCCTGAGGGGGGGAGCTCAGCTCGTTACCTGTATAAAAGACACCTGAGTGCCAGAAATCTTTCTGATTGAGAGTGGGTCAAATACTTATTTCCCTCATTAAAATGCAAATCAATTTATAACATTTTTGACATGCGTTTTTCTGGATTTTTTTGTTGTTATTCTGTCTCTCACTGTTCAAATAAACCTACCATTAAAATTATAGACTGATCATTTCTTTGTCAGTGGGCAAACGTACAAAATCAGCAGGGGATCAAATACTTTTTTCCATCACTGTATATATATATATTTTACATATGTCAGATATTCACAAAAGATTGTGAAATAAAACTGCCATTACAATGTGAACGAATCCACTTCCATACATGAGATTGTTCATAAAGGGGCATGGTTACTGTGTGTGGTATAGCGCTGTATCACTCTCCATTTGATCGGCACATTAAGTGGCCTGAACCACCAGGGTTCCATGAAAACACTAGTGTAATTCCCTTTGTCATAAAGCTTCTATACATTTACTTTTATTTGCTGTAGTAAACCCTCACCAGAAACAAATAAAACCTCCATATGGCTCATTGTGTCGCCCGTTCAGTAAACAGTAATAAATGCATAGTTTAATCTGAGAACATGTACATATCGACAAGCTCTCTACTTACAATACCCCCTAGCCTTATATTTTGATTTAGAGAGCTCAGCAGAAAGAAACCAGTTATGACAACTACAGTAGTGCCTGCTCACTCACACTCAAGTTTCCTAATCTCTCTCAAGCTTCTTAATAAATTCAAAATGTGACCAGTTGGTAAAGTCTATTTTCCCTCCCCTAAGGAGAGTCAATGTACATCAAGCTACAGCTACACATAGGCTCCAGCAGTAAGCCAGCTCAAGATAGTAACAACATAGGTAAAGCATCTCTCACTGAAGCCCACCTCAGAGTTCCGTAGTAGTGTGACCTTTCCCTGACCTTTTGAGGCGAAGCAGCCAAGCCAAGGTTACAGCCAGGAGTAGAGGAGAGTAGGATGGTCTACCTCTCTAACGTATATTAAGGCTGCTGTAGAAGGATAGGCTGGCTGGCTGAAAGTGAGTATGAAAAATACCCCACCTCCACACTGACCCATATCATCCATTATGTGAGGTGATTATGTGAGCAGAGCTGCATTGTGCATGCGCAGAGACCAGGGAACTATGCCTCACTGTCAACCTGTAGTCTTAAGCTGCTTCATTATGGTTCACACTACCCAACCACTCACTGAACCACCACTGACCACGTTCAACCACTCACCCATTGTCCCTTTTATGGTCAGACTGCCTTCCAACCATACACTGACCGTCGTAACCACTGAGCCACTCACAGAGTCAGATTAGCTTTATTGTAGTTAATGATGTGTTAATTGAAAAGTAAAATAGGTTATTGCTGTGGTATTTACTACAGTATTTACAGTATTTTTACAATCAGTTTAAAGAGCATCATTCCATTGTTCAGATAGGCCTCATGTGAGGAGAGTTAAAATAAAGGACCCCACCTCCTAAACTGCAGGGTGAAACTAACTGGAATTCTAATGTATAATCCACACATGCAAATCACAACCTTCTGAGCTCTGAAATAATATTAAAACCAAAAACCTCTATCAAAATTATTAGTCTTTTAATGAAATTTTCAAGAATGCAAATCCACTGTAGAGGAATTAAAGTGAGCGTGCTGGCCAGGTTTATCCTAATAACTGATCTGAGCTCAGTGGGCTGGGTGTTAAGCCTTACGGTTGCAGGCAGCGTTCCACACAGCTTTGCCCTCTGTAGCGTAGCTTTACTCAGTGACCAGAGCAGAATTAACACTCACACACACACACACGCACGTGGCACACATAGACACAAACAAACACACACACACACCACACGCCTCAGTGCATTCCAATATAACGTATTTCCATTGATATATGCAGTTAATTACATTGGGTTGATTATTAGGGAATTATAAGGCCTGGTCAGGGAATGCTGACTGTATTTACACATGACATTCTGGACTGTAAGAATCACCTGCAAGCCCACCTATAATAAGCCCAGTTAACTACCTATCCTTTCAAATCATTTGAATTTCAGAGGTTTTCTACTATTTCATACACCTATACTGCCTTTAGAGTGCTGAGTATATGTATTTCAGAAAGCCTTGTAATGCAAGTGCACAGTTGTGACAGATGGGGTATTTGTGTGTGTGTGTGTGTGTGTGTGTGTGTGTGTATGTGAGGTGCTCTCTCCATTACCTGACATTAGTGTGGCCGCGGAATAGACAGTCCTTCATTATCAACCTATTAGGATTAAAACAGATTATGCTATTATATAGATATGTATAAGAGACTAATGCCATGCTAATTAGTACATCATTATGGTAAGCTCACAGCATGGTGTGTGTGTATGTGTGTGTGTGTGTGTGTGTGTGTGTGTGTGTGTGTGCGCTTCATAACAAGTTTATCTTCTACTTGTCCCAGGTATGCTTTCTGCAGTGTGTACTTATAGTAAATCTCAAACATTCACACACATCTACACCAGTGGCGGTCAGTGCCGTTTATGATGAGGGAGGACGATTCTTTTTTTCATGAGCATGGCCTCATTTCTATTACAGCATATTGGATGACTCTCATTCATATTCCATTCACCCAGTTCAATGTAACAGCGATAGGTTTAGGCTACTACTTGATCCTCAAATGTTCCCTATATCCATCATGAGGTTGCTACAAACTAGCCTATGAATGAAAGTTTACAACGTAGGTGCACACAGGTCGAGAGACAAATTTGAGGTGACAGACAGTGACACATGGACAGACAGTGACATTCAATACCGCCTTGCACATATAGGGTGTAATCATTAGTCCAACAGTATCAAATGAGAGTTTCTATTGGACAAATTCAGGTGTGTTTATCCTCGTTTTGTTCCGTTTGCTTCCGTTTAAGAAACGTTTTCCAACAGAATCGGCTGAATAAATAAACCCCTGATCACGCGTAAACACAGTTCACTTTCATAGCAGCCACATTGTATTCCTTCTCGCATCTATGCGCACTCCTCCTCTCACCTCTTCCCCTCGCTTGTGGACTTCAATGCACAACACATCAGCTGTATGTGACCAGGCAAAAAAAACTTTCCAAGCCAAACCGCTACAGACAGCCTACATTGTTGTCACCATATTAGCTAAAGTAACGTCATAGTCAGCATAGCTAATAGAACTAACAGTAGCGCGTTAGTAAACCCGCTACAATCATGCAGTAACATTACAGTGTACAGTCAGTAAGCAGTTACACCGGCGGCCCCCGGTGGCAATACATTTGTAAAACCAAAAGTTTACCTTGACTTGGAAGAGTTCCAGTGTTGTGTTGGAAAGTCATAGCCAGCTAGCTAACATAGCATCCCTCTGTTTGAGCAGGTGCTTCAGTAGGCTAAACTAGCTAGCTGCATTTGCTAGCTAAGTAAGTGAAAGGGAAAGTGGAAAAAAGTGACACTCTCTTGCTTCTCCTTGATTTTAGAATGAATTAATTTGTTCATAAATGTTCAACTATTGTCTTTCTCTCTCTTTGAGTCAACTACTCACCACATTTTATACACGGCAGTGCTTGCTAGCTGTAGGTTATGCTTTCAGTACTAGATTAATTATCTGATCCTTTGATTGGGTGGACAAAATATCAGCTCATGCAGCTCGTGCAAGTCTATGGAAGGGGGTGAGAACCATGAGCCTCCTAGGGTTTGTATTGAAGTCAATGTACCCTCCGGCTACAGCATGGTGCTACCCTACAGAGTGCTGTTGAGGCTACTGTAGACCTTCTTTGCAAAATAGTGTTGTTTAATCAATTATTTGGTGACGTGATTATATTTCGTATAGTTTTATCTAAAAGGATAACTTTTTTAATGTTTTATTATTTTTATTTTTATGAAATTCACTGAGGATGGTCCTCACCTTCCTCCTCTGAGGAGCCTCCACTGATATACTGTCACACCCTGGCTCTGGGACTCTATATGTTGAGCCAGGGTGTGTTCATTTCTGTTGTGTTTATTTCTATGTTGGCTAGAGTGACTCCCAATCAGAGGCAACGAGTGTCAGCTGTCGTTGGTTGTCTCTGATTGGGAGCCATATTTACATTTTACATTTACATTTTAGTCATTTAGCAGACGCTCTTATCCAGAGCGACTTACAGTTAGTGAATACATATTTGTTTTTATACTGGCCCCCCGTGGGAATCAAACCCACAACCCTGGCGTTGCAAACGCCATGCTCAATCAACTGAGCTACATCCCTGCCGGCCATTCCCTCCCCTACCCTGGACGACGCTGGGCCAATTGTGCGCCGCCCATGAGTCTCCCGGTCGCGGCCGGCTGCGACAGAGCCTGGATTCGAACCAGGATCTCTAGTGGCACAGTTAGCACTGCGATGCAGTGCCTTAGACCACTGCGCCACTCAGGAGTATTTAAACCGTCTGTTTTCCCTTTGTGTTTGTGGGTTTTTGTTCCGTGTTGGTCATTGTTACCGTGGACTTCACGAGTCGTTTCTTGTTTTGTTTATTGGTGTCTATTATCACTAAAGATAATAAAGTTTAACATGTTCGTTCATCACGCTGCGCCTTGGTCTATTCCCTACGACGATCGTGACAGAAAAACCCACCAAGTAAGGACCAAGCAGCGTGTCCCGGGGCAGAACTTGGACTGGACATGGGAGGAAGCGCCGGGAGAGGCCCTGGCGAAAGAGGAGCAGCGGCGTCAGCAGTGTCAACGTCGGACAGGCGAGAGGCAACCCCAGAAAATTTTTAGGGGGGGCACACGGCATGGACGACGGGGCTGACGGAGGCAGAAAAGGGGCGGATTCAGAAGGCCACCAGGTTACGGGTACACCGCCCTGTACGTCCTGTGCGGATGCCTCACACAGAGTGTGTGAGGGTAGGCATTCAGCCAGGACGGGTTGTGGCCGCTCTTCACTCCAGGTCTCCTATCCGTCTCCACAGCCCGGTTCGGCCTGTCCCTGCTCCACGCACCAAGCCTACGGTGTGCGTCGCCAGCCCGGTCCGGCCTGTCCCTGCTCCACGCACCAAGCCTACGGTGTGCGTCGCCAGCACAGTCCGGCCTGTCCCTGCTCCACGCACCAAGTCTACGGTGCGCGTCGCCAGCCCGGCCCAGCCTGTCCCTGCTCCACGCACCAAGTCTACGGTGCGCGTCGCCAGCCCGGCCCAGCCTGTTCCTGCCACTCGCACCAAGTCTACGGTGCGCGTCGCCAGCCCGGCCCGGCCTGTTCCTGCCACTCGCACCAAGTATACGGTGCGCGTCGCCAGCCCGGCCCGGCCTGTTCCTGCCACTCGCACCAAGTATACGGTGCGCGTCGCCAGCCCGGCCCGGCCTGTTCCTGCCACTCGCACCAAGTATACGGTGCGCGTCGCCAGCCCGGCCCGGCCTGTTCCTGCCACTCGCACCAAGTATACGGTGCGCGTCGCCAGCCCGGCCCGGCCTGTTCCTGCCACTCGCACTCAAGCCAGGGGTGCGAGACGTCAGCCTGGTAAGGCCCGTTCCTCCTCCACGCACCAAGCCAGGGGTGCGAGTCGTCAGCCTGGTAAGGCCCGTCCCTCCTCCACGCACCAAGCCAGGGGTGCGAGTCGTCAGCCTGGTAAGGCCCGTTCCTCCTCCACGCACCAAGCCAGGGGTGCGAGTCGTCAGCCTGGTAAGGCCCGTTCCTCCTCCGCGCACCAGGCCAGGGGTGCGCGTCGTCAGCCTGGTAAGGCCCGTTCCTCCTCCACGCACCAAGCCAGGGGTGCGCGTCGTCAGTCCAGCACAACCCGTGCCTGGGTCACCGGTGCCTGGTAAGGTACCGGTCAACTGCTCCACTATGGAGCTGAAGCTAACCGCTCCTGCTAAGTCCAGTTCAGCTCCAGCCAGCGGGGCCAGACTGGACCAGGGGCACTATGGGGGGTTTATTGGAGGGTGGGTGGCAAGGCCGGAGCCAGAACCGCCGCCGAGAAGGTATGCCCACCCAGCCCTCCCCTGTTTTGTTCAAGTTGAGGCGCGGTCGCAGTCCGGGGGGTACTTTAGGGGGGGTACTGTCACACCCTGGCTCTGGGACTCTATATGTTGAGCCAGGGTGTGTTCATTTCTGTTGTGTTTATTTCTATGTTGGCTAGAGTGACTCCCAATCAGAGGCAACGAGTGTCAGCTGTCGTTGGTTGTCTCTGATTGGGAGCCATATTTAAACCGTCTGTTTTCCCTTTGTGTTTGTGGGTTTTTGTTCCGTGTTGGTCATTGTTACCGTGGACTTCACGAGTCGTTTCTTGTTTTGTTTATTGGTGTCTATTATCACTAAAGATAATAAAGTTTAACATGTTCGTTCATCACGCTGCGCCTTGGTCTATTCCCTACGACGATCGTGACATATACACACACAAACGAATGGGGAACACCATGTTTTGCATGTTTGCTCTCATCCTCCCTCTCACTTCTGTATGAAGATGAGCCTTTACCCCCATGTGAATAATACACTTCTCTGCCAGGTCAAATACAGTGGTGTGCTGAACTGAAGGTTGGCTAACCTTACCTTTCCATTGTGTAGTTGGTAAATCAAGACTGCACTGTTGGATGGAGTCGACTGGTGCTTCCATTCTATTCTGGCAGAGAAGATAACTAGTAATTACACTCACTTAAAATGTGCATTATTTTTACTCTGTGTTGAATAAACTAGCCAGGCAGAAAATTGTCCAGGTTTATCCATGCACTCTTAACACAACCAAAGAGAAGGGTCTCATTTTTGAGAGCTTTTAACCTTCACTCAGACTAAAAAAAAAATATTCTAAATTTACAAGAGACTGACTGTCAGTCTGACACACATATACAGTATACGCACAAACACACACAGACACAGCCTCTGTGTGCTCCTGCTACTATGTACTAATTTGTCATGTTTAAACTGCGACTTTTGACCCAGGAAGTAAAATACACTTGTTTGGTCTCTGTGGTTTTAGCCTGAGCAGGGTCAGTATCAGCCTCATCCTTATTGCCCTGCCTCTGTACCACAGTAAAGGTTAGAGGATTACACTGGGAAATCCTTCAGTCCTTTTAGTTTGAATTTATTATGTATTACTGCACTTCTCCCTCATCTGTCCTAGTGTTGCCAATCTTCAGTCTGGGAATGAAGTCAAATGCATTCAATTAATCTTTCCTATGAATTGCAATGAATCTAACATTCTCATATTAAATTCTAGTGAGAATGTATCTTTGAACTTCGACTGGGCCAGATGTATATTCACAATACATAAAGAGGACATGATTCTTCAGAGCCCAAATACATTTGAATGAATCTCTCTGGCCTATTCAGAATGGTACTTCTCTTAATACCTCTCTGGGTTCTAGTGTGTGAGGCAGGACTCCCCTCATTGTGTGCGTAGCAGGAAGACTGATAGGAGTCTTTAGAAGAGACCTGGAACTGCCTCAGATTAGGAGCTCATTAGCATTTAAGGTGCTGTCATAAAGTCCTGCCCACATAGAGAGAAGAACAGGGACAAATTAAGTAGGATTAATAAAAAAGCTACTGCTAGCGCTACGCTACGCACTGACCGATAGTGGGGATTGACTGGCTAGGTCACCTTGGGAGAAATGGGTGGGAAGGAGTAGGAGAGAGGGATTGAGAGACAGAGGAGATGGGTGGGAAGAGGAGAAGAGAGAAGGGGAGACAGGTAGGGAGAAAGGAGGTAGGGAGAGAGGAGTAGGAGAGGGGAGAGAGGGGTTGGAGAGAGGGAGAGAGAGGGGTTGGAGAGAGGGGGGAGAGGGGTTGGAGAGAGGGGGGAGAGGGGTTGGAGAGAGGGGGAGAGAGGGGTTGGAGAGAGGGGGAGAGAGGGGTTGGAGAAAGAAATTGGTGGGAATAGATGGATGGGGAGAGAGAGGAGAGGGGATGGAAAAGAGATGGAAGAGGTGGGGAAAGAGAAGGATAGAGAGTGATAAGAAGTAGGGTTGGGCGGTATCCAGATTTTCATACCTTCATACCATCCCTGTACCAGAACGGAGTAAACAGTAATACCGACAGTGCACACAAGGGGCGTTCTTTCTTTCCAAACCCTGAGCTGGAGATAATTTATTTGGCACATCTTAGATAGTTAATTTATAGTTATAAGCAGTGGCGTAACACGCATCCCCTAAACCCCCCAAAAAAAACTGTATTGAAAATTATACCTTCGGTATTTCAAAATACCCCGGTATACGGTATATACTGTATTCCGCCCAAGCCTAGTAAGGAGTGTTATAAAATAAAGCCCTTGTCTCACACTGACCAGTGAAGAGGCAATACGTTCTTTGTATGGAGACTGATAGGCTACTGAGTCTGGCTGCTTAAATGTAACCAAGAGTATATCTGTGTGACAGTGCGAGACTGCAAGGGGAGACTATGGGTCAGGAAAATACCTCGGTTTACAAATGTCTGATCAGGTATCAAACCCAGTTTTATATTGTGTTATAAAAAAGTTATTTTCAATTTTAGTCATTTAGCAGACTCTTATCCAGAGCGACTCACAGTTAGTGCATTCATCTTAAGATAGCTAGGTGGGACAACCACATATCACAGGCATAGAAAGTACATTCTACCTCAATATTTTACCTCAAGTGCAAATGCTGGTTCAGTTTTATTTATTTGGTGGGGGGTAGGAGGGCCAAGACACCTGAGGTGGATGAACAGAGTGCTTGGGTTGGGGTGTAGGGTTTGAGCATAGCCTGAATGTAGGGAGGGGCAGTTCCTCTTGCTGTTCCGTAGGTAAGCACCATGGTCTTGTAGTGGATGCGAGCGTCGACTGGAAGCCAGTGGAGTGTGCGGAGGAGCGGGGTGACATGAGAGAACTTGGGAAGGTTGAAAACCAGGCGGGCTGCAGCATTCTGGATAAGTTGCAGGGGTTTGATGGAACAAGCGGGGAGCCCAGCCAACAGCGAGTTGCAGTAGTCCAGACGGGAGAGGACAAGTGCCTGGATTAGGACCTGCGCCGCTTCCTGTGTGAGGTAGGGTCGTACCTCGCTCTATGGATGTTGTAGAGCATGAACCTGCAGGAGCGGGTCACTGCTTTGAAGTTTGCAGAGAACCAGTAGTGGCGCCGGAGGGAATGGCTGCCGTTTTATGGACTCTTAACCAAGAGTTGTTTGTTTTTTCGTATTGTTTGTAACTTATTTTGTACATAATGTTGCTGCTACTGTCTCTTATGACCGAAAAGAGCTTCTGGACATCAGAACAGGGATACTCACCTTGAACTGGACTAATAATTTTTCTTTAATGAGTCGGACGAGAGGGATTTGCTCGAGACACCCGAGACAGGGCCCTCATCCCAGTCATTCGCAGGAGAAAGAGAAGTAGATCGGGGTGCCTGATAAGGAGCTGGCGACGAGTGGCTAATCTACCTTTGCCATCGGTACTATTGGCCAACGTACAATCGCTGGATAATAAAATGGACAAACTAAAAGCACGTATTTCCTACCAACGGGACATTAAAAACTGTAATATCTTATGTACGATGACATGAATAACATACAGCTGGCAGGTTATACACTGTATCGGCAGGATAGAACAGCAGCCTCGGGTAAGACAAGGGGTGGCGGTCTATATATATTTGTAAACAACAGCTGGTGCACGATATCTAAGCACGTCTTGAGGTTTTGCTCACCTGAGGTAGAGTATCTCATGATAAGCTGTAGACCACACTATCTACCAAGAGAGTTTTCGTCTATATTCTTCGTAGCTGTCTATTTACGACCACAAACCGATGCTGGTACTAAGACCACATTCAATGAGCTGTATTCGGCCATAAGCAAACAGGAAAACGCTCATCCAGAGGCGGTGCTCCTAGTGGCCGGGGACTTTAATGCAGGGAAACTTAAATCCGTTTTACCTCATTTCTACCAGCATGTTAAATGTGCAACCAGAGGGGAAAAAACTCTAGACCACATTTACTCCACACACAGAGACGCGTACACTGCTCTCCCTCGCCCTCCATTTTGCAAATCTGACGATAATTATATCCTCCTGATTCCTGCTTACAAGCAAAAACTAAAGCAGGAAGCACCACTCGGTCAATAAAAAATTGGTCAGATGAAGCAGATGCTAAGCTACAGGACTGTTTTGCTAGCACAGACTGGAATATGTTCCGGGATTCTTCCGATGGCATTGAGGAGTACACCACATCAGTCACTGTATTCATCAATAAGTGCATCGATGACGTCATCCCCACAGTGACTGTACGTACATACCCCAACCAGAAGCCATGGATTACAGGCAACATCCGCACTGAGCTAAAGGGTAGAGCTGCCGCTTTCAAGGAGCGGGACTCTAACCCAGAAGCGTATAAGAAATCCCGCTATGCCCTCCGACGAACCATCAAACAGGCAAAGTGTCAACACATGACTAAGATCGAATCGTACTACACCGGCTCCGACGCTCGTCGGATGTGGCAGGGCTTGCAGACTATTACAGACTACAAAGGGAAGCACAGCCGCGAGCTGCCCAGTGACACAAACCTACCAGACAAGCTAAATTACTTCTATGCTCGCTTCGAGGCAAGTAAAACAGAAACATGCATGAGAGCATCAGCTGTTCCGGACGACTGTATGATCACGCTCTCTGTAGCCGATGTGAGTAAGACCTTTAAACAGGTCAACATTCACAAGGCCGCAGGGCCAGACGGATTACCAGCACGTGTACTCCGAGCATGCGCTGACCAACTGGCAAGTGTCTTCACTGACATTTTCAACCTCTCCCTGTCTGAGTCTGTAATACCAAGATGTTTCAAACAGACCACCATAGTCCCTGTGCCCAAGAACACTAAGGTAACCTGCCTAAATGACTACCGACCCGTAGCACTCACGTCTGTAGCCAGGAAGTGCTTTGAAAGGCTGGTCATGGCTCACATCAACACCATTATCCCAGAAACCCTAGACCCACTCCAATTTGCATACTGCCCCAACAGAGTTACAGATGATGCAATCTCTATTGCTCTCCACACTGCCCTTTCACACCTGGACAAAAGGAACACCAATGTAAGAATACTATTCATTGACTACAGCTCAGCGTTCAACACCATAGTGCCCTCAAAGCTTATCACCAAGCTAAGGACCCTGGGACTAAACACCTCCCTCTGCAACTGGATCCTGGACTTCCTGACGGGCCGCCCCCAAGTGGTAAGGGTAGGTAACAACACATCCGCCACGCTGATCGTCAACACGGGGGCCCCTCAAGGGTGCGTGCTCAGTCCCCTCCTGTACTGCCTGTTCACTCATGACTGCATGGCCAGGCACGACTCCAACACCATCATTAAGTTTGTCGATGACACAACAGTGGTAGGCCTGATCACCGACAACAACGAGACAGCCTATAGGGAGGAGGTCAGAGACCTGGCCGTGTGGTGCCAAGACAACAACCTCTCCCTCAACGTGATCAAGACAAAGGAAATGATTGTGGACTGCAGGAAAAAGAAGAGGACCGAGCACACCCCCATTCTCATCAACAGGGCTGTAGTGGAGCAGGTTGAGAGCTTCAAGTTCCTTGGTGTCCACATCACCAACAAACTAACATGGTTCAAGACAAAACCTATTCCCCCTCAGGAGACTGAAAATATTTGTCATGGGTCCTCAGATCCTCAAAAGGTTCTACAGCTGCACCATCGAGAACATCCTGACTGGTTGCATCACTGCATGGTATGGCAACTGCTCGGCTTCCGACCGCAAGGCATTACAGAGGGTAGTGCGTACAGCCCAGTACATTAATGGGGCCAAGCTTCCTGCCATCCAGGACCTCTATACCAGGCGGTGTCAGAGGAAGGCCCTATATCAGGGGTCCCCAAACTTTTTCCTGTGAGGGCCACATAACTTTTCCCTTCTCTGATGGGGGGCCGGTGTCAGTTTGTAACAGAAAAAGTGTGACGATCGTAGGGGAGCTTAAAAAATTTATTGTTTTCCAGAAAGCCACACATAACCAAATAACCACTTTCCAGGTTCTTTACAGAAAAAAAGTCAGGAAACAAATAATAACACTATTAATGAAATAAATAATAACTAAATAACCCTCTCTGAGTTCTTCACAGAAAAAACAGGAAATAAATAACACTATTTATGAAATAAATAATAACTAAATAACTCTCTCTGGGTTCTTCATGAAAAAAAAAGCCATGGAACATTAACTTTCTGTTGTGCCATGCACAATCTTAACAGATAAAAAGTTCAGCTCAGTTGTCAGAGCAGAATCTCTCTGACACATATGAGCAGTCTCTTAAAGTTCTTGTGTTCCTTCCTTATAATCCTTTTGTGGGGTTCCAGTAGGCTTGTAGACACCGCTGTTTGCAGCTCTCTCTCATCAACTTCCCTGTGAAAACCACAAAGGAAGCAGGTTGAGAAACTGAACTAAGTGATACAGCACCTACACAGCACAATACATTTCACTACCAGTATGGTTGTAAAGATGGATTTTATCCCAGTAGATTTTATTATGATTATATTTGTTTATGCTCAGAATGACTCATTCAAGTCAGAAAAGTGAGCTTACCTATGTATGTTCATCAGTGTGAACTGTGGGCCTGCATCTGGCTGGTGAGAAGTTGAATATCAGGTTCCATTCTAGTTACAGCCAGTCTCAAGCACTGATGCAAATGTTCATCTGTCAATCTTGATCTCATCGGAGTTTTCAGCAGTTTTCATGCGAGAAAAGGTTTTCTCGCAGATATACGTGCTGCCAAAAAAACTGTGGACATTTTCATTGCGTGTTTTTTGATGTTTGGATATGTGTCGTTTGGGAGGGCGGCATAGAAGTCAATGAGACTGTTGGGCTTGAATGCGTCTTTCAGAACATCACAGTTCTGTAACTCAGCCAACTCAAACTGATATGAAGGCTGGGCTTCATCAATGTCGGCAACAAAGGGGTTCTGAAAAAGACGGATTTCTTTTGCATGAACATGTAGTTCACTGAATCGCACACCGAACTCCGCCTTCAGCATTTCCAGTGCTTCCACGCACTTTTCAGCTGGGAACGGGACCGCTGGGTTCTCTGTCGACAGGTTTTGGGTAGCAGGAAGATGGACGAAGTTGCGCTTTTTCACTTGTTCCAGAAGCAGCTCTAATTTCACCTCAAATGCTTTTATGTGTGAATACATGTCGCAAATGAGTTTCCCCTCGCCTTGTAGCTGCAAGTTAAGGCTGTTAAGTATTTCTGTCACGTCTGTTAAAAATGCGAGGTGCCATTTCCATTCTGGGTCGATCAGCTCTGGGACCGTTTTGTCTTTTAAATGAAGAAATGCGTTAATTTCGGGTAGCAGCTCGTAAAAACGCCTCAAAACTCTGCCCCGGCTCAGCCATCGGACCTCTGTGTAGTACAGCACATCTCCGTGCGTAGACTCCAGTTCAGACAGGAATTCTTGGAACTGCCTGTGTTTAAGTCCCTTTGCTCTGATGAAGTTTATGCCCGACACCACAACCTTCATTACAGAATCCCACGTCAACACTTTGCAGCACAGTGCTTGCTGGTGAATTAGGCAGTGGACTCGTAGCGGGCGGTGAGACCCCTTTTTTCCAACTCCCGGTTCATGCGTCCTATTAGACCGCGAAGTTTCGCCCACCATGCTAGGAGCCCCGTCAGTCGTGATGCTAGCTAGCTTTGACCAGTCCAGGTCCAACTTCTCCATGGTTTGGCACACTTTGTCAAAAATATCCTCTCCCGTTGTAGTCCCTTTGAGACTTTGGAGGGCTGCCAGCTCCTCGCATATCTCAAAGTTTGCGCTAACTCCCACGAATAAAAATAAGCAGTTGCGCTGTGTCTTGCACGTCCGTGCTCTCATCCAGTGCTAATGAAAAAAGGTCAAATTCTTTCGTCTTCTGCTGCAGCTGGGCATATACATTACTCCCGATTTCTTCAACGCGTCTGGTGATTGTACTGGCCGACAGACTTACGGCATTAAATGCATCTTTCTTCTCGGGACACACCTCCTCCCGCGACAGCATCCATACATTTCTTAACAAACTCTCCGTCAGTGAAAGGCTTACCGCTGCTTGCTATCAGTTTAGCAGCAACCGAAAGCTGGCCCGAACGGATGCCTGGTTCAGCTGAGCTTGGCGTACAAATGTATTCTGCTGAGATAGTAGTCCACTTTTTTAGCATTGAGAGTTTGTCTGCTCGTATTTGGCCTTGCAAGCTATCGTACTTGTCTTTGTGACGGGATTCATAGTGTCGGCGAAGATTGTATTCTTTGAATACCGCCACCGTCTCTTGACAGATGAGACAAACAGCCTTTTCTTTGCATTGAACAAAAAAATAATCGTTTGTCCACTGCAGGTTAAATACCCTGCATTCTGAATCAATTTTCTCTTACCTAACCTTTTCGCCATTATTCCGTTCTCTCTTTGACAGGGCCGGGCCTAGGATTTTTTTTCTGGAGGCCAAATAGGAAAAAAATCTGATAGCGTCTCTGGTATTGTTCAGAGGGCCGGGCCAAATGTGCTGATGGGCCGTATCCGGCCCGCGGGCCGTAGTTTGGTGACCACTGATTTAGACTAATGCGCTCTCTAAACTTCTTCTATATAAAGGAATGTTTTTTTAAACATTCGGTGCAGTAGATCATTGTGGCTGATGCCAAATCAAAGCTATACATGAAAAAATAAAATAGAGGAATTACCCACATCCAAACGTTGCAGAGGAGCAGGAAAAATAAATACAGCAATGAAGAGACAATTTTGCAAATTTACCATTTGCTATTCTTAAACATGATCATCATTCTAATTGAATAGAGCTGAAATATTGGTGACTGAGATTGATGCCACATAGGCTACTGATTAGAATCATTGACAGTGTTCTCCTCAGTCTGTGCTTGAAAGTTCACTGTTGACTTCAACAAGTCAATGAGGCCAGGTTGACAGTCTGCCTTTAAACAACTTAAGTCAACTCCCATGCTCTTCAGTAGCAGGGACAAGGTGACTTACAGATCATCTATAAGAATAAGGAGCCAGGCAGGTGCCACAGTCTTTTATTAGATCTCCAATACCCCTCACACACAGACCCTCAGTCCCAACTTTCCTCCAACACTATCCCCCAGCCTCAGCCTCAGTCCCAACTCAAGCCCCAGCCCTATCCCCAAGCCTCAGCCGAGCCCCAGTCCCGGCATATAAATGACTAAAGCTCTGCTATAGGTTCCACGTGGAGAAGGGCCATATCACAGCCGCACCACAAATCACCTCGGACAGTCGCTTTGACACCCGGTAGAATTCTCCCGTCCCTTTAACCGAGGGGCAGGGGAGCAGATAATAGAGAACTGTCAAAGCCTCTTTACACTCCTTCTCTGAGACAGACAGAGAGAAAGAGACAGAGAGAGGGATCTATCCGTCAGAGGAGCGTAAAGAGTTTTCTAACAGTAGTACATTGACCTTGAGTGGCTACCATTGATTTCCAGTAAAGCCTCCCAAACAGCTCTCCGTACCCTGCCTCGCACTGCAGGTCTTTGATTGGGAACACATTTCCCAAATTCCGATATCGTGCCTGCCTGGGATGATGGATAGTCCTCCTGTATCCCATCAATCCTCACCTGCCTCTGAGGAGGTGACACCTGGGTCTGATTTATCATCATCTACGACACCCTGCCAACCGGCCAACCAGAGGAGGGCATCCTAAACGAAGGCCCCTCCCCCGCCCGGAGGGTTCCACTGTGACGAGAGGGGGTGAGGAGAACGGGGGAAGAGAGGGTTACACTGTGAGGCATGGTGAACTAGACCTACAGATCATTGGACAACATGGGAGTGAACTCTCTCTACTCTAATGGGTCTAGTTCATGTATTTGACTCAGGTCTGCAGGCCTACTGAAACTCTTCATCAACTCCTTGGACTGAACACCACACTCTGTATTTCCACACACATGTATTTCTTCTTATGTATGTGTGCGTTACGCTTAACTTTTTTATGAGATGAATTAATCTGATATTCACCTCTCCCCCAAAACAGAGCATGGAAGCAGAAGAGAGAATCACAGAACCATGAATGAACTAATCTAATTAATGTCCCAATGTTCCTTCTGCTGCTTTTATGGCTCGTTAGAAACCTTCTGCTATTTTTACGGCCATTACAAGCCAAGTGTGAGCTATCTATCTTTCACTCTATTCTATTCTCTCTCTCCATCAACGGTTGGCCAAACTCTAATCAAAAGCCTTTTAGCCGCTATTCAATGAATTTCCCGATAGTAATTTCAGAAGTGCATTCTGAATTTCTAAATCAAGTGTCAACTCCCGCCATCCCGGACAATTAGCTGTGCAAATCAAACACACCTCTGAACGTGCTATCTGGAAATCCACTATCTGCAATTGACTGAATTCCAGCCTTTAGAGGACTTAGAACTCATTGGACAAAGAGAACAACCAGTGCTGGAGTGGCTGGAACAAGTCACTAACGAGGGATTCAAACTTAGACCAGAGCCCAGTCCAGAACAGCCACAATACGTCTTGGCAAAGCCTCAGGTCTGGCTTGGTCCTTGCCAGGAGTTCCCCCGATCACGATCCCTCTCTCTTTCTCTCTCTCATTCTATCCCTTAACTATTTCCCCCCCCACCCCCCCTACCCTATCCCATCCATCCGTCTCCCACTCGCTCTCTTCTCTCTCTTCAGAAGCTCCAGTAGTTTTAGTGAGATTCACCAGGCTCTGTGCTTTAGCCCGGTAATCCTGCCAACCTTATTTCATTGGCCAAGCAGACTAAATAGCTTAACCACGCAGACCCAGCACCAAAACAGAAAAATGCAGAACACAAATTCCTCAGGATACGTGGCCACTTAGCCAATACCCCCCAACTCTCTCTTTCTCCTTTCCCTCTCCTCTCTCTCTCTCCCTGTCCTCTCTCTCCCTTTCCTCTCTCTCCCTCTCCTCTCTCTCTCTCTCTCTCTCTCCCTCTCCTCTCGCTCTTCCTCCTCTCTCTCCATCTTCTTGCCAAAAGAGCCCATGCAGAATGGATTAGAGATGGCATCAAGAGGATAAGACGTATTACCAATCGATTTAAGGGGAACGTGCCATTGTTCTCCTCACAGTGAAACTTTGGATCTGGGCTGAGCACTGATGTCTATTGCTGCTGATTTGGTGATGAAGTTGGAAGGATGGAGTGTTTATCTCAGTCTGCAGCCAGAAGTACTGCTGCTGTTAAATCAGTAGAGTAGATGGAAGGCGGTATTGTGCTATTGTCTTATAGCCGAGATGTCTGGCGTATAAAAGCAAGCAGATTAGAGCTTTGTGTCGCTCTTAGGAGAGTAAGGAAGTTAAACAGGCCGATTGAGAGAATTCTGATCAGAGCTAGTTGTGATGATTTAGATTTTCCCCTAAACTGTTGCCGTACCAGCCATACCCTCTCTGAAACCAGGCTAAGACTCTATTCAAGTGATCTACTGTAAGTACTGTTGGAGCACTAGAAACACCAGCAAGCCAGCTTTGGCACATCAGTAGCAGAGATTTGAGAACTAATAGACGTCAATGATTTCACACCTCTCAAACCTCTCATATGAATGAGTTCCACTCTAATCAAACTGCTCAGAGTTCACATTGTTCCTGCTTACTGGTTCAGTAAGTGATAAATAAGAAGAGTTTCCTCACTAGTTGGTAACCGACCTAAAGCCCTGACTGAAGTGGGTCTTGACTTGGGAAGGTTTTGAGTGGTGTGTATTCTGTGCCCCCTGACTCCATGGTATACCCTATTGACCCTATAGTGTCAGGTTATCAGGGGGAGGGGGGACGGTCATTGGGGGAATGATTGGGGAAGTGGCCATGCAGCGTTAGGTCAGATTGTCATTGTGAAGAGGGGCAGGGATGGAGGTGTGTGGGGGCAGAAGGGGGAGTAAGGTACAGATGAGGGGTGGAGGTAGGAAAGGAGGGAGGTGGGACAAGAGGGACAGAGGCTGCTGCCATATTTCTTCATGAGGGAGAGAGACAGTGACATAGCAGCGCCGTTATGAATGGCCTGTCACAGGAAATGAGGACGGATAGTTCCTGTGTTCTGCGGCAGGAAATTCCTTCAAGCATCAACGGGGTGGACGCTCGCTAAGAGGAGGAATCCTAACCCAGCTAGTGCACATGCTAACTACTAACACTAGGTGACCGCTCC
Source organism: Coregonus clupeaformis (assembly GCF_020615455.1). Classification (NCBI taxonomy): domain Eukaryota; kingdom Metazoa; phylum Chordata; class Actinopteri; order Salmoniformes; family Salmonidae; genus Coregonus; species Coregonus clupeaformis. Next base: position 8,198,447 of record NC_059202.1, read on the forward strand.
TCTTTCTTCTCTGTGCTCACTGCTATAGGACATTCTACAGTATGTGTCCAACTGTTAGCCCGCTGAGCTAAAGTCTAGGCATTCATTCAGGGAGCTGTGTCCCTGCATCAGCTTTTTGGCTCTCCTGCTCCCTTCCCCTCTTTCTTTTCCTTTCTCTCCCATAATTATTAACTGAATAATCTGAACGACATCTCTCTCTCTCTCTCTCTCTCTCTCTCTCTCTCTCTCTCTCTCTCTCTCTCTCTCTCTCTCTCTCTCTCTCTCTCTCTCTCTCTCTCTCTCTCTCTCTCTCTCTCTCTCTCTCTCTCTCTCTCTCTCTCTCTCTCTCTCTCTCTCTCTCTCTCTCTCTCTCCCGTTATTTCTGTCTCTCTGAATCCCTCCTTCCCTCCCACTCTCTAGTATCATTAGTGACTGTTCCATGTTGAGAGTTGAGGGGAGTTTAATGTGAACTACGTCTCCCAGGGGCCCACTCTTTTTACTTCCTGCTGGAGGATGAAGCTGCCTATTGATTAGTTATCAGGACCTAATTGGGCTGCGATCTCCCTTGCCACCACACAGCCCTAGAGACAGTATATGACACACACACAATCTACCCAGATATATGACACTCCCGACAGCCAGAGAGAAAGAGAGAGGGACAAGGGGGACAGTTTGAGTGATCGGAGCTGGCCTGCCACATATCTGGCAACATTCTGCTCAACCAAATGTCTTCCTTAATACATCGATGACAACTTTAGCCTCTTTCTTTCTCTCTCCCCCTTTCTCTCTTGTCCTCGTCATATACCAGGGGAAGATTATTCAATCTCTCAAATGATATGGCCAGAATGAGGCCCAGTCAGATTTGATGCACAGCGGAAACTATGATCAACTATTTCTGGTAATTTTCTCCCTCCAAATAAACTCTTGCCATTCTAATCACACTTTTTAAATGAGAACGACGCTGCAGCTTACAGAGAGAAAACTTCTCAGAGCTTAGTAAGCTCACCGTTAGCGCTAGGATAATTCCCTGGGAGGGATTTCAATACAAAGTGAGGCACTGAAAGCAGATAAGCAACAGGAAGGGTGTGTGTGTTGCTGTGTAAGAGCATCCAAATTTACAGTGAGTGAGCAAAGAGCCATGACTAACCCTGGCTAAGACTGTTCGCCTGTTTTAGGGAGAGCTTATAGGGACTTTCCACTCCCCTCCATTCCTCTCTCTCTCTCTGACTCTCTCACTCTGTGTGTCCTAAATGGAGCTTCTCCTCTCTTACTCTCTGTATCTCTCATCCTCCCTCCATCTCTTTCTCTGAATTTGACTCTCACTCTGTGTGTCCTAAATGGAGCTTCTCTTACTTGGCTCTATCAACCCCTCTCCTCTCCCCTGCAACTCTTCCCCAGAAATTAAGACCATTTACACGTACATTTTCTGAGCAAACACATATACACATGCACACACACCCCCTGAACACACATGCACTTTGCATGGCTCCCCAGACAAAAACAACATGCCCAACTCTCAATTTAGCAGCCAGATTAACGCCTTTTACAATCCCTCCCTCTGCTTTCTCGCTCCCTCAAAACCACATCTGACAAGCATCTCATTTCTACGCTCAATATTGCCATCATCAGAAGTCCACTCGTTACATCTGCTCTGTTCATCATTCAGCCTTCACTCATCCCCCTGTCCACCACAGATTAACCCTCCTCTCTCCTACTCTCCTCATTCCTTCATTATCCAGGAGGACAGTGGCTATCCCAGTGGAAGGGTACTTTATTATTTAATTATTTTTCTAGTACACACACACATTTCATCCTAATTACCTACAGCCTACTATGTCTTGTCCTCGACACTTCAACTATCTGATGAAGGCCTTTTGGGCCACAACGTCATGGTTTTTAACTACAACTTAATAAAATCAAAATGTCTGCTATTGAGCGAGAGTAGTGGCTATCTGTGTTGATGGATGGTTGTGTGAGGCCCCCTGTGGGTTCTATTGTCTCTATCGCCCTCTGGTAGTTGAGGGTTGAGTTGAGAGTGAAACAGAGAAATCTGGGTCTCTCACGCACACACACCTCTGCTCACAGAGCTATTGGGATGATGCTCCAATAAGAAGAACTGATGAGGGAATTATAATAATAATATAATATGCCATTTAGCAGACGCTTTTATCCAAAGCGACTTACAGTCATGCGTGCATACATTTTTTGTGTATGGGTGGTCCCGGGGATCGAACCCACTACCTTGGCGTTACAAGCGCCGTGCTCTACCAGCTGAGCTACAGAGGACCACAGAATTATCAGGGAGAGCAACACAGATTTAATCAAACTGTGTGTTGAGGTGTTTGTATTAGGCCTTCTCCTCTGTCTCTCCTCTCTTTCTCTGAAGGGGAAGCAGTATGGTTAGTGGTGCAGAGGGTTGGGCTGGTCATTTGTATGCTGTTACTTGAGAGAAGAAAGGAAAATATTCACATACTGATGCATACCTCTGAACCAAATAGGATAGCAGTTAAACAGGAGCAGACAGGGTGGCATGTAGCCTACTTTACTGTCCTGTGCTGTCTCACAAAGACTCATTGTACGTGTTTGACCCAGTGAAAATAGCCACAATGTTCATGTAGTTTACAGAGGGAGAAATAGAGAGAAAGAAAAAGAAAGAGAGGGAATGGGTACTTTGCCATCATTTGGCCTGCCCTGCACCCCCCCCCACCCCCCCACCCGATGACAGAGGTAGGGGTCCCAGACTAATGAGGAACTTCATATGTATACCGACCACATAAATAATATCCTACAGTATACACACCACATAAATAACAGCATGCACACACGCACGCACAAAAGCATGCATGCACACACACATGCTGAGCATACATATACGTTTGAGTCATTTAGCAGCCACATACAATGTCTTGCAAAAGTATTCATCCCACTTGGCGTTTTTCCTATTTTGTTGCATTACAACCTGTAATTTAAATGGATTTTTATTTGGATTTCATGTAATGGACATACCCAAAATAGTCCAAATTGGTGAAGTGAAATGAAAAAAAATAACTTGTTTCAAAAAATGCTAAAAAATTAATAACGGAAAATTGGTGCGTGCACATGTATTCACCCCATTTGCTATGAAGCCCCTAAATAAGATCTGGTGCAACCAATTACCTTCAGAAGTCACATATTTAGTTAAATAAAGTCCACCTGTGTGAAATCTAAGTGTTACATGATCTGTCACATGATCTCAGTATATATACACCTGTTCTGAAAGTCCCCAGAGTCTGCAACACCACTAAGCAAGGGGCACCACCAAGCAAGTGGCACCATGAAGACCAAGGAGCTCTCCAAACAGGTCAGGGACAAAGTTGTGGAGAAGTACAGATCAGGGTTGGGTTATAAAAAAATATCAGAAACTTTGAACATCCTATGGAGCACCATTAAATCCATTATTAAAAAATGGAAAGAATATGGACAATAAGGAGAATCTGTGGTATGACTTAAAGATTGCTGTACACCAGCGGAACCCATCCAACTTGAAGGAGCTGGAGCAGTTTTGCCTTGAAGAATGGGCAAAAATCCCAGTGGCTAAATGTGCCAAGCTTATAGAGACATGCCCCAAGAGACTTGCAGCTGTAATTGCTGCAAAAGGCGGCTCTACAAAGTATTGACTTTGGGGGGGTGAATAGTTATGCACGCTCAAGTTTTCTGTTTTATTGTCTTAGTACTTGTTTGTTTCACACCAAAAAATATTTTGCATCTTCAAAGTGGTAGGCATGTTGTGTAAATCAAATGATACAAACCCCCCCAAAATCCATTTGAATTACAGGTTGCAGCTCCCAGCCCAGGCCTCCCTCGACCTGCAACATGAATCACAGTAGATGAGAGGCCACAGTTCTGATGTTACACTGCTAAAATAAGGCTTAGTCGCAACAAATGTCACAGAGCTAGAAATATGTACATATTTACAGGGAAACATAGCTTATGAGGATACACATTACAAACATGTACAAAGCCCTTACATAAAAGTGACTGTGTGTGGACTAACATTACCTTTCAGATGTTCTCCTATATTGGGAACAGTGTTAGCAGCTACCTACACCTCTCTACATGGGGTGACACACATGCATCCACGCTAGCAAGCGTGCAAGCACACACACATACACACACACACACACACACATACACATGGGGTGACACACGGTGTGGTTCACTAATGAGCCTAATGATGTAGCAGTGTGTGTCTAATGAGAAAGGATGAGCTCAGGGCCCAGGGTTCACAGCTAGGTGTGTTTGTGTGTGTGTGTGTGTGTGTGTGTGTGTGTGTGTGTGTGTGTGTGTGTGTGTGTCTTTTCTTTTTTAAATAAGGCATGGCTCTCGGCCACAATTAAAAGCTGATTATTGTATTCTACTTTTCGAGATAAAAGTGATGTCTGGTGAACTGGAATGTATCATACCTTTGAGCTAATTTGGTATCTCTCTGATAGTCCGGCAGTCAGTGTTAACTTCAACTGACAGTCATATTTACACTGGAACCCCATGAAACATACACTATATATACAAAAGTATGTGGAGACCTCTTCAAATTAGTGGATTCGGCTATTTCAGCCACACCAGTTGCTGACAGGTGTATAAAATCGAGCACACAGCCATGTAATCTCCATAGACAAACATTGGCAGTAGAATGGCCTTCCTGAAGAGCTCAGTGACATTCAACGTGGCACCATCATAGGATGCCACCTTTCCAACAAGTCAGTTCTGCCCTGCTAGAGCTGCCCCGGTCAACTGTAAGTGCTGTTATTGTGAAGTGAAAACGTCTACCACACAAGCTCACTGAACGGGGCCACCGAGTGCTGAAGCGCGTAAAAACCGCCCTGTCCTCGGTTGCAACACTCACTACCGAGTTCCAAACTGCCTCTGGAAGCAACATCAGCACAATAACTGTTCATCGGGAGCTTTATGAAATGGGTTTTCATGGCCGAGCAGCCGCGCACAAGCCTAAGATCACCTTGCGCAACGCCAAGCGTCGGCTGGAGTGGTGTAAAGCTCGCCGCCATTGGACTCTGGAACAGTGGAAACGTGTTCTCTGGAGTGATGAATCATACTTCACCATCTGGCAGGCTGACAGACAAATCTGGGTTTAGCGGATGCCAGGAGAACGCTACCTGCCCGAATGCATAGTGCCAACTGTAAAGATTGGTGGAGGAGGAATAATGGTCTGGGGCTGTTTTTCATGGTTAGGGCTCCTTAGTTTCAGTGAAGGGAAATCTTTAACGCTACAGCATACAATGACATTCTAGACGATTCTGTGCTTCCAACTTTGTGGCAACAGTTTGGGAAGGCCCTTTCCTGTTTCAGAATGACAATGTCCCCGTGCACAAAGCGAGGTCCATACAGAAATGGTTTGTCGAGATCGGTGTGGAAGAACTTGACCTGGCCTGCACAGAGCCCTGACCTCAACCCCATCGAACACCTTTGGGATGAATTGGAACGCTGACTGCGAGCCAGGTCTAATCACCCAACATCAGTGCCCGACCTCACTAATGCTCTTGTGGCTTAATGGGAAGCAAGTCCCTGCAGCAATGTCCCCGCAGTGTAAAGCCTTTCCAGAAGAGTGGAGACTGTTCTATTAGCAAAGCGGGGACCAACTCCATATTAATTCCCATGATTTTGGAATGAGATGTTTGACAAGCAGGTGTCCACATACTTTTGGTCATGTAGTGTACGTTTCTCATCTCATAGTACATTAGGATACTGTAGGTCATATTTCATATAGAAGTGTGTAAATACACTGGTCCAGAGCAGATAAACTGAAGGAGAAAGGTGAGGCGGAGGTCTGATGAATGAAGGATTGAATTAGAGTGCATTAGAGACAGATGGAGGAGTATTGGGGAGAGAGAGAGAGAGAGAGAGAGAGAGAGAGAGAGAGAGAGAGAGAGAGAGAGAGAGAGAGAGAGGGTACTTTGTTTCCGTGGAGTGGAAGCTTATTATCTTAATATGCATTATTTTATTCCCTTCATAAAACACTGGCAGAGAAAAGTGTGTTACCCGTTCTTGTAATAGCTATTCACAGCTCCCTCATTCCATTACAGAAGATACAACACTTAGTTAAAACCCCCCAAAACACTTCATTCTCTCTGCTGCTAATTAAATGAGTGTCTGAGATCTGATGAGGCCCATTGGAACAGCAGCAGTCTGGTCCTTCCCCATTATGAGAGAGACTAGGATTTAATATACATGGTATTAAATTGTGATTCTTAGTTAATATGAAGCCAACCTCCCATTGGGGCTATAATGAGAGATTATGAAGCACAAGCTCAGTAATGGTGGATTCCTTACATGTAGTTAATGTGGGTTTATTGAAGTTATCTGAGTTTATTTGCCATTATAAAGTGTACTGTAAAGTGAACACACAGTATTGTCAGATGAATCATTAGTGATTCCCCCACACAGACACACACCTCTCTCACGCCCCTTCCAGAGCAATGGAACAACACAACTACGTATGTATATTAGAAAACATGAACATTACAGGGAAACAAAAGGTAAGCATACTTTAAAATGAAGCAGTGCTCATACGATCAGGAGAGCCCGGTAATGGATGTAATAATTCGTAAAGTCACAGTAACAGTAAATCACAGGCCAGCCCTGAAGGGAACACAGGGTATATTTTACCCAGGATACATCTGTGCTCTCCTGGGGTGAACTCAGAAAGGTCACATTGTCTCTCATTAACACTATGGGTATTTGGGATAAACCCACCCATAGTTTCTGATAAACGTGCCCATAGTTTTTGAGAGGACACAGATTGGACCGGTAATTTTTTTGACAGTCCGGGGGCCCTTCTATTGTAACAGTTCCAGACTGAATCGGTGAAGTGAAACAACAGTGAAACGAAGGGATACACTGTGTGGATTCCAGGCTAGAGAAAATATAATGACCTAGAAGATCTGTAGGACTATCTATGGCTTCCAGAAAAATGCTAAAACAAGGGAATCTTATATTCTTGCTTTGTATGGTCCATCCGTTATCAGCAACAATATGAATAATATACTGTACAGTATTGAAAACAAATAATTACATTACCGCTAATTGCGTTATTATAATAAAATACCATGTGCATTACTATTACAGCTATTACTGAGTAGTAAATAAACAACTTGGATAAAGAATTATCATTTTGATTATATGAGCGAGTTAGTCTAAATGACATTGTTTAAAAATGTGTTTGACTGTTTCATAAGACACTTCATTTACAGAGATTTATCGCAATTACACTTTACAGTTCTTCTACTAACTAATAATGACTAGCTATGTATTTACACAGCAGCAGCACAGTGGCATCAGAGGGGACATCTCTCCTCTCTGATATTTATTCAACCCATCAGAGCCTCCTCCTCAGAGAGAGCCTCCTCTGTTTGGTGTTTTAATGAATAAAACAGTGTGTTTATCCTCTGTGTTTAGCACTAAGTCCCCATGAAGATTCACAGGGACCAGGATAATATTTACTTGTGTTGAGGCACAGGGGACTTGGTGCTGTGCTGCTGGAGGCTTTGTACTTCTAGATGTTGCTTCCTCGTGAGAATCGCTCCACAGAGAGACAAGTTATTTACTCTCCACTCCTCCGAGGATAGCCTCCATATCAGAGCAAAGAGACGGAGAAGTATTTTATGGCCTGAAGGCTGACATGGTGTGTTATGAAGAGTTTATAGTGAAAGTGACATATATGACATAAAAGTCCTGGTCCTATGACCATGCACCCTCTTTAGTGTGTGTTTAGTGTCTTATTTTTAAAATCAGAAATGTATGACATTATCACTTTATCTGCTCTCACATCCAGAGACTTGAGGATGTGTATAATTTAGGCAGAACCTGTAGAGGAGAGCAAGTTAGGTCCAAAAAACAGATTTCACCAAGTCTAAGATTTTACTGAGTTACAGTTCATATAAGGAAATCAGTCACTTGAAATAAATACATTAGGCCCTAATCTATGGATTTCACATGACTGGGAATACAGATATGCATCTGTTGGTCACATATACCTTTTTTTTTTAAGTAGGGGCGTGGATCAGAAAACCAGCCTGTAGTGGCTTCCTTTCCTCTTTACCATAGCCACTGCCCTAGCCTGAAGCGGGGTTGTTTCGGACGCATACAGTCCACACTCAACGTTTCCAAACGGCCAAACATTCAATGAGATCCAGGGATATAGTGCAACAAAAAATGTTTATTCTTCTTATCTAACAAAAAGGTATTCTCCAATCAACTTAAAGCAGAGATTACTTGAAATGCAAATACATAATATAATATGACCTGTCTGTCTGTATTTCTGTATGTCTATATGGTCAAAAAACTATACCGCTCCCGCATCTAGCAAGGACTCCTCCCCCGAAGGCCCAACTTCCTGCCTTTATACTAACACAATTAACACAGTACAATGAATGGGCAAGAGGGGGGGCCAAAAAACTGAGTTACACTAATAACAAATGAATATATCTCAATCCAGTAAATAAATCATAAAGGTACGTACCTAATATTTCATCATATACATTAATATTTAATATATTTACACAAATGTACATGGAGCTCAGTATGTTCAGTCTTTTATACAAAATATGCCCAAATCGGCTCTAACATACCGGCCCCTAATTGTTGACTGCACTGAATGCACAACAATTACTTAATATTCAAACGTAGAGCCAATACAAAAACATTCTATACCAGAGCACCATTACAGTTCATAGCTATATACAAATATACAAGGTGCCATATAGGAAAATAGTCCATAGATCTCAGTCTGAGTTGAAGTGTAAAGGTGTTCAACTTCCAAAAAATGTCAAGAGTTTGACGTCCACAAAATGTATGACATCAAAGAATGTAAGAGTACGACATCAACGAATCAGAGGTGCACGTGATTCAAAGATGGAGCACTGTGTGTGTGTGTGTGTGTGTCTCACTTCGTCGCCTCAAGGAGCAGACAGAGTTTATTGATAGGTCTCTGTAGGATATTGGTCTTAGTCTTAACCATGACGCTCCGGACAAGACCTTTGGCCCCTGGCAAAGCCTTCACCACACGCCCCATTAGCCAAGAGTTCCTTGGGGCGGTGTCATCGACGATGACCACAAGGTCACCAGGACTGAAGTTTCTCTTAGTTTTGTTCCACTTGTTCCGCTCCTGCATAAGTGGAAGATACTCCCTGATCCATCTCTTCCAGAAGAGGTCAGTGATATATTGTACTTGCTTCCATCTCCTTCGTGAGTATAGGTCACTTCTCTGGAATAGTCCTGGTGGCAGGACTGGCTTTGCTTTCAGATGAAGCAGATGGTTCGGAGTCAGGGGTTCTAGATCGTTAGGGTCATTTGTTACAGTAGTGATTGGTCTGTCGTTCATAATCGCCTCAACTTCACACAAGGCTGTCTGCAAAGCCTCATCATCCAGTACTTGCTCTTTAAGGACTGAATAGAGGATCTTTTTCACCAGTCGGATCAACCTCTCCCATACCCCCCCATGGTGGGCTCCAGAGGGAGGGTTGAATGACCATGTCACTCCTTCCTTCAGTAATTTATTTTGAATCTTGTTGTGATCCAGCTCTTTCAGAGCTTCTCCTAGCTCTCTGTGTGTTCCCAAAGTTGGTGCCATTGTCTGTTCTGATACTTGTTACTGGGCCCCTTCGACAGATGAACCTGCGCAGGGCATTGATGCAGGAATCAGTATCCAGATAACTAGCAACTTCTAGATGGACAGCTCGACTCACAAGGCAAGTAAAGATCACACCATACCGCTTCACATGAACGCGGCCTCGCTTCACCTCTATGGGGCCAAAGTAATCTATGCCCACATGGGTGAAAGGCGGCAAATCAGGTGCTACCCGATCTTGTGGAAGGTCAGCCATCTTCTGTTCCCCAGCTCTAGCTTGCATCCGCCTGCAGAAGACACAGCTCTTAAGGATCTTCCTTGCTAAGGAGTTGGCACAGGGTATCCAATATCGCTGGCGAAGTCTAGAAAGCATGTGACCTCTCCCAGAGTGGCCAACCTGCTCATGGATGTGGAGTAAGATCAGTCTGGAGATGTAGGAGTCTTTGGGCAGGATCATAGGATTCTTTAGTTCCGTAGGCATAGCAGCTTTGCTTAACCTTCCTCCTACTCTCAGAATGCCATTGTCAACTATTGGATCAAGCTTACAGATTGAGCCGCTTCTCTTGGCACATTGTTTTCCTTTTACAACTAGTGCAATTTCTTGTTTAAAGTGCTGTCGTTGCTCAAATCGAATGATGACCTTTTCTGCTTCATCTAGGTCATCTACAGACAGACTTTCTTTTCCAAACGTCAGTTTGAACTTGTCAATTTGTTCCTTCAGTGAGTTTGTCAGACTCTGATCTGATCCTGGATCAGTTTGGGTGAGAACTTTCCTTTTCTGGCTTAACTGTAGTAGAAGTCTCTTCAGTTTCAGCATCCAGGCAACTGCTTTCTTCAAGCTGTTCCATGTTGAATAGTACTCAATCAGTTTGCTGGTCGGACTCTTTTCTTCCACACATGTACTGTTTACGATGACGTCTTTTCTCACCTCTGGATCATCTGGAGGGATGGAGCCAAGCTCCTCGGGGACTTTCGGCCATTGTGTTTCTGTTTTCTCCAGGAATTCTGGTCCTTTGCGCCATCTCTTTGAGTTCAGGAAAGTTTCAACATGTAATCCTCTTGAGGCATCATCGGCTGGGTTGTGTTTGGAGTTCAAATACCTCCACTGTTTTGCTTTCGATAGGTCACGGATCATAGCAACCCTATTAGCCACAAAAAGTATGGAATCTCTTGGTATCGTTGCGGATGTATTTTAGCACCGACTGGCTGTCTGTCCAGAAAGTTGACTCCTCAAGTTCAATCTGGAGCTCCAACCTTAACATCCTGTCCACTCGCACTGCCAATGTTGCTGCAGCAAGTTCCAGTCTGGGGATCGTCATCTGCTTGAGTGGAGTCACCCTTGATTTCCCCAGTATGAATGCGATGTGGACCTTTTCCATAACGTTTGTGAACCTAAGGTAGCTTGCCGTGCCATAACCTTGTTCACTTGCATCACCGAAGTGATGCAGCTGTGCGGTCTTGATTTGACCAAAGTTCTCCGGCATCATACACCTGTTGATCTGGAATCTGGAGAGCTGGTCCAGCTCTGAGAGCCATCTCTTCCATGAAATAGAGTGTTCTTCAGGGATGACTTCGTCCCATCCACACTTTAGCTTGCAGAGCACTTGAAGAATTTGCTTTGCCTTTAATACGAATGGGGCGAGGAAACCTAATGGATCATAAATAGAGCTGACAGTTGAGAGAATACCTCTTCTTGTAAGGGGTCTGTTCTTGACAGTGACCTGGAAGTTAAACACATCCCTTTCAATGTTCCATCGGATTCCAAGTGCTCTTTCAACAGGCAGCTTTTCTCTGTCCAGGTCCAGTTCTTTTATCTGCTTGGCTTTGTGTTCATCAGGGATAGAAGCTAGTTCAGTGCGGCTGTTGCTGACCCACTTGGTCAATTTGAACCCACCTTGAGAGCACACATCCCTGAGGTTTCTTGTGAGAGCTATGGCTTGTTCTTCTGTGGCCACTGACTTGAGGCAGTCATCAACATAGAAGTTGGACTTGACTGTTTGAATCACCTCTTCATCGTACCCCTCACAGTTGTCTTCTGCAGTCTTTCGCAGTGCAAAGTTTGCACAACTTGGAGAGGATATAGCACCGAAAAGATGTACTGTCATTCTGTACTCCTCCAATCTTTTGTTAGTATCACCATCCGGCCACCATAGGAATCGCAGGAAGTCTAAGTCATCTTCATGGACACGTACTTGATGGAACATTCCTTCGATGTCTGCCATCATGGCAATGTGCTCTTGCCGAAATCTTAGCAAGACTCCTATAAGCGTGTTTGCCAGGTCAGGGCCTTGAAGGAGTTCACTGTTAAGAGATGTACCTTTATAGGATGATGAACAGTCAAACACCACTCGTATCGTTCCTTTGCGCTTATGGTGAACGCCATGGTGTGGTATGTACCATACCTTGCCTTTCTCTCTGAGGAGCTGTTCTTGTGGTACCTTCTCGGCGTAACCTTTTGTTATCATCTCTTCCATGAAGCCTTTGTACTCTGCAGCGTAACCTTTGTCCTTCTTGAACTTCCTGATAATATTTAGAGCCCGCTGCTTTGCCATGTCACGGTTGTTTGGCAGGACTACATCTTTGTTGCGAAAGGGCAACGGTAAGTAGTAGTGATGGTCTTTGAGGGTTATGGAGCTTGATACTATCTCCATAAACCTACGATCCTCAGCTGACATCTCACTTTTCTCTTCATACTCTCTCTCAGGGAAGTCATGGTTGTACTGATTTACAAGAAGAACCCCCAGGTCGGCCATTGAGATACGATTGGCCATCACCGTAGGACGCCCGGATTCTTCTGCCATGGTACAACTGTTGAGAGGACCATTCATCACCCATCCAAAGAGGGTTTTCACTGCATACGGTCCGTTGCCTTGGCTATTTATGATTTGCCAGGGTTCCATTGCCTTTGGAGCATTTACGCCAATCAGAAGTTCGACCTCAGCATCAATCTCCTTCAACTGAACCTCTTTCAGGTATGGCCACCTTTTGAGCTCTTTCTGAGTGGGAATGTTCTCTCTTGTCACTGGGATCTTATGTTGGGTGTAGACCTTTGGTAATGCAAGAAATGTGTCGCCTTCCACATTGCCAATCTCTAATCCAGATATCTCAAAGCTCTTGGTAGGACTCTCCTGCCCCATTGTGCGTAGCAGAATTTCAGTCGCACTGCCTTTAGCTTGCAACTGCCTCATGAGTCTCTCCGTACAAAATGTTGCTGAGCTACCAGAATCGAGAAACGCATAGGTTAACACAGACTTGCTTCCATTTGCCACCTTTACTTGAACTGGCACAATTGCAAGTGCACAATCTGTACCGGCCCCGGTATCTTCACCAGCTTCCAGTGAAACAAGAGCACTGCTGACAGTCTCCTCCCGCTTTACTGCTACACCACTCATATCTGCCTTTTGAGATCTAAATCTCTCTCTTCCTTCAATGTGCAGGATAGTGGGGTGCTTTCTTTGACAGCTCTGACAGGTCATCCTTCTTTTACATTCTCTGCTTAAGTGTCCTCTCATCAAACAGCCAAAACAAAGGCCTTTTGATCTCAGAAACTCAACCTTGAATTCATGTGGCTGTGCCTTCACCTGTTGGCAGTCGACCAATAAATGCGCACCAGCACAAAATATACATGAGATACTGGGAGCATCAGAAGGGTAGGTGCCTGGTCTCTTTACTTTGAATGTTTGTTCTTTTAAAGGTTTTTCAGAGTCACAATCTGCCACTACAGCTACTGTAGTGGCAAAGCTGCTTCCCCTACTCTTGGACTTGAACTGCTGTTTAAAGTCAGCTTCTGTTTTGGGTTTTAAAAACCTTTTGTTGTACAGGGGATCTTGAATATCTCCATACAACGGATCCTGCAGTATTTTGGCCTGTTTTTCCATGAACGTTACCAGGTCACTGAACTGGGCCCTCAGGTGACTTCTCTCTAAAATATCACATGCCATAGACCTCCATTTTTCCCTTAGTTTGTAGGGGAAGTTTTGACATGATCAGCTTTATGTTGGAGGGAAGATTAAGCTCTTCCATGTTCTGTAGGTCTTGCATAGCGTTACAGCAACCTCTTAGATAGAGTGCATAACCACCCAGTCCCTTTCCATCATCGGGTTTGATGTTTGTCCAGTTCCAAGCCTTTTCCATGTAAGCAGTGGTGACTTTGATTTCATTGCCAAAGTGTTCCTTTAACAACCTCTTAGCTACTGCATAGCCTCTTCTGGCTTCCATATGCAGACAACTACGGACCAGATCCTTGGGCTGACCAGAGGTGTATTGTTCCAGGTAATAGAGCCTATCCTGGTGACTGCTTGTCTTATCTTCTATACCATGCTCAAATGCACGCATGAATGGCCTAAAGTTTAGAGGATCACCGTCAAACATAGGTATCTCCCTAACAGGGAGTGTGGCTTGTTTGTGCTGTAGTACAAGGAGGTCAGCAATTTCATTCTGCCTTTGCATGACAGTAGAGAGGTTATCATGGCTGGTATTATGGCTGATACCCGCAGTGTTGATTCTGTGTCGATTGCTAGACCTTGCTGTTGGCTGCTGAAGAGTGTGGTTTACCGACTGTTTTCGGAATAGGGTTTGATGGCTTTGTGGTCGGTTGTTGTAAAACTCTTTGTAGTGGGGTCTTTGGAACTGCACCTAATGCAGCAAACTCAACAGGTGATGGTTCAGGTTCCACATAGACCTCTGGTTCCTGTTTCTCAAAATAAGAGTTCATTCCATCTTCTTGGCTTAGTAAATGGGCTGCCACAGAATGGGATTGAGAAGTTGACTCGGTACTCTCCAGGACCTTCAGTTTGGCATTATATGCTGCTATGTCCGTTTCCAGTGCCATTTTTTCCATCCTAACATTCAGTTGAGCTTTCTCCAGTTCCAATGCATGCTTGTCTTGTAATGATGCTTGGCGAGCTAGTAGAGCTGCTCGTTCTGCCTCGGCTTTAAAGGCGTTCAGAGGACACTGAGGAAGCAGTCTTAGAATACTTAGTTTTACTTGATATTTTTGACACATTGGAAATGCTGTCATGTGGTTCAATGAGCGTTTGTGGCTCAACTTCAGCCTTTTTCCATATTTCCACCTCTTTCAGGAAATGTTCATAAGTTCTCATTCTTGGTTGATAATAGTTAATGCTCTCCTGTTCCTGTTCCTCCTCTGTGACCAGCTCTAGCACAGATTCATGAGCCTTCTTAAAGTCATTGAGCACAGCATCAAATGCTTCAAGACTCTCATTCACAGTTGCAATGTTTCCTCCATCAACAAGAAGGACTTTTATTTCATTCATTTTGCGTGTACACACTCCAAGTTTGCCTCTCCGGGCTGCATAGAGTGAATTTAGATGCTCCTCTGCCCTCTCCAGTGGAGTCTTATTTGGGATTTCCTCCTCCATCATTCACTTTTAGTTCACTCAATTTACAATGACACGGTTGTTGGTTTGATTGTTAAACGTAATGCCCCTTTAGACCTCCTTTAATCTTTAAAAACACAGTCATCCATTTCAGCATATTGACCCATTTTGAATTGCACATGTGCAAGTTTGGCATTTTAGATGCGTTTTAAACATTTCATCCCGTTGAGGTTTTGTCCCTTTAATGAAGTTTTAACACGCAGTATCTTTAGATCCTTAAGTTGCATTCGTTGCGTTGATGGATTGCATTTCCACGTTAGGCCAAATATTAGATATATGATTAGGCTACATTGTGCATAGGATCTGTGTTTCCCAAACTTAAACTTCTTAATTGTTTTCACAGCGCTGTATTTTGAATTCCATTCCCAAGTTTATCAAACATTCCAATTATAAGCACATTTGCGCTTCCATAATATGCATGATCAAACGATCGCCTTGAACAGGGCAGCTCATTCATTCGCAGTGGTTACTCACGGCTGGCGAAATCTAGGAGTTCAAATCCTTCCAAGCGAGCTGTCCTTATGGTCCGAATGCAATTACAAATAGAACAAAATCCAGCGTGTGTCCGAACCGGAGATTTCCTTCCGGTAGTAATCCTTCACTGAGTTTTTGACTTGAATGTAGTGGCTTCCTTTCCTCTTTACCATAGCCACTGCCCTAGCCTGAAGCGGGGTTGTTTCGGACGCATACAGTCCACACTCAACGTTTCCAAACGGCCAAACATTCAATGAGATCCAGGGATATAGTGCAACAAAAAATGTTTATTCTTCTTATCTAACAAAAAGGTATTCTCCAATCAACTTAAAGCAGAGATTACTTGAAATGCAAATACATAATATAATATGACCTGTCTGTCTGTATTTCTGTATGTCTATATGGTCAAAAAACTATACCGCTCCCGCATCTAGCAAGGACTCCTCCCCCGAAGGCCCAACTTCCTGCCTTTATACTAACACAATTAACACAGTACAATGAATGGGCAAGAGGGGGGGCCAAAAACTGAGTTACACTAATAACAAATGAATATATCTCAATCCAGTAAATAAATCATAAAGGTACGTACCTAATATTTCATCATATACATTAATATTTAATATATTTACACAAATGTACATGGAGCTCAGTATGTTCAGTCTTTTATACAAAATATGCCCAAATCGGCTCTAACACAGCCAGTATCTGGTGTGACCACCATTTGCCTCATGCAGCGAGACACATCTCCTTCACATAGAGTTGATCAGGCTGTTGATTGTGGCCTGTGGAATATTGTCCCACTCCTCTTCAATGGCTGTGCGAAGTTGCTGGATATTGGCGGGAACTGGAAAACGCTTAAATTTTCAGCTTCCAGGAATTGTGTACAGATCCTTGCGACATGGGGCTGTGCGTTATCATGCTGAAACATGAGGTTATGGCGGCGGATGAATGGCACGACAATTGGCCTCAGGATCTCGTCACGGTATCACCATGCATTCAAATTGCCATCGATAAAATGCAATTGTGTTCGTTGTCCATAGCTTATGCCTGCCCATACCATAACCCCACTGCCACCATGGGGTACACTGTTCACAACGTTGACATTAGCAAACCCCTCGCCGACATGAAGCCTTACACATGAAGCCTTCCATCTGCCAGTACAGCTGAAACTGGGATTCATCCGTGAAAAGCACACTTTGCCAGCGTGCCAGTGGCCATCGAATGTGAACATTTGCCCACTGAAGTCGGTTACGACGCCGAACTGTAGTCAGGTCAAGACCCTGGTGAGGACGACGAGCACGCAGATGAACTTCCCTGAGACGGTTTCTGACAGTTTGTGCAGAAATTCTTCGGTTGTGCAAACCCACAGTTTCATCAGCTGTCCGACTGGCTGGTCTCAGACGATCCTGCAGGTGAAGAAGCCGGATGTGGAGGTCCTGGGCTGGCTTGGTTACACGTGGTCTGCGGTTGTGAGGTGGTTTGGAAGTACTGCCAAATTCTCTAAAATGACGTTGGATTCGGCTTATGGTCGAGAAATTAACATTAAATTCTCTGGCAACAGCACTGGTGTACATTCTTGCAGTCAGCATGCCAATTGCACGCTCCCTCAAAACTTGAGGCATTTGTGGCATTGTGTTGTGTGACAAAACTGCACATTTTAGAGTGGCCTTTTATTGTCCCCAGCACAAGGTGCACCTGTGTAATGATCATGCTGTTTAATCAGCTTCTTGATATGCCACACCTGTCAGGTGGATGGATTATCTTGGCAAAGGAGAAATGCTCACTAACAGGGATGTAATCAAGTTGTGCACAATATTTTAGCTAAATAAGCTGTTTGTGGGTATGGGAAATTTCTGGGATTTTTTATTTCAGCTCATGAAACATGTGACCAACACTTTACATGTTGCGTTTATATTTTTGTTCATTGTAATAGGCAATTTTTTGCTCCTGCTGAGGTAGGCTCTGTTTAACATTAGCTTCTTACTTCATTCTTAGCTGGCTAAGTAATACTAGCCAGAGCCGTTCAATGTTACTGCAATAGAAGTCTCTGCCGGCAGCTAGCCACCTGACTGACTGACATAGGCCTATCTATAAGCAACTATTTACCAGTTGTGCACTCATTCTCAGAGAGACGGTTTTTATATGTTTGGGGGATGTCAGTAGACACTGCAGGAGTCACGGGACAGTTTTAAAATGGCCTTTTTCCGGGATCTTGCAAACACACTGTCAGCAGCTTCTCAAATTGCCTCCTTGAGCTGACTCCGAGCTGGGGTAGTTTGTTTTACGTCTCAGGCCTTTGCCGTTTGAAAGAGTGGTGAATGTGCTGCTAAAAAGGCGAACAAACCACTATTCATGATTCCACTCATTCGCAAAGAGGCAAGCGCGATTAGAACTGGCAGATCAAGAATATAAGCGTTCTGAGCTTTGATCAACACTGGGAGCAATATTTACATGTTGAACCGTAATTGATTTTCTTTATTGTGTACAACATATTATTTTGTTTTTTTCATTAGTCCTCATATGGGGCGGCAGGTAGTTTAGTGGTTAAGAGCGTTGTGCCAATAACCGAAAGGTCGCTGGTTCTAATCCCTGAGCCGACTAGGTGAAAAATCTGTCGATGTGCCCTTGAGCAAGGCACTTAACCCTAGTTGCTCTGGATAAGATAGTCTGCTAAATGTAAATATGTAGTTATGGCCCTGGAAGTAATATTTAATTCAGTACAGAAATTTGTAGGCGGCTTAACCTACCCTGTCCCATGGCTCAATTTACTCCATACCTGGGGTAAGTTTTGCCAAGAGACCACTTTTGTTGGACAAGCTATGTTTTCAAAACTGTAATGTTTACATTAACTTTATCCAGAGATACACAACATCCTGAAATATATATAGATATCTTTGTTAGAAAGAATACTAGATTTCCCTTGACGGAGTGATGCTGAATGTAAAAAATGACTAAACTTACCCCACTCTCCCCTAATATGTGTTATCGTAATACAAAGTAATGATAAACAGAAACAGAGAAGCATTACATCCTCAGAGGGGATCATATCAGGGCGGTACGTAGTTTAGTGGTTAAGAGCGTTGTGCCAGTAACCGAAAGGACGCTGGTTCTGAGCCGACTAGGTGAAAAATCTGTCGATGTGCCCTTGAGCAAGGCACTTAACCCTAATTGCTCCTGTAAATCGCTCTGGATAAGAGTGTCTGCTAAATGACTAAAAAATATATATATAAAAATATATATATATATCACCCACCTGCAGTTACTAATGTTCGTTACCTAGGCCTACTGTCTTATTCCGAAGGGTGGCGCTGTTGGGTTTGCTAACAGCCACTCACATGGCCGGACCCATGCTTTCACAACCCTATCGACAAAAACACAAGTGTACTTTAAACGACTTCCCTGACCAAGAACTGCTACCAGAGAATATGAAAAGAGTCAAAGAAAATACGTAGGCTATCAATTGAACATGTCCATCAGGCCAAATAGCTCTGAATTAGGTTTCATACACGCATAGGCTGACAGAAGTGACTGCAATTTGACTGGTAAATGTTCCAAGATAAAGTGTTTACGTTCATCGATCTCCATCATTCCACAATGAAAGACGTAGTAGTTCTAAGTAATTACACACAACATAATAGGCCTAGGGCCTACTAACTACCACCTAACACTAACCTTCGAAATATTATAAGCAATTGGATATCTTACATTCGTTTTACAACCCCAATGTTTAAAAGATATAGAATATGCCTCTTTATTACGCTGACAAAAGTAGCCTACAGCTTGATTGATTAACGTAAATAGTGTCAATACTTCTGTAAATCTATTCATAAGGTAGCTAATAGACGACTAACTCTATTTTTTATGTCACTTATAGCCTATGTAGGTATTTATAGACAACTTCTTTCCAAAGAGACTTACAGTCATGTGTGCATACATTTTTACGCATGGGTGGTCCCGGGGATCGAACCCACTACCCTGGCGTTGCAAACGCCATGTTCTACCAATTGAGTTACAAAGGACCACGTTATAACCAATAGGCTATGTATTGTAGTGTTTCTTTATTTTGTATTTACTGTCTTTATGTTGTCTTTATGTCCCACGGGGGGCCAGTATGAAAAATGTATGCACTCACTAACTGTAAGTCGCTCTGGATAAGAGCGTCTGCTAAATGACTAAAATGTAAAAATGTAGTCCGGGGAGGGTTAACTGTCTACTGATAGGCTCGGTCAATTCCCAAAATATTGGATTCTCTAATATTATGCTAATTACCCCTCAGAGTGAGATGTCCCATTGGCTGTGAGTCCAAGACCATTTAATATTTGAGCCCTGACGTCAGGACGCCTATAAAACTCAGCAATGCATTTTAACTCGTCTGCGGGGGTTGATCCCTTTTTAAAAAAAATCTCTCTCGGTCAAGCCTGGCGTGGAGTTTTTTTTTTGTATTCTCTTCAAGGCAGGAATTTGCCAGTGACACCGCACACGTGAAGCTCCTTCAATTTCGCGCACTAATCCTAAAAGAAGGCATGAAGTGTTAAATGTTAGAAACACACAGAACCGCGTGCAGACAAGAAGAGAGAGGGCGAAAAAGGAGAGAACGACGCACGAGCTGCTCTAGTGCGTCTGTGCAAACACTTAGTTACAGAGAGAGAGAAAAAAGATCACATTTCAAAAACCAAAAACGTGTGCAGCACAATTAGGCTAGAAAACCCCTTGTTTTTCCCACATTTTTTAGAAGATAAAATAAAGAAAGAAATCAAACTGGCTCAGTGCTTGTCACCGCAGCCCGCTTTGACAGGTGCTGCTCAACCCCTTTGGAGGACTGCTGTCAGCAGCAGCAGCAGCAAAAGGATGGCATCAGAACTGGCAATGAGCAACTCCGACCTGCCCACCAGTCCCCTGGCCATGGAATATGTTAATGACTTCGATCTGATGAAGTTTGAAGTGAAAAAGGAGCCGTTGGAGCCGGATCGCAGCATCAGCCAGTGCAGCCGCCTGATCGCCGGGGGATCCTTGTCTTCCACCCCGATGAGCACGCCTTGCAGCTCGGTTCCCCCTTCCCCAAGCTTTTCGGCGCCCAGCCCGGGCTCCGGGAGCGAGCAGAAGGCTCACCTGGAGGATTTTTACTGGATGAGCGGCTACCAACAGCAGCTGAATCCCGAAGCGCTGGGCTTCAGCCCCGAAGACGCGGTAGAGGCGCTGATCAGCAGCAGCCACCAGCTCCAGTCGTTCGATGGCTATGCTAGAGGGCAGCAGTTTGCCGGGGCGGCCGGGACAGGAGGCGGCATGGCCGGGGAGGAGATGGGCTCAGCAGCGGCTGTGGTATCGGCTGTTATCGCTGCAGCGGCAGCACAGAACGGAGGTCCCCACCACCACCACCACCATCACCACCACGCCGGGGGACACCACCCCTCCACCGGGGTCCCGTCCAACGCTAGCTCGGCGGGCAGCCACCAGCACATGGGACACCTGGACCTGGACGACCGGTTTTCGGACGACCAGCTGGTGACCATGTCAGTACGGGAGCTGAACCGACACCTTCGCGGGGTCAGCAAGGAGGAGGTGATCCGGCTGAAACAGAAGAGGAGGACCCTAAAGAACAGAGGCTATGCCCAGTCGTGCCGCTACAAGCGGGTCCAGCAGAGACATGTTCTGGAGGGCGAGAAGACGCAGCTGGTCCAGCAGGTGGACCACCTCAAGGCGGAGATGTCGCGGCTGGCCAGGGAGAGGGACGCATACAAGGACAAGTACGAGAAGCTCATCACCAACGGCTTCAGAGAAAACGGATCCAGCAGCGACAACACCCCCTCATCCCCAGAGTTCTTCATGTGAGTTTCACGGTTTAGAAAATAGTCACTTTTTTTAAAGAGGAAAATAAACTGTTCTTAATTTTGTCAGGCTCGTAAAGTTTCTGTGCGTAAAGGTGGGGATTGGCAAAGACACAAATTCATATTTTGTTTATTTTCTTTACACATTTTATGGCGATATTTAATGAGAATGGGGTTAGGTAAATGTTCCGTGTTAAATGAGGTTTGTAATGTAAATATATAAGTGTTATAAACTAGCCTACTAGGCCTACTCGGGTTTAATCACTCGGATTACAGTGTTTTAAATAGCCTGTATACATCTTATTCGTTGTGTTTTGTCGTCGTTATTTTGTATTTTAAAAAGGAATAAGAAAACATTTGTGTGCGTTTTGTTTCGTGGGACAAAAGTGTAAAATGATCATTCATAATCTGTACGTCCAAAACTTGCTCAATCGGCCTGTCTTTAATTTAGGCCTAAAGTACATTTCGTCAAATTTAACAGAAAGGTAACTATGCTATATATATATATATATATATATATATATATATATATATATATATATATATATATATTGAATGGCTTCTTTGTAGGCTATAATTTACCCCATTTTCATATCATCCATGTTTTTCATGTTTTGAGCATTCAAACAGTAGGCCTATGGCATAATATTATAGAGATGACGTTGTATAGCCTTATTACATTTTCTTGGATGACAACGGCATGTTATGTATTTGTTTGGACTCATCGCTTTTTGGGGGATTTGGGACCAAAAAGTGAAGGGACTTCATCCTCCATCAGTCTCCTCAACCCTCCTCCCCTCCTCACCTCTCGCCGTCCTTTCTGACATTGAGCCTCATTCTCAACACACAAACCCGCTGACGCATTACCTTTCACTTGTCAGGCTCGGATTATGCCTGGAGAAAGACAGACAGGACATTTGGAATTCTATCTTCTCTTGAACAGAGTGCGGTGTGTTACACCGTCGTGCCTATAGCGGTGTGTGTGTAGCCCACTACTCATCGATTGGCATTTTCTAGCCTACTTCTGGATTCCTGTGGATGCCTTTATAATTCAAAAAGATATATTTTAATTCAGTGAATATTCAGTCAATATGGGTTTTGTCACGCAACAGGTTGCTTTTTATTTTTTAATATTGTAAGATTATTTAGATTAAATAAGGCCTACTTTTATATCAATTTTGTCCAAATGCACTAAATTATTTTCTTTCTTATTTTCTTGTCTTCGATACAAGTGTGGAAGAAGGAAATGACATAAAGGACCAATCAGATATAGGCCTATATGCATGCTCTTAAATCAAGTGAAGCTTCAGTCTGTCTTTATCAAAAGTGTTATGACGAATCACAAATAAGAGCGGGGAAAATCCCTTCATCTGAAAATGTGTCATTCTCTGAAAAATTAATAAATTGTTTGACTTTATTCCACGCATGTTACCCGCAACCCCGTGAGTCTAAACCGATCGGAAAACAGTTGACTGTTGGGAATTGTTGGAAATATTTACGTGGTGTTCAATAACTAAATGTTGTTATATATAATGTAATGATGGTGAACTATGGATATATTCTGAAAAGATGTCCTGGTGTCTAAGGAAATGACATAAAACATTGTTTAGACAACACAGTCGGAGACGGTTCAATCTTACATGTTCAAAATGGAATATCCAAATTCCCACCATTCATCAATAAATGTTTATGAATGGAAACTTAAACTTTCATTTATGTTCTTTTTTATTCATGCATGTTTAAGTTATTGTTATGCTGACTTTATCACCGGTTTTAACTTGCCTAATAGGCAACTCTCGTGGTTAAGGCCAAATTAGTCCTAATTCTTGGTAAAATTAAGTTCATAAAAGCATTTGGAAATAGCCTATAGGCCTATAATTTCTGTGTTTTAGTATTAGACCTTTCCTGTAATCTCAATACATTTTTGCCTCCTGCTGTGCTGTAGGCTATATACAAATCTTAGGAGGACAATATAGACCTAAAGCAAAAAAAAATGTTTTCTTGCTTATAAAAGCATACAGTAACTTTATGTTGTGTTGAAGACGCCGTAATAACGTGTCGTATTTAGCTCTTCCGCTGTGTTGTGCAGAAATACGATTTATTTCACCTGTTGCTTAATTGCTTAAAGAGAAATACAAAAGTCCAAATGAAATATTCCAGTTTATTTAGACATTAGGGCTAGGCTACATATGCGGATTGTTTTATGCACACTTCACGTGACTCCGGGCACAGGTCCCCAGTCCCATTTTGTTAATAATTAATTTAAGAGCAAACTTTTGCTCTTTGCTCGATAGCAGTCTAAAAACTCGACCCTGAAACCTTCAACTCAAAAGCTTAATTCTAAATATGGCATGGAGATATAACATAGTAACTGGCATATTTTATTTTGTTCAATAAAAACGGTCCCTATATTTACCATAAACTCAATTGAAAGGGAATTAGGCTACTTGATGCGCAGAGGGTAGCCTAGAACGAAGTTCAACATGTCATTTTTTTCCCGGAAGTTTTTTTCAACGAATATGCTACAAATCGCTCACTATTTGCTTATGGTGGAACATAAGCTATTAGTCCAGTGTAGAAAAGGAAAATTATGTCTTCGGAAGTTTTTTAATGCAGGGCTAGTCATATGGTGAACCGCTAAATGGTTGGTTCCATTTCATGATCAATCTTGTCATATTTCTTCGGTCGATTTTGGAATCTGAAATAGGCTAATCAAATGAGTAAACGGAAAAAAATACACGTTTCGTTATGGCTGTGACAATATTACAACTACACGGGACAGTTTTTTAAAGGGGAGAATCCAGCATGTGATATATGTCTTTGTGTGTTGTGTCTGTTTCGTCCCTGTTACCCGCAATGTTGCATCCTTTTTTACCTTCCCTTTCTTCAGCATAATAATGGTAATAACATTATCATCTTGCTAATGTTGTCAAAGACTGGTTTGCATAATCATATACACAGTTCTGACTGGTATGAAGGCTAGGTTATAACAGAACGCGCGAGCATTATAAGGAAGGCAAGGCTATGCATTCCTCAGAAGCATACCTATATGGGGACATTGAATTATTTTGTTATTGGCTATCACTTTTTGTTTTATAATTCATTTTTAATCTGTAGACATTCTAGTTTGGAAAGAGTGAGAGGCATGGATGGAATGCATTTCCCCATGAAATCACCTACTTACTGCACATGCTTTTTTGCTGTGCTTGTGTGCATGCATGTGTGGTTGTGTGTGAGGGTGATAATGAGAGAGAGCTTTTTAAGTGTGCATGAGTTTGAAACACTGGAATAGATATTCGAAAAGCAAATTCATTCTATTTAAGCAGATTACAGTTAACTGATGGTTTCCCTTTACATCCTGGGTTAGCAGCATGCCTGAGATAATTGTGTGAGTGTGTGTGTGCGTGTGTGTGTGTGTGTACGCGTGTGTGTGAGTATTTGTGTGTGTTCATACATTTGAGCCTGTGTGTGTGTGCATCTTTGATGCTTGTGCGTGCATGTGTGTGTGGGAGCCAGAACCAGTATGAGGTAGGATGCAGTGTTACTGGATCACTTCCTGTGTAAGAGCAGCCAAGGCAGAACAGAACAGAGAGGACACAACACTGCTTCCTCTTTACACCTGTGTTACCGGATCTCTTCCTGTGTAAGAGCAGCCAGGGCAGAACAGAACAGAGAGGACACAACACTACTTCCTCTTTACACCTGTGTTACCGGATCTCTTCCTGTGTAAGAGCAGCCAGGGCAGAACAGAACAGAGAGGACACAACACTACTTCCTCTTTACACCTGTGTTACTGGATCACTTCCTGTGTAAGAGCAGCCAGGGCAGAACAGAACAGAGAGGACACAACACTACTTCCTCTTTACACTTGTGTTACCGGATCATTTCCTGTGTAAGAGCAGCCAGTGCAGAACAGAACAGAGAGGACACTACTTCCTCTTTACACCTCAGCATCACAACAGATGTACCGTTCACACACACACACACACACACACACACACACACACACACACACACACACACACACACACACACACACACTTACAGATTTTATATTAGGATTAATTTAATCAGCATGAAGTGTAATTCCATTCTCTGTCCCAGCATATTGACTGGTGCGCTGCGATCATTTCTACTATGTCCAATGATTAGGTTATTACAGATAATGCAGTTGTCTCCTGTCATAATATTGGACTTTCTCTCTGAGGTCAACAATGGGAAATCACTTTGAAATGTATTCTTATTGACATTTGAATCAACATTATGTACTTCACTTTAATACCTTTATTAATGGCACAATGGCTGTGTGTGCATTGTGTGTTTCAAGTTTTATTAGTCGTATGTACTGGATACACATGGTATACACCATCCAACAAAATTATTTATTGACAATGTAACAACAATAAGAAATAATAAAATATAAGAATACGAATATAAAGTAAATGGCTCAGTAGAATAGAATAAACATTTTAGCATAAGTATAATACAGGAAGTGTGTGTGTGTGTGTGTGTGCGCGTGTGCGTGTGCGTGTGTATGTGACTAAGTGGATGTGCTAGGAAGTCAATGTCCAGCATTGCGTCTTTTATTTGACCTTGCGGTGAGAGAGTCTATCAAAGCATCCATTCATCCAGTCTGTCTGTCTATTGAGTGTTCAGTGTAGACAATCTATATGAGCAGATTAGTTTCTCCCTTTATTATAATGCATTTAATTCAATATATGCATTGTTATGAAAAAATCTGAGATCATCCAAATGCCCTCAATTCCTCTGCTTGCATATTATACTCATGCTCTTTCTTAAAGGAAAACTCCACCCAAAAACTATATTTTTTTACATTTTAGTCATTTAGCAGACGCTCTTATCCAGAGCGACTTACAGTTAGTGAATACATATTTTTTTTATACTGGCCCCCCGTGGGAATCGAACCCACAACCCTGGCGTTGCAAACGCCATGCTCTATCAACTGAGCTACATCCCTGCCGGCCATTCCCTCCCCTACCCTGGACGACGCTGGGCCAATTGTGCGCCGCCCATGAGTCTCCCGGTCGCGGTCGGCTGCGACAGAGCCTGGATTCGAACCAGGATCTCTAGTGGCACAGTTAGCACTGCGATGCAGTGCCTTAGACCACTGCGCCACTCAGGAGTACAATATATACAATATATATATTTTGGTATTTGTTTCATTAGTCCATTGTTGATATAGTCCCAAAATGTTTTGCTTGTCAGCAATCAAGTTTTCAAGAAATGTAACTTTCAAAATATAGAAATCATCCCGTATGATGCATTTTGCATCATATGATGCTGCGTTTTACATCATATGATGCAAAATGCATCATACTGGGATGATTTCTGTATTTTGACAAGCAAAACATTTTGGGACTATGTCAACAATGGACTAATGAAACAAATACCAGAAGATAGTTTTTGGGTGGAGTTTTCCTTTAAGAAACTGAGCAACAGAGCAAAAGTTGAAACCACCTCCTCATTTAGGCTATTTTTTCTGCAGTCGTTTCTGTATGCAGTATGAAAGCTGCTTTTGTTTAAAGCAATTATGCTATTATTAATATTAATTAATAGGACCCCCCACACACACACACACAAACACACACAG
The DNA here is from genome assembly GCF_020615455.1 of Coregonus clupeaformis. Classification (NCBI taxonomy): domain Eukaryota; kingdom Metazoa; phylum Chordata; class Actinopteri; order Salmoniformes; family Salmonidae; genus Coregonus; species Coregonus clupeaformis. The sequence goes on from NC_059202.1 coordinate 8,225,354, forward strand.
ACACACACACCTAGGCTTGCCCTTACAACAGCACCCCAAAGGGTTAAACAGATACAATATTCACATTCAAAAGAGGAAACAATTTCAATCTCTTCCACTCACTCCCCATCTGCATCTCTCTGTGCGTCGCGATAAACATTTACATTTAAAGTGATTTAAATCAACCGCGTTTATGTACCTCTGTAGTGCGTCCATCACTCTGCCCCAGGAATGCAGGAGTCACAGTCTCTCTCTCTCTCCCCCTCTCTCTCTCTCTCTCTCTCTCTCTCTCTCTCTCTCTCTCTCTCTCTCTCTCTCTCTCTCTCTCTCTCTCTCTCTCTCTCTCTCTCTCTCTTCAACGGCTGAGTTATGTGTCATTTATTTGAAAAGCTAATAATTTAGCATTTCCCCCCTCCTGTCGTGGTGCGGGCTGCAGGGTGAGGAAGCGGTATATTTATACAGGGTCGTATTGACTTCTCTCTGTCGACTGTCTTGATGAGACTGAGCTCCTGGATAGCCACAGATATGTGTGGGTGTTTGTGAATGTTTGATACTGTCGGGTTGTATAACATCTGTCTAAACCCAAATCACCCATACATGTGATAAACACATTTGTTGTAAAATAGGAATTTCCAATATTATTTAGCAATATGTGCTCTACGATCCATCTCATGCAGTACTGTACACTCTTAGAAAAAACGGTCCCAAAAGGGTTCTAAAGCTGTCCCCATAGGAGAACCCTTTTTGGTTCCAGTTAGAACCCTTTTTGGTTTCAGGTAGAACCCTCTGTGGAAATGGTTCTACATGGAACCAAAAAAGGTTTTACCTGGAACCAAAACTAGTTATTCAAGGGGTTCTCCTATGGGGACAGCCTAATATCCCTTTTAGGTTCCAGATAGCACCTTTTTTGAATCTGCTGGAAAACCCCTCCTGATCAGAATACATAACTAAAGGACAATAGATGAAAGCTAATTATGATATAATTATAATTTAGCAGCACAGTCTTCTGAAACACAGATAAACATTCCTTCAGAGTGTTGTTTATGTTTTCAACAGTTGAGTTGCAGGTCAGAGAGTCTGCTGTGTGTGTGTTTGTGCATGCGTTTGTGTGCATGCATGTGTGTGTGTGTGTGTGTGTGGAGTAGAGTTGGAGCAGAGCCCGACCCCTGTGTATTTTACCTGCAGCTCATTGAAGCTGTGAGGTGATTTACCCATCTACTGCAGTCAGACACTGATTTAAATCAACTGTGTTTATGTACCTCTCTGCCCCAGGAATGCAGGTCTCTCTCTCTCTCTCTCTCTCTCTCTCTCTCTCTCTCTCTCTCTCTCTCTCTCTCTCTCTCTCTCTCTCTCTCTCTCTCTCTCTCTCTCTCTCTCTCTCTCTCTCTCTCTCTCTCTCTCTCTCTCTCTCTCTCTCTCTCTCTCTCTCTCTCTCTCTCTCTCTCTCTCTCTCTCTCTCTCTCTCTCTCTCTCTAGTCTAACAGACATTGATCTCCAGCCAGACAAGGTGACCCACAGTGTTGTTCAGCTCTTCCTCTGTCTCTCTCCTCCTTTCTCCTCTGCTCCTCTCTCCTTTATCTGTACATGGGAAAGACCCTGACCTCACACACTGGTGCCATGTCCTAGCCTTCTCTCTGTGTGTGTGTGTTTCCTTGAAATTTTGCCAGCAGCTACATCCCACACCAATGGGTGCGCATGCACGTGTTTGTACGCGTGGGCTTTCGATTATATTTACCGTCTTATTTATCTACACAATGTCTGCAAATGAATATCAATTTCTACAGCTCCTGGTCAACTTCACACTCAACAGCACACATTAGAAGTACACATAACAGGACTCATTAGGCTACTGCACCTCCAGTGGTCAGGGTGTATGTCATTCACATTCTGCTTTCTCTCTCAGAGTGGTGTGTGGTAGTGGGAACTCCTGGCTAAGCAGGACATGGTCCATATGGTCTCAGTGTGAATGAGATTACCGGAAAAATGAATGGCTGTCATTGTTGCTTAAAAATGTATAAAGAGGCTTTAATATGCTCTCTCTCTTTCTTTCTTTTTCTCTCTCATTCACCTCCCTCCTTTCTACACTCTTAGAAAAAGGGTTCCAAAAGGGTTCTTCGGCTGTCCCCATTGGGGAACCCTTTTTGCTTCCAGGTAAAACCCTTTTTGGTTCCAGGTAAAACCCTTTTTGGTTTCAGGTAGAACCCTCTGTGGAAAGGGTTTTACATGGAACCCTTCTACCTGGAACCAAAAGGGTTCTACCTGGAACCAAAAACAGTTATTTAAAGGGTTCTCTTATGGGGACAGCTTAAGAACCCCTTTAGGTACTAGATAGCACCTTTTTTTCTAAGAGTGTACAGAAGCTTAGCACATGTTTTAGTGAAACTATTTTCTGCCTTTTTTTACTACGTTTTAATCCTTGCCTTTATTATCCCTATCCTCAGGACGTCGAGAAAGTTCCTCCATCTGTGATAGTGACCCCTGAACCCTGCCCCCTGACCCTTGACCTGGAGTCTGAGGTAACATCCGCCATCTTGTCCCTTCTCCTCCTCAGCTCACTGATCACCTGGTTCATAACACACACAACTTTTGTAAGCTAGCTATATTATTACTTTAAAACAATTCCAAAAAAGGTGAAAAGTATACACATTCACAACAAAATCTGTATTGTGTATTGTGTTTAATAGAATAGTTATTCATATTATTTTATTGTTTGTTTATTATTGTTATTTCTAATACTTTTTAAACAAATATTTAGCATTTTATGAAGCACAATTGTACAATTATACTGAAGGATATACATATTAATAGTATTTACAATTTTGATTATCATCATTGAATGGTCTTTAAAAATTATTTACCAAATAATTGTCAGTGTCTCTTATAAAATGAGTTCACTGTTTTACAACATTATTTTGTACATTTCAATAGGGGTTGACTTTGCTGATTTAATTTGAGAAATGTTATAATAATTGTTCACAATCTTCAGAGTGATAAAAACACACTTCCTTACCTCAGAACCTTTTCTGTGTTGATTTTGTTTTGATTTTGGCTGATATTACCACAGTATCTAACCCTCTGAATGTGTCTCTATATAGTGAGACAGTCCAGTCGTAGGTTGGCCTCTGTTTTCTATACCTCTGGTGAAGCTGTGTGTTGATAGTCTGAGATGTCTGGTTGTGAAGGCAGGCAGCGATAGCTGTACAGGCTCCATACAGATTAGAGTTAAGTGCTAATGATTTTAATGGTCGGCACAACCAGAGGACAGACAGGCTACTAAGCTCAGGAGGACACCTTTCTTGTTGGGACTTCTTTCACCCTATATATCAGGGATCATCAACTGGCGGCCCACATCAATTTGCAGAGTACAAATTATTTATAATTATGTTCCGGCCCCCTGACCATCCACTCAAGAAAAAATAGTCTTGCGGCTGAATCTCGTTGATGATCTTTGCTCTAATTTATATGTTGTGATTAATTAAAACACAAATCTCCTAACAAAACCCTCAGATTTCAGTATGCAGAAATCTATGAGGACAGTGACTGATACATAAGATATCTTTTGAGGTTTGTTACAGCATGTCTTTGAAAGGCTTGTGTCTCTGTGGCTTGTGTCTGTGACAGGATGCAGTTCTCTGTCTGGTGTCTGACAGCACTGTCTGATTGACAGGTGGGGTGTGACATGCCCTCTCTTTGCTCCCTAGTGGTCATGGGATAGGGTCACAACCTTTCACCTGACCCTTGACCCTGTGACTCTGTCTCCTGTCTCCATGGGGACAGACTTCACTTCTCACACTGACAGACAGAGGGATGGGTGGGAGTATGGGAGGAATGAGGGACAGACAGAGGGATTGAGGGAGAGAGAGAGGGATGGAGGAACCTCGCTATCAGGGCAGACAGACAGCCAGGCAGCAAAGGATGGAGTGCAGAAGGAGGAAGGGAGAGGAGGAGGGAAGGAAAATAGTCAGGGATGGAGGTATCTGGCAGTGGGTGCAGCCAGATAGGCATACAGACAGGCAGACAGGCAGGCAGGCAGGCAGGCAGACAGACAGGCAGACAGGCAGGCAGACAGACAGACAGACAGACAGACAGACAGACAGGCAGACAGACAGGCAGGCAGACAGGCAGGCAGACAGGCAGACAGGCAGGCAGACAGGCAGGCAGACAGGCAGACAGGCAGGCAGGCAGGCAGGGAGACAGGCAGGGAGACAGGCAGGGAGACAGGCAGGGAGACAGGGAGAGCAGACAGGGAGAGCAGAGGCAGGCAGTGACCTTACTGTTGTCCCAGTAGGATCGAAGGGCTTATTTAAAGGCCTGGTCAATGTGGAGTATCACCCTCACATATCACTGTGTCTGAGATAGCAGACTCACAGCCTGACGACTCATCACCACTGTAATACAACGCTCTCATACACACTCACAGACACAGTGTGTGTGTCCATTTTGTGAAATAACTCTCCGAAAAGCCCCTGAAATGTTGGACAAAGACAGCATCAATATCAGCGTCACAGTTGCTCTGTGTGTTTGTTAAGTATATGCTCTAAGGAATTGTGTGGCAGTGACAGGGTTAAAGCCGATCAGTGCAATATAAGAAAGCTGTGTGTGGCTGCAACATTAGGATACCTGCATACTTCAGCATTTTCTGCCTGTCAGGAGTTCTGAGGTCACTGGTTGGGGGAGAGGGGAGGTGGGGGTTGGAGGAAGGGAGAGAAGAGGGAGAGAGGGGGAGAGGGGGAGAGAGGGGGAGTTTAGAAGCAGGCTCAAGCTATAGAGCACGTTACGGGGTGTGTGTGGTGCCTCCCAGGCTGCCAGCAGGCAGGTCAGGTTATTATAGAAGGACACAGACACAGCAACATCAAGGTGTGTGTATGTGGGGAGGTACTGTATGTGGGTGAGTATATGTATTTTTCTTCGTTAATACAGTATTTTTCTTTGTCTCCTTGTACAGTAAGATCCTTGCATATATATACATAATGTCTCAGAGCACCCCTTTTCTCCTTTCAAATTATGTTAATGTCCAATGCTGTATCTCTCTCCTCCCATGTTTCTAGTTGTGTGAGTACAGAGCCCAAATTGAGTCTGTTTTATTCAGATGTATTTTAATTAGTCTTTAGTGGAGACTCCGGTAGAGTGTGTGCGGCATGTGTGTGTGGGGGTGGGTGGGGGGGTCAGCCCAGAGACACTGTTAGGGAATGTGTGTTCACAGCGTGATTGAGAGAGATGCAGTGATTAGTTGTGAGTTAGTGTAATGTATTTCCCCTGAACTATCATAGTTCTTAGCCTTAGGGTCTTCCTTTAGCCCACAGTGTACCCTCACCTCCTCCTCCTCCCTCTCTCGTCTTTTCTTCCATGTTCGTCCTCTCCTCACACACACACACACACATTCAAACAGCCACACTTCTCCTCCTCCTTCCTCTTTTCTTCCCTGCAGTGTCTCCCCAGCACTAGCTCGTTAGCTTTGCACCCTGTGTCTAATTAAACTCCAGCAGCCCTGTGTTAGCGCTGGTGCTATAGAGATGTTAACATGGCACAATACCAACACTCCTCAGGATATATCTCAATACACACCCTGGCCCCGATGCTAATGTTTATTAAAAACCCAACTAGCTACCATTTTAACAGCCACACAATGCAGAACTCTATATCTAAATAGATAGTCGCCTCAGTATAATTGAGCATGGATCCCTGTACTTGGGACGTCCTAGCTGTACTGTATGTGTGCTTGTGCGTGTGCACATGCCTGCACAGACTAAATCTTTCACCTTGGCATATAGTGCATCCATATCATTGTGTGTTTATGTGTGTGAGAGTTTTTAAGTGTGTGTGTGTGACTCCTATCCCTCCTTATATAAATGTATCTACTAGTCCCTGTGCATCCATATCCCAGCTGCAGCCGTCCATCCCCTCTCTCTGACATCCTTTTATTTCCCTCTCGCAGGGCACACACACACACACACAGACACACACACAGACACACACACACACACACACACACACACACACACACACACACACACACACACACACACACACACACACACACACACACACACACTGAGAGAACATATTGCCTAGGCCTGGCTGGAACAGGAGGCTTCTCCTGCTTGTTATCTTGATAAATAACCAGGCTGCAGGGAAACTGCTGAATTCTAGCTTTCTCCCTCTATATCCTCAGGATGACATTCATTTGAAGTGCTGCGAGGGAACTAACTAACACAGAGATAAATAAGGAGACGCCAGTGCTAAACACACTCTGCTGTTCCTGTATGTACACTGAGTGTACAAAACCCTTGAATGAGTAGGTGTGTCCAAACTTTTGACTGGTATATATATATATATATATATATATATATACACAGAGTGTACAAAACATTATGAACACCTGCTATTTCCATGACAGACTGACCAGGTGAATCCAGGTGAAAGCTATGATCCCTTATTGATGTCACCCGTTAAATCCACTTGTGTAGATGAAGGGTAGGAGACAGGTTAAAGAAGGATTTTAAAGATTTGAGACATGGATTGTGTATGTGTGCCATTCAGAGGGTAAATGGGCAAGACAAAATATTTAAGTGCCTTTGAACGGGGTATGGTAGTAGGTGCCAGGCGCACCGGTTTGAGTGTGTCAAGAACTGCAACACTGATGTTTTTTTTTTTTTACTTTTTTCTACATTGTAGAATATAAGTGAAGACATCAAAACGATGAAATAACACATATGGAATCATGTAGTAACCAAAAAAGTGTTAAACAAATCAAAATATATGTTATATTTGAGATTCTTCAAATAGCCACCCACTCTTGGCATTCTCTCAACTAGCTTCACCTGGAATGCTTTCAAAGTTCTTGAAATGTTCCATATTGACTGACCTTCATGTCTTAAAGTAATGATGGACTGTCGTTTCTCTTTGCTTATTTGAGCTGTTCTTGCCATAATATGGACTTGGTTTTTTACCAAATAGGGCTATCTTCGGTATACCCTCCCTACCTTGTCACAACACAACTGATAGGCTCAAACGCTTTAAGAAGGAAAGAAATTCCACAAATTCACTTTTAAGAAGGCACACCTGTTAATTGAAATGCATTCCAGGTGACTACCTGTAGAAGCTGGTTGAGAGAATGCCAAGAGTGTGCAAAGCTATCATCAAGGCAAAGGGTGGCTATTTGAAGAATCTCAAATATAAAATATATTTTGATTTGTTTAACACTTTTTTGGTTACTACATGATTCCAAATGTGTTATTTCATAGTTTTGATATCTTCACTATTATTCTACAATAAAAATAAAGGAAAACCCTTGAATGAGTAGCTGTGTCCAAACGTTTAACTGGTAGTGTGTATATATATGTATATATAAATATACACACACACACATGCATAAAATAATTAACAGATTCACACACAGATGTGCCCTCAACACTTTTGTGTACGGCACACGTCTCTGATAATCAGGTGCATGTCCTTCACATCTCTCTCTACCCCTCTCCATCTTTCTCTCTCTCTCTCTCTCTCTCAGTAACGTAGCTAGGAATTCATTGGTGGATTTGCCTGCAGACATTTGGGTGGGCCCAAAAAAACATTTTCACATGAGGCTGAGAGAAAATGTTGCATCCTTAAAGCTAATTAAAGCTCAAATATTGACGTGTTGACTGTGATCAAGGCACTGGATTATGAGCTGTCTTGTCTGCTAAATGAACAAATGAGGTAGGCAGTGGCATGGTGCGTATAGCCATAGAAGCACAGTGACATATGCCTCAATGTGGTCATATTCGTGGCTTATTGGGGGTGTGGCTTTCATATATTTATTTTTGGCCCCCCACTCCACGGCTTCTCTCTCTCTCTCTCTCTCTCTCTCTCTCTCTCTCTCTCTCTCTCTCTCTCTCTCTCTCTCTCTCTCTCTCTCTCTCTCTCTCTCTCTCTCTCTCTCTCTCTCTCTCTCTCTCTCTCTCTCTCTCTCTCTCTCTCTCTCTCTCTCACACACACACACACACACACACACACACACACACACACACACACACACACACACACCCAGGATGAAGCATCCTGTTATGTGACACACCATTATTTTAACAATGTATGGTGTGGTGCCTAAAAAGGTCACTCCCTGATATCTAGCTCCATGTAACAACAATATGTATGGACTAAACCCTGCAGACTCTTCATATACCCACTGGAGTTGGTGCAACACACTGTGTGTTAAAGCTTCGAAACTAGCAATAAGGGTTAGACAAGTTCTGGGTTACTGTTGTCATCTGTTTATATGTGTGTGTGTGTGTGTTTCATTGTGTGTGCTGGGTGATGTGTGTTTGGTTCCCCTCTAAAGCAGGGTTTTAATTGTCCTGCTGTATTTATCACATGCTGTCATGACATGGTCATGTGATCACATGAACCACTGCCAGCAATTAAGCCCTATAAATCACTCATTCACAGAAAGAGTTAGAACAGAGGAAAGAGAGAGAGAGAGAGAGAGAGAGAGAGAGGGGGAGGGAGAGAGAGAGAGAGGGAGGGAGAGAGGGAGGGAGGAGAGAGAGAGAGAGAGAGAGAGAGAGAGAGAGAGAGAGAGAGAGAGAGAGAGAGAGAGAGAGAGAGAGAGAGAGAGAGAGAGAGAGAGAGAGAGAGAGAGAGAGAGAGAGAGAGAGAGAGAGAGAGAGGTGGGTAAGGGAGAGAACAGCAAATAATAGATGTTAGCATTTTTTTTCTATAGTAAGTAATTTAATTATTCTCTCTCTTACCCACCCATTTCTCTCTCTCTCCCTCCCTCTCTCTCTTCCTCCCTCTTGCTCTCCCTCTCTCTGTCTTTCCTCTGTTCTACAGAGACAGACAGAGCGCGAGAGAGATGTGTGGTGTATCAGGGCAGAGAGTGAGCCAGCTGCAGCGGCTATATATCAGTTGTGTGGTCTACATCGACTCTCTCTCTCTCTCTCTCTCTCTCTCTCTCTCTGCTAGACTGACTTATCACTGACGTATCCCCCTCTCCCCTCCTCAGCACATGCTAGCTAGACTGATGGATTCCTCCCTGTACACAGTAGAGTAGACCTACGGACTGACGGATGGCTCTCAACTGATGGCTCTCTTCTCTGCTGCTAGCGTCCAATATTTTACAGCTACTGTACATTACCATATAAGCTACTGTATCTCTAAATAGTCTCTTTAATTTGGACTATTCTCACTTGGCCCTGATTTATCATGGTAAAAGTGGTTCCAGTTGTAATCAGTGAATTGATGTACTGAAGCTACTACTCAGTGCCGGCAGGGCAGGCTGGCTGGCTGGCTGGGCCAGGGCTGACCTCTGCATTGCCTGTATCAGTTTCTTCAGACCTGGAGGCAGTGTACATACAGAGACTCAGCCTGGTCACTGGCTTTTAAATGGCTGATTAAACTTTCATGACAGGAAAAAGGACAGGTGATGGAGAGGAGAGGAAGAGGAGAGGAGAGGAGAGGAGAGGAGAGGAGAGGAGAGGAGAGGAGAGGAGAGGAGAGGAGAGGAGAGGAGAGGAGAGGAGAGGAGAGGAGAGGAGAGGAGAGGAGAGGAGAGGAGAGGAGAGGAGAGGAGAGGAGAGGAAGATGAGAGGAGAGGAAGATGAGAGAAGAAGAGAGGAGAGAAGAGGAGAGGAAGAGGAGAGAAGAAGAGAGGAGAGAAGAGGAGAGGTAGAGGACAGGAAGAGGTGAGGAAGAGGTGAGGAAGAGGAGAGAAGAGGAGAGGAAGAGGAGAGGAAGAGGAGAGAAGAGGAGAGGAAGAGGAGAGAAGGAGAGAGAAGGAGAGAGAAAGAGAAGAGGAAGAGGAGAGAAGAAGAGAGGAGAGAAGAGGAGAGGAAGAGGAGAGAAGAAGAGAGGAGAGAAGAGAAGAAGAGAAGAGGAGAGAAGAGGAGAGAAAGAGAAGAGGAGAGGAAGAGGAGAGAAGAGGAAGAGGAGAGAAGAAGAGGAGAAATAGAAGAGGATGAGGAGAGAAGAGGAGAGAAGAGGAGAGAAAGAGAAGAGGAGAGGAGGGAACACACATTCACACTCCTAATAGACCACCGCAAATCCTTTAATGCATGCTCCGATTGAGCCTGTTTAGCACGCACACACACACACACACACACACACACACACACACACACACACACACACACACACACACACACACACAACACATACACAGTATTTAACAGGCAGGTATTCCAGTGATAAGAGAGTTTTAATGATTGGGGAAGTGATTCCCAGCAGATTTGCTCTCTCTGGTTTCCCAGTCCTCCCCTCTGTCGATGTCTCAGATAATGATGTCAATGAGAATGGATGCAGGGAGGGAGGAGAGGAGGAGAAACATGCTGCTAATCGCTAGGCCACAGAGGAATCTCTACATCAGAGAGACCAATAGAGATGGCGAGAGAGAGAGAAAGAAAGAAAGAAAGAACAAAAGAAAGAAAGAAAGAAAGAAAGAAAGAAAGAAAGAAAGAAAGAAAGAAAGAAAGAAAGAAAGAAAGAAAGAAAGAAAGAAAGAGCGAGAGTGTTCGTTTATGTGTGTTCTAAAGTGCTAACGCACTAAAGCTCAGAGGACTGGGTAGGCTACATTAACTACTCCTGTTGTCACTGACACTTAGAGGTTAAATCTCCCTTTCCCTCTCTGCTCCATTCTCACTGTTCTGTTAGTGGCCATTTTGGAAGTGTGCTCAAATCTTCCATAAACAGGGCAATGTGTCCTCCTCACTTTGCCTCCCCCCACTCTCTCTCCTTTCTCCCCTGCTCCCTCCCTCCCCCCACTCTCTCTCCTTTCTCCCCTGCTCCCTCCCTCCCCCACTCACTGCTCCTGTGCTTGCTCTACTGCTCTGGGTCAAGGTTGACACATACGGCACAGAGGGAGGGAGGAGAGGGAAGACAGGAGGAGGTACGCGGGAGGTGGAGTGAGTGAGAGAGGGAGCGAGAGAGAGGTGTGCATGAGGGATCTCTCTATCTGTATCTCCCTGCCTCCCTCGCTATATATTTATTTATTTCTCATATGCAAACACACACGGGTCTATTGTAGAACAGGAAAGTGAGACACTTCCAGCAGGAGTGAACCCTACCTGCTCACAACAACACTTTATTTACACTAAAAAATCAAATTCTGAGAAATACTTGGTCTTATTTGTTTACATTCATGTACTTATTTTCTGTCCTTCACATTTGTTTGTACTGTATGTTCTCCATGAGTTCCATTCCCCCAGTGCTCTCCAGTGATTGTCTGTTAGATTTAGGGGTGTTGACCTGCTGTCAGGGTAAGATTGGCTGGACCAATCAGAGTCATGACAGGAGACAGACAGGAGAACACCTGCTAGACAACACCACGTCCCCTATCCCACCTATCTCACCTGTACTCAGCTCGATACAGGGCCACACAGCTTGCTGAGCAGAGGTATGTATGTGTGTGTGTGTGTGTGTATGTGTGTGTTACTTCTGCAGCTGAGGGAGTTTGTAGAATAGGTTAAGTTTGCAGTATCGCAGAAAGATTGACTGACTGTGTAAAAACAAAAACATTTTATTTGTTAGATTTCATGTTTTTGTTTTGGGGGGGGCATTTATTTGATGCAGTTTATGTTGCAGTGTTCTATGATTAGTGAATACCTGGGACTGATAACACTGGACTGGTATTAGGGTTAGAGCATATGGGGCACACATCTGCAGACATACACACGCACGCACTAACGAACGCACACACACAAATTCCTGCTGTGAAGAGTGGCGCCTGCGAAGTCAAGTCCACATTCCATGCCTTCAGTCCTGGAGGTGTCATGGGGAGGTCATAGGTCAGGTTAATGAGAACCAAAAGAGAAAGTCTACGTTTCTTTCATATCCTCTTGATGTTTTTCATGTAAGCCTTTGACGGTGTCCGAATACCCATACTTGCTTTCTAAATAGTAGGCTTTTTGGGTGTGAAAATAGAAATGTAAAAATAGTATGTAAAATTTAGAAAATGAAGTATGCTTTAAATGCCAGGATGTCATACTAATTTCAACTTTTCATCAAGTAGAAGTCATTGCACACTATTGAGGAAGAGAATCGTCTTTTCACACTCACATGTGTTTGACAAAAGTTGATAATCAGAATAGGGGACGCGCTTTACAAAAATGAATGAATGGCGGGGAACAAGCATGATTGTGCATTAGATGACGCCTTGGATGAGTAGTATGTTGATATTTGTTGCTTACTGCATACATTTTTACTAAACAGTACATTCTAAATTGTTTGCCATGCTATTAGTACACAGTATGTCGTTTTAGTAAGTAGTAGGCAAGACAGATTTCAGACACATCCTTCGTCTAAGCATGGGTTATTGGCGGTGAGGGTTGTGAAGAAGGATCATTTTATTGCATGTCAGCAGAGTTGATGTTTGCAACAAATAAATCGTATTGCTTTTCTGCTGCTAGCTTCAGCATCAACATGTAATAAAGCAGGGCCTTTCTTTTTCTCCATGGCTCCTCTCCTCTCCCAGGCGTGGATAATTACATGTTCTTTTTAATTTAAGTTCCATTAGAGCTGTTTTCCAGAATGTCTCCGTTTTAACTTTCTTTTTTTTCCATCATCAAAGTGAAATCTAAAAAGGGCGATCATTGCAATTTAATTACGACAAATCCCTTTGTGAATTTCCTCTAGTGTTTGTTTACAAGTGTATTTGCCTGCTTCTGCAGTTTTTGTGAGGGCTTGTGTGTGTATTGCTTGTGTGCATGTCGGTGTGTATGTGTCTGTGTGTTTTAATGGCTATGCACTTGTGTGTATGTGTATCAGTCGCACTGGGCTTTATGTAAATAGATAAGATGGTGTTTTATTCCCAATCAGAGGAATCTCCTGTCGCGTCCCAGTCTCTACATAATAACCTCCAGCATTGCTCTGTACCCCCTACACACACACACACACACACACACACTGCAATTTGCAGACACTGCACATTTCCTCTCTCAGGGGGGAAAGGCTTTGATAAATGAAAATAAATACTTTTCTGCACATAAAGAGCTAACAGGGAGAGGAAGGAGGGTAGAGAAAGGGGGAAGGGGTAAGGAGAGGGAGATTGGGTAAAACACAGTGAGGAAGAGGGGTAAAAGGGGTAAGGAGGGTCTCTGACGTTTGTTCAGTAAATCCTCACATTTAGATTTTTTCCCCAATTAATGATCAAAAAGAGATTAAATCATTATCTGACATTGGGACAGGACAGCATTGTATTTATTGTTTTTTGGAGAGTGTAAGTGTGTGTGTGTGTGTGTGCAAAGAAGTGAGTGAGTGAGTGGACTTGTTTAACTATTCTTGTGGGGACCAGAAGTCCCTAACAAAAATTTGACCAACTGGGGACATTTTGTTAGTTCCCACGAGGTCAAATGCTATTTCTAAGGGGTTTAGGGTTAAGGTTAGAATTAGTGTTAGGATTAGAATTACGTTAAGGGTTAGGGTTACCGAGCTAGGGTTAGTTTTAGGGTTAGGGTTAGGAGCTAGGGTTAGGTTTAGCGTTAGGGTTAAGGTTAGGTTGTTGGGTTAAGGTTAGGGTTAGGGTTAAGGTTAGGGTTAGGTTTAGAGGTAGGGGTTAGGGAAAATCAGATTTTGAATGGGACTGAATTGTGTGTCCCCACAAGGTTAGCTGTACAAGACTGTGTGTGTGTGTGTGTGTGTGTGTGTGTGTGTGTGTGTGTGTGTGTGTGTGTGTGTGTGTGTGTGTGTGTGTGTGTGTGTGTGTGTGTGTGTGTGTGTGTGTGAGGTCTGACTGAGCACAGAGGTTATCGTTCAGGAAGCTGCAGCATGTATCTCTTATCAGCTGATCGGTATCTAAAGACAGACTAGAGAGAGAATAAGAAAGAGAAAGAAAGAAAGAAAAAACACTAAAGGTATAGGTGGTTTATACTGAGTTTAACTAAGAGAAAAACAACACATGATTTAGAGGAAACAGGTGTTTACCCTCCTCTTTCCTTCTGTCCATTTCTCATTCCGCAAGGTCAGAGAAGCCCCTCTCTTTTCCAGCATTTTTCTCTCTCTTTCTCTCACCCTCATCTCTCTCTACCCTTGCTCTTCCAGACCCCATTTAAAAAACACTCCCAAACCATAGACAGCTCTATAACTATAACTCTCTCCTCCTTTCCTCTCCTCCAGAGCTAAATGACTTTCAGAAATAAAGAACACTTATCTTATCTGCTGCCTCCATATCACAGCCACTGTCTCTGGTCCTACCACATACTATAATGGCAGAGTAATGTCTTATATTCAACTGTTTTTATTGTTGGGACGTAGTCTCTCTAGACCAGGAATGGGCAACTGGCGGCCCCAAAGACCCTAGAATCAATCCCCCCCACTGCATCAGCAGTTTTTCTCTTGTTATGTCAGTCACTGACAGTCACTCAATCAGCCCATGTCAGCTACAATTTTTTTAGATTGGTAAATTAGTCTAGCGGCCTAATCATGTTCGAATTACCGACCGGGGGTCCCCCATTGATTTTCTTAGTCACTCTCACTCAGATATCATATTAAGAACAGCAAACCTTTCCACCCTATGGCAAAATGTGTAGAATTGCAGCAAACGTGCTTTAAAATGGCAAAATATTCTCTACGCTCCATGGATAAATGTGTAGAATTGCACAAAATTAACACAAAAAATGCCTCTCCACTGTCAAGACGGGGGTCACTGAAATGTTTTGCTCGCAAGGTAGGTAGGGGGGTATGGATGTGGGTACACAGACCCACAAGCCGCTGCGGCCCCTCATGATTAGTTCAGATTTTTTGTGGCCCCCACCCCATCAAAATTGCCCATCCCTGCTCTAGACATACGGGTTGCCTCCCACAATGTACCAATGTTCCAGCTTACATGTCTGTACGTAAACCACATCAGTTTGGCATAGAGGAAAGGGCCTTATCCGCTTGTTGAGTAAACAGCACAATTCCTGCCCACATTTTAAACCCCGCCTACCCAAACTCTTGATTTGTTTGGAGAGTTGTCCTTTGAAGTTACCAAGAAAATCCGTCATTAATCCCAGACCTAGTGCTGTTGCTGCCTAGTTGGGACAGAAAGCTAGCTGGGACAGAAAGCTGATAAGAGACAGGTGTCCACTCGTTCTGTTCTGTCATGCCGCTTTTCCTCTCTGCTCATCTCCTCTTCTGCTCTGTGGTTGAGAGAGCCTAAAGCAGGGGATCTGTCTTTGGGGGGGACTTACTGTATTGTGTGTGTCCACTAACTCAGGCCCCCCTTCAGGCACTCAGCAGGGATGAGAGGAAAGAAAGGAGGATGATAGGAGAGAAAGAAGAGCAGTGCTGCTAAATCTGTCCACAAGAACTCTATATCACTAGATCCATCCTCACAGGATAGAACACAGTGTGTACATGCTCATACAGACGTACATGCACACTAGGCTTGGGCGGTATCCAGATTGACCTACCTTCATATCGATATATCCCGGATATTTGGTTATATTTTCAAACCCCACTGAGGCTCTGAGATCCGAAACGTAGTAATGCTAAAGTCCCATAGCGAATGCTAACTAAATGCTAAACGAACATTTTATACAGTCTCTGACCTAAACTATTTTCAGGACAAACATCCCAGCTCATAAAGTTATACAAGTAACTCAAAAATGCTGCTCACAGTTTGCTGCATGCACAAAACAAATATTAGACAGGAGGGGATTCTCTGCTGTTACCAAGTTTGATTTTGCAAGAAGCTAAGCACTTAGCTAGATAGCTAACTAGCTACTAAATTAGCAAACCAAATGCACAACTGCAGAGCATTTAGCACATTTTAGACAGTTAACTTAATAGTTATAAGAGATCCAGCTGGCAAACATTTAGTTGTGAATTCCATACTGTAACTAGATCGCCTGGTGTGTGCTGCACAACAGTGAGTGACTCACAAGGCTCCGGTCTCTCGTCGCTGTGTGCTTGTAAACAAACACCAGGTGACTGGGGACTACCGGTATGCTTCATAATGAAAAATTATGTGACAGGGGAAATTAAGAATGCGATCTTCTTTATCTCCTAACGTATTGAACAAGTTTATTGCAACTATTTACTTAAAAAGTAGCTACAAATATTCAAATGTATAAAAAAAAAACTTCAAAGAAATAGTTTAAACTGTATTGATGGTATTGAAAAACCATCCCGTGGCTATTTCCAAATACCCCAGTATACCACCCAAGCCTAAAACACACACTTGATACATGTTACTATAAGGTTAGCGTGTTCTTTCCCCAGTGCTGTTTGTGCATCCTCTGTTACTGTAGATAGTGCAGTGTAGGCGTGGCTATTGATCAGAGTATACAGCATGCAGATAGCTCTGCTTTCCTCATACCATGTATACAGCAGACACACAACGCAGACCTGTAACTTGCACAGGGATCAAAGGATAATAGTTAACTGCTATATTTCACATGCTTATGTATTTGCTTATTGATTAGCTACAGTATATCAGCTACCTCACCTAAAGCACCTTGTTTGTTCTATTAGCATATGCTTGGAGTTTTCCTTTTGTATGCAATTTTGATGGTGTGTGTAATGAGAGTGTGTGTCAGTGTGCATGTGTTAGACAGAGGGATGAGAGGAGCAGTAATTCTCTGTCTACCCTGAGGTCCTCTCAGCCTTGCAGGCCCCCTCTGTATAGGCCCCCTGACACATGCCTGAACAGAAAGCCAGGACCAACTAATTGGCCCCTGTGTTAATGCCTGTGTGTGTGTGTGTGTGTGTGTGTGTGTGTGTGTGTGTGTGTGTGTGTGTGTGTGTGTGTGTGTGTGTGTGTGTGTGTGTGTGTGTGTGTGTGTGTGTGTGTGTGTGTGGAAAGCCAGTGGTGTCAGCACTTCGGGGTGAGAGACGTTCTCTCAGGGCAGACTGAGGGAGACAACATAGCTAATATGGACATTCTTAAACAATTAAAGATTAAGACATGCAATTCTGCTGTGTAGCCAATACAATCCTGACATTTTAAAAGCTTTCAAAGCACTAACTCCAACGCAAATTACAATGTTTATGAACCGAGCGTGCATACTTAATTCTCTATTTATCTGCTTGTTTACGTAATAATACAACTGGAATTTTGTGAATAAAAGTTAGCCTTGTTTTATGATATTGGTAATTATGCTGTTTGAATTTAATTCCATTGTACCATAATTATGCTCATTGTTAAAGGTTTGGAGACCCTTGTTAGCTCTAATTGGTTTGTTATCTCTCTGTGTTTATTAAATGCTGAATAATTGTTAATTACCATGTGAGGATTTCTAAGGATTTGTCTCCAGCATCAAAACAATTTAATTACAGAACACACTTAAAAAACAAAACAGTAATAATAACAGCGGGAGCAGTGTGTGTGTGTGTGTGTTTGTTTAATGCTTGCAAATTAGATTCATAACTGAATGTATCTGCTCAGGTAGTATGCAGATTGCATGCTGATTTAATTTATTTTGCTGTCTACTGAGAGTATGAATAGCAGGGAGGTGAGGTGAGATATGATGGTGGTGTATGGATATGAGTATATGGACATCAGTGAAAAGGCTGCTGTAGGGCTGTGTCTCTGCTGAAACTGTCTGTCTCTCACTCTGAAAAGATCAAACTCATTCATACCTCAGGATAGTTCTGCTCTCTCTCTCTTTCCCTCTCTTTTTCTCTGTCTTTCTTTACACACACACCCGGCATTCACTCTCTTATTTCTCACTCTCCATACTCTGTCTTTCTTCATCTAGCTATCTCTCCACAGTTTCAGTCATCTCCCAGAGACTCCACACTGACTGATAGACTAGCCGTGTGAATCCAGCTGCTGGAGGCAGCTGTGATAGTACACACACACACGCACACGCACACTCACACTCACACTCACTCTCTTTCTCTCATTCTGTTTTTCTCTCATTCTCTTCCTCCCTCTAAATATGTCCAGTCCAGCTGTGGTCCTGTTGAAACAGTATGTTTGTCTGTAGTCTGTTTCACATAATTAAACCGATGGGAAAAGGTGCTCTTCACTCATCAGTCTCATCTCTCCATGTGAGTGTGTCCTGCTGTGTAAAAAAGTGTGTATTTTAAAATCACTAGCTATATCATTTATTTAATGCCAACATTGGTTTGGATCTTGTGACAGACACACACGCACAAATATGGTGGTTCATTTTAGCTGTGCAGTTCTTACCAGGGTCCAGTATCTCTGAGATAGGGTAGTGTATTTTATGGCACCAGAGGGACCAGAGTTTAACTAAAGAGTGGCCTATTGATAGATGCCACCTAGCCAACGTCTCCACTTTATTACAATTAAAGCACAGAAAGCAGCAAATCACCTGCAAATCAATGATCCACTCTGGGGGACTGGAGAAGGCTAACGTTAGCTAGTATTTCACACCGCCATAGTGGAGAGAATCATTCTGGGATTCTGGTCTACTGTAATAACAATAGCCTGAAATAAATTAATGAGGTAAAAACAAGATAGAATTGAATGGAGTAGCAAACTAAATCATCACTAACGTCATCATTTTTTATTCACTGTTACTGTCTGGAAGAAGAGAAGCACTGAACATGGTGATACATTCAGTAAAATGTCAAAGGAGTATCTAAATGTGGGCTCTCCAAAACAATCTGTGTGTGCATGTGTATTGCCAGCATGTCTGAATGTGTGTGTGTGGGTGCGTGCGTGCGTGTGTTTGTAGCTTTTTTTAACAGAGCTAGATTATCACCCTAGTCAGCGATGCTGCTGATACAGAGAAGATGCTGTAGTAATTATTATATTATACCTAGAATACAGAACCAGGGTCAAACAGAGTAGTATATAATGGTATGATGCCCTAACAGCAGTAAACCAGAACAGGCAAAATTCTGGGACAGAAACTACACATGGAATCACAATTTACGACAGAAACCATATATTATAGTGAGAGTGAGTGAGTGAGTGAGAGAGTGAGAGAGTGAGAGAGTGAGAGAGTGAGAGAGAGAGAGAGAGAGAGAGAGAGAGAGAGAGAGAGAGAGAGAGAGAGAGAGAGAGAGAGAGAGAGAGAGAGAGAGAGAGAGAGAGAGAGAGAGAGAGAGAGAGAGATGGGTCAATATAAATAGCAACCAAGCGAAATATAGTATGGGATCATATCAGAAAACACAACCAAGTGCGCACTGCACTTACACACTACATCACGTACACACACATACACACAAACAGTGGCTGCTTTGGTAATTTGTTGGTTGTGTTGGTGCAGTGGACTGTAGCGGTGGAGCAGTAACAGTTTGATTGTAGGCTTTATGAGGACAGTATATTATGTGTGTGACAGCAAGTGCCAGAGGGGGAGATATGTGACGCTACGGCAACCAGTGCTCTTTTGTGGCTCTACTGGACTCACCTACTACTTGACTAGCTACTGAATTAGCCCTCTGATTGGCTACTGAATTAGCTATCTGATTGTCTACTAAATTAGCTCTCTGATTGTCAACTGAATTAGCCTTCTGATCGGCTACTGAATTAATTATGTGTTTGTTTATATAATTAGCTCTCTGATCAGGTAATTCACTAACTCTGTGATTGGATATTGAATAAGCTCTGTGATTGGCTATTGAAGGAGAGAAGCTGGACGAGGGGCTAAAGCCAGCTCTCTTGTAATGCCTCCATTACTCACACTAAACTCAAAGAAATGCTGGGTTAAAAACGACTAAATGTGGGTTATTTGGTAACCCAGCTCTGGGTACAAGGCCGTGCACAGAACTTTCAGTGGGCAGGTGCTCAAGTTGTGTTGTTGGGATGTCCCAAACATGGGTTAATTTAACCATCAGTTGGGTATACACATTCTTCTATAATAATTAGATGATTTATTACATATTATAATAAGGTATACCACCTTACTGTATCCCCAGAATGGGATTTGCATATGTTTTAAGGGAACTCATACACTTCTATAAGCGTAATTGAAGCTACAAAAATGTAAATGTTCGACCTTAACATGTGATAACTATACAACAGAACAGATGAACAGGAATGACATTTACTCTCTTGGGTGGTTGTCACGCCCTGGCTCTGGGGACTCTTGTATGTTGAGCCAGGGTGTTAGTTTCTTTGTGTAGTGTCTATGTTTAGTTTTCTATGTTCTGTTCTAGGTTATGTGTTGCTATGTTGGCCGGGGTGGTTCTCAATCAGAGGCAACGTGAATCAGCTGTTGCTTGTTGTCTCTGATTGGGAACCATACTTAGGCAGCCTGTTGTGCACTTGTGTTTTGTGGGATCTTGTTCCGTGTAGGTTTGTGTTATTGACCGAGGACTTCACGTATCGTTCTGTTGTTTGTGTTGTAATTAAAAGCACCTATTAAAGTATGTACTCATATCACGCTGCGCCTTGGTCCACTCATTATGACGATCGTGACAGAAGATCCCACCAAAACAGGACCAAGCAGCGTGTCCAGGAGCAAACGCCGGGTAAGGAGCTGGAGAAGTTGGCGATGGCCCAGGTGGGCCAATGGTGGTCCTGGGAGGACATGTTCGTGGGCAAAGGGCCATGGGCAAAGGTTAAAGCCCTGGCGAGAGAGGAGGTACGGCGCCAACCGAGCTGTCGTCGGACAGGCGAGAGGCAACCCCAATAAAACATTTTTTGGGGGGGCACACGGCATGGACGACGGGGCTGCTGGAGGCAGCTACGGGGCGAGTTTGTGGATTAGGAGAGGAGGCCACCGGGTTTGGGGGGCTGGAAGGGAGGTTGGCGGAGCCTAGAGGTAGAGCAGAGCCAACTCCCCGTACTCAGGCTAGGCAGCGTGAGACTGGGCAGGTTCCGAGGTATGCAGAGCTGCGTACTGTGCCGCGAGTGGTCCGGCACAGTCCTGTACGTCCTGTGCTAGCACCACGCACGTGTCGTGCTAAGGTGGGCATGCAGCCAGGACGGAGTGTGCCGGCTCAACGCTCGTGGCCTCCAGTACCCCTCCTCGGTCCCGGATATCCTGCGCCAGTGCCACGTGCTGTAGTGCCAGTACGAGTACACAGCCATGTACGTCCTGTGCTGATGCCTCACACAGAGTGTGTAAAAATAGGCATTCAGCCAGGACGGGTTGTGTCAGCTCTTCGCTCCAGACCTCCAGTACGTCTCCACAGCCGGTCCGGCCTGTTCCTGTTCCCCGCACCAAGCCTGTGGTGCGCGTCGCCAGCCCGGCCCGGCCTGTTCCTGCCCCTCGCACCAAGCCTGTGGTGCGCGTCGCCAGCCCTGCCCGGCCTGTTCCTGCCCCTCGCACCAAGCCTATAGTGCGCGTCGCCAGCCCGACCCGGCCTGTTCATGCCCCTCGCACCAAGCCAATGGTGCGCGTCACCAGCCTGGCCCGGCCTGTTCCTGCTCCCCGCACCAAGCCTGTGGTGCGCGTCGCCAGCCCGGCCCGGCCTGTTCCTGCCCCTCGCACCAAGCCAATGGTGCGCGTCGCCAGCCCGGCCCCGCCTGTTCCTGCCCCTCGCACCAAGCCTATGGTGCTCCCCTGTTGGGTTTATGTTGGCGCGGTCGCAGTCCGCGCCTTTGGGGGGGGTACTGTCACGCCCTGGCTCTGGGGACTCTTGTATGTTGAGCCAGGGTGTTAGTTTCTTTGTGTAGTGTCTATGTTTCGTTTTCTATGTTCTGTTCTAGGTTATGTGTTTCTATGTTGGCCGGGGTGGTTCTCAATCAGAGGCAACGTGAATCAGCTGTTGCTTGTTGTCTCTGATTGGGAACCATACTTAGGCAGCCTGTTGTGCACTTGTGTTTTGTGGGATCTTGTTCCGTGTAGGTTTGTGTTATTGACCGAGGACTTCACATATCGTTTTGTTGTTTTGTGTTGTAATTAAAAGCACCTATTAAAGTATGTACTCATATCACGCTGCGCCTTGGTCTGCTCATTATGACGACCGTGACAGTGGTGAAAAAGAACAATCTGAAAGCCACGCCCCTACTAAACTACGCCTCCAGTCTTCTGATCTGACCTGCTGGGTCTTATCTCAATAACCCAGCACCATTAACCCAGCACCCAGCATCAATAACCCAGCAGTTTCTAAAAAAAATCATCCCAACTAAGAGACCCAACACCTACAACCCAGCAGTTGGGTCAACAAAACCACACAGCATTTTTTTTTAGTGTAGAGCAGGGCTATACACACAAGGCATCAAACTCTGACATATACCTCTACAGTTGTTCTCTGGAGAGTCATTGTGCTAAAGAGACAATGATCACTGTATGCTGATAGATGATGTGTGTTTCATCCTAGAATAAAGATGATGGATTGTGGTATTGATTTATCTGAGCCGTGGCCATGACTGGACTGGCTGTCTCAGACAGACTCGGAGAGAGGAAGTTTCACATATTATTATTCACTGACTCATTGGGGATCATTGTGCTGACCCGGGGTGTGTGTGTTTGTGTGTGTGTGTGACAGGCTTAGATCCTCCATGTCAGGGACAGCGGTGAAAAGGGCAGAATGAAACACGTCCTCTCTCTCTGTTCAGCTGCTGTTCTCTCTGTTGGTCCCTCACTATCCCAGAGGAGTCGAGGAACAGACAGACAGACAGACAGACAGACAGAGAGAGAGACAGACAGACAGAGAGAGAGAGAGAGATTGAGGAGTTGAGGATGTAGTTATCGACTCTCCTCTGTTCCATCACCTCCCACCCCTCTGAAGGTGTACCGAGACACACGTCACATGAATACTCAAACACACACACACACACACACCTCTGTTTCTTTAGAAGGCAGAGGAAGAGACATATTGTAATATCAGTAGGCTATCTATTCTCTACTCTGCTAGTGGATCCCAATCCTCTTTGGAAATAACAGCAGCAACACAAATCTGTGTGACTGGCTGAGACAGAAAGATAGGGCTGGGCTCTGTTTAATACCCTTATGTAAACCAGTAGCAATCAACCCTAACACAGCACCACTCAGGGAACAATAAATGACACTTTCTATTCTCTCACCAGATAGCAACGCTGTGTGTGTGTGTGTGTGTATGTGTGTGTGTGAGAAAGAGAGAGATATACTGTACGGTTGTTTCTTTCAGCAGTTAGAGGACAATGCTGCCTGGTTCCCCAGTGTTTGTTGTGCTAGTTTAGATTGTGTCTTAAACCAGAGAGTGATTTAGACCCTGACCTCAGAGACTAACTCTACTGTATGTCTGATACGCTCCTTCATTCATCCTCCACTATCCCTCCTTTCTGATATCTCTCTCTCATCCCTCGGCATCCCTTTGTTTACTTCTTCTCCTCATCCCTCCCTCCTTCTCTCTTTCTCTGGTTCAGTAAACAAAGAGCAGAAAAACAGTCAAACAGAGCAAGGCTCAGATTGTCCAATCTAAAAACAACAGCAGTGACACAAATATCCCAAATCTCACCACACCAGCTAGAGCCAAGACAGCAACAAAGTATTGTATGTGCATGTGTGTTTCTGGTGTATGAGTGTGTGTACAGTAATATTTGACAGAAGACCGATTATAGTGAAATACCTTTATTTCCTGTTGTCAACTTGTCATAATGGCCCTGTGTTTCAGCCATATAGACCCTGTCATAATGGCCCCTTGTTTCAGCCATATAGACCCTGCCATAGTGGCCCCGTGTTTCAGCCATATAGACCCTGTCATAATGGCCCCTTATTTCAGCCATATAGACCCTGCCATAATGGCCCTGTGTTTCAGCCATATAGACCCTGTCATAATGGCCCCTTATTTCAGCCATATAGACCCTGTCATAGTGGCCCCGTGTTTCAGCCAAATAGACCTTGCTAGGAACCCTGCACTACCCTGTATTACATGTATGGCTCTCTGTCACAATAGGCTTACAGGGCTCAGTCACAGGCAATGAGAGGGTGTGTTTGTGTTGCTTTGATCCTTATATTAATGATAATATCACCAGGTTGGAGAGTTGTGAAGTCATTGGGATTCAAGCTAAGAACCAGATTGGTTTGTAGCTGCTCTGGGAAATGGTGGTTGCTGTTATTGATGAAATAGAAGCAGTGTTCCTTGTGTACAGTATGCTTCTGTATTCAGGTGAGATTTTGTTTCTGCCTTTGTGATCAGGCAGTATGCAGTACACATTACACAGTTTTATGGCAAGAGAGAGAGATAGAAGAGAGATTATTATTTCAGAGTCACAGGCATTGAGGCTGTTGTTGTTCTAGAAGAGGTTTTATGGAGCAGAAACCAACTGCCTTTTCTCTGGGTTGTTTTCGCACTGATTGATTGCTCTGGCCTGAGGCTCCTCTGAGTGTGTTGCGTCGTGTCTGGGTGTTTACCGGAATGTTTGGAGGATAAAAACCCCAGTCCTCGACATCAGTCTAGACTAGAGTCAGTGAGAAAGAGAGACAGAACGAAAGAAACAATGAATGAAAGAGATAAAGAAAAACAACAATTCTCCTTTGGCCCAATGGAGTACAGAGCCCATAGAGGACCCATGCTTTTGTCTGTCTCTGTGTGCTGTGGTAGACTGAGCTGCATTCCCAGTCTCTGGACGGTTCTGATTGTTTTCTCCAGTGTTGCAGACATGTCAGTGGGTCAGAGACAGACTGACACTGAGGCACCAGAAGGTCACAGTTGTCTGTGCCTATATCTATCACTTTTCTCATTCAAACTGTCATCCCTTTTATTCAGTGTCTCTCTCTCTGTCAGGGAAATTGTCAAGGACCATTGAAGAATTTGAAAAAGTTGGAAAGACAATATTTTGCTATGACGTGTGTGTTCAGTGAAGAAGAAACTATATTTTGTACAAAGTGTGTCAAACACTGACATCTAAAATGGTGTTTGTGTGAAGTGTGTGTGTGTGTTACCATTGTGCCTGTAGCAGTGGATTGATTTTGATTGCACAATCCTTCAAACCACTGGGTTTTTCAGATGATAATCTGCTCACTCTGCAGATTATAACTCAGATGATCTATTTCACAATGAACACAGAAACGATGTGACACTTATTTGTGGTGAGACACACACGCACACACACACTAGCCTGAGGGGGAGAGGAGCATGTGATGAGCTCCTAGTGGGAGGCAGAGAAGAACAAGATAATTATTACACTTAGAAGTAACAGAGAACAGGAGAGAACAGGAGACAGAGATTTAATGTTCTTATTCCAGCAGAGAGAGATCAACAGCACATCTCAGCTCATGATTAAGAGAGTGTTGTTCTGTAAAGACAGGAGAGTCTTGAATTACGACACATAAATGTGTGTGTGCGTGCATGCGTGCGTGAGTGTGTCTCTCTGCTGTGAGGTTTATTTCTGTTATGTTTCTTAATTAGCTGACAAAGGTTACTAAAGGTCAAGGCGTCTCAGGCAGGTGGGCCGGCACATGCAAATGTGGCAGGAGGTCAGACGGCTTAGTGACCGCCTTACACGGCCCATATATGGGCACAACCACGCTCACATCATTGCCATACAAATACCCTCAGTTATAAAATAATACCACTGATCTAGGTGATGTATTTACACCACTCATATACAGACACTGTACTGACATACAAATACCTGAACTAATATTAATACTGAGTTGATGAGAATACTGTAACGGATTTAGATCTACAGTAATTACCACGATTGCTGAATGTATCACACCTTTGCCATGCCAAACACATCAGGTTATTCTTACACTTCCAGCATGCCTAATGTGTTTCTGCCTTAGATAGACTCCAGAATAATATTGATACAACATTAATTTACATCAACCTTCATATCTACCACTTTCACATGACCTACTTATTATTCATAGCTTTAAACACATGAAATGTACTCTTCTAGTTCTCTTTCCAGCTCAGTAGGCACTACATGAACACCCAAATAGGGTGTCAGTGAGTTCAGTGAGTTGGAGTGTGTTGAAGGAGATAAGATAAGAGGTGTGGCAGCAGTAGGTAGTAACCTGTGCGTAAAATATTATCCTTGTAGGCTTGGACAAGTTCTAGTGGTAACACACACACACACACACTGTTCCGCTATGCTCTAGTGGTAAAGGTGATAGAGCGTTAGACAAGCTCTAATGCTGGAGGTGAGAGACAGACATTAGTAGTGACAGTAGATCTGAACGGTTTTATCTGGCTCTGCTGTAGGTCTGATACCTCCTGCAGCAGACTTTGTCTAAGCCTCCTTTAGTCCTAATGCACTGGCCCACAGTCTATCTCACTGGGAGCTGTGGGAGGTGGTTGTGTGATGATCTGTGATAGATCCTCTAATAGATGTGTAACATGTCACCGTCTGAACTATCGTCCCTGTAGTGACTCTGGACTAGACAGGACAGCAGGGCCATGCCTGAGACAGGGAGAGCGAGGGAGAGAGGGAGAGACAGAATGTACAAGTAGAGTTATATACCTTTGGGTCTGAAACATTAGAGAGAGCAGAATGTTACAATCCTCAGAAAAAAATAATCACACAATATTCAGGGAGAATAAAGTTAATATTTTCCAGACTAGCGGTTCAAACGTTTAGCTGATTTGGTTTTAGACAAACAAACTCAGCACATCAATATGAATATAAATAATACTAGTGAGATAATGATTTGTGAATTAATCCAAAACACACTTAAATTGTCACTGATGCTTTTGGGCCCAAAGTATTAAAAGTAAAAGTGAGAGTCAGTGAAACTTTGACAGATCCGTATCTTCACTCATGCAGTAAGGGAATGGACTTGAGGGTTTAGAGTTTATTGTTTGTAGTGCTCCTCCTCACGCTCTCTCTGTCAACCCAACACAACTCTGCTTTAGTTCTAAACCACAGGCCAGACTCAGCTGCTCCAAAGTCTCAATCTCTAACTCAGAGAACACACACTGTACATTACTACACAATGGGCTGCTTCTCCAGCACATCTACAACTGTTAATGAGCAGTGCATTAAAGAGACTGTATTTCATATAGCTTGTTGTGTCAGTGTGTCTAATACATACATTACCAGTGTTGCCCCTACTCCCCTCTGTGTATGTGATTACAGTACCTCTTTCATCACACTGTACAATAGGCTTTACAATAATGGACCATAAATTAATCCAGTGGCCAGACCAGCTAGCTGTAAATAGTAAGTAGTGATTGTTTACAGTTCAGACATGTCTATGAGTGGGCTGGCTACACCATTATCACACACAGCAGCACTCAATCGTCAGCAGCCGCTCTATAGCATCACACTGGACACTGCCATGATCTCTCACCAGGCTCACAATAACCACTTCAGTTAGTATTATATTCCTGTTATACTGTACATAGAGTAATAGTAATATACTGTACAAGTCATTCTTTCTTAGAGGATTTCAAGGATGAGACAAGCAGGGTTTTTATTTATTTACTTATTTGGATTTTTAACCTTTATTTAACCAGGCAAGTCAATTAAGGACAAATTCCTATTTACAATGATGGTCTGGCAAGAGGCAAGGGGCACTGAATAAATCAAAGTAAAAGGGGTCCTGGCTCCAAGGCTGGGTGAGGGTTATAGCTGTCTGCTGTACCCTCTTAACAGCAGTGGTGCTCTCTGTCTCTTTAATCCTGCTAGTCTAGAGCAGATGAGAAGGCCTTATTAAAGATTGATTTACTCCACTGTCTGTGCAATCTGGGCTCAGGTTATCAGGGAGATCAGTCAAACACACACACACGCTCTTGCTTCACTTCATTATCTCTAATACTGCTAGTAAACGTTTAGCGCTTGTGTGTGTTCTCCCATATGGAGCGCACACAGCTCTGAGTCTCAGTGATGTTAATGGGTTTTTAAATGTCAGCGAATGATAAAAGGGGGATCTGTTGTCCTATGTCCTCACGATCATCATCATCGCAGAGCGGAGCAGAAAGTGGTCGCTGTGTGTGTGTGTGTGTGTGTGTGTGTGCGCAGGTGCGGCCCTACTTCCACCAGCGCTGATGTCAGCATGATTTATGCACCAATCAGATCAGGAGAGAGAGAGAAAGCGAGAGAGAGGGCAGAAGGGAGGGAGAGAGGGAGGGAGAGGGACGGAGGAAGAACTGTGTTCTTTAATCACCCCTTCTGCTTTCTCACCTTAACATTCTAAGGCTCTGGTCTGGTCTTCATGGGTCTCACTATGTGGTTCTCCCAGCAGGCTTTGTGTAGTCCGGTCAGTTGGCTCTACTTCCTGCAACCTTGATCTGCAGAGGCACCTAAAAGGATTCCCTTCATTGAGCCCTGTGTAAGGGATGGACACACACGTACATGCATATGCGTGTGCACTCACATAGTGAGAAGAGGGTAGACAACGTTGTCAGACTTGAGATCTGTGGGAGGAATCTCTTCCCTAGTCCCACCAGGTAAACAGTAAAGCCAGAAGTCTAAGTCATCCTTAAGCTCTGTGGATAGACTGACTACTAAGGGTGAGAGATGGAGAGGCTGTCTGACACATACACACACACACACACAAAGGAATTTCTCATTGTGAGAAGCAGAATCGCTGCAGGGACAGTCACTGTGTACTGTAAATAAACAAGTGACACACATAGTCTCCAAGAGGGAAAAGAGCTTAAATAACCATTTACAGGGAAACCACTGGGGTAAATGTCTCACTTTAGTCTGTTTGTAGTATTTTTTTGTTTTGATTACTGTCAAATAAGTTCACCCAAACAAGAGCCAATTATAGAAAGAGAGGGACTAAAACAGCAGTATTCCGTGGTAATTATTTGTTTACCTTGTAAAGATCAATTACATCACGTAGACCAGGGATCATCAACAAGATTCAGCCGCGGGCCAATTATTTATTGAGTGGACATAATTACAAATAATTTGTAGACTGCAAATTGACTGCAAGAAACCCAAACAGATATAATATTTTACTAAAACATAATCATTTCAATCCTTGCTTACATTTGTATATGATCACGTGTCTCTCTATTATGCGTGGGAATACTTGGGAACAGATTTCCATAATTATATCCCTTGGAGCTGATTTCCTGGTGTTTTTCCAGTGTTTTATGTCCCTCTCTCTTCCACGCTACGGATCGAATAGAGACCTCTCTCTTTCTATACTCCCTCTCTTCCCTTTTGCGTGCTCTCTCACCTACGTTCTTAACTGATCAATTCTTATTCAGAAATCTTATTATAGGTCTCCCGAGTGGCGCAGCGGTCTAAGGCACTACATCACAGTGATTGAGGCGTCACTACAGCCCTGGGTTCGATCCCAGGCTATGTCACAGCTGGCCGTGACTGGGAGACCCATGAGGCGGCGCACAATTGGCCCAGCGTCTTCCGGGTTAGGGGAGGGTTTGGCCGGCCGGGATTTCCTTGTCTCATTGTGCTCTACTGACTCCTTGTGGAAGCCGGGGCGCCTGCTAGCTGACTTCGGTCGCAAGCTGGACGGTCAAGAAGCAGTGCAGCTTGGCAGGGTCGTGTTTCGGAGGACGTATGGCTCTCGACCTTCGCCTCTCCTGAGTCCGTAGGGGAGTTGCAGCGATGGGACAAGACTGTAACTACCAATTGGAGAAAAAGGGGTAAAAGTACCCCCCAAAATTCTTATTATCATGCTTACTGGGAAATACACACTCACTCAACATAAATCACAGCCTGTCAGTCTCACACTGCTGCTTACACACATTTAAACTCTGTTATGATATTCTATTGTTGGCTAATTTATTAGGCTCTAGCTCTTCTTTACACACAGGTTGTGGTCTCCTGCCAATAACACAATTAGGTCCATTGTCTACTGTTGTTATGTGATCAAACATACAAAAGTAATGGGGAGAGTACAGAGGTAGACAGGAGGGAGTTTCTCCCAATAGCTGATTATTGGCTATCACACACTGCTGGATACCAAATATACTGTTTTCTGTAATAACCATTTGATTATACTTTCTGATCTAGTCTAGCAGCTGCAGTTTGTCTTTCACGGTGCGCATGGAGAGTTCTCCTAGACACGATCAAAAGAAGTGTGTGAGTGCCTGAGGACTTCAAGAGGGGAGCTAACCGCTGTTGAGTGGGACTTCAATTTAGTAATTAGATAATTAAATAGAATCATTACATTCTAATTATTTAAATGATTTCCATATAAACATTGACAGCTAACCTTTGTATTGTATGAGAACCTATTTCTTAGGGTTGAACCGGGATGTGGTCATGAAGCTAGAGGGTGATGGTTAGGGTTTAGGCTACAGTTAGGGTTGAACCGGGATGTGATGTGCACATGAAGCTAGGGTAAGGGTTAGGGTTAGAGTTAGGCTATGGTTAGGGTTGAACTGGGATGTGGAGTGCTGTGATTTATCAGCTTACCCTACTCAAATGTATCAGTTTACCCAACTAAAAATAAAGGTTTAGAAACACCAAAACCAGGGCCACAAAACACCAAATCTGTATCTCTATCTTAATCTCTTACGCAGACAAACACTCACACAGCCCAGCCTGACTCCAGTGCTGAAGCTGTTTGTAAGGCCAAGTAAGCGGCGCACATAGTTATGCATAATTTACCACGGCTCAATAACAACCTCTCTTTCACCGCTCGACCTACCTGGCCACACTGAATCAAGCACACGTGCACTCACACACAGCACAGCGTATCTCTTCTCCCCTGGCAGCCTTAACCAGGCACATTATATCTGTGTTGCGGCTATCTGGCCATGACAGATGTATTTATGTATTATTTTGATAGATATTGATCCTCACGGCAGAGCAACTTAAACAGAGGAGAAAAATTAGCTTTGAAAAGCAACATGGCTGCCGAGAGAGAGAGGGTAACGGGTTGCTAACTAGAGAACAGGGGAAAGAGATATAAAGAGAAAGAAAAAGAGAGAGGGAAATAGATAGAGAGATCGGGGTAAAGGGAAAGACAGGGAGGGAGGGAGGGATAGGGAGGGAGGGAGGGAGGGAGGGAGGGAGGGAGGGAGGGAGGGAGGGAGGGAGGGAGGGAGGGAGGGAGCAGGGTGGTTTATAAAAAGATTGGTGTCACAACAGAGAAGAGAGAGAAAGGTCGACAATAGCACTGTGACCTAAAAGAGAAGAGATGAGAAAAGTTGATTTGACAGGAGGGTTAAAGTAGTAGATAATAGTTTATATGAACAAGGTACAGTAGTAGAGGAAAAAATAATAAACCCTAACCCCTTGATTTCCTTTTATATAAATCACTTAAAGTGCACACACACAAAACAGAAGAGTGTTAGTTCCCCCATTTGACCTGTGCTTGTCTCACTCACTGTGTGTGTGTGCGTGTGACCTTGGCTTGGCCCGCTGGTAAAGTGGAGCGTAGGAGAGAGGGTGTGTGAGCAGCCAAGCGTACTCCTCCAGATTAGCAGGCTTTATTACTGCCACCGACCACAGCCCCTACAAATCCTCTTATTTCATTTTACCTCCCGCTACCTCGCCCTCTCTCTAACACACACTTGCTCCCGCGCCCTCCTCTCTCCCTCACTTCTCTCTCTTTCGCCGCTCTCCATCTATCCCTGCACTCTCTCTCTTTCTCCGCTCTCCATCTACCCCTGCACTCTCTCTCTTTCTCCACTCTCCATCTACCCCTGCACTCTCTCTCTTTCTCTCCTGTTCTCACACTTTCTTTCCCCATTCCACTTTCACTTACTTGTTCTCCTTGCCCTCCCTCTTGTTTTTCTGCCATCTTTCCCATCCTCTTATTCCCCCTTTTCCTCATTCTGTGTTTGTCTTCCTCTACGTTTTTCCCAAGTCATATATTTTCTCTATACCTTCTCTTTCTTTGCCTCTCCCTCCCCTGCTCTCTTCCTCCCTCATTCTATTCAGTGTGATGAATCTGTAGACAGGGCCTAATAATTGTACTTCAGCCCAAGTGCTCATTTTTCTCCGTGTTTGAAAGCCGTGACAAGCAGCAGTTCTTTCTCTATCCACCTTCCTCTACTCTTTCTCCCTCGCTCTCTTTATTTCTCTCTCTCTACACCTCCACCGTCTTTCTCTCTCTCTCTCGCTCTCTCTCTCTCCCTACCCCTCGACTCTATTTCTCTCTCTTCTCTCATACAAAGGGATGAATAGAATAACTGATGGTTTACAAGGTCATGCTGTCTAGTGAGGACACACAGGGGGTTTCTACGGGAGCGATGTCCTCCCAGGTGCCATGTTCAGCCTCAGATATAGAGACAGAGGAAGTGTTGGATAGCACACAGCAATATATCTAGGGGGAAATAACGATGGTGCTCTCAAATCTTCTGTAAAGAAATGTTCCCTTAAATGTTTGATACCTTATCTTAAGATAGCTAGGTGACACAACCACATATCACAGTCAAACATACAGGATATGAACATTCCATTCCAGCTAAACAATGGATGTGTTTTGCAAAAAAACTTTTTAATACACACCTAAAATCTAGGGGGAAAAATCTGAGAACAGTAATATTTTACACACACATGAAGGTACCCATAAGCAATCATTTCTGGTGAAAGAACACAAATGTGAAAAGTTGGTGGATAAAGCGTTTTGGAAATAAACTCTTCATGTATTGAATGTTACATGTTAATTTCTATACAATATACCCCAGCCCCAATCACACTTCCACATAGCAGTGTTAAACGCAGCCTGTACAAGGAGTGCCAGAACACCCTGGGACTAAACATATGGGCTCCTCTAGAATATCCTCACCAATCTCAACCTCACACATGCGCACATACACATACTCACACATGCTCTATCTTTCTCACTCGCTCTCTCCCTTTTGCATTCTGCTAGATTCCGAAAACTATAACATGGTAACGCTATACTTGATCATTTCATTGAGGAGACATTGTATTGACAGACAGTATGTGTGTGATTGTGTGGTGTGAGCCTGGTTAAAGTATAGCTGGTGATGTGCTGTTCCACCTCAGGTATTTACATGTCAGAGAGAAAAGCATCCGGCAGAGCTACAGGGGACAGTCCCACTGCAGTAAACGCCAACGCCCCATACACACACACACACAAATGCAGCCACATGCACACGCACACAGACACACGCACGGCTTCGGCCCAGATCTTTATCTCATACCCCCTCCCACACACACACACACACACACAGCTAACACTATAGTTACTGAGGCAGCTTTCTGTACACATCAGCAGAATGTAAAGGTGCAGACAGCAGGAGAAATAAAGACAAACATACCATCATTATACCATTAATAACACTGTTTAATCAACTACACAATTCAACATAGTCATGTTGATATTTTAAGATAATTATGGTTCATGGCTGTAAATT
The DNA here is from genome assembly GCF_020615455.1 of Coregonus clupeaformis. Classification (NCBI taxonomy): domain Eukaryota; kingdom Metazoa; phylum Chordata; class Actinopteri; order Salmoniformes; family Salmonidae; genus Coregonus; species Coregonus clupeaformis. The sequence goes on from NC_059202.1 coordinate 8,258,336, forward strand.
ACATATTTGATTTTAACGTTAAATTAAATGAGGGTTTTGTCCAATAAGCACTTTCACAAAAACTAATATTTTCAGGGATGACAGGAGATTCTGAAACTTGTATAAATACAGAGGTTGACAAGTTGACAACAATTTCATTACTATACAACAGCACTTAATAAATATCAGCCATTTTAATCAAATACTAGTAGAGAGAGTGAGAGCGAGAGCAAGAGAGAGAGAGAGAGATTATAGGCTGGTGTAATGTAGTCAGTAGGTATACAGTATATTTCCTCCCTCTCAGTAGATATGTATTGAGTTAGTCTTGTCCATGGAGGGCTTTAACATTGATTGTGATCATTAAATACATCCGTTCCAAATGGCAGCATGGCGTTCCAGACGCCAATACTACCAATATAAGCAACACAGACATATTCAAATCAATCCGCCCATATGAGCGGGGAAATTAATCTTATGGGAAATAAAAAAACAAAATTGGAAAATAGAGCAGTTAGCCAGTACACATTAACTTGCAAATTGTTAATGTCTAATTGTTTGTATGCTATATTTTAGTTTCCTGTTTTTAATTGTATAAATTATATTTAGTTGATTTATATTCAGTATGTATTGGATTCTCATCCGATTTGCATCTACCAATACCATTTCTGATCACCTGGTCCTCATTTATAAAATGTACTTACATTTTCATGATTCTACATTTCAGAGCATGATCAGTGTATGAATGTAAAGTATGTGTAAAACACAAATAATATTTTTTACACACATTGATGAATTCACACAAGCATGTTTGAATTATTAATCACACATTAAAAATGTAAAATGCATTTAACCACAATGAGAGATAAATAGAGGGATGGTGGGAGAGAGAGAGAGGAGAGAGAGACTGAGGGGCCTCAGGCGTGGGTCAAAGGATCAAGGTCTTCCTCCTCAGAGACGAATGCTCTCCTGTCTTCTCCTCTCCTCTCTTCTCCTTTCCTCTGTTCTCTAAGCATTGGGAGGAAGTGTACTGTATTGATTAACTATCAGATGATTCCGATAGGGCCTGATCAATAAGACTTTGTATGAAAGCCAGGCAGGAACCTCCCTCTACATTCAGAACACACGCACTCACACCCACACACACGCAAACACACACAATCATAGATCCAGGGCAGCGATGCAGTCCCAGAGGACATCTTAATGCTGTGTTTCCTCTTTGTTTGTTGTCTACCCGGTATCTCACTCTCGCTGTCTATGTGTCATTGACTGGTTAAAGCAGGGGGATTATATGCTGTTGATGTCTCACTCACTTCGCCTCTGAAGGAGCTCAGTGACATGCATCAATCAAATCAAATGATTAGTACTGTATGTGCGTGTGTGTAGAGGGGTGAGAGGGGTGTAAGAGAGTCTCAGCTTGCTGCTCCTTACCACTTCGAGAGCAGAGGAAGATGGGTGTAAGGGGCCCAGCTGTAGCACTACTGCCCCTAGGGGCCACAGAAGGGGGTGCTGGATCTATAACTGGGTGGACCTCGTCCTCCTGTACCCCATCCCTCTCTCCCTGAGGATAGTGTGTGTGGTGAGTGTTGCAGCCGGCCCTTACATGCCCCCACACAGCCTAAAGAAAATATATGAAAAATAAAAAAAGATTTGTAGAGCTTTGGGGATGCCATAGTGTGTTGTTGTTTCTTCTCTATCCTAGTGAGATATTCTGGACACCTTTATAAATTGCTCTAAATCTCCCTGTCCTCAATTCCTTGCTAAGGGTGTGTATGTGTGTGTGTGCGTATGTACGTGAAGGAACAGTAACAAGACAGCTGTGGTCTACAGATTACAACAGAACAGAACAGTTGAGTGTGCTTCTACATTTGCATTGCTTGCTGTTTGGGGTTTTAGGCTGGGTTTGTGTATAAGCACTTTGTGACAAAAAGGGCTTTATAAATACATTTGATTTGTATATAGTAGGATAGAGTGGGGTAAGTTGAGCCATATTTTTACATTCAGCATCACTCCTTCAAGGGAAATATACTATTCTTTCTAACAAAGATATCTACATATATTTCAGGATGCTGTGTATCCCTGGAAATAATCAGAATTCATGTAAACATTACAGTTTGGAAAAAATTGCTTGTCCAAAAAAGTGGTCTCTTGGCACAACTTACCCTGGGGATGGGGTAAATTGAGCCACGGGACAGGGTAAGTTGAGCCACTTATTAATTTAATTGTACTGAATTAAATATCACCACTACCTTTTTAAACCATGTCTATCTTTATTTGCCAAACACAATCACTTTTTTGTATTTTAATCAACTTTTAACACAGGCTTAACACTTAAACACTGTTAACATAGGCCAGGCCCTGTGTTAAATCATATCCCAGCGATAATGACTTGCATTACACCTGGGAAGAAAACACTTACGTTTGTTCAACTTGCCATTGGCTGAACTTACCCCAAGGCAAACATTTTGACTATATTAGCCCACACAGCTACAAGGATGCACTTTCATGCTAGGTTTAGGACCTCACATTGAAGCTTATAGAGACTCCAACTGATATATAGAACAACCTTCAAAGTTTCTACTTTGGTTTAGATACAAGCATCATGAAACCTCTAACACAATACATTTATTTGATTTGGGGAAAATCCGTTTTTTGGACTGAACTTGCTTACCACTTTTTCCATGTGGTTTCTTCCTTCACAGACTCCATTAAAAATGATGATCTCTTCCTACATATTTGGTCAAATAATTCATTTTGTGTATGGTTGCCTAGAAACAAAGGTGGCTAAACTTACCCCTTTGGCTCAACTTACCCTACTCTCCCCTACAGTGCTGAACTGCTGTTGAACACCATGCAGGGAACAAAGCAGTGTTTGTTTAACAGTGAGAGGGACTCTTTCAGGCATCAGCTGACTAACCAGTTGTGAGAATGATGCAGGTCAGCCGTGTGATTGGTTAGTCAATGTGTCAATCACTCTTTGGCCCTGCCCAATGTTTCCTGGTAGAGAGGGTTGAGTGGAGAGTAGTTCCGGGTCAAAGGGCGCTGTGCTGCTCACTGACCACAAGAAACAGCCTTTATAGGCCAATTCTGATTAGTCCCCTTCTCCCTGAAATGTACACTCATTTTGATTCCTTTCAATAGGATCCTGTCAACTGCGTGCAAACATTGAAATGACCACAGACACATACTACAAGAAACAGTCTTTAATGTGTCCTTTCTCTTCTTCTTCTTTACAGAAACCATGACAGAGGAATGGTGATGTCTTATCAACGTCGCTCCATGGCACCGGACTGCAACAAAGCACAACGTCCACACAACGTCTCCAAACCACCCATAAACCAACCAACAGTCCCTGTACAGAAGTCCAGACGGACCCAGTCACCCAACACTGTCTTTCATGAAGAGATTATTGACAGAAACAAATGACAACAAAACTAAACACCCAAGAAAAATACTTAATGTTTGATTCAACGACTAAAACTCCTGGATTCCCTCTTCCTCTGACATCACCAGTAGCTACGGATGCAATTCTGACTCAACATGACAAAGATACAGTACCTCCTCATTGTAAATAGCATTTTGTAGAGTATTCTATGTAATAATATGTAGGTTGGAGGTCTTTAACTGTAGACAGACAATGTAGAGGGGAGAAGTGATGACACGTGAGTCCCATTTAGCACATTATATAAATGTAAATAATGTATAGTTGGGCCTCATATGAAACAAAACTACTGCGTCTGTATATAGACATGAAACCATACCTCTATGTATATAGGCATTACATTATACCTTCTTATTTCTCCAATCCCCCTAAACTAGCACAATGATACTCACCACTCCCTATATCTCTGTAGACAGACATAGAATAGATATATACAGGAGGAGAATGGAGACACAGACAGAAGATACACACACACAGTGTGTGATGCAGGTGACAACACACTGGAGTGAAAAACACAGGCCCACTTTGGCTGGAACTGGTGAACTCTCCCTGCCCTGCCACAAAGACGGTCAGAGGGGACGTGTTGCCACTCTCTTCTCCTCTCCCTTTAGTGTTAAACTACCACATCTCTGAACACAATTCAACCTGTAGCCACAGCTTAGCTATTAGATAAGATGTATTTCTACATGTATTTTACTCCCCTTAGTGAAGTGACGGGTCCAGTTCAAAGGTTTGGCAGTTTTCTACAGTCCACTCAATGTACAAACTTGATTGGTTTTCATCTCCACTCCCTCCCATTCCTGATTGGCTAGTCCTCCTCTCTCCTCTAGTCCTGATGATGCTGTTGATAGTCAGTGGGAATGTCCATCAGACGGCCTGCAGGCCCGTAGGCCTCTCTGAGACCAGGTGCTCGCTTAGCTCCCACAGGCTGGCTGCAGTGGCCTGGTCTTCGGCCTGGGGGGAGGGTAGGCAGCGGAAACAGTTGTTGAAGTACATGTGCCACCGAAACCCTCCAGCTCCGGAGCTAATGCACAGTACACTGTGGTGGCTGCCCCCTGTTGCTGTGAACACACAGACAGAGAGAGAGATACACACACAGGTCAACATGGAGGACCCTGATCAACATTATCTTTGTTGGAGGAGAGGACCGTCAGAGAGATACACAGAGACCCTCTTGTCCGCCAAGAGACAAAGGATATCCTGCCACCCTAAAGATGCTGCCAAGACCTCCACCAGAATAAACACACACCTGGACTCAGCGACCCCCTCATCGTTCCTGCATGACCCCAGAGCATCTGTACGAGATAGAGAAGGAACTCCACACAAATGGAAAGAGAGATATCGAGAGGATGAACTCCATAGACACCCCTCTCTGCCACCGCCCATAATGATGGGACAGTGTTACCATGGGGACCATGGCCATGTATATATATTTATATACATATATTTATTTCTATATTGTGTGTGAACAGGACTGCTGACTATCCACAGAGTGCATGCTGATGTATAGGTGGTAAATACAATGATAACTGTCCACAAAACAGCACAGATCTCTGCAAAGAAATACTACCATTTTAGAATGCCCCAATCTCCATGGGATGGTGGCGATTGTTCATTCAGATTTAAAGCAAAACACAGCAAAATATGTTGGACTTGCAATCTCTACAGCTGCAATATTTTGTTGTTATTTTGTGGAGGTTTGCACACCGCAAGGGCTGTTTTATGGACAGAGGATGTGGCCCACGGTGTTCTAGACTGGGGAGGAGGGAGCAGCTCTCTCCAGGGTTCTATAAACACAGTCTATAAGTGAACATACAGTATATGTGATGATTACACATCTGTTTATGTTCACATCATCTAGCGATTCATGAGGGAAGTCAGACATTGGCTTTTATTCAGAGGTTTGGCAGGGTAAAGAGTAATATGCTGAGAATAGTGCTCTTGTACACACACACACACACACACACACACACACACACACACACTATACATGCATGCACACGCTCGCAAACCCCACTGCCCCCTACCCATCTCTCTTCTCTCTCTCAAAAAGAGCAGACAACCCTCCCTACCCTATACTCTAGAATTAAGTGGGAAATTACTACTCTATTTCTCAGTTAAAATCTAAAATCCAGTATTCCATAGTCTGTAGTCATACTGTACTGAGACATGCCTCCCTAATTACCGTCACAGTCGGTAATTAGGAGCGGAGAGAGGGAAAGAGAAGGAGGGAGAGCAAGAGAGAGTGAGAGCGACAGGAAGAGAGATTCAACAGCATTTGAAACAGGCAGAGGAAGAAACAGACGTCAGAGAGAATTACAGCCAGAAGTCAGGCGCTCAGAGGGATCTTTCATGTAGCCCTGCTGCTGGCTAAAAGCTGCTGTGACGTTGTGAGAAGAGACTGTTCTGGAGCTGACTTCTATAGAGACACATGAAATAGTTCTCCCTGGCTCACTGCTATTTATCTACAAATGAGACTGGTGGAGAGCACTGATGAGAGACTGCAGAGCAGAGAACAGTTTAGTACAGTGCACTGGCACAGCAGCAGAAGTCTGTACGCTCACTCACACACGCATGCATGGAAACACACACACTAATACACACCCACTTCAAAGGCCCAGCCTCATTGAGACTCATTTTAGCATCAGCAGCCCAAGCTGGCAGACCTTAACACAGGAATACACACACATACGGAAATATGCTCAAACTGCTCCAGCACACACACACACTCATTAAGATCTAGAAAGACACACTCTCACACAGATGCACAAACATATTCACAGAATAAAGTGCATGCACACATACACACTCTCATTGAGAAATACAGACACACTAAACAAACTTCCTACTCAGTGTTGGTAGTAGCAGTGGCAGATCGAGGCAGTTAGAAACAGCAGATGAAACAACTGCATCTCTCTGTCTCCCTCCCTGCCAGCACACTGATAACTCTATACACCTCACAGGACTGGCACATCAAAAGCTTACAAATGTCACTCAGTGTCTAACAGACACACGCAGATGCAGACCCAGACCCAGAACATTCACACTTCCAAAGCAGGGTGGCATATCATTTAGCTAACTCTCAGATAAGGTATTTGCTTTAGAACATACACACAAACTCATTGGAAGATGGAATATATTTGCCTGCTCATCTCACTCTACTTCCAGGGTCATCTTTTTCACACTGTTTTAGGTAAAGGGTGGTCAAGCAATACATTGGAATGATTTACACCTGATCTGAAAATACTACACTGATTAGCTCCACTGCACAGCTGTGGACTCTGTGTGCTCTTAGGGAAACTGCACACACAGCAGAGAGAAAGGGAGGGAAGGAGGATTGAGAAAGAGAGAGTGAGTGTCTGTACACAGGGATTCTCTTCTTGGTGTTTAGCGCTGCCCTCTCACTACTTGACCTGGTGACTCCTGTAATAGATAAGCCTGATGAGATTAGACATTAACATGCTGAACCATCCACCACCAGTATCTATCTATCTATCTATCTATCTATCTATCACACACAGACAGAGAAAGGGAGAGAGTGTATTTTTTAGTATTTTATTAGGATCCCCATTAGCTGTTGCAAAAGAGAGAGAGAGGGAGAGAGAGAGAGAGAGCAGGGGAATGGGCTGGGTCAAAGACATGCGCACACACAAACCTCACACACACACATACTAACACACACTCGCTCTCTGATTTATACACTCAAACACTCTCACAGACACACACACTCCATCACTCCTGATATGTACAGTAACCCAACAGATGTGTTGTATAATCATGTAAATTATAGATAATACCTTTACATTTTAGGTGTCGACCAACCAATGTCTCTTTCTGTTTTTCTACTAGCATCTTGTCAATGTCAATTCTGAATCTGATATACATCGTTTTACAGAGAAATGGCTGAGTTTTCTTGGGGTTGTTATGTTCCTATTAGACAGAACTGACCACTGCACACTGGTGAGTGGAGAGGAGAGGGTTAACGGAGTATACGCCAACTGTCCCCTAGACATTACAAAAAATAACCTGAACTAAAAAGGGGGGAAAAGGGAGCAAACTAAAATCACTACCGCCATCACTTCAGCAATATACTAGAAATGTGACAAGCCAAAGTAGCAGGGTCCTAGCCAACCAGAGCGTCTCCAATACATTTCCACACACAGAACCTCTGCATAGGGAGAATCTCTATGCTTTAAGAGCTGAAAAGAACAGCCACCAGTAACCTGACCCTGTCTGGCCAGAACCCTCACTGCTCTGGAAACTGGTCCTGGATCACATTTATGTCTTCCAATTTTCAAAATAATGAACATGTTCTTTGGAAAGTATTCTGCAATATTTAACTGTTAAACAGACACAATTCAATGTATTGAAAAGCAAGGTGGGAGAGAATGGAGATATTGGTGTTGAATCAGTATACTGCATCTCAGAGTTGTTTGGTGTTGTCTTCATAGTATAACATGTTACTGTGGTGATCTCTAACCATGTCCAATCACTATGTGCTTGTATAGTACAACAATAAAATAAGAAGCATTGTGCTATTTGTTAGCATAGGGGTATTGTACCAGAGAAAAAAAAAACTGGTTGGAAATAATGTTTTCTTTCTGCCTCATCAAGGTTGTGTTCTATCATTCTGTCATACAAGCGTTCCCTGATAATATGCGTGTGACCCTTTACCCAGACATCTGTAGTTATGTAATTGACCTCTGACCCCTGACCCCTGACCTGTAAATACACCCAGTACTGTAGAGCAGTCTGTTTTTGTCCCACCCCGTCCTGTCCTGTACATAATAACATGTAAATACCAAACAGCTATGCATGCTGACACTCTAGCACTTCTTTCAGGTACTTTTATAATCCCAAACTTCTCATATGGCATGTGCTGAAAATCAACTAGAAAAAAATATTTCAAAAAATGAAAAGAGAATAATGAAAAAGAACCAGACGATGATATCCTGGACAACGTGTCAAGTCTTACAGTTTTCTTACTCCAGTAGGTGCTTCTCTTCTGTTCCTTTAACTGTCATTCTGTCATTCTTACTGTGGTCGAACCGTTCTGGTCAAGGTTCTGTTCAGTTGTCTTGATGTGGGAAGGGTTGAGGCAAAGCAGAGAGGCAATCTGTACAGAGTGTTAACAACTAAAGCCTGGTTAAGTAGCTGTGTCCACAACTATCACAGGGGAGCATACTCCTTTCCTCTTGTGAAGAGAGCAGACAGGGGGAAATGGATTGTGGTGTAGTCTTGTTCTTTTTTACAGATCACGAATTGGAACTGTGTAGGCTATAGAACAAGCTTACATGATAAAAGGGTCACTGAAACTAGTAGGACCAGTATTTGAGATTTGCCTCAGCCCTAGGACCCAGCCTGTCTGTGATAACAGTCTCACATAAAGGTCTATGCCATTAAGGAGAAGATAGGACTCCAACAGGACTGTGTGCTTTTGTTGATCCTTGAGGAATGTTTATTTTCAACCCCATGGCGTTCACAATAGATGGAAGTGTCTGATTGTTAATCTGTGCTAAAGATATTTTACATTTAATAAATTATCATTGTAACAAAAACACGTCTGCTTGCTTGTCGTCTCTGGCCCATTTTTGTGTAATAGAGAGAGCGAGAGACAGAGTCAGCACAAAAAATTGTCCAGCACAACAACACCCCCTCAACGAGACCCGGAGAGCTGGAGGTGGAGAGAGACATGTCTGCACTCTGGACTGTGGTGAGACAACATCAACAGGAGAAAGAGCAGGAGCAGGAGAAGAACAGAGCATTAGAGGAGAGGATAAGAGTGCTGGAAGAGAGGGTGAGGGGGATGGCGTGTGACAGAGAACAACCCATTAAAGAGCTGGCCACCCCCGCAGAGAAGCCAGCAGAACAGCCCACCTCAGATCCTGACCAAAGTCTCGACACCACAGCAGAACAGACAAATGAAGAACCCCAAGCCCAGGGGATATCACCCCCTCGGAGCACCCCCCGTCAGCCACCCTGATAGCCCTCCTGACAACCCCCCCACACCCACTGAGGACATACACAAGCCACAGATTGTACTTTATGGACTCAAAAGGGAAATATATACAAGAAAACACAGTGTCTAAACTCTGGTGTCCAAACACCCAGAGCACCCTAGACCTTCTGTCTGAGGACCAACTAGGGTCAGCCAGCCACATAATAATACACACAGGCACAAACGACCTGAGAGCACAGCAGGAAAGGGTGGCCACAGCACTCAAGGGAGCGATTTGAAAAAGCTTCTTCTACTTTCCCCAACGCACAAGTGGTTATCTCCACCCTGCTACCATACAGCGGGTAAACACAAGTATTTCCCGTGACTGTGCCTCAAAACCAAATGTTTACCTGGCCCACCACTCTACATCCAGACCACAGCACCACCAGCCACATCCACACCCCCACCCCCAACCAATCAATACCCCCCCAAACCAACCATGCCCACACCCCATATAGGCCTCCTCAGATCAGACCTATGCCCCTCCTGCCCACCCCATGCCCCCCACTCCCGCAAAGAGGGCCTCAACATGAAAGTCACACATATGCCCAGGCCGTGAGCAGGCAAACAGGCCCAACCCCCACTATTACACTAGCCAAAGCCAATGGCATGTACCAGATGGTCAGCAGGCTCTGCTCACACTTACTGGTCTGAGGCCAAACCACACGACTAACAACATTGGACACTTTATGGAACACAAATCCTTCACTATCTCATCCTGGAATATCCAAGGCCTGAGGTGATCTGCCTTTGGCCTAAAGAGCAGGAACCAGGACTTCACCAAAGAAATCAGAAATACAGACATTGTCATCCTACAAGAAACATTGTATAGTGGAGATGGACCCACTGGTTGCCTTCTAGGTTACAGAGAGCTGGTAGTCCCATCCACCAAACTACCAGGTGTGAAACAGGGAAGGGACTCAGGGGGTATGCTAATTTGGTATAGAGCAGACCTAACTCACTCTATTAAATTAATCAAAACAGGAAATTCCAAATGAAATTATCTCAACAGAGAAAAATGATGTCCTCCTGTGTGCTACCTATATCCCCTCACTAGAATCTCCATACATCTTCTCCATCAATCATTTCCAGGCCCAGGGACATGTACTAGTCTGTGGTGACCTAGATGCCAGAACTGGACAAGAACCTGACACCCTCAGCACACAGGGTGACAAACACCTACCTGGAGATGACAGCATTCCCTCTCCCATATGCCCCCCTAGGCACAATTACGACAACATAACCAACAAAAACGGGTCACAACTCCTGCAGCTCTGTCGCACGCTGGGTATGTACACAGTCAATGGCAGGCTTCGAGGGGACTCGTTTTACATTTTAGTCATTTAGCAGACACTCTTATCCAGAGCAACTTACAGTTAGTGAATACATATTTTTTTATACTGGCCCCCCGTGGGAATCAAACCCACAACCCTGGCGTTGCAAACGCCATGCTCTATCAACTGAGCTACATCCCTGCCGGCCATTCCCTCCCCTACCCTGGACGACGCTGGGCCAATTGTGCGCCGCCCATGAGTCTCCCGGTCGCGGCCGGCTGCGACAGAGCCTGGATTCAAACCAGGATCTCTAGTGGCACAGTTAGCACTGCGATGCAGTGCCTTAGACCACTGCGCCACTCAGGAGTCGGTACACTATAGTAGGTACACCGTAGTAGTACAGTAGACTACTTTATCACTGACCTCAACCCAGAGTGTTCACAGTCAGCCCACAGACACCCATATCAGATCACAGCAAAATCACAGTCTACTTGAACAGAGCAATACTCAATCATAAGGCATCAAAGCCAAAGGAACTGAATAATATTAAGAAATGATATAGCTGAAATGAAAGTAGTGTGGAAACCTACCAAAAAACAATTAGGCAACAACAAATTCAATCCCTTTTAGACAACATCCTGGACAAAACGTTCCACTGTAATAGTGAAGGTGTAAACTTGGCAGTAGAAAACCTAAACAGTATATCTGACCTCTCAGCTTCCCTATCAAATCAAAACATTTCAAGCATAAACCCTAAGAAATGACAAATGGTTTGATGAAGAATGCAAAACCCTAAGAAAGAAATTGATAAACCTATCCAACCAAAAACATAGAGACCCAGAAAACCTGATCCTTCACTATGGTGAATCACTAAAACAATACAGAAATACACTAGGGAAAAAGAAGGAACAGCACGTCAGAAATCAGCTCAATGTAATTGAAGAATCCATAGACTCTAACCACTTCTGGGAAAATTGGAAAACACTAAACAAACAACAACACGAAGAGTTATCTATCCAAAACGGAGATGTATGGATAAACCACTTCTCCAATCTTTTTGGCCCTATAACAAAGAACAAAGAACTAACAATAAAACCATATACATGATCGAATACAAATCTTAGAATCAAATATTAAAGACTACCAGAACCCACTGGATTCTCCAATTACATTGAATGAACTACATGACAAAATACAAACCCTACAACCCAAAAAGGCCTGTGGTGTTGATGGTATCCTAAATGAAATTATAAAATATACAGACCACAAATTCCAATTGGCTATACTTAAACTGTTTAACATCATCCTCAGCTCTGGCATCTTCCCCAATATTGGGAACCAAGGACTGATCACCCCAATCCACAAAGGTGGAGACAAATTTGACCCCAATAACTACCGTGGGATATGCGTCAACAGCAACCTTGGGAAAATCCTATGCATTATCATTAACAGCAGAGTTGTACATTTCCTCAGTGAAAACAATGTACTGAGCAAATGTCAAATTGTCGTTTTACCAAATTACCATACGACAGACCACATATTCACCCTGCACACCCTAATTGACAAAGAAACAAACCAAAACAAAGGCTAAGTTTTCTCATGCTTTGTTGATTTCAAAAAAGCTTTTGACTCAATTGGCATGAGGGTCTGCTATACACATTTATGGAAAGTGGTGTTGGGGGAAAAACATACAACATTATAAAATATATGTACACAAACAACAAGTGTACGGTTAAAATTGTCAAAAAAACACGCACATTTGTTTACACAAGGCCGTGGGGTGAGACAAGGATGCAGCTTAAGCCCCACCCTCTTCAACATAAATATCAACGAATTGGCGAGGGCACTAGAACAGTCTGCAGCATCCGGCCTCACCCTACTAGAATCTGAAGTCAAATGTTTACTGTTTGCTGATGATCTGGTGCTTCTGTCCCCAACCAAGGAGGGCCTACAGCAGCACCTAGATCTTCTGCACAGATTCTGTCAGACCTGGGCCCTGACAGTAAATCTCAGCAAGACAAAAATAATGGTGTTCCAAAAAAGGTCCAGTTGCCAGGACCACAAATACAAATTCCATTTAGACACCTTTGCCCTAGAGCACACAAAAAACTATACATACCTTGGCCTAAACATCAGCGCCACAGGTAACTTCCACAAAGCTGTGAACGATCTGAGAGACAAGGCAAGAAGGGCCTTCTATGCCATCAAAAGGAACATTAAATTCAACATACCAATTAGGATCTGGCTAAAAATACTTCAATCAGTTATAGAACCCATTGCCCTTTATGGTTATGAGGTCTGGGGTCTGCTCACCAACCAAGAATTAACAAAATGGGACAAACACCAAATTGAGACTCTGCATGCAGAATTCTGCAAAAATATCTTCTATGTACAACGTAAAACACCAAATAATGCATGCAGAGCAGAATTAGGCCAATACCCGCTATTTATCAAAGCCATTAAATTCTACAACCACCTAAAAGGAAGCGATTCCCAAACCTTCCATAACAATGCCATCACCTACAGAGAGATGAACCTGGAGAAGAGTCTCCTAAGCAAGCTGGTCCTGGGGCTCTGTTCACAAACACAAACAGACCTCACAGAGCCCCAGGACAGCAACGCAATAAGACCTAACCAAATCATGAGAAAACAAAAATATAATTACTTGACACATTGGAAAGAATCAACAAAACAAACTGAGCAAACTAGAATGCTATTTGGCCCTAAACATAGAGTACACCGTGGCAGAATACCTGACCACTGTGACTGACCCAAACTTAAGGAAAGCTTTGACTATGTACAGACTCAGTGAGCATAGCCTTGCTATTGAGAGAGGCCGTCGTAGACAGACCTGGCTCTCAAGAGAAGACAGGCTATGTGCACACTGCCCACAAAATGAGGTGGAAACTGAGCTGCACTTCCTAACCTCCTGCCAAATGTATGACCATATTAGAGAGACATATTTCCCTCAGATTACACAGACCCACAAAGAATTTGAAAACAAACCCAATTTTGATAAACTCCCATATCTATTTGGTGAAATCTATTTGGTGAAATACAGCAGCCTTTTGTACTTTAACTATTTCCACATAACCTCCTGCCAAATGTATGATAATATTAGAGATACATATTTCCCTCAGATTACACAGACCCACAATTTTGATAAACTCCCATATCTATTGGGTGTGCCATCACAGCAGCAAGATTTGTGACCTGTTGCCACAAGAAAAGGGCAACCAGTGAAGAACAAACACCATTGTAAATACAACCCATATTTAAGTTGATTCATTTTGCCTTTTGTACTTTAACTATTTACATATAATATGACATTTGAAATGTTTTTATTCTTTTGGAACTTTTGTGAGTGTAATGTTTACTGTATTTTTTTTAAATTGTGTATTTCACTTTTGTTTTTTATCTATTTCACTTGCTTTGGCAATGTAAACATATGTTTCCCATGCCAATAAAGCCCTTAAATTGAACAAAAGTGAGGACAATCCTAAAAATCCTAAAAATAAAAATAGTGAAACATTAAAAAATGTATCATTTTTAGATAAAACTATACTAAATACATTCACATCACCAAATAATTGATTAAAACACGGTTTTGCAATGAAGGTCTACACTAACATCAACAGCACTGTAGGGTAGCACCATGGTGTAGCAGGAGGACAGCTAGTTTCCGTCCTCCTCTGGGTACATTAACTTCAATACAAAACCTAGGAGGCTCATGGTTCTCACCCCCTTCCATAGACTTACACAGTAAATATGAAACTTCCGGAGGACGTCCTCCAACCTATCAGAGCTCTTGCAGCATGAACTGACATGTTGCCCACCCAATCAAAGGATCAGAGAATGAATCTAGTACTGAAAGCATAAGCTAGCACTGCAGTGCATAAAATGTGGTGAGTAGAAGCATGAGAGAGAGAGATAGCTATATTTCTTTGTATTTTTTTCACTTTCAATTTCACTTAGCTAGCCTACTCAAACACCCTGCACAAACAGAGTGGGATGCTATGTTAGCTAGCTGGCTATGGCTATCCAACACTGGAACTCTTCCAAGTCAAGGTAAGCTTTTGGTTTTATTAATTTATTGCCAGCTGGTGTAACTGCTAAACTGCTTGCTGACTGTACTGCATGACTGTAGCGGATTTACTAACGCATTAGTTCTAGTAGTTATGTTGACAATGACGTTAGCTAATATGGTGATAAAGATGTAGGCTGTGTGTAGCGGTTATGATATGAAGGTTTGGCTTGGAAAGGTTATTTCGCCTGGTCAAAGACAGCTGAATTGTTGTGCACTGAAGTCCACAAGCAAAGGCAAAAGGTGAGAGAAAGAGAGCGCGTTGATGCAAGAAGGAATTATACGAGCAAAGTGATCATGCTGTTTGTATGTGGCTGCTATGAAAGTGAACGGTGTTTGCGTGTGATCAGGGGTGTATTCATTCTGCCGATTATGTTGAAAAGAAAATCTTAAACGGAAGCAAACGGAATGAAAATCTTAAATGGAAGCAAACGGAATGAACGGGGATAAACATACCTGAATGTCCAATAGAAACTCTCGTTTGCAACTGTTGGACTAATGATTACACATGAGATCAGCTAGATGCAGTCAAGAGTGTGCAAGGCGGTCTTGAATGTGTAACTGTCTGTCACCTTCATTACTCACATTTTTCTCTCGACCTGTGCACCTACGTTGTAAACTTTCATTCATAGGCTAGGTTGTAGCAACATCATGATGGGTACTGAGAAAATGTGAGTATCATGTAGTATCCTAAACCTATCGATGTTACATTGAGCTGGGTGAATGGAATATGAATGACAGTCATCCAATATGCTGTAATAGAAATAAGGCCATGCTCCTAAAACAAATTATCGTCCTCCCTCAACTTAAACGACACCGACCGCAACTGGTGTGTGTGTGTTTACCCTAGCCCTCAGCGGCGCTAGCCTCTGCGAGCCGACAGCCCATCTGAGCGTGCCTGGCCCAGCTGTGAGGGGAATCCTGGATAATGCGGTCCAGTCAGATAAACAGCCTGACCCTCCATTCAGCCTGACCAACCAACCGTGAGGGGAGGGATTAACACCACAAACACACCTCTAAAAACACCCCAACGGTCCCACTCAAGACTCCACAGTCACCCCCATAACCTCAGCACACTAACGCATAAGCGCAGCCATCCCCACCACTGGAAACAAATGGCTTGTCCAGCATAATGCTGTTCTTGCCATTCTAATGGGAGAGCCCTCTAAGGCGCTGGCCTCTGCTCCTCAGTATGTTTTACACTCTATTAAAGAACCGTCATTAGCCCCTAGGCCTGCTGGGTAATACAGGGCCCTGGGCAGCCTATTCCCCTGAGGGGCATTAGGAACAGGATGGAGAGACCATACACCTAACCCTGGCTCCACATCTCTCCATCTGAAGAACATTAGGATAGAGAATGGAGAGCCCATACACCTCCAGCCCCCGCTACAGCTTTCTCTTACATCTACCCTCTCTGTTTGCCACACTCCGCCATCTCTTCCTCACCTCCAACTCCTGCAGCGTGTGTGTGGGAGGGTGTGGGAACACATGCTTATCTGGTAAACAAAGGGAGGTAAGGATGAGCGAGGAGAGAAAATAGTAGGGAAGAAGGGGATGAGACAAGGGGGGACAAAATGAGAAAGAGAAAGGAAGGAGGAGAGGAGAGGAGAAAGGAGGGTTTTAGGAGAAGAAGCATACAAGTGGGAAACGATGAGAGTGAGAAGGACTTGGGCAGTGACTGTGAAACTCAATTTTATCTTGGGAGAGGACTTGTGAGGTGATCGTCTTCAGCTAGTTATTGTCTCCTAATAAAAGCAACATATGTCAATACAATAAAAGGCCTTATTGAACAGCTCTTCATTAAAGAGCGGCAGTAAGGAGAGAGGGGCTCTGGCACAGGGAGGAGATTAAAAGGCCTGGTCTGAATGGGAGAATAGGAGTTTCTCTATAGGATGACACTATGGGGGCATGTAGGACTATAAAACAGCTGAATTAAACATGAAGAGGACTGGATGCTTTATTGGGCGTGATCTCACTCACTCTCACTCCCACTCTTCCTCACTTTCTCTTCTAACCTCTCTCTCTTTCTCCCTGTCACTCCCTCTCTTTCCCACTCCTACGTCCCTTCTAAGACCCTCTCAAACTTTTACAGATGCACCATTGAGAGCATTCTGTCGGGCTGCATCACCGCCTGGTACGGCAACTGCCCCGCCCTCAACCGCATGACTCTCTAGAGGGTGGTGCGAGCAGCCCAACGCATCACCGGAGGCACGCTGCCTGCCCTCCAGGACATCTACAGCACACAGTGTCAAAGGAAGACAAAGAAGATCTTTAAGGACCTCAGTCACCCGAGCAATGGACTGTTCCTACAGTGCCTTCAGAAAATATACACACCCCTTGACTTTTTCCACATTTTGTTGTGTTACAGCCTGAATTTAAAATGGATTTAATTTAGATTTTGTGTCACTGATCTACACACAATACCCATAATGTCAAAGTGGAATTTTGTTTGTAGAACATTTTAGAAATCAATAAAACATTTAAAGCCGAAATGTCTTGATTCAATAAGTGTTCAACCCCTTTGTTATGGTAAGCCTAAATAAGTAAAAATGTGCTTAAGACATCGCATAATAAGTTGCATGGACTCATTCCGTGTTCAATAATAGTGGTTAACACGATTATTTTATGACTACCCCATCTCTGTACCCCACATACCCCATATCTGTAAGGTCCCTCAATCGAGTAGTGAATTTCAAGCACAGATTCAACCACAAAGACCAGGGAGGTTATTAAATGTCTCGCAAAGAAGCGCACCAATTGGGAGATTAATTAAAAAATTAAAATGAAAAAATGACGCTGATCCCTTTGAGCATGGTGAAGTTATTAATTAGGCTTTGGATGGTGTATCAATAGATACAGGCGTCCTTCCAAACTCAGTTGGCGGAGAGGAAGGAAACTGCTCAGGGATTTCACCATGATCACTGTGATATTAAAACAGTTACAGAGTTTAACGGTTGTGATATGAGAAAACCGTGGATGGATCAACATTGTAGTTACTCCACAATACTAACCTAAATGACAGAGTGAAAAGAAGGAAGCTTGTACATAATACAAATATTCAAAAACATGCATCCTGTTTGCAACAAGGCACTTAAGTAATACTGCAATACATTTGGCAAAGAAAGGAACTTTTTGTCCTGAATACAAAGCGTTATGTTTGAGGCAAATCCAACACAACACAACACTGAGTACCACTCTTCATATTTTCAAGCATGGTGGTGGCTGCATCATGTTATGGGTATGCTTGTCATTGGCAAGGACTAGAGATTTTTTTGGGATAAAAAGAAACGGAATACAGCTATAAGCACAGACAACATCCTACAGGGAAACCTGGTACAGTCTGCTTTCCAACAGACACTGGGAGACAAATTCTCCTTTCAGCAGGACAATAACCTAAAACACAAGGCCAAATCTACACTGGAGTTGCTTACCAAGATGACATTGAATGATCCTGAGTGGCCTGGTTACAGTTTTGACTTAGATCGGCTTTGAAATTTATGGCAAGACTTGAAAATGACTGTCAAGCAATGATCAACAATCAACTTGACAGAGCTTGAATAATTCTTTTAAGAATAATGGTCTAATATTGTACAATCCAGGTGTGCAAAGCTCTTAGAGATTTACCCAAAAAGGCTCACAGCTGTAATCGCTGTCAAAGGTGCTTCTACAAAGTATTGACTCAGGGGTGTGAATACTTATGTAAATTAGATATTTCTTCATATCATTTTCAATACATTTGCAAAAATGTCTAAAAACATGTTTTCACTTTGTCATTATGGGGTATTGTGTGTACATAGGTGAGATAAAAAAATATATTTAATCCCTTTTTAATTCAGGCTGTAATACAACAAAATGTGGAATAAATCAAGGGGTATGAATACTTTCTGAAGGCACTGTAGATTGCATTTTGCTACAGTGCTATTTGGGTTGTTAATTGGATTCCCCATTCTTGATTTCTTGTCTTTTTTGTATTTTTCTTTATAATTTAATTGTTTGACATTTTACTGCATTGTTAGGAGCTAGTAACATAAACATTTCGCTGCACCCGCTATAACACCTGCTAAACTGTGTACGCAACCAATAAACTTTGATTAGATTTTCTAATTTAACCTCTCTCTTTCTTCTTCTCACACCCTCTCTTTACCACTTTCCAATTTAATCTCAATTCAATTTCAATTTCAATTTCAATTCAATTCAATTCAATTCAATTTAATCTCTCTCCCTCTCTCTTTCTCAATCCATTCCCTCACTTTCTCATCTCTCTCTATAGAAGTAGGATATAATTGTATTTGGACCAGAGATCCAGTATAGGGAAGGCAAAAGCATCCTAATACACCCATCACAATAAGATCATTCTCTGTCTCATTGTTATGGTAACAACAGATAGTACAGCCTATTGCTCCATTTGTAAATGGAACATAATCACTCAGAATACAACCACAATGATCAACAATATGGATGGGATGGGGAGTTATTGTTCAACTATGTATGCATTCAGACCGTCAAGCAATGGACAATATGGCAGTTGTATTATGGAATGCGAGTTGATAGTATTTTAAATCAAGAGATAAAGAGATTAACACCAGGCTATTTGGATGACAATAATATTTATTATATTAGATATTATGCGTTTTTTATCAAGACTAAATGGGATATCTGTGTGCAACCCCCTCCCTTCCTCCCTAGCTGGAGGTTGTAAGAGGGGTGTTCTGGTTTTAATAAGGAGGCAGCTCTGGCCCATTAAACTCTGCTAGTAATGATATTAATTTGCAACTAGCACCATCATCATTACACACAAATACATGCATGTGCGCCCATCAACACACAACTGAGTCGTCATTTACATGTGTGTGTAATGACGTTGCTGGGTTGGTACTGTGTGTGTGTGTGTGTGTGTGTGTGTGGTACAGAGTGGCGAGCGTAGGGCCGTGGTGTTGGGATTAAGTAATGGCAGGCAGTAAGCAGAAAGCTTTGCATTTAGAGTAGCAGTCACCGTAGAACACAGAGACCAAAGAGTTACTGTTACTTGGCCCAACACCACTCCCCTCAGGACTACAGTCCCCTAAAACAGCCCACAGCCTCAACAACATCAACTTCATCACACGCACACACTGCAGACACACACGTGCATGAATATACACTGAGTGCACAAAACATTAAGAACAGTTGCACCC
Source organism: Coregonus clupeaformis (assembly GCF_020615455.1). Classification (NCBI taxonomy): domain Eukaryota; kingdom Metazoa; phylum Chordata; class Actinopteri; order Salmoniformes; family Salmonidae; genus Coregonus; species Coregonus clupeaformis. Next base: position 8,278,284 of record NC_059202.1, read on the forward strand.
CCTTTTGCCCTCAGAAGAGCCTCAATTCAATGGGGCAGGGACTCTACAAGGTGTCGAAAGCGTTCCACAGGGATGCTGGCCCGTGTTGACTCCAATACTTCCCACAGTTGTGTCAAGTTGGCTGGATGTCCTTTGGGTGGTGAATCATTCTTGATACAGACGGGAAACGGTTGAGCGTGAAAAACCCAGCAGCGTTGCAGTTCTTGACACAAACCGGTGCACCTGGCACCTATTACCATACCCAGTTCAAAGACACTTAAATCTATTGTCTTCACCCTCTGAATTGCACACATACACAATCCATGTCTCAATTGTCTCAAGGCTTAAAATCCTTCTTTAAACTGTCTCCTCCCCTTCATAATCACTGATTGAAGTGGATTTAACAAGTGACATCCATAAGGGATCATAGCTTTCACCTCAATTCACCTGGTCAGTCTATGTCATGGAAAGAGCAGGTGTTCATAATGTTTTGTACACTCAGTGTATGTTAGTGACAGTGTTTGCGTGAGTGCATGTGTGTGTGTGTTCCCGAGCTCCTGTCTATGTGTGTGTCAATGATGACCCCATCTCTGTGCTGCTGACCGGTTGAATGCGGTGTGAATACATTAGTGCTGTTCAGCTCCTCCATGTAATTATGATGCTGTCAGGAAGGCCTCTCCTCAACACTCATTTTAATAAAGTTCGCCTCACAGGTCACGGACCACCTTCAGTGTCAGTCCAGGGGGCTCTCTCTCTCTTTCAAAAACACACACACACACACACACATACTTTCACACAGGCACGTAGACACACCATTTTCCTGTGACTTACATGAGATGGACAGAGAAGAATGGGAGAGGAGGAGGGAAGAAGAGAAGGAGAGATACAGAGTTGAGGGCTGAAAGGTGGAGAGCAGAACAGTAAATGGTAGAGGGGGAAAAGGAAGAGAGGGGACAATAGAGGTGAGGTGGTGAGATAGTGTCCCTCTTGGCCAGATGGCTGTGTGTAGTCTCATTTGTCCTGGTGTTAATACTAACCTTTAGATGTGTGTGTGTGTGTGTGTGTGTGTCAGTGGAGGTTCCTCAGAGGAGGAAGGGGAGGACCGTCAGACTCAGTGAACTATTTTGAATTTTAAGACCCCTTGAAGAATAAAAAATATATATACACTACCGGTCAAAAGTTTTAGAACACCTACTAATTCAAGGGTTTTTCTTTATTTTTACATTGTAGTATAATAGTGAAGATATCAAAACTATGAAATAACACATATGGAGTCATGTAAAAAAAGTGTTAAACAAATCAAAATATATTTTATATTTGAGATTCTTCAAATAGCCCACCCTTTGCCTTGATGACAGCTTTGCACACTTGGCATTCTCTCAACCAGCTTCATGAGGTAGTCACCTGGAATGCATTTAAATTAACAGGTGTGCCTTCTTAAAAGTATCATGTAGTAGCCTAAACCTATCATGTAGTAGCCTAAACCTATCGATGTTACATTGAGCTGGGTGAATGGAATATTAATGATAGTCATCAAATATGCTGTAATGGAAATAAGGCCATGCGCATTAAAATAAATAAACGTCCTCCCTAATCTTGAACGGCACCGACCGCCACTGGTGTGTGTGTGTGTGTGTGTATGTGCGTGATTATGTTAATTAGCTCCAGCGGTGAACCGCTATCGCCCGTGGCTAAGCCTTGTTACCGTCAGGTGTGCAGGGTCACTATGACACCTATGACGCAAGGACACATCATATCTCTTTCTCACCCTCTACTTCTATCTCCCTCTCTCTGTCTTTCTCTCTTTTTTTGTCTCTGTTAACTTAGCAAACTAAACTGGTTCCGGGTTTCCAGTTTTTAGAGATTTTAAGAGTTGACAGTGGAAGTTTCAATGGAGAGGAAGATATAAGCTGGCTATTGAGGAAGCCAATATGAAGCTGATGTATTGAGAATGTGTTTGCTGTCAGTTTTCAAGTTCTCTGTAAGTGTGTGTGTGTGGTCTGAACTATCCTTGTATCCCCACTCCTTCCCTCTCCCCCACTACGCCAGTAGAAGTGTTTACCCTTGTTGTGCCGGGTGACTTTGCCTGCCTGTGTAATGATTGCAGCATCATGCTTTGTTAGCTGCAGGTCATTTATGAGAGGACTGTTCTGATGGCCTGATACGATTGGCTGCCCACACTGTCTTCCTTAACACACACACGCACACGGGCGCAAGCACAGTTTATGAGAGAATTTAAAACACTTTTGCAGACTCGATTAGTCTAGAACCCAACATGAGTCGATTAGAACAGAGAACCAGAGAGAGAAGAAAAGAAGAGCATGTTAAAGTGAGAGAAAAAAGGAGGGATGTAGTGGGAGGTACAGTGCATTCGGAAAGCAAAAACCAAGCCATGAGGTTGAAGGAATTGTCCGTAGAGCTCCGAGACAGGATTGTGTTGAGGCACAGATCTGGGGAAGGGTACCAAAAATGTCTGCAGCATTGAAGGTCCCCAAGAACACAGTGGCCTCCATCATTCTTAAGCTTGGAACCACCAAGACTCTTCCTAGAGCTGGCCGCCCGGCCAAACTGAGCAATCGGGGGAGACGGGCCTTGGTCAGGGAGGTGACCAAGAACCTGATTGTCACTCTGACAGAGCTCCAGAGTTCCTCTGTGGAGATGGGAGAATCTTCCAGAAGGACAACCATCTCTGCAGCACTCCACCAATCAGGCCTTTACGGTAGAGTGGCCAGACGGAAGCTACCCCTCAGTAAAAGGCACATGACAGCATGCTTGGAGTTTGCCAAAAGGCACCTAAAGGACTCTCAGACCATGAGAAACAAGATTCTCTGGTCTGATGAAACCAAGATTGAACTATTGAATGCCAAGCATGCTGGCACCATCCCTACGGTGAAGCATGGTGGTGGCAGCATCTTGCTGTGGGGATGATTTTAATCGGAAGGGACTGGGAGACTATTCAGGATCGAGGGAAAGATGAACGGAGCAAAGTACAGAGAGATCCTTGATGAAAACCTGCTCCAGAGTGCTCAGAACCTCAGACTGGGGTGAAGGTTCACCTACCAACAGGACAACGTCCCTAAGCACACAGCCAAGACAACGCAGGAGTGGCTTTGGGACAAGTCTCTGAATGTCCATGAGTGGCCCAGCCAGAGCCCGGACTTGAACCCGATCGAACATCTCTGGGGAGACCTGAAAATAGCTGTGCAGCGACGCTCCCCATCCAACCTGACAGAGCTTGAGAGGATCTGCAGAGAAGAATGGGAGAAACTCCCCAAATACAGATGTGCCAAGCTTGTAGCGTCATACCCAAGAAGACTCAAGGCTATAATCGCTGCCAAAGGTGCTTCAACAAAGTACTCAGTAAAGGGTCTGAATAGTTATGTAAATAATCGGTTTTTGCTTTGCCATTATGGGGCATTGTGTGTAGATTGATGAAGGAAAAAACTATTGAATCAATTTTAGAATAAGGCTGTAACGTAACAAAATGTGGAAAAAGTAAAGGGGTCTGAATACTTTCCGAATGCACTGTATAGTTGTGTTGTGTGCTCTCTCTCTCTCCCTCTCTCCCTCTCTCCCTCTCTCCCTCTCTCCCTCACCAGGCAGAGTATTGCATTACAGAGTGACAGTCCATTCATCTGCTCCCCCAGCAGCTGGAACATTTCGCTAAATACAAGATTCATATTATTACCACCTTATTAGTTCACTCCACTGTGTGTGTGTGTGTGTGTGTGTGAGCCCTAGACATGAAGGTATTTTCCAGGGGCTCTGGTTGTTCCTGTATCATGTGTGAATGTTTGTTTACAGTCAATGTGACTCGGTTTTAACATAATGAGCCCATTTCCGGCTTTTCTATTCAATAACATACAGTAGCAATAAAGTGTCCTTAGTGAAGATTAACCTTGTGGTTCGCTAGTCTCTGTCTCTCTGTCCCTTATTGAAACAAGAAGAGAGACTTGTGAAGAGTCTGAAGTGTCTTCCTGCTGCCTCATCAGAAACTATCCTCCAGTCTGAAAGACCAAACCAGCCCTTCAGGTGTCCTGAGCTAATGATGCCAGTCTCAGAGATCAGAGACCAGGGTAGTGGGAGGAACAACCCACACCTTGCTCCTTCTACTGTACAGTAGGTGGGCATTATAATACCCCCAACCCCCTACCTTCCCCTCTACACGTACGCACGCACACACACCCCTCTGATCCTCAGTCAGACTAGTGATTGTAATTAATACTGTGCTATAAAAGCTGTTGTATTCTGTTTGAAGGTGTGAGATTAGAGGGCTGGTGAGAGCAGGTAGTTTGCCCTGTTTAACTGTCTATTGGCTGAGAAGAGGAGGGAAGGAGTGTTACAGAGATGGGACAGGACAGAGACGGTAATAAGGAGATGCGCAGTAGGTGACATTAGCCTATAGAGGACATAGCTAACAGTACTGTACTACACCTACAATACTCTGGGAGAGATGTTTGGGTGCTAAACAAGGATGATAAAGGAAAACAGGTCAATTAAAGGTTAAGCTTAGGAAGGTAGGGTATAAATGGAGACAGTCAGTTAGCTATAGAATAATAGAAGAGGCATCACACACTGTAGACTAGACGCTTTAGACCAGGGATTCCAATTTCAGTCTAATACACAACTCACCGCTGGTCCATAACCTGCCTTCCACACACACCCTCTGAATGAAAACATATCTTACACCTCACACCCCTGGATAGATGACACCTGCATATGGTAGGAGGGACACAAATAGGGTTTTGAAAAATAAGCAGGTATATAAGTAGGTTTGGGGGGAAAGCAGGGCTAGCTAAATAACATTGTAACATATAGAGGGTGTTTAATAGGACCTGAGAGTTAGAGGTGTGGGACCATGTCCCTACGGCTCTATGGAGCTCTCTGAGGGACTGGGTTCCAGTGTGTGTGGGGCTGTGTGTGTGGCTCTCAGAAGGCCATTAGGGTTCAGTAAGCCCCTCAGGTGAAGTTTGACCTCTATTGCTCAGGTTCAGGATCTGCCTATTATTCCCCTGTTCTGACTCTCTCTGACTCTCTCTCTCTCTCTGACTCACTCTCTCTGACTCTCTCTCTCTCACACACACACACACGCTGGTCCTCTCCCTGTTACCTTGACCTTTCACCCTGCGGCTAGGAGTAGGTAAACACTCAGTCAGACTCAGCAGGAGGGGGGTTCTCTCCCTCACACACACACTCCACCCGGCCCAGCATGCTTCACTCCCTCTGGTAGAGGTCAAAGGTTAGAGCTCTCTCACAGCAGACCCCCTGCTTCCATTAGACACTCACACCCAGCAGGAGAGAGAGTACAGAGAGATGTATTGTGCTGTCAGCACACACACACAGTTAGTGGAAACCTCAGGTGTGCTGTGGGATTTCAGGAGGTTTCCTTTGTTCAGTGTGGTGGATGTAAAAGTTCTCCCTTTATCTACAATGAGGAGAGACAGGAGTCTGTATACGTGAGTAAAGACAAAAACACCAGATAGAGGACATGTTTATCTTCCGATCTCTCTCTCTCCCTCTCTCAGTGCTAGAGGTGTCACTACAGATCCGGGTTCGATCCCAGGCTGTGTCACAGCCAGCCACGACCGGGAGACCCATGAGGCGGCGCACAATTGGCCCAGCGTCGTCCGGGTTAGGGGAGGGTTTGGCCGGCTGGGATGTCCTTGTCCCGGGATGTCCGCCTCCTTGTGGCAGGCCAGGCGCATGCACGCTGACTTCGGTCGCCAGTTGTACGGTGTTTCCTCTGACACATTGGTGCGGCTGGTTTCCGGGTTAAGCGAGCAGTGTGTCAAGAAGCAGTGCGGCTTGGCAGGGTCGTGTTTCAGAGGACGTATGGCTCTCGACCTTCGCCTTCCCAAGTCCGTACGGGAGTTGCAGCGATGGGACAAGACTGTAACTACAAATTGGATATCATGAAATTGGGGGAAAAAAGGGGGGAAAAGTACCAACAAATTATAAATAAATAAAACAAAAGAATAAAGACATTTCAAATGTCATATTATGTGGAAATAGTTAAAGTACAAAAGGCTGCTGTATTTCATCAAATAGATTTCACCAAATAGATATGGGAGTTTATTAAAATTGGGTTTGCTTTCGAATTCTTTGTGGGTCTGTGTAATCTGAGGGAACTATGTCTCTCTAATATGGTCATACATTTGGCAGGAGGTTAGGAAGTGCAGCTCAGTTTCCACCTCATTTGTGGGCAGTGTGCATATAGCCTGTCTTCTCTTGGGAGCCAGGTCTGCCTACGGCGGCCTTTCTCAATAGCAAGGCTATGCTCACTGAGTCTGTACATAGTCAAAGCTTTCCTTAAGTTTGGGTCAGTCACAGTGGTCAGGTATTCTGCCACTGTGTACTCTCTGTTTAGGGCCAAATAGCATTCTAGTTTGCTCAGTTTTTTTGGTTAATTCTTTCCAATGTGTCAAGTAATTATCTTTTTGTTTTCTCATGATTTGGTTGGGTCTCTCTCTCTCTCTCTCTCTCTCTGTGTGTCTGTGTCTGTGTGTAAATATCAAGGGGTCAGTCTGGGCTTTCCTGTCTGCTGGCTGACAGGCCAAGGTCAGGGGTGAGAGAGCAGGACACAACCTAAACACACACAATGTGGGGAGAGGGCGAAGATCCATACAACAACCTGTCATTCCCCACACAGGGAACCATCAAACAGTACATTTGTGTGTGTGTGATATTTGATATGTTAACATGGCCATCATTCTAAATACGTATTTGTTCTTAATTGACTTGCCTGGTTAAATAAGGGTTAAATAAATACTTAATAAACATAGCATTCATCTATTAGCCTGTCATGACTTATCATTATAGGAACACACACAGCCAAGGTCACAATAGACCACTATCAAAACATGATATTTTCTAAAAGCCACCCGTGTAGCCTTTTATGATCAATCCACAATACACATTTGTTTATCCTGAATATAAAGGCACATTTAAGAGCAGGAACAAATGTCTCCACAATGCTAGCACCCAGAGTAACTGATGTATAAATATGTCAAAAGAGACTCTGTGAACAATCAGGGCTGAGTTACATATCACAAATCAGGTGTGTCATTGCTAAACGGTTAGCATGTAGATTGCTATATCATAAACTGTGACATATAAAACCTGCTTCAGCAAAAACGTTGACAACATGTTATGCATACAGATCAGAGACAGAATAATGTCTGTTGAAACAGCTGCTGAATGTCATGTGATGGAACAGAAATAAGTAGAAAATGACTTATTATTTCCCTCCTCCACACCTGACCCCACTACTTCAGCCTTTAGCATTGTGTGCAGACTTCTGTAAGAGAGAGAAAGAGAGAGAGAGAGAGAGAGAGAGAGAGAGAGAGAGAGAGAGAGAGAGAGAGAGAGAGAGAGAGAGAGAGAGAGAGAAGTATTCTAAAAGCCTCTCCTAATTATTCTAATTGCTGAGCTCAGGGCTCATGCCAAGGTTTAGACTTTCCCTTGGCACACACAAACACTGAAAGAAGAGAAGCGACAGACACCCCACCCATCATCCTTCTACTGCCTCCACTCCACTCCGCCTCTGTTCCTCCTTTCACCATCCCCCTCCCCCTCCCCCCTCCCCTCCTCCAAAATGGATTAAAAGTACTTTTCATTACCCATGCAGGCAGCAGATATAGCACTTAAAAATCACCCGGATATCATTTTTCACCCAGCAAACAGCATGCCCACTTTCAAACACACACTCCAACATAATTACCCCACCCTGTCATAGCAGCGAGATGGAGACTGCTGATTTCCAGCTGGTGTGTGCGTGTGTGGTGTGTGTGTGTTTAGAAACTGCTTGCCTGCCTCTTATTGATATTAAAAGCTCTGCATAACGGTTGTTTATATGACTGTCAGAGAGAGAGAAAGAGAGAGTGAGAGAGAGAGAGAGAGGCTCCACTCCCATCTCACCATGAACTGTATCTCTCCCTATTATGATTTTTCAGAAGCATGGCCTTTGCCTTATCTGTCATGGCAGGAAGAGTTTACGAAGTGCATTCACTGGGAGCGTTCACGGTGAGGTGAGCGTTCACAAGGAGGGTGTTAAGTGAGTACATGTTTAAAACACTCTCCCTGCTCCCCCTGTCACCCTAGGCATTTATCACAGTGACAATGCATCCACACACACACACAGACACAGACACAGTACACACACACACACACACACAGGGACAGCCACGGGTCCTGTGTGATTAACTGGGAGACTGTTTGATCACATTTTACTAATTTGTGGTATAAATCTTCAGCCTGCCATTCTCAAAGAAGACCATTAGCCCCCAGACTGACACACACACGCACATGCACACACACACACACGGACACACACACACACACACAGTGCTTTTACAAGAGAAGGAATGAAACTATGAGAGAAAGAGAGAGAAGAAAATGAAAGAGAGACAGAGGGAGAGAGATCGAGTGTCTGTGATGATGTGTATGAAACAGAGAGGCGTGTAATAACCAAACCAAACAACTCAGGCCTAATTATGACACGGGGGAGAGACAGAATAGAAAGAGCAGAGAATAGAGAACCAAGCAGAAATTGTAAACAGGTAACGACACAGGACAGGTGTGGGAGCATATGTACTGGTGAGCATGGGAGGAATGAATGAGTGAGGAGAAGAGAGGGAGAGGAGGATGAGAGTGGGGGGGGACAATCTAATTCGTTTTTACAGTGCCCTGTGCCAAACGGCAAAAAGGGTTGAAGAGGCACAGAGGAGCAGTTGGGAGTTCAGCTCTGACCAGCATGTGTTGGCAGGACCGGCAGCTGTTGTTCTACGTACCATTTTGAGTACAGCAGTTTAAGGAGCGTATGGTTTCAGCATGACCATCCCTATTCCAATGAACACTCTATAAGTCACCTCCATTCATATGGTATGTGGTTGAACAGTTGTCACTAAGCAGTCTAACTACCAGACTTCATTCCTTTGGTCTCTAGAGCTGGACTTAACTACCATCAGCATCAGTGTCCTTGATGTGAATCTGCCACATAAACAACTCTCCTGTCTAATGGGGATATTACACTTGCAAATTGAGTTAGGCTCCCAGGACAGGGCGAAGGCCTGACTCTGTATTTGATGCCGGGTGGGTTTGTGTGTGTGTGTGTTTGGCTGTGTGAGCTGAGAGCAAGGGCATGGTGTGTGGAGCCAGCCAGCCCTGAGCAGAGCAGAGAAGTCATACTTTCATGGTCGGTTTCCATTTAACTGTGGGAGTGACAGGGAACATGGTGCCATTAACACGTCCCACAGGCTTGGAGGAGAGGAAATGGACAGATAAAACCTCCCTGGGGAGGAGAGGTTAGAGAGAGGCTAGGACTTGGAGACCCGATTTAACTGAAGGACCTGCTGTTAAAAGGGAACAGGCATCCCTCCACCTCCCTCTATCCCTCCCCTCCTCCCCTCCTCCACATCCAAAACAACCTTGTCTCTCTGGAACAAAAGCAGGATTTACCTAGCATGACTTATTTGCCTGACTTTCTCTCTCTCCGTCTGACTGTAGTGTGTGTGTGTGTGTGTGTGTGTGTGTGTGTGTGTGTGTGTGTGTGTGTGTGTGTGGTGTATATATGTGTGTGTGTGTGTGTCGTAGTAACCTCTGGAGGTTGTTCACCTCATAAAGAGCCTGATCCCCTGGCTCCTCTTTGTAAAGTGCTAGTTAGCATATCCCCCAAACTGTACTTAATACAGTCCACAGTGTTAGCCATGCTACGCCCCAGCCAGGGTCAGTAAGCAGAGCTGCTGGTTGTGGTGCTGGCAGGCTAGCTGGCTGGCCCAGAGGTTAAGTGTCTGTCAGGGTGGGTGACACACGGCTCACAATGACTCTGTCACACAGGGACAAGACCAAACCAGCTAGGAGAGGAGCACCTCAGGGACTATAAAATCACTCAACTGAGAGAGAGAGAGAGAGAGATCCCAGCCAAGATTGATCTTTGAATGCAAGTGCCTTAGAGAAAAAAGAGCAGGAGAGAGGGCGATGGAGATAGAGAGATAAATAGAGAACGAGAGAGCGCCTTTTTATCTGACTAAATCATGCAGAACTAAAAGAAAATAAACTCAAACAATTAATAGTTGTCAAGTAGGATTGTGTGGCAAAGAAACCTGTCCTTTTAGCTACTCTCTGCTCAATAAAGGGGCACACGCAATACCTTTTTCTATCCCTGTTCCTGCACTCCTCCTCTCTCCCTCTATTCCTCCATACCTTTCTCTCTCCCTCCCCTATCCCTTTCCTCTTTCTCCTTTCTCTCTTTCCTTCATTCCTCTACTTCTTTCCTTCCTCTTCTCCTCTCTCCTTTCCCTCCTTACATTCTACTCCCCTCTCCCTCTCTCTCTCTGCCAGGAACAATCAGGTTTAAGGCTTTACTTCCTCTCTAGTCCCTCATTAGCATCCCAGAGGCGAACCGCCAGTCACAGCTGTTTCAAAGGACCTGCTAGTCCAATCAGATTCCTCATCTCTGAGGCCTTATCGCCACCGACAACCAGCTTCTCCGGCTACCACTTCACACAACATCATGACTATGCTGGTCGCTATGAGTTACGACAGGCATACACACACACACACACACACACACACACACACACACACACACACACACACACACATACACGCACACAAACTACATGGGTTGGGACAGCTAGTCAGAGAGCAGAGGCATCAGAGGGCATCTCCCTGGCATGGTGCTTTATCAGAAGTGACAGTCAGTGAATTGGTTAGTTCTATAGTGACTTCCTTAGTTATGACTCCTGCCTGGAGATGCACTTACAGTGAGGGAAACAAGTATTTCATCCCCTGCTGATTTTGTACGTTTGCCCACTGACAAAGAAATGATCAGTCTGTAATTTCAATGGTAGGTTTATTTGAACAGTGAGAGACAGAATAACAACAACAAAATCCAGAAAAACGCATGTAAAAAATGTTATAAATTGATTAGCATTTTAATGAAGGAAATAAGTATTTGACCCCCTCTCAAATCAGAAAGAATTCTGGCTCCCAGGTGTCTTTTATAGAGGTAACGAGCTGAGATTAGGAGCACACTCTTAAAGGGAGTGCTCCTAATCTCAGTTTGTTACCTGTATAAAAGACACCTGTCCACAGAAGCAATCAATCAATCAGATTCCAAACTCTCCACCATGGCCAAGACCAAAGAGCTCTCCAAGGATGTCAGGGACAAGATTGTAGACCTACACAAGGCTGGAATGGGCTACAAGACCATCACCAAGCAGCTTGGTGAGAAGGTGACAACAGTTGGTGTGATTATTCGCAAATGGAAGAAACACAAAATAACTGTCAATCTCCCTCGGCCTGGGGCTCCATGAAAGATCTCACCTCGTGGAGTTGCAATGATCATGAGAACGGTGAGGAATCAGCCCAGAACTACACGGGAGGATCTTGTCAATGATCTCAAGGAAGCTGGGACCATAGTCACCAAGAAAACAATTGGTAACACACTACGCCGTGAAGGACTGAAATCCTTCAGCGCCCGCAAGGTCCCCCTGCTCAAGAAAGCACACATACAGGCCCGTCTGAAGTTTGCCAATTAACATCTGAATGATTCAGAGGAGAACTGGGTGAAAGTGTCAGATGAGACCAAAATGGAGCTCTTTGGCATCAACTCAACTCGCCGTGTTTGGAAGAGGAGGAATGCTGCCTATGACCCCAAGAACACCATCCCCACCGTCAAACATGGAGGTGGAAACATTATGCTTTGGGGGTGTTTTTTCTGCTAAGGGGACAGGACAACTTCACCGCATCAAAGGGGACGATGGACGGGGCCATGTACCGTCAAATCTTGGGTGAGAACCTCCTTCCCTCAGCTAGGGCATTGAAAATGGGTCGTGGATGGGTATTCCAGCATGACAATGACCCAAAACACATGGCCAAGGCAACAAATGAGTGGCTCAAGAAGAAGCACATTAAGGTCCTGGAGTGGCCTAGCCAGCCTCCAGACCTTAATCCCATAGAAAATCTGTGGAGGGAGCTGAAGGTTCGAGTTGCCAAACATCAGCCTCGAAACCTTAATGACTTGGAGAAGATCTGCAAAGAGGAATGGGACAAAATCCCTCCTGAGATGTGTGCAAACCTGGTGGCCAACTACAATAAACTTCTGACCTCTGTGATTGCCAACAAGGGTTTTGCCACCAAATACTAAGCCATGTTTTGCAGAGGGGTCAAATACTTATTTCCCTCATTAAAATGCTAATCAATTTATAACATTTTTGACATTCGTTTTTCTGGATTATTTTGTTGTTATTCTGTCTCTCACTGTTCAAATAAACCTACCATTGAAATTATAGACTGATCATGTCTTTGTCAGTGGGCAAACGTACAAAATCAGCAGGGGATCAAATACTTTTTTCCCTCACTGTAAATATGGGTTGTATTTACAATGGTGTTTGTTCTTCACTGGTTGCCCTTTTCTTGTGGCAACAGGTCACAAATCTTGCTGCTGTGTGGCACACCGTGGTATTTCACCTAATAGAAATGAGAGTTCAAATTCTTTGTGGGTCTGTGTAATCTCAGGGAAATATGTCTCTATTATGGTCATACATTTGGCAGGAGGTTAGGAAGTGCAGCTCAGTTTCCACCTCATTTTGAGGGCAGTGTGCACATAGCCTGTCTTCTCTTGAGAGCCAGGTCTGCCTACGGCGGCCTCTCTCAATAGCGAGGCTATGCTCACTGAGTCTGTACATAGTCAAAGCTTTCCTTAATTTTTGGTCAGTCACAGTGGTCAGGTATTCTGCCACTGTGTACTCTCTGTTTAGGGCCAAATAGCATTCCAGTTTGCTCAGTTTTTTGGTTTTTTGTGTCAAGTAATTATATTTTTGTTTTCTCATGATTTGGTTAGGTCCCTCTCTCTCTCCTACACCCTTGCCCCCATTTTCCCCTCCCTACCCCTCTCATCTTCCTACCTGTCTGTACAGCTAGTTACTCCAGTCTCAGCCTCTCTCTCACCCCAGCATGTCATGACTGGCTACTGAACACCGGAATCATGGGCCCGCTGAACTATGGTGCTGCAGAAGTCAATGGAGCAAAACATACAAAGACCTCCTCCTCCCTCCCTCCCTCCCTCCCTCCCTCCCTCCCTCCCTCCCTCCCTCCCTCCAGCTCTCTCTCCCTACCTCCCTCCCTCCCTCCAGCTCTCTCTCCCTCCCTATCTGCCTTTCTTTTCATATCATTAGCTCTGGTGCGATTGGATTGAACATTTGTCTCGCTCTCCTCAGACTCAACATGGAGATCTCCTCCTCCCCTTGCACTCCCTCTCCTCTCCTCTCCTCTCCTCAGTTCCATAGAGCTCTGTAGTCACATGGCTGACTGACCTGATCTTTGTCTCTGTCTGGACATACCATTAGACCTCCAGCAGCATGTCACAGAGGTGAGACAGGGAGTAGGAGAAATCTATATCTGCTCTCTGGGCTCACTGTTACACGGTGGGATAGCAACTGTTTTTTTTTTTGTGTGTGTGTACAGTAGTGGTCCTGAAAGAGACCTGAGGGCCCTGCTCTCCAGATTAGTCATTTATCACTGCTGGCAGATCAGACCAGCCCAGAGCAGCCCACACCAACCATAATCACTCTTTCCCTTCTCTATCCCGCCATATCCCTCTATCTCCTCCCTCAATCCCCCCTTCTATCCCTATGTATACCTCTGTATTCCCCATCTCCAACCATATCCGCCCCGATCCCCTTGAATCCATTCTTACATCCCCCAGTATCTGAACTCTGATCCTATCTTACCGCCATTCCCCAAACTCTGACAGAGAGGAAAATAGGGGAAAGGATAGGAGAGCATAGGAGAGGAGAGGAGAGGAGAGGGAGAGGAGAGGAAGAGGAGATGAGGGGAGGGGAAGAGGAGATGAAAGGAGAGGAAGAGGAGAGCTCGACATTATGACAGTCCCCCACCCCTCCACCCCAGTCCCTTACTCTGGTCCTGACACTTAGACAGAGAGGGAATTATAATCATTGAGACATGCATGAGAGAGGGGGAGCAAATGTACTTAACCAGCTGACATATCCCCCAGTCTGCCTATGCTCTGGTTGGGGGTAATTGTAAAAGTAGCTAGCAGGAGGGAGAGAGGAGAGTAATCTGGAATATGCAGCCTGTCCTGTCCATAAACACACGCACATAAATGGGCACACATTCATTTCTCGCCGTCTCCTCCCTCCCTCCCTCCCTCTCTGGTCTCCTCTGGCTGTAGCTCCTCAACCCTCTCTTCCTATCCCCTCCTTCATCACTTCTCCCCCCTCTTTTCTCCCTCCCCTTCCCCCCTCTCTCTCATTCTGTTCTTCTGGCTGTTGCGCTCTCACCCCAGATGGGGCTTTGAAGCTCTGCCTCCAGATGTGAAGAGAGAGAGAGAGAGAGAGAGAGAGAGAGAGAGAGAGAGAGAGAGAGAGAGAGAGAGAGAGAGAGAGAGAGAGAGAGAGAGAGAGAGAGAGAGAGAGAGAGAGGAGGAAAATAAGAGGACTGGGAGGGGAGAAAAGAGAGGAACAATGAGTGAGAGGAAAGAAGGAGAGAAGAAAGTGTGTGTGAGAACCCTGGGGAGTTAACAGCTGGGGCTCCGCTACAAATACACTCCCCTGATTCTATCCTTCTCTTCTACAATCTCTCTGTCTTTAATTTTGGTCTGGGTCTTTAGACTAGACAGCCAGTGTGTGAATGGTAAATGACATCAGTGGTCTTTCGGCAGCACTAGAGACAGGTAATGAGAAGGCAGTGTGTGGAACTTGCAGGTGAATAGTTCACTGGAGCCACTTTAGGACATGAATGCTCTCAATGACTCTCCTGTTTTCTCTCTCTCTCTCTCTCTCTCTCTCTCTCTCTCTCTCTCTCTCTCTCTCTCGTCTCTTCCCCCTCTATCGCTTCCCCTCTGTCTGACTTTCTGCCTGCTCCGCTCTCTCATTCTCTCTCCCTCCTCCCTCTCTTCTATCTCTGACCTAGACAATAATTCCCCCAGAGCTACCTTTCCTTACAGTCTTTCTTTCTCCTCTCTCTGTCTCGGTCTCTCTGTCTCTTTCATTTCATGTTCTCTATAAAGATGCCCTGTGGGAGGGGTATCAAGAACACAACCCACACCACCCCTGAGCACAAGAACACAACCCTGTCATATAGGCCCACCCCACAGCCCCTCTCCAGCCCTTCAAACACACACACAAACACAGATTTTACAGTAACTTCACCTTTGTACAGTGTAATATAATGGCCACAGAGACCAGCTATCTGTATTTCTCTCTCTCTCTCACACACATGGACGTAGCCCTAACAAATGTTATATTTTCTGACAGCTTGCTATGATTTATGAAAGGTGTTCTCACCACAGGAAGATAGTGTTGTTTGAATTGCTTTCATGAATATATCCCCCCAAACTCCTCCTTTCCACATCTTCCCACTTTCTCTCTTTCTCCCCTGCAGACATATAGGAACCCCAAGACTGTTTCATCCACACAGTGTGTGTGTGTGTACGTGTGTCTGTCTGTGTGTGTGTGTGTGTGTGTGTGTGTGTGTGTGTGTGTGTGTGTGTGTGTGTGTGTGTGTGTGTGTGTGTGTGTGTGTGTGTGTGTGTGTGTGTGTGTGTGTGTGTGTGTGTGTGTGTGTGTGTGTGTGTGTGTGTGTGTGTGTGTGTGTGTGAGTGAATCAAGGTGGCTTTGTCTGTGGCAGGGTAATGATGCAGGAACAACCAGAGCCCAGGAAAATACCCTACTGTCTAGGGCTCATACAGGGAACTCATACAAACAAAAGCGTGAAAAAATCAACAGACATTCTATTACCCCACTCTAGTCCCATGCGGATGACGTGGATGTCGATTAAGGCAGCCCCCCGCACCTCTCAGATTTAGAGGGGTTGGGTTAAATGCAGAAGACATATTTCGGTTGAACGCATTCGGTTGTGTAACTGACTAGGTATCCCCTTTCCCTGTATGTCCCACACTTGACACTCACATTAATAACACCACTCTCAGTCTACAGTAGGAGATGGTATGGGGGGAGGAGGGGGGCGAAGTGGGGGGTTGAAACAAAGCAAGGGGTTGGGGTGAGGGGAAGGAGGTAAAGGGGGTTGAGGAGGGGTGAGGAGAAGGTGAGGCAGGGAATGATAAAGTACAAAAGGTGTAATAAGCTTTGTCTCTACTGGCAGCTGCAGGTAATGGGAGAGAGATGGAAACACACCAGGGGTGGAATATACAGTACAGTACAGTAATACTACTATTAAATACAATATTATACGGCTTATCCATGATGCTCTGGTTCCAAAAGAAAAATAGTTAAAAGTAAGTCCAGCAAAAACACAGAGAGTGTGTGTGTCCGTGTGTTTTCTATGCTGAACAAAAATATAAACGCAACATGTAAAGTGTTGGTCCCATGTTTTATGAGCTGAAATAAAAGATCCCCGAAATGTTTCATTCGCACAAAAATAGTATTTCTTTCAAGTTTTGGCCACAAATTTGTTTACATCCCTGTTAGTGAGCATTTCTCCTTTGCCAAGATAATCCATCCACCTGACAGGTGTGGCATATCAAGAATCTGATTAAACAGCATGATCATTACACACCTTGTGCTGGGGACAATAAAAGGCTACTCTAAAATGTGCAGTTTTGTCACACAACACAGATGTCTCAAGTTTTGAGGGGGCGTGCAATTGGCATGCTGACTGCAGGAATGTCCACCAGAACTGTTGCCAGATAATTGAATGTTAATTTCACTATAATTTCTCTAACATTGTAGGATAATAGTGAAGACATCAAAACTATGAAATAACACATATGGAATCATGTAGTAACCAAAAAAAGTGTTAAACTTTTTGCTGGTGACACTGTCCGCGATTTATTTAGAATTCAAGGCACACTTAACCAGCATGGCTACCACCTCATTCTACAGCGATATGACATCCCATCTGGTTTGGGCTTAATGGGACTATCATTTGTTTTTCAACAGGACAATGACCCAACACACCTCCAGGCTGTGTAAGGGCTATTTTACCAAGAAGGAGAGTGGTGGAGTGCTGCATCAGATGACCTGGCCTCCACAATCCCCCGACCTCAACCCAATTGAGATGGTTTGGGATGAGTCGGACCGCAGAGTGAAGGAAAAGCAGTCAACAAGTGCTCAGCATATTTGGGAACTCCTTAAGACTGTTGGAAAAGCATTCCAGGTGAAGCTGGTTGAGAGAATGCCAAGAGTGTGCAAAGCTGTCATCAAGGCAAAGGGTGGCTATTTGAAGAATCTAAAATCTAAAATATATTTTGATTTGTTTAACACTTTTTTGTTTACTACATGATTCCATATGTGTTATTTCATAGTTTCGATGTCTTCACTATTATTCTACAATGTAGAAAATAGTAAAAATAAAGAAAAACCCTTGAATGAGTAGGTGTTGTAAAACTTTTGAACGGTAGTGTATGTTAAGAGGCCAGGACACCCTGGGACCCTACAATATCACCCCTGGGAGCCTACAATATCACCCCTGGGACCCTACAATATCACCCCTGGGACCCTACAATATCCCTCTTGCTCTCCCATCTCACCCCCTCCCATTTTCTTATCCCCTGTCACGGTTTCGGCCGAGGCTGCTCCTCCTCCTTGCTCGGGCAGGCTTCGGCGGTCGTCGTCCCCGGAGTACTAGCTGCCACCGTTGTATGTTTCGATGTTCGTTTGGTTTTGTCTAGTTGTTGTACACCTGTTCCCTGTTAGTGTGATTATGTACCCTTTATATGTTCCATTAGTTTGTCATGTGTTGTGTGTAATTGTTTTCACCTGTCGTTTGGTGCAGTGCTGTTTGCCAGTCGCACTGTTGTTTTGTGCGCAGTCGGTTTTGGAGTGTTTTACGCACTGTGGCGTATTGTTCGCCTCCGGGTTGGTTAGACCCGTTTTGTTATTTTGGTTTATGCAAGTAAAGTCTGGTTTGACTTAGCTCCTGTGTCCTGCATTTGATTCACACCACATCCGCATCAGAGTTCGCGACAGAATTACACACCTTAAGATGGAATCAGCAGGAGCAACAGCAGCACCTGAGTCGCTGGAGGAGCACGTCCGCGGCCAGGATGACCAGATCCGACAACTGGGGACCGCTCTGCAGGACGTCATCAACACCCTGCACCGATGGGAGTCCAGAGGGGTACCCACACCCCCACCTACCTTACCACCACCATCGGTCGGTCCGCCCGTCCCAGGCCCGGAACCCAGTGGGATTCGGCTCTCGCTCCCGAGGGCGTATGACGGCACAGCTGCCGGGTGTCAGGGGTTCCTCCTGCAGGTGGAGCTCTACCTGGCCACTGTACACCCGGTGCCCTCGGGACATGAGAGCGTTTCCGCCCTCATCTCCTGTCTCACGGGCAAGGCGTTGGAATGGGCCAACGCCGAGTGGAGGAGGATAGACGCCACCACCATCTCCTACGCGGAGTTCTCCCGTCGCTTCAAGGCCGTGTTCGACCATCCACCTGAGGGCAAAGCGGCGGGGGAGCGTCTATACTACCTCCGACAGGGGAGGAGGAGCGCACAGGCGTTCGCACTGGAGTTCCGGACTCTAGCGGCAGATGCAGGGTGGAATGAACGGGCCCTCATCGATCATTTTCGATGTAGCCTACGGGAGGACGTTCAGCGTGAGTTGGCCTGCAGGGACACCAATTTCACCTTCGACCAGTTGGTCGACATGTCCATCCGTCTGGACACCCTGCTGGCCACCCGTAGACGTCCCGAGTGGGGTCCGTCCATTCCATCCTCCAGCACCTCCGAGCCGAGCCCTATGGAGCTCGGGGGTGCTGGCGCTAGAGAGAGGAGGAGAAGGAGCCCGAGGGGGGCTGTCCCCTGCACCAATTGCGGTCGTGGAGGGCACACTGCGGCCAGGTGCTGGGGAGGGTCTCCAGGAGGAGGGGACAACAGGCCACGCACTGGGGAGCATTCCCAGGTGAGTAGACGCCCCACTTACCCAGAGCTCTCTGTTGTGCACTTTTGTATACCTGTTAGTTTTCCACAGGTTGCACCTCATTCCCAGCATAAGGCACTAGTAGATTCAGGCGCAGCTGGGAATTTTGTTGATCGGAAGTTTTGTTTAGATTTAGGGATTCCCCCCCTGCCTGTTGACGATCCTTTTCCCGTTCATGCTTTAGATAGCCGCCCGTTGGGGTCGGGGTTGTTTAGGGAGGTCACAGCACCACTTAGGATGTGTACGCAGGGGGGTCATGAGGAGACTATTCAGCTATATCTGATCGACTCCCCTGCGTACCCGGTGGTGCTGGGAATTCCCTGGTTAAGTACCCATAACCCTGCCATTTCGTGGCAACAGAGAGCTCTCAAGGAGTGGTCTGCTCAGTGTGAGGGGCGATGTCTGGGTGTTTCCGTGGGGGCGACCTCGGTGGAAAGTCCAAACCAAGTGCCCGCATTGCACATTCCACCTGAATATGGGGATTTGGCACTTGTGTTCAGTAAAGCGAGGCGACGCAGCTGCCTCCTCACAGACAGGGGATTGTGCGATAGACCTCCAGGCAGGAGCAGCGCTCCCACGGAGCCACGTGTATCCCTTGTCTCAAGAGGAGAGAAAGGCTATGGAGACTTACATAGCCGAATCCTTGAGACAGGGATACATACGGCCCTCCACTTCCCCTGCGTCCTCGAGCTTCTTTTTTTGTGAAGAAAAAAGATGGAGGGTTGCGCCCGTGCATTGATTACCGTGGCCTCAATCAGATTACTGTGAAGTACAGTTATCCACTCCCTCTGATTGCGACCATGACGGAGTCATTGCACGGAGCGCGGTTTTTCACAAAACTGGATCTCAGGAGCGCGTATAACTTGGTGCGCATTAGGGAGGGCGACGAATGGAAAACAGCATTTAGTACAACTTCGGGTCATTACGAGTATCTCGTCATGCCATACGGGTTGATGAATGCTCCGTCAGTCTTCCAATCCTTCGTGGATGAGATCTTCCGGGATATGCAGGGGCAGGGAGTGGTCGTGTACATTGATGACATCCTAGTGTACTCTTCTACCCGAGCCGAGCATGTAGCCCTGGTGCGTCGTGTATTGAGGAGGCTGTTGGAGCACGACCTGTATGTCAAGGCAGAGAAATGTCTGTTTTTTCAGGAGTCGGTCTCCTTTTTGGGTTATCGGTTGTCCGCGTCAGGGGTGAAGATGGAGGTGGACCGAGTGTCAGCCGTGCGTAATTGGCAAACCCCAACCACTGTTAAAGAGGTGCAGCAGTTCTTGGGCTTTGCGAATTACTACCGGAGGTTTATCCGGGGTTTTGGACAGGTGGCAGCTCCCATAACGTCCCTTCTGAAGGGTGGTCCGGTGCGCCTGCAGTGGTCAGCTGAGGCGGACAGGGCTTTTGGGAAACTGAAGGACCTGTTTACTTCGGCTCCGGTGCTGGCGCATCCGGATCCCGCCTTACCCTTTCAGGTTGAGTTGGACGCGTCTGAGGCCGGTATAGGGGCCGTTCTCTCTCAACGGTCCGGCACGCCACCTAAACTCCGCCCCTGTGCTTTCTACTCTAAAAAGCTCAGCCCGGCGGAGCGAAATTATGACGTTGGGGACAGGGAGCTGTTAGCTGTAGTACAGGCCCTTAAGGTGTGGAGGCATTGGCTTGAGGGGGCTCAACACCCTTTCCTCATTTTGACTGACCATCGGAACCTGGAGTACATCCGGGCAGCTAGGAGACTGAACCCTCGCCAGGCTCGGTGGAACATGTTTCTAGCCAGGTTCGTATTTAAGATCACGTACATCCCTGGGTCCCAGAGCAGTAAGGCAGACGCTCTGTCCCGGCGGTATGACACAGAGGAGAGGTCCGTTGAGCCTACTCCCATACTACCGGCGTCTTGTCTAGTGGCACCGGTTGTGTGGGAGGTCGATGCTGAAATCGAGCGGGCGTTGCGTGCCGACCCTAGCCCTCCACAGTGTCCTGTGGGTCGGACGTACGTTCCGCTCGAGGTTCGGGATCGACTCATTTACTGGGCTCACACGTCACCCTCCTCTGGACATCCGGGTATTGGCCGGACAGTGCACTGTCTTAGCACTAAGTACTGGTGGCCAACGTTAGCCAGGGATGTGAGGGTTTATGTCTCCTCCTGCTCGGTGTGCGCCCAGTGTAAGGCGCCCAGACACTTGCCCAGGGTAAGTTACAACCCCTGCCCGTTCCACAACGACCCTGGTCCCACCTCTCGGTGGATTTTGTGACAGACCTTCCCCCCTCTCAGGGGAATACCACCATCCTGGTCGTTGTGGACCGGTTCTCTAGGGCCTGTCGTCTCCTCCCTATGTCGGGTCTTCCTACTGCCCTACAGACCGCTGAGGCACTATTTACCCACGTCTTCCGGCATTACGGGGTACCCGAGGATATAGTGTCTGATCGAGGCCCCCAGTTCACCTCCCGAGTCTGGAGAGCGTTCATGGAGCGTTTGGGGGTCTCGGTGAGCCTTACCTCGGGGTACCACCCGGAGAGCAATGGGCAGGTAGAACGAGTGAACCAGGATGTGGGTAGGTTTCTGAGGTCGTATTGCCAGGACCGGCCGGAGGAGTGGGCTAGGTACATTCCCTGGGCAGAGATGGCCCAAAACTCTCTCCGCCACTCCTCCACCAACCTAACCCCTTTCCAATGTGTGTTAGGGTACCAGCCGGTTCTGGCACCATGGCAGCAGAGCCAGATCGAGGCCCCTGCGGTGTATGAGTGGGTAAGGCGCTCGGAGGAGACGTGGAACGCTGCACACGTCCATCTGCAGCGGGCCATCCGTCGACACAAGGCGAGCGCCGATCTCCACCGCAGTGAGGGGCCGGTGTACGCACCTGGAGATCGAGTCTGGCTCTCAACCAGAAACCTGCCCCTCCGCCTGCCCTGCCGGAAGCTGGGTCGGCGGTTTGTGGGGCCTTTTAAAGTCCTGAGAAGATTGAACGAGGTGTGTTATAGGTTACAACTGCCTATTGAGTATAAGAATATTAACCCCTCGTTCCATGTGTCTCTTCTCAGGCCGGTGGTAGCTGGTCCACTCCAGGAAGGTGAGATAGGAGAGACTCCTCCGCCCCCACTGGACATCGAGGGGGCTCCGGCGTACACCGTTCGGTCCATCTTGGACTCGAGACGTCGGATGGGGGTCTCCAGTATCTCGTGGAGTGGGAGGGTACGGCCCGGAGGAACGGTGCTGCGTGCCGCGGAGGGACATCCTAGACCCGTCTCTCCTGTCGGAGTTCCACCGGGGGCACCCCGCGCGCCCGGCTCCGCGTCCTCCTGGTCGTCCCCGAGGCCGGGGTCGGCGCACGGCTGGAGCCGCGCGTCAAGGGGGGGGTACTGTCACGGTTTTGGCCGAGGCTGCTCCTCCTCCTTGCTCGGGCAGGCTTTGGCGGTCGTCGTCCCCGGAGTACTAGCTGCCACCGTTGTATGTTTCGATGTTTGTTTGGTTTTGTCTAGTTGTTGTACACCGGTTCCCTGTTAGTGTGATTATGTACCCTTTATATGTTCCATTAGTTTGTCATGTGTTGTGTGTAATTGTTTTCACCTGTCGTTTGGTGCAGTGCTGTTTGCCAGTCGCTCATTTTGTACCGTCGCACTGTTGTTTTGTGCGCAGTCGGTTTTGGAGTGTTTTACGCACTGTGGCGTATTGTTCGCCTCCGGGTTGGTTAGACCCGTTTTGTTATTTTGGTTTATGCAAGTAAAGTCTGGTTTGACTTAGCTCCTGTGTCCTGCATTTGATTCACACCACATCCGCATCAGAGTTCGCGACATCCCCTCACTCAATCCCACCTCTCTCTCTCTCTCTTTCCTTAACCCCTTAGTCACTCACGCTCTCTTCTCCATATTCTCACCGCCTCTCCATCTCCACTCCCACCTCCCTGAGAGGCACGGCAGGGGTGTGTGGGGTTTGTGTAAAGGTGAAGGGAGCATGGAAGACTGTGCATTTAGGATAAAACAAAGCAGTATTTCAGTCATGTGCAGCAACAAGCTACCTCCGGTACTGAAGTTTGTTAGAAAGCAAACATGCATCCTCCTTCTGTCTCTCCTTCACATTTTTTATTCCATCTTAGCATCATTCTCTCTTTCTCCTTCTCTTCCACTCTCTCCCTCTTTCTCTCTCTCTCCCACTCTCGCCTTCTTTCTCTCTCACCCTTTGTTGTTGTTTTATACAATTACCCTTGTAACAACATGGTCTTCTTGTGAGTGAAGATTATTTTTTACGTTGTTCTGGAAAATTAATGTCTATGAGCAGAATCCCATCCATCAAATAGTGAAAGCAGAGGTCATTCAGGAAATGATAAAAAGGCTAGATTAAGTATCTCCTTCATGGACACACAAGGACGCACACACACGGTAACAATGTTGTGGAAGTATAGGGGATCCTGAACAGCAAAACTTCACACCATTTTGTGACTTTAAAATTGAGTTACACAGAGTAAGTGGATGAGATGGTTGTTTCTATGTGTTTATAATTTAGTGTTAAATCAGTTGGATTCTAGATATGATATGGGTTCAATTAATCTTGGTTCAGATTTGTATGCACAACATGCTACGATTCACCTTGATCCTCATCAATCAATGAGGTAATATTATGTAGCATCAAATCATGTTCCTGAGCTGTATGTCTGCTATTGATGATCAAGCCGTGCTGCCCATACTGTCACACAGTTCTCACAGGGAGGTCAGGACACACTCTCACACACACAAACAAGTCAGTATTGAGTGGGGCTCTTCCTCCCCAGTATGTGAAGCTGTTGACATATTAATGTCATGCATTCATTATTGACAGTAAATTCAATTTGAAAAGCAAATGGCCGTCAACCTTCCTCTCCTTTAAATCTTTTAAACTGTCCGTACATGTAAAATCATATGGCTATTGAATAATACACAACTAACACGAGACAGGTATATCTGACACACACACGGTCTCCTTAGTCACTGATGAATATATGAGAGGGTTTACACATCCACAGATCTGATGTGCCAATACCAGCACTGAGTCCTGACCTCAGAATACACTATCAATATAAAACATTGGCACATGTTGGTTAAGGGGAATGAAAGAGAGAAACCTGGATGGACAGAGAGAGAGAGGGGTGGTGATGGAGTGATGAAGATGTTTGAGGCTACGTTAACTACAGCATATCCTAAACAGTGGCAGGTGAGGGTCAGCATGCCCTGGTATGTGATTCTCAATTTCAATTACATTTAAGGGCTTTATTGGCATGGGAAACGTATGTTAACATTGCCAAAGCAAGTGAAGTAGATAGTAAGCAAAAGTGAAATAAACAATACATATTAACAGTAAACATTACACTCAGAAGTTCCAAAAGAAAAAATACATTTCAAATGTCATATTATGTATATATACAGTGTTGTAACAATGTGTAAATAGTTAAAGTACAAATGGCAACAGGTCACAAATCTTGCTGCTGTGATTGCACACTGTAGTTTTTCACCCAGTAGATAAGGGAGTTTATCAAAATTGGGTTTGTTTTCAATTTTTTTGTGGATCTCTGTAATCTGAGGGAAATATGTGTCTCTATTATGGTCATACATTTGGCAGGAGGTCAGGAAGTGCAGCTCAGTTTCCACCTCATTTTGTGGGCAGTGTGCACATAGCCTGCCTTCTCTTGAGAGCCAGGTCTGTGATATTTTCTCTCTCTCTCTGGTACAGTATATTTCTATTTGACAGGTTGAGGGATGGTTAGTCAGGTGGTTCTACTGTGGTGGTCTTGTCCTCTTCCTAAATGATTGATACTTCGTTACCCTGCCTGCCTGCATGCCTGGCTGCAGACCACACTGGCTCCCTCCCTGTCGTGTGTCTGCATCTGGCTCAACACACATGGGCCTTGTGTAAGGTGATTAAGCAAAGTGGTGTGCTCTCTCAGACCTCTTCATTTCATTTATTTTAAAAGCCATCTCCCCATCCTTCCTTACCCAACCCCCCTAACAACCCCCCTCACCCCCCAACCCTTAAGCAGGAGAAGCATCTTAAAGCTTGATGATATGATAGAGCGAGTCACAGGTTGAGTGTCGGAGTGTGTGTGTGTGTGTGTGTGTGTGTGTGTGTGTATGTGTGTGTACTCTAACTCTAGAGCCAAACATTGTAGAGTAGTCAGGCATCAGTAAGTGATCCATAGTATAGATGATCACAATGATGGGAGTGTGTGTGATCAATAGTGCTCTCACCAAAGATTTATTGCTCTCTGATCGATTAGACATTCCTATCTGCCTCTCTGAAATCAACTGCATTTCCTGTGTAATGAAACCTGGTCAAAGCCACTTAAAATTAAACACGTTCTACACTATTACTTATGCAAGGGGAAAACAAAGATTTTAATTGGAGAGAGAAATTATAGCCTAAATTCTCACATTTCTCATATAGTAGAGCCTAAGGCAGATATTTTGGTAGGTATTTCACATTGATAGTTGTGACATGTAATATGCATTATATCTGTGATGTACTAGAGAGTAAAACATAAGAGAACCAAATGATCAGAAATGTGAGAATGCAGACAGAGTATGCTATCAGTTAGGCAAGGAATTGTGGTGTAATAATGTGTTGTGAGTGTTGTTGGGTCTTCTTCAGTAAACCTCTGATATTTGTTCTGGGTTTTGTACCGTTTTTTTGTTTCTCTTTTGAAAAGCGTGTCCATTTCCGGATAAAGGTTTTACCACAACAGATATACTATCTATTTCCTCCTCTGTCTAAGGCCCAAGAGACAGGGACAGTTGGACACACTTATAGGGCTGTGGCGGTCTGGAAATTTTATCAGCCGGTTATTGTCATGCAAAAGACTGCCGGTCTCACTGTAATTGACCGTTAATTAACATAAACACATCTCACGGTAACTGACCGTTCATTAACATAAACACGTTTAGTATCTCCAGGCCTCCATGCATACAAGCCGCTGATGCGCACCTTTGCAACATCTACATTTTAAAAAGTTGAATAAATCAATTGAATATACACCATCACAATAAAACCATTATTTATTTTAGGCAGGTCTAAAGAAACATTTTGATATGAAGAAAATGTATTTCAGAAGAACAGAATATGAGTTGACCTACTGTATGTTGTCTGGCTATGCTCCATGCCATAGGTTGTAGGCGTGTTCATTTATCAGACAAGATATGTTTAAGTCCCATGCCATTATTTTTATATTATATGATTTTATAGTAAGAAGAATATAATTGAACTTAGTTTAATAAAATAGAAAGGATATTTGAAATGGCTATGTTGAGCGTACAAAAGTGATCATTTGAAACAGGTCCTACAGTATATGCTAGATTTAGAGTTATTTGGCAACTTTAGTTGTGAATGATACAAACCTTAGAATTCCTTAAAAATCAAAACATTTATGGGCTGCATGATGCGACTATAGGCTATTGATGATTTGAGAAAGTAGCAAAAAATGCTTGCGCTCTGTTCCTTGCCTCAGGCTGCACAGCTGTTCTCTCATCAAGTGATCATATTTTCACCAATCACATTATTCTCAATTTAATCTTGTCTTTACTAATACAGTGGGGGAAAAAAGTATTTAGTCAGCCACCAATTGTGCAAGTTCTCCCACTTAATACTTATTTTCCACCATAATTTGCAAATAAATTCATTAAAAATCCTACAATGTGATTTTCTGGATTTTTTTTCCTCAATTTGTCTTGCACAATTGGTGGCTGACTAAATAATTTTTTTCCCTACTGTATGTCAAATTAGTTTCAATTTAGAATGGCCCAATATCAAATGGGCAGGAACAGGGGCAGGGGAAAAAATACATGTAATCTGTATGCACTCGAACAGGGAATGGAGGCCTCGCACTTTCCCACCAGTCCGTTTGTCAATGATGCCTGGTAGGCTACTTCGGTTTTATAGCAGAGCATGGGCTTAATATGAGCAGCTGAGAAATAAATAAAAGAACATTTATTTCACTCCATGCATCAACCACTGTTTGAGGATGTCACGGATTCAGCCGAGGCTGCTCCTCCTCCTTGCTCGGGCAGGCTTCGGCGTTCGTCGTCCACCGGAGTACTAGCTGCTGCCGATCGATGTTTCGGTGTTTGTCTTGTTTAGTCTTTATTGTGTACACCTGTTTCACATTATGTTTGATTGTGTTCCCTTTAAAACCCTCTGTGTCTCATTGTGTATTGTGCGTTAATGTTTTGGTCTTTGCGGCAGTTGCCCTTGTGTGCGGGTTTTGTTATTTTTCCTCGCTGTTCGAGGTTGCCAGTGTACTTTGTTTTGTTGCACTGTATCTAGTAAAAGTTCTGCCAGTAGCTCGGTGTCCTGCTCTTGACTTCGCCTACCGCATACACGTCGCCCTGACAGAGGAGCATGCTCTCGCTGCGCAACAGGTGATATTCCACCCAAACTCTGTATGCCATGGGCTCTCCAATCCTCTTCCTGCAGCTACGCAGTGCTTAATTTGGGAAACCAAGTGAAATCTGTTTGGGAACATCGTAGTAACATGTTTTCGCAACAAAACATATTTCACTAAACTGTTGACAGCCCCTCTGCGCGCTCGAGAAAGGAATAAATGCGAGAGATGAGGAGATGGAAAAGCATTGTGGTGAGATATTCTGTATAGCTAAAAGGTCATGTGTAACCCAATTAATTATGAAAATAAATAAAAATCCCTATTACTAAGCTATTCAGAATTGCCCTGCACAATCAATGAACCAACTGCATTGCCTAGGGCTATACGTTCTCTCCGAGACTCGTGGACATTTTGGAGCATAGCATAAGGTAACCAGTCCATCCAGTATGCATAATGATACAGTCCACACTCAAAGGCGTTTACTCAAATTTGTTTAATTTTGGAGTGGAGTATAGGCTAGACCAATTATGTACCAAAGACTTCTAAAATCAGTTTTGTTTTATGTTTTTCTGCCATGCATAATATGCGATACGCTATGCATTGTATAGCGGCACAATCATCATTATAATTCAGGGGGTTTTTTCGGGCTTGAGCTCATAAGCCTATGCATATGCATAAGCTCTAATATGCATATGGTGTTTTGAATTAATCATCACCTTAGAAAGCTGTCCATTTCGTTGTGTTATGCTTTGAAACAACATCCACAATGACCATGTTTTCTACTCAACGGTCACGTGGAATTTTACTTGGGTCACGACTAGGGCTGTGGTGGTCATGAAATTTTGTGAGCCGAAGATTGCCAAGCAAATAACTGCCGATCTCACGGTGTGATGAGTGATTTCGAAGGAGTCAGGCGCAGGAGGGTAAATCACAGAATAACAGGACTTATTCCGAAACACAAAGTTATGCAATAATACGTCAAAACACTTCAGAGTGCAAAACAGGTACACTGGAAACAACAAGGCACACAGGGAATTAACCCGGCGATATAAAATACAAGGAGCTCCACCGAGCTTCTCTAACCACAATAAACAATCACACACAAAGACAAGGGGGCAGAGGGAACACTTATACAGGTACTGATGAGGGGATATCTTCGGCGGAAGTCGTGACAGTACCCCCCCTTGACGCGCAGTACCAGCAGCGCGCCGACACCGGCCTCGGGGAAGGCCAGGAGGACGCGGAGCAGGGCGAGCCGGATGGCGACGGTGGAAATTGCTCAATAGGGAGGGATCGAGGATATCCCTCACCGGAACCCAGCACCGCTCCTCTGGACCGTACCCCTCCAACTCCACGAGGTACTGAAGGCCCCCCACCCGACGCCTCGAATCCAGGATGGAACGGACGGAGTACGCCGGGGCCCCCTCGATGTCCAGAGGGGGCAGAGGAACCTCCTGCACCTCAGACTCCTGGAGTGGACCAGCTACCACCGGCCTGAGGAGAGACACATGGAACGAGGGGTTAATATGGTAATCTGGATGGAGTAATAACCTATATGTAACCTTGTTTATCCTCCTCAGGACTTTGAACGGTCACACAAACCGCGGGCTCAGCTTCTGGCAGGGCAGGCGGAGGGGCAGATTCCGGGTCGAGAGCTAGACCCGATCACCCGGTACCAAGACCGGGGCCTCACAGAGGTGGCGGTCAGCGTTGGCCTTCTGGCGACGCACAGCGTGCTGGAGGTGGACGTGAGCAGCGTTCCACTTCTCCTCCGCACGTGTGTGTGGTCTAGCCTATACTGTTTTCTCACACAATTGCATAGCCTATAGAAATGTTGCGCAACATGGGCTCTCATGAAGTGTTTGATTAGATTTTCGATTACATTTGCATTGATGTCAGAGTGATTAGAGGGACAATAGAGTGCTGAGTACCAGGCAGTTAGCGAGTTTGGGAGGCTACTAATGACTATCAGCAGCATCAGAGCTTGGAGAAGCCTAATTACAGTGACTAAACGGTCACGTGGAATTTGACTGCCATCATTACTCGTGACCGCCTGTGTGGCGGTAATACGGTCACCGTAACAGCCCTAGACAAACACACACACACACACACACACACCACTGTTTCTGCTGACACAGCACCCTGAATAGAATCTACTGGTGACCTAAAACTATTCACTGACTTCCCACCAAAATCCCTGTCTTACAGGAAACTGTCTGTGTGTGTATCCATGTTTGTGTGTGTGTGTCTCTCTCCCTCTCTATGTGTGCATGTGTGTACGTGCATGCGTCAATTCCGTGACTTAATTCCTGTACTCTTTGGCCTTAGCTGTGTGTGTTAGTGCTGAGCTAGCACTCCCTAGTTCTCTCAGAGATATCAGTGTCTTACAGTAGATTACAGTAGCAGCTCTACACACCCAGTGGGCTCAAGCTCAGTAGAATTTACTATCCACACGCACACACACACGAACGCGCACACACAGCTGTGGATACAAACAGCCTTATTAATGAGAAAAAATAAATCAAACATATATTGAACTTTTATCTGAGTAATATAATAAATAGAAAGCTGATGAAACCATAGGTTAAATATTGATTGTTGAAACAGTAATTGTGCCATCATTGTGTTATTCTCCCGAGAGAGATAAAAGGCAGAGGAATGCAGAGAGAGATTTAGATTCACAGAAGAACATGGTTGTTAATAATCAATATGAGTTCAGACCTATCCACTCCTCAATTCCTATACATATAATATGCATTATATATTACACAAAAACAACTTCATACATACATACATACAGGTAACTGCCAAAATAAAGGAAACACTCGAGTAAATGAGAGATACAAAGTATATTACATTACATTTTAGTCATTTAGCAGACGCTCTTATCCAGAGCGACTTACAGTTAGTGAATGCATACATGTTTTTTTATTTTTTATTATTTTTATACTGGCCCCCCGTGGGAAACGAACCCACATCCCTGCCGGCCAAACCCTCCCCTACCTTGGACGACGCTGGACCAATTGTGCGCCGCCCATGTGTCTCCCGGTCGCGGCCGGCTGCGACAGAGCCTGGACTCGAACCAGGATCTCTAGTGGCACAGCTAGCACTGCGATGCAGTGCCTTAGACCACTATTGAAAGCAGGTGCTTCCACAAGTGTGGTTCCTGAGTGAATTAAGCAATTAACATCCCATCATGCTTAGGGTCAAGTCTAAGTTGAATGCACCAATTTGTAAGTCGCTCTGGATAAGAGCGTCTGCTAAATTACTTAAATGTAAATGTATAAAAAAGCCCTGTTGCCCATTATTTTACTATGCTACCATGGCTAGAAGAAGAGATCTCAGTGACTTTGAAAGAGGGGTCTCAAAGGAGCATAGGGGATTTAAAGGGTGTGTGTCTCAGTCACCAGATCTCAACCTAATTGAACACTTATGGGAGATTCTGGAGCGGCGCCTGAGACAGCGTTTTCCACCACCATCAACAAAACACAACATTATGGAATTTCTCGTGGAAGAATGATGTCGTATCCCTCCAAGAGTTCCAGACACTTGTAGAATATAGTCTATGCCAAAGTGCATTGAAGCTGTTTTGGCAGTTTCCTATATGTCAAGGACCTCCTACTCTATTGACAAAGGGATCATCACTCAAGACAGTATGTCAGTGTGTGTGTACAAGTGTGTAGGGTTAGCAGGTGAAAAATGAGGTGTCAGAGTGTGGTTGCAAGGTTAGCACACCCTTTAATAGAGAGGTACTGTAGTGAGAGAGAGAGAGAGAGAGAGAGAGAGAGAGAGAGAGAGAGAGAGGGGGATGGAGAGAGAGCGAGCGAGAGAGAGGGGATGGAGAGAGAGAGGGGGGGGGTGGAGTGAGAGAGAGAGAGAGATGAGTTTAGAGGCAACTATCAGTGCTGTAGCTGTCAGTTTGTCAGTCTGCATGTGTACTGCATTTATCACAGACCATACACTTACACACTGGGCTGTCACCCATCAGACACACACATACACACACGGACATGGACACACACATACACACACGGACATGGAACACATACATACATACATTCAGGCACACGCACACATACATTATCATACACACGTCACTGTCTTTAAAATATAATACATACAGTGGGGTTCGAAATTATTGATACCCTTGATAAAGACGAGCTATAATGACTGTATAAAATAAATAATTCAAATACTGAGCTATATTGTTATATTATTTTATACTAATACAATTGCTCAGAGAAAGAGATTTAGTTTAATTTTGACCCCTACCATTTAGGAAAAAATAAATATTACTTGAGCAATTTTCTTTTTTGTACAATAGTATTTTATATTTTATAAACAATACAAAACATACTCATACAAATGACAACATCATACAAACAACAAACTACATCATACCTGCCTTGACCCACTAGCACACACCCCCATCTCCAGCGCCCGCATCACTTTCCGCCACATGGCCTCAAACTGCACCATTTTGTTACTCTCCGTCGCCCACGCACTTCTGACAGCAAACTCCGCTCATAACTGTTGGATTTAATAACAGTCCCAGAAGGCATGGATTATTGAGTCATTATTAGTTTTACACTTCAGACATGACTCTGCCATTGTGCTGTAGAATTTGTGAATTGTATAATACATTCTAAACATTAATTTATACTGGATTAAGCGCACCTTTTACATTAACACCAAGTAATGTCGTTTTCCATGTGGACCAATTTATCGGTGAATTCTGAAAAGCTATCCAAAGATTGTTCCATAAGTTTGTGTTTTTAGGCAGTGATATTGGTTCTTCTAGAATAGGTTTAATTTTCTTCCACATTGTTATAGTGTTCTTAACTATGAAGTTATGAATGTTCTTAGCTTTATCCTTTGAAAATAAACATGTAAAAAGATTATGGGGATGAGCATGTGCATCCTCAATATGTACCCATTGTTCCTCTTTAGTGCATTTAACTACAGTGGGGAAAAAAAGTATTTAGTCAGCCACCAATTGTGCAAGTTCTCCCACTTAAAAAGATGAGAGAGGCCTGTAATTTTCACCATAGGTACACGTCAACTATGACAGACAAATTGAGAAATAAAATTCCAGAAAATCACATTGTAGGATTTTTTATGAATTTATTTGCAAATTATGGTGGAAAATAAGTATTTGGTCACCTACAAACAAGCAAGAATTCTGGCTCTCACAGACCTGTAACTTCTTCTTTAAGAGGCTCCTCTGTCCTCCACTCGTTACCTGTATTAATGGCACCTGTTTGAACTTGTTATCAGTATAAAAGACACCTGTCCACAACCTCAAACAGTCACACTTCAAACTCCACTATGGCCAAGACCAAAGAGCTGTCAAAGGACACCAGAAACAAAATTGTAGACCTGCACCAGGCTGGGAAGACTGAATCTGCAATAGGTAAGCAGCTTGGTTTGAAGAAATCAACTGTGGGAGCAATTATTAGGAAATGGAAGACATACAAGACCACTGATAATCTCCCTCGCCCTGGGGCTCCACGCAAGATCTCACCCTGTGGGGTCAAAATGATCACAAGAACGGTGAGCAAAAATCCCAGAACCACATGGGGGGACCTAGTGAATGACCTGCAGAGAGCTGGGACCAAAGTAACAAAGCCTACCATCAGTAACACACTACGCCGCCAGGGACTCAAATCCTGCAGTGCCAGACGTGTCCCCCTGCTTAAGCCAGTACATGTCCTGGCCCGTCTGAAGTTTGCTAGAGTGCATTTGGATGATCCAGAAGAGGATTGGGAGAATGTCATATGGTCAGATGAAACCAAAATAGAACTTTTTGGTAAAAACTCAACTCGTCGTGTTTGGAGGACAAAGAATGCTGAGTTGCATCCAAAGAACACCATACCTACTGTGAAGCATGGGGGTGGAAACATCATGCTTTGGGGCTGTTTTTCTGCAAAGGGACCAGGACGACTGATCTGTGTAAAGGAAAGAATGAATGGGGCCATGTATCGTGAGATTTTGAGTGAAAACCTCCTTCCATCAGCAAGGGCATTGAAGATGAAACGTGGCTGGGTCTTTCAGCATGACAATGATCCCAAACACACCGCCCGGGCAAGGAAGGAGTGGCTTCGTAAGAAGCATTTCAAGGTCCTGGAGTGGCCTAGCCAATCTCCAGATCTCAACCACATAGAAAATCTTTGGAGGGAGTTGAAAGTCTGTGTTGCCCAGCGACAGCCCCAAAACATCACTGCTCTAGAGGAGATCTGCATGGAGGAATGGGCCAAAATACCAGCAACAGTGTGTGAAAACCTTGTGAAGACTTACAGAAAACGTTTGACCTGTGTCATTGCCAACAAAGGGTATATAACAAAGTATTGAGAAACTTTTGTTATTGACCAAATACTTATTTTCCACCATAATTTGCAAATAAATTCATTAAAAATCCTACAATGTGATTTTCTGGAATTTTATTTCTCATTTTGTCTGTCATAGTTGACGTGTACCTATGATGAAAATTACAGGCCTCTCTCATCTTTTTAAGTGGGAGAACTTGCACAATTGGTGGCTGACTAAATACTTTTTTCCCCCACTGTATATGTTGCAAGTAAAAGCCTTGGGTAGCGAGTTGATACAATTCCAAGTCTGGAAGGTTAAAACCACCCTCAGACTTAGGAAGATGTAAAACTTTCCTTTTTATTCTATGAATTTTTCACGTCTCCTCCCGTTGCTCCCCTCCGGCGCTCTGATTGGCCGGTCTACTGAGCCACCGGTCTGAGCGCACCACCTCGACAACACAGGAATGGAAACCCAACGCACCCTAGTCACCTCCAGCGCACCTGCACCTCATCATCTCATCACCACCACTATATAGCCCTGGACTGTTAGTTCATTGTTGTGTGTAATTGTTAGCGTCGTGTCGCTTACTCGCTCTTTGTTATTCTCTTTCTCATTATTAAGTAAACCTTTACCTTGTTGATTCCTGCGTCTGCGTCCTGCCTCTTCGTATCCTCAGTATTCGTCACAGAATTGTATTTGCCCATATAAAGTCTGTTATGACCGAGTATACTTTTTTAAAGAATGTCTTTGGTGGGGTAATTGGTACTACCGAAAATAAATACAAACTTTGGGCGCCATGCCATTCGGAAGAGGTCTATTCTGCCTGGAAGATTTATGGGAAAGTTGTTCCATTTAATTAGATCTGCTTTCATATTTTAAGTAATGGAATAGAGTTATCATTACATATTGTTGTTTATTGTCACTTATTAAGCATCCTAAATATTTACTTTTTTTGTGGTCTACTTAAATGATTGCTGTAGATCATTAATTATTATTTTTATTTTTACTATTGCCATTATTTCTTTTTTTTCTCCACGTAAATATTATATCCTGAGATTTTAGAGTATTCTGAAAATATTTTTTAGCAAAGGGGGCATTGAGTTTTCAATATTGGTCAGGTATATCAGCAGATCATCTGCAAATAAATTTAGTTTATATTCATGTTTAACAATACCTGTTAAGTTTGATTCCTGTCTAATTCTTTACAAGGTAAAGAAGAAAATAAAATGAGGTAAGGTACAATTCAACATTAGAAAACGGTGCTGGGATATAAAGGAAAATGGTGTATTCTTATTTATCAGGATGCCTACACCTCTTCTACTACTACAGTAGGTGGCAGCATAGGCCTCTCCAACCCAGCGCCTCTTTAAATATTATATTTATCTTCTTTTTTTTTTATGGAGCCCATGCACATTCCATGTGATAAGTTGGATTTTGTTGGTCTTTACTTCTATAGAATCTAAGTTAACCTTCCATCTATCATTGAATAACCATTTACATTTACATTTTTAGTCATTTAGCAGACGCTCTTATCCAGAGCGACTTACAGTTTAGTGAATACATATTTTTTTATACTGGCCCCCCGTGGGAATCGAACCCACAACCCTGGCATTGCAAACGCCATGCTCTATCAACTGAGCTACATCCCTGCCGGCCATTCCCTCCCCTACCCTGGACGACGCTGGGCCAATTGTGCGCCGCCCATGAGTCTCCCGGTCGCGGCCGGCTGCGACAGAGCCTGGATTCGAACCAGGATCTCTAGTGGCACAGTTAGCACTGCGATGCAGTGCCTTAGACCACTGCGCCACTCAGGAGCCTAATAAACATTTTTTGCAGACATGATACAGTATATGAGGGCAGTGGGCATTCCATAGAATATGAGTATAATATATCATAGTATAAATACATAGTTATTGTATACATTACATATATAGAGTGTGTGGGCATGTGGACTGAGCAGACTTTGTACAATGCCTTTTTAGGTGTTAAGCTCCAACTCCTCTCCTAATATACCAAAAAAAACTCTGGATGATGTCAATATATATACATTGGAAAAATACTGCCGCAAACTGTGGTCGGTTTGTATTACCTTATAAATTAAATTAAAGTATAGTGGCTGGTGGGGGTCTACTTGGGGAGAGTGGGTCCACAGAGAGACTGAAATGGGATGAGTGGAGGCCCCACACACACCTCATGGAATAATAATGATTCGACATCATTTCCTAATCTGTCCAGAACTCTTATTCATTTTACAACATGTTTGCAAGTCACAAAAATATAAAATTACATTATATTGTTGTATAATTAAGTCCTTTCTTCTCTCTCTCTCCCAAACCAAATCCATCCCTCTCCACCACCCCCTCCCAGTTCTCTCCCCTTTACCTCACCCAAGCCAAGCTTATCCCAACCTCCCATCGTTACTCACCCTTGCCCACCCAAGCCAAGCTTGTCCCACCTCCCATCCTTACCCACCCTTGCCACCCCAAGCCCAGCTTACCACCACCTTCCATCTTTACCCACCGAGGCCAGGTTTATCCCAACCTCCCATCATTCCCCCCCCCGTCCCTTCTTCTCAGACACATTTACACCACTCTATACATCTACTTACTCATCCATTCTCCTTCATTCACATACAACATATACCCTATGCCTCTGCACACCCATTCTCTCCCACTCTCCTACACATTCATATTCACCCTTGTTCACTCTCCAATTCATATCCAAAGACACATACACACCCATACACCCACTCACACCCTCTCGCCCACACACACACGTCCATAAAACAATTATAGACAATTATTGACATATGCTATATTTCCTCTTTTATATTGTCTTTTCATTGTCCTGGACGAATCAAATGGACTGGCCATGAATTTTTATCTCCTTTCCACCATTGTGCATTCAGAATGTTCCACAGCTTAAAGATTACCATGCGAGGGTATTTAGCGTTCTTCTGTTTCACGCCGATCCGATGACATCGCTCCAAATCCAAGCTTACTTAACTACTTTTTCCTCGTCTTCCGGCAGGGACAATATTCTCATGTTGTTTTGTCTCATTCTGTTTTCTTGCTGGTCCAGTTCTTCTTCAAAAAGTTGCACCTTTGTTTCCAGAAGGCCTATTTTGTTGTCCTGTTCGTCCATGCGCCCGCCCTGTATATGCATATATGACACCATAGACTCTACTTTCCTTCTGAGCAAATCTACTTTTTTATCAACAGATTGTACTGTTATTTTACTGCTTTTTTTTTCTTTTCATTTTTTTTACTTATCTATTGTTTACTTAACACTTATTTCTCTTAAAACTGCATTGTTGGTTAGGTCTTGTAAGTAAGCATTTCACTGTAAGGTCTACACCTGTTGTATTCGGCGCATGTGACAAATAAAATGTGATTTGATTTGTTTGTTGTGGTGAGCATTGAGAGCCTTTTAGCTATGTTATCCTGGATATCCTTAAGCTGTTTGTTGCTAATCATTTGCATCTCCAAGTTGATCTTTGTCGTTTCCTCTAAAGGAAGCCATGGCTTGTTGGGTTCGAGTTGCAGCGTCGCTTTACCAACAGATTGGTTCGCTGTTGTATATAACTGACCGCTCACTCTCTCCCGGTTGCTTGGGGATATATTGATCTATCGATTTTAAAGACTTAATTTAAACTATGTTGTCTGGTTTCTACATATAAACACAGTTTTGACGGTACAAAACGGAGCTATTCACACCCCAATGCATCCTATCGGTACATCCCTTTTCTGAGCAACTGTATTAGTAAAGAAATTATAGAATTTCCAAATTTTTCTTAGCATACAATGCTCTGTCAGATTGGATGGGGAGCGTTGCTGCACGGCTATTTTCAGGTCTCTTCAGAGATGTTCGATCGGGTTCAAGTACAGGCTCTGGCTGGGCCACTCAAGGACATTCAGAGACTTGTCCCGGAGCCACTCCTGCATTGTCTTGGCTGTGTGCTTAGGGTCGTTGTCCTGTTGGAAGGTGAACCTTCACCCCAGTCTGAGGTCCTGAGCGCTCTAGAGCAGGTTTTCATCAAGGATCTCTCTGTACTTTGCTCCGTTCATCTTTGCCTCGATCCTGACTAGTCTTCCAGTCCCTGCCGCTGAAAAACATCCCCACAGCATGATGCTGCCACCACCATGCTTCACCGTAGGGATGGTGCCAGGTTTCCTCCAGACGTGAGGCTTGGCATTCAGGCCAAAGAGTTCAATCTTGGTTTCATCAGACCAGAGAATCTTGTTTCTCATGGTCTGAGAGTCTTTAGGTGCCTTTTGGCAAACTCCAGGCGGGCTGTCATGTGCCTTTTACTGAGGAGTGGCTTCTGTCTGGCCACTCTACCATAAAGGCCTGATTGGTGGAGTGCTTCAGAGATGGTTGTCCTTCTGGAAGTTTCTCCCATCTCCACAGAGGAACTGTAGAGCTCTTTCAGAGTGACCATTCGGGTTCTTGGTCACCTCCCTGATCAAGGCTCTTCTCCCCCGATTGCTCAGTTCGGCCTGGGGGCCAGCTCTAGGAAGAGCCTTGTTGGTTCCAAACTTCTTCCATTTAAGAATGATGGAGGCCACTGTGTTCTTGTGGACCTTCAATGCTGCAGACAGTTTTTGGTACCCTTCCCCAGATCTGTGCCTCAACACAATCCTGTCTCAGAGCTCTACGGACAATTCCTATATAGGCAGGTGTGTGCCTCTCCAAATCATGTCCAATCAATTGAATTTACCACAGGTGGACTCAATTCAATGGAAACAGGATGCACCTGAGCTCAATTTCGTGTCTCATAGCAAAGGGTCTGAATACTTATGTAAATAAGGTATTTCTGTTTTTTATTTTTAATACATTTGCAAAAATCTCAAAAATACTGTTTTCGCTTCGTCGTTATGGGGTATTGTGTGTAGATTAATGAGGATTTGTATTTATTTAATCAATTTTAGAATAAGGCTGTAACGTAACAAAATGTGGAAAAGGTAAAGGTGTCTGAATACTTTCCGAAGGCACTGTATGCTATTTAAAAAATACTTTTATCCAAAGCAACTTACAGTCATGCGTGCATACATTTTACGTATGGGTTGTCCCCGGAATCGAACCCACTATCCTGGCGTTGCAAGTCTTCTCCAAAGCCCCTTACCTAGGCCCAGCCACCAACACTCTGCTCACTGTTCCAGAGGGGTGAGGGGTGAGGTATTGGGGACGGGGTGTGAGGTATTGGGGGCAAGGGGTGAGGTATTGGGGAGGAGGGGTGAGGTATTGGGGAGGAGGGGTGAGGTATTGGGGAGGAGGGGTGAGGTATTGGGGACGGGGTGTGAGGTATTGGGGACGGAGTGTGAGGTATTGGGGAGGAGGGGTGAGGTATTGGGGACGGGGTGTGAGGTATTGGGGACGGGGTGTGAGGTATTGGGGAGGAGGGGTGAGGTATTGGGGACGGGGTGTGAGGTATTGGGGACGAGGGGTTAATAAAACAGTGGGATACAATAAGCCAGTTGGCAGCCTATTGTCACACCCTCAATCCCTCTGAGAGGACACACACACACAGCCACAGCCCTTTGGGAGAGAAGGACAGAGGTTGATCAGTATACAGCCCTGACATTGTCCACATCTGAAACGGGACATTAACCTCTAACTCCTCTAACTCCCTCCACACACGGCTGCCCTTCACTTTGTATTACTTTATGTTAATAGAGAAATATTACATACAACATCATTTGTCTTTGTTACCACGCCACCCAGGAACTCATTTAAATGCATGTGTTTACCTCGGCAGACAGGTGAAGACAGGGGGAAGGGAGGGTGTGTGTGTGTGTGTGTATGTATCTGCCAGATTTATTGATCTTGACCCGCCATCCTCCCAACACACACCCTTGTCCGTGAGAGTTGTTGTGTGTATATGTCATATGAGCTTTGTCCAGGGTAGGGAACGGTAGGGCACGGTAGGGTAGGGCAGGGCAGGGTAGGACAGGGTAGGGCAGGGCTCAAAATAACAGAGGATCAGCCATAACTGACCCCCATTTGGAAAACATAAGGTCACACAGCACAGGTTTTAGAGGTACAGAGTAGAGCGGTAGAGGATCTTCTGTAAGTCTTAAGTCTGGTTCCCTCTCAGCCCTGACAAAGACAGCGTCCTGAGGTCTCTCTCATCAGAGACGAGTCTGGGACAGACACACCGTCCATCCCTCCTCTGTCATCTCTCTGAGATGAGACTAAGACACAACCTTTGACCTTGAGTTCCTCCAGATACTTGCTCCCACACACACTGTCTCAGCCAAGTTGTTGCACAGTGAGCTGCTTTGATGTGGCACTGCTGGATTTACATAGAGGAGATATCCACCACTTCCTGCCTCTTTGGCACTGCCAGGCAGCGTGCACACACGTATTAGTGGTCAAGTTTAGGGGTCACGGCATTGAGACTCGGTGTGTGGTCTGTCTAGGACTAAGGATGTCTGGCATTATCATTCAAGGGAATCTATAGCTTGATCAATCTATCAATGACCCTGAGCAAGAGGGAGTCTCTCTCTCTCTCATATTGTCACAGGAAACCCCAATGATAACATAAATAACCTCTCAGAATTATACAGTCACAGAGTCAAGGTGAAATTCTAAGTTGAACTTCTTAAAAGTAAAGAGCAGCCCTAAAATGTTTCGACGTAACACACACACGCACAAAGCCACACACCAATTGATCGTGCCATTGATTGGGAGTGAGTACATGGTCATGCATCTATACTGCATTATACCGACAGACTGGATGGTGTCATACCTCACAGTTTACACTGTTAAAACACGTCTACTACCGCTGAATACTAATGCTATTGCAGGGTGTGTGTGTGTGTGTGTGTGTGTGTAGTGCAGCTCTTATATTGACCAATCCTCTTAGTGGTGGTTACGAAGGCATGGATTGATACTTGGTCCTGACACACTACTTAATCACTGGGATATTTTAACAAATGGAGAAAAATGACGCACAGTATGAGTAAGTAAGGTGACATCATGATCCTTTCATCATCGTGAAGAAGTGTGAGTGTGTGAGGAAGGTAGTCTGGAAGGAGAGGGATAAAGAGAGGGTGTGATGGGCAGGGTGAGGGAGGGGAGGAAGAGTGGGGAAGAAGAGAGAAAGAGAGGGATAGAGAGAGGGTGTGAGATGAGCTTGTCAGTCAGTCAGTGAGTGACTCCTGAGAAGAGAGGGAGTGAAAGAGGCTGTCTTTGAGATCATATCTGTTTGTCAGACTCCCCCCCCACCACCACCCAGATAGTCAGGAGATGTCTATATTCTCACATGCACGATAGTTGCTGTTCGTAGGTCAATCAACATTTACCACCACACAGACACACTTCTACACACAGTCCATATCAGTACTGACATTGGGGCAGTCCATGTGCCCAACACTACTGCAGAGATAGATGGAGGG
Source organism: Coregonus clupeaformis (assembly GCF_020615455.1). Taxonomy (NCBI): domain Eukaryota; kingdom Metazoa; phylum Chordata; class Actinopteri; order Salmoniformes; family Salmonidae; genus Coregonus; species Coregonus clupeaformis. The sequence goes on from NC_059202.1 coordinate 8,319,211, forward strand.
AGTAGAGCGAGGGATAGAGTGAGGAGAGAGGGGAGGAGAGCAATATAGCTTGTACTCATTATCCTCAATTAGGGTCAAGTTGAGAGGCGGGAAAGGGAGGGAGGGGGAGGTAGGGAGTAAGGAGGGGGATGGTGGCCCTACAAATATGGAAACATGCCCAATTAAACCAAAAGCAAAGGGAAATATGAATGATTTAGTGTTTAAACACACACATTCTGTCACGGTTTACTAAGCCAGAACCCAGAAGCAGACCAGGACAAGGTACGTTGAGACAAAGGTGAGTGTTTATTTAATAGATTCCCGAGTGAGGCTGAATAATCCAGGGAACAGAGCGGGTGGCGTGGATGGGTTGTTGAGGGTGCAGTGGTAGGTCCAGTAATGGCTCGGCAGCCGCCGACCATCAGGCAGAGGTTGGGTGAAGGTTCCGGGTGAGAGACTGCAGACAGAACAAAACGGAGGTAAGTACACAGCAAGTCAACAAGGTGCAAAACAACAAAACTAACGCTAGATGTTCCAAGGCTGATACACGGACAAACATACTGTTCATGGCTAACGATCCGGCAGGGACTGGATGTTAGGCCAGAGCCTAAGAAGGGTGATGATCAGGACCAGGTGTGCAGATTGCTGATGGGATGCAGGTGCGGAAATCAAGAGAGCTCCCCGGAGCGTTCCCGAACCCTCGGGAAACTGGAGATCACGAACAGAAAAACTAGTCACCAGACAGGACCCGACTCAGACTGCCGGGATCGTTACAGTACCCCCCTCCGGCCCGAACGCCACCGGGCGGACTCCCCGGAGCGCCAGGATGGAGGCGGTAGAAGTCACTGATGAGGTCAGCATCTAGGACCTGTCGCGCGGAATCCAACTCCTCTCTTCAGGACCATACCCCTCCCAGTCCACGAGATACTGGAAACCCCGGCCCCGCCGTCTGGAATCCATGATGCGACGCACCGTGTAGGCAGGACCACCTCCGATCATCCGAGGAGGAGGAGGAGGAGGCGGAGGAGGCAACAGAGGACTGAGGAAGACAGGCTTGAGGCAGGAGACATGAAAGGTGGGATGGACTCTGAGCGTCCTCGGTAGTTTGAGTCGAACTGCCACTGGATTGATCACCTTCTCCACCACAAACGGACCAATGAACTTCGGTAACAACTTCCTAGACTCAGTCCGTAACGGAAGATCCCGTGTGGCCAACCAAACCCTATCTCCGATGGTATAGGTGGGAGAGCGGGGATCCGGCGACGATTCGCCTGGAGCTGATACCGGTCCGAAACTCTAAGGAGTGCCTTTCTGGCCCGATGCCAGGTCCGGTGGCAACGACAATATGGGCCTGAACAGAAGGCACTGAGAGCTCCTTCTCCTGAGAAGGGAACAGGGGAGGTTGGTAGCCATACAGGCACTGGAAGGGAGACATCCCAGTGGCAGATGTAGGGAGAGTATTGTGGGCATACTCAACCCAAGGCAACTGAGAGACCCAGGAGGTGGGGTTGGAAGAGACCAGACAGCGTAGCGTGGATTCCATCTTCTGGTTGGCTCTCTCCGCCTGACCATTGGATTGGGGGTGAAAACCAGATGTGAGACTGACTGTAGCTCCAATGGCCAAACAGAAGGACTTCCAGACAGCAGAGGTAAACTGAGGGCCACGGTCGGAAACGATATCACTGGGCAAACCGTGGACCCTGAAAACCTCCCCTAACCAGGATCTCGGACGTCTCCGAGGCAGAGGGAAGCTTGGCAATTGGCACAAAGTGGGCGAACTTGCTGAATCTGTCCACGATAGTCAGAACGACCGTGTTCCCCTCAGAAGCGGGCAACCCAGTGACGAAGTCCAGGGCCAGATGCGACCATGGTCGCGGGGAATAGGAAGGGGGTGAAGTAGTCCAGAGCTGGGCCGATTGGTACTCTTATTCTGTGCACACACTGGACAGGCAGCAACAAAACCCCGAGTATCCTCGGCCATGGCAGGCCACCAAAAACGTCTGCGAAGAAACGCCATTGTCCGAGCCACGCCAGGGTGACAAGCCATCTTGCTGGCGTGGGACCATTTGAGGACAGCAGGACGAACCGACTCAGGCACAAACAACCGACCGGGTGGACCGTTACGGGACCGGGCTGAGTCCGAAGGGCCGCCAGCACCTCCTCCTCAATCTTCCACATAACTGCTCCCACGACGCAGTTCCGGGGAGAATAGTCTCGGTCTTGGACCCACTCCCCTCCGTCTTGGAGAACATCCGGGACAAGGCGTCCGCCTTGCCGTTCTTAGATCCAGGTCGGAACGTCAGGGAAAACTTGAATCGTCCGAAAAACAACGCCCACCTGGCCTGACGGGAGTTGAGACGTTTAGCCGATTGCACGTAAGCAAGATTCTTGTGGTCAGTCCAGACAATAAACGGTTGCTCCGCCCCCTCCAACCAGTGGCGCCACTCCTCCAAGGCAAGTTTCACCGCGAGAAGCTCCCGGTTACCCACATCGTAATTCCTCTCCGCAGGCGAAAAGGCGACGAGTAGTAGGCGCAGGGATGGAGTTTACTGTCCGTGGAGCATCGCTGCGACAGGATGGCGCCAACTCCCACATCAGACGCGTCCACTTCAACGGCAGAACTGACGGGCCGTGTCCGGTTGAGAGAGAATCGGTGCGTTGGTGAATCGCCTCTTCAAATCCAGAAACGCTCGATCCGCCTCCGGATTCCACTTGAAGGTCCTGATACTGGAAGTCAAGGCAGTTAACGGAGCGGCCACACGGCTGTAATCCCGGATGAATCTGCGGTAGAAATTCGCAAACCCCAAAAATCTCTGGAGCTGCAATCTCGTACCGGGCTGGGCCCATTCCAGAACCGCTCTAACCTTCTCCTGGTCCATCCTAATCTCTCCCCTGGAGATGATGTACCCGAGAAAGGATGTCGTGTGGGCGTGAAACTCGCACTTCTCGGCCTTCACGAACAGGCGATTCTCCAACAATCGCTGCAGAACCTGCCGGACATGCTGGACGTGGTCGGAAGGTTCCTTCGAGAAGATCAGAATGTCATCCAGGTAAACAAACACAAAGAGACCGATCATATCTCTCAGGACGTCGTTCACCATACTCTGGAATACCGCTGGAGCATTGGTCAGTCCAAACGGCATCACCTGATACTCGAAGTGACCCATCGGTGTATTGAAACCCGTCAACCACTCGTCCCCCTCTCTGATCCGGACCATGTGATACGCATTGCGTAGGTCTAGCTTGGTGAACACCGTAGCACCCTGTAAGGAGTCGAAGGCAGAGCTCATCAAGGGTAGGGGATACTTGTTCTTGACCGTGATGTCATTCAACCCCCGATAATCAATACCGGTCGAAGAGAGCCATCCTTCTTACCCACAAAGAAGAATCCTGCCCCCAGGGGTGATGACGAGGACGAACGAGACCAGCAGCTAGGGACTCCTTGATGTAGGTCTCCAAAGCCTCACGTTCAGGTCGGGAGATACTGTATAACCTTCCCTTGGGGTAGACAGCTCCAGGGAACAGGTTGATGGCACAATCATATGGTCGGTGGGGAGGGGAGTGACAGAGCCTTCTGCTTACTGAACACTTCCCCAAATCGTGATATGTCTCGGGAACCAGGGACAAATCTGGGGGTTTAGCCTCAATCACCTGACTGGGAACCGAATGGGGGCAGGCAGTCTTGAGACAGTTAGCATGACAATCAAGGCTCCAACTCGTTACCTTGCCCGTCACCCAATCGAACGTGGGATTGTGTTCCTTCAGCCAGGGGTATCCAAGGACCAGAGGAACATGGGAAGACGGCAGAATGAAGAATGAAATCATCTCAGAATGATTCCCCGACAACCGCATCTTAACCGGTTCAGTCCTCATCGTGATACGTGCCAGACTACTGCCGTTCAGAGTGGTAGCTTCAATGGCTTCCGGCAATTGCTCCTTGGAAAGCCCCAGCTGTTCCACCAACTCGGCATCTAGAAAGCTTCCATCGGCACCTGAATCGATAAAGCGTTAATCGCTAAGCTCTGATTCCTGTTCATAAGGGTAGCCGGGAAACGGGGTCTGACAGAGGTATTGAGAGGTCGAAACTGGCTCGCTAAAAAGTCCTCCCAACTTTAGCGAGCCGCGCAGTTTGACGACCCGACTGGAACCTGAGAAGCTGATCGGTTGGACGGAACCCATTGCTTCTCCCCTCCTTCGCTCTCGGACTCGATTATCCACCCGAATAGACAAGGCTACCAAGCTGTCCAGGTCACTAGGCTCCGGATAGGAGATCAACTCATCCTTGAGCTGCTCCGACAGACCCTGGTAAAAGGCCGCTTGCAGAGCCTCCTCATTCCACCCACTCTCCACAGCCAACGTCTTGAACTCGATCACGAAGTCGGCCACGCTGCGAGTTCCTTGGCGAAGCGAAAACAGGCGCCTAGCTGCGTCCCTCCCTCGGACGGAATGGTCGAAGAGCTTCCTCATCTCGGCCGTGAACCCCTGGTATGAAGCCATGCAGGGATCCTGTCGTTCCCAAACGGCTGAAGCCCACTCCAGCGCTCGACCACGCAGCAACTCAATCACAAAGGCTATCCTAGCCTTGTCTGTGGCATAAGAGTAGGGCTGTAGATCGAACACTAATCCACACTGCATAAGGAAGGAACGGCATCTTCCCAGCTCCCCTCATATTTATCCGGCGTCGGAACCTTGGGCTCACGGAAGGACACAGCTTCAGAAGCGGCAGGCGAGATGGGTGAAACCGGTAGTGGATCCTCCACCGGACACTTGCGTTGGTTCTGGACCTCCGTCAGACCGGTAGAAAGGTTCCGAACTGACAACGCGATCTCCTGTAGTACCGTGCTATGATGGCCCAACATCTTCTCCTGCTGGGTAATGGCATGGCGAACAGAGTCCAGGTCCGCTGGGTTCATTACTGGCCGGATCGTTCTGTCACGGTTTACTAAGCCAGAACCCAGAAGCAGACCAGGACAAGGTACGTTGAGACAAAGGTGAGTGTTTATTTAATAGATTCCCGAGTGAGGCTGAATAATCCAGGGAACAGAGCGGGTGGCGTGGATGGGTTGTTGAGGGTGCAGTGGTAGGTCCAGTAATGGCTCGGCAGCCGCCGACCATCAGGCAGAGGTTGGGTGAAGGTTCCGGGTGAGAGACTGCAGACAGAACAAAACGGAGGTAAGTACACAGCAAGTCAACAAGGTGCAAAACAACAAAACTAACGCTAGATGTTCCAAGGCTGATACACGGACAAACATACTGTTCATGGCTAACGATCCGGCAGGGACTGGATGTTAGGCCAGAGCCTAAGAAGGGTGATGATCAGGACCAGGTGTGCAGATTGCTGATGGGATGCAGGTGCGGAAATCAAGAGAGCTCCCCGGAGCGTTCCCGAACCCTCGGGAAACTGGAGATCACGAACAGAAAAACTAGTCACCAGACAGGACCCGACTCAGACTGCCGGGATCGTTACACATTCACTCCTGAGAGAGTTGTAGTGTGTTTTTAGTATGCACATCAATACGTGTATGATGAGCCAAAATGAAAAGAGACAGTCGCCTCCCCTCATGTCCTCCCTAACCATGTGCCCAAGCCACTCTTTTTTTTCAGCAGCATCAATGAGCACACATAAGGCAGACATTAAATATCATTCACATATATTCATAATTCACATCTTAATATAACCCAGTGAAATAATCGTTTGCACCATGTACACTCCTTGCTCCTTAAACTGTGGTTCTGCCATAGATATAATATGGGTAGAACAAGGGCTCTGGGCTGAAGGATATGGTAGTAGGACAGGGACAGGGAGAAGTTAATGACCCCGTATGTAGGAGAGTCTGGAGGGGGCAGGGGGGTTATAAAGTCTACAGGAACCATAAACCTGGAACCAACCCATAACAATACCATTATGTGGGTTATGAGTGTGTGTGTGACCCATCTAAGTGAGATAATCCAGTTTTCTGGATGAATTAGCCTTTGTATCCTGAGGGCAGAGATTAAGAATGAAGATATTATACAAACAAGGACTCCCCCATAGCTGCTCCTCATCCTTTCCTCTCAGCCCTCAGCCACCCCCTCCCTCCCCCCATCCATCACAGAGGGTTTCTCCTTCAGCTAGAGGCTGGTACATATCAGGAGAAAACATGGTCAGTAGGGAAACACCAGAGCCTGCTTCAGTCTGGGTGAAGCTGTTTACTGTAAACTGTCCCGGGATCCGTCTGGCTGAAACTGGTCATGAAAGCCAACTTCCAGCAAACCAATTTCTAGAACAGTCTTGTTGTGTTCTCTGTAGCTAGCTTTAGAGTAGAGTGTTAGAGAACAGAGTTAGAAGAGAGCTTTACGGCGTGATTCTCAACTGGTGGGACGAGACCTAAATTGGGGTCGCGGGAGTTTTTTTAATGAAAGAATACTCACGTCTGAACTAAAAACAACTAAACTAGTTAGAAAGTGATTCAATAATGTAATCTCTAAACAATTTTTCTTCAATCACAGTATTGTCGATAAAGAGCTATTAGCAGTGCTATTTAGCGGATTTGGTTGATTTAGTGGTCTCAAACCAGTGAGCTTTTTAAACAGTCTTCATCAAGAATATGCGCAAAGTGGTATTATTGACAATGAAACATTTGGGATTTTTTCCCTGGAGATTGTTTTTCGCAGTGCGATTATTGGGTCGCGACTGAGACAACCTGGTTCAATTTGGGTCCTGAGGCAAAACCAGTTGAGAACTGCTGCTTTACAAATTACCCATGCAGCCTAGCCTTCATCATGTAGTAATATTTGAATGGGAGCAGAGTAAAGAGAGAGAGTTAAGTTAAAACAGACTCAGAGATCAGTTATGAATATTATTCATGTTATTACTGTAAGAAGAGGAGAGGCTGGAGTCATGTCTGATGAGACCTGCTCTGGGGAACAAAGAGATGGGAGGGAGATGATTCTCTGTTCCCCTGTACTTAATGCTTGTTCCAATGACAGCCCGTGTGGAAAGGTGTGTGTAGGAATGATGTAAAACGCTTGTTCTAATAAAAGTGAGATTAAAGGTATATAGATGGCTGATGTAAATGCTTGTTCCAATAAAGGGTGAGGTTTTAGGTGTCTGTACCACCCTTGTCCTAAATGCTTGTTCTAATAAGCAGGAGTGTGTAGTAGATTATGTAAATGCTTGTTCTAATAAAGAGGAGATTATAGGTGTGTGTAGAGTACGGCGCTAAGCAACGCTTGTTCTAATGACAGCTGAGGTTGAAGGTGTGTAGATGATATAAAAGCTTATACTAATATTTCTCAGAACTGGCCATGTGTAGTTTTGTGTTAGAGTCCAGTCTCAGGTTAAAGGGGGTTGACAGAGGGTAGGTCACCTCTACAAGCAGATACTTCCTCACAAAAGCACGCACGCACACACAGCGTATTTCACATATTCCATACAGTATATGTTTTGACAGCTGAGATAAACAAAGGCAGTGTTTGTGTAATCCATGTTGTTGCTCCATCATATCAGCCCATCAACACAGGAACTGAACATCTCTCCAATTATGTTTGACAAGGACAAATAAAGAGACAGTCATTATCCAGATCAAACACTATCTACAGTCAAACCCTGTTCACTGCATGCATGGCCTCGTACATGACACGACAACATTAAACATGTTTACTCTAGGGCTGTCACACACACACACACGAGGAGAGTCACAGTCAACATAAAGTGCAACCTGTGAGTCTATACTTTAATAATTCAATACAGAGAGCTTCAGCTTAATGTCAACTTAAAGTGTATCTCCATTTTCTGTACTTGATTGTGTTTTCTACACTGGATCACACATACAGGCTGAAGTGCCACTTGCCACTGTCATGAGCCCTCTCACTCCACCGGGTTACCACCTTAATGTGTTTCCACTATCTTCCACTCTGCTCATCTCTCTCTCTCTACTCAGCCTAACGAGCTCCACCTGTCCCTGCTCTGCTCGGCTCTAATTACTCTGCCAGCTGCGCTGCATTACCCACTAACCTCTCCCAGTATTTTAAGTCCCGTCTTTCAGCTCTCCTTTGTCAGATCGTCTGCAAAGCTCACACCCGGAACCTGTGTGCTCGCGCTTCTGGCTCACCCTTGTTTTGGGACCCCGGACCTGCCTGATTCTTGGATACTCTTCTGCCCCAGGAAAACCAGACCTGCTTTCTGCCATTACGACTCCTGACTACTCTTCGACCCCCGGTAACTCTGACCAGCCTTCTGCCTTGCTATAACGTATTTGGATTTCCCTTGAACTGTACTTCTGCCTTGTTTCATCCGCCCGTTGTGTCTGTGTTTCCTCCCCCAGGACTTCTGGACCACCAACCACCGGCGTCATCGGACGCATCGCTGCCACTGGGGGAGGGGCACAGACCCAGCACATTGGACGGGATAACCCCTGGAGCCTTCACTCACTCCCTACTTCCCTTTTCCCTTAAGTTTTAATAAACTTTCTGGTGTGACGCAATTGTGGTCCTCTTGTCGTCTGTCTGAACCGTGACAGTACGATCTGACCATCATGGACTCAGCGCACACTTCCCCCGACATGGAAACCGAAGAACCTGAGCAACCCACCGCCATGCTACGCCTGGAACACACTGAAAGAGAGCTAGGCCGCATGAGCGGCGACATCACCTCTCTGCTTCAGGTCGGCCACCAACAGCATCAGCAGTTCCAGCAGCACCAGCAGCAGTCCCAGCAGCAGCAACAACAACTCGCCAGGATCATCCAACTCCTCACCAACCTTACCCCAGCCAGTCTGCCCACCAGCCCTGCCTCCGAGTTACCTGCCCCGGTCATTTCAGCCGCTGCCCCGGAACCCAAGATTGGAAACCCCGAGCGGTTCAACGGCGATTCTACCCAGGTCCGGCCATTCCTGACTAGCTGCCGACTTCAGTTCTCCTTGCAGCCAAGGACCTTCGCCACGGAGGGGGCTAGGGTCGGGTATGCCATCACTCACCTGACGGGCCGAGCTCGACTCTGGGGAACAGCAGAGTTCGAACGTCAAACCCCCGCATGTGCAACCTTCGACCTGTTTGCTGAGGAGATGCTGAAGGTGTTTGACCTGGATTCACCAACCGCAGAGGCGTCTCGTGAACTGTTCAGGATTCGACAAGGCAGACGTACAGTCGCAGACCATTCCATCGACTTCCGAACCCTGGCAAGACGAAGTTCTTGGAACACACCATCGTTGGTGGACGCGTTCTTCCATAGCTTGGCTGACTATATCAAGGACGAGTTGGTCTCCCATGAACTGCCTTCCACTCTTGATGAAGCCATCGCACTGACTGTCCGGATCGACAGAAGGATACAGACCCGTCGTCGTGAGAGGGGGCGCCAAGGTCCACCAACTACCGGCATTCGGAGAGATCCGACTGGGCTCCTGTCAGCTACTGCCACTCACCCAAGTCAGCTTGATCAGTCTGAGCCTATGGAGATTGGGCGAGCCTCTCTCACTCCTGCAGAGCGCCAGCGCCGCTTCACCTCAAACCTCTGCCTCTATTGTGGAGGTGATGGACATCGTGTGGTAACCTGCCCTTTTAAAGGCCGAAGCTCACCGGGCATAGGGGGAGTCCGGTTGAGCTCAATGACCATCCAGTCCTCCGACCGCAAACCCTTGCTGCAAGTTCACCTCCGCCTCTCTGACTCTACTCACACCCTGGCTGCTCTGGTGGATTCTGGCGCCGAAGCCAACATAATGGACATCAAGCTGGCACGCCAACTGGGACTGGAGAACCTCCGTTTGACACCTCCTATTCCTGCCCGGGCACTGGACGGACACTTACTCGGATCGGTCACTCATGTCACGGCCCCGGTCTTGATGGGTCTGTCCGAAACCATCAAGAAACTATCCAGTTTCACCTGCTCCCCTCTCCAGGCCAACCCCTCATCCTGGGTTACCCATGGCTCCGCCGGCACAACCCTCAGCTCGACTGGGTGACCGGGGTGATCAGGGAGTGGGAGAGGACTGCCACCGAACCTGCCTGCTTGCTGCCGCACTACCCCCTCGGCCAGTACCTACTAACTCCGCCCCCTGACCTCTCCCATGTCCCAGAATGCTACCATGGTCTCAGAGAAGTGTTTAACAAAGCAAGAGCCACATCTCTGCCCCCTCACCGACCGCATACGACTGTGCCATCGACCTCCTCCCTGGAACAGCCCCTCCAAGGGGCCGTCTTTATTCGTTGTCTGCTCCTGAAAGAAGGTCCATGGAGGACTACATCAATGACTCTCTGTCCACAGGATTGATCCGTTCATCTTCATCTCCGGCTGGTGCTGGCTTCTTCTTTGTGGGGAAGAGGGACGGATCTCTTCGCCCCTGCATCGACTACAGGGGACTCAACGACATCACAGTGAAAAACCGTTACCCTCTCCCTCTGCTCACCTCTGCTTTTGAGTTGCTCCAGGGAGCCACTGTTTTTACCAAGTTGGATCTCAGAAACGCTTACCACCTAGTGCGGATCCGGGAGGGAGATGAATGGAAGACCGCATTCAATACACCAACAGGCCACTACGAGTATCTGGTTATGCCTTTTGGCCTCACCAATGCTCCTGCTGTGTTCCAGGCTCTAGTGAATGATGTACTGCGGGACATGTTAAACAAGTTTGTCTTCGTTTACCTGGATGACATCTTAATCTACTCCAGAAACCTGTCTGAACACACCCGCCATGTCCAGCAAGTCCTTCATCGTCTTCTGGAGAATTCCCTCTACGCCAAGGCAGAGAAATGTGAGTTTCACGTCAAGACAGTGGCCTTCCTGGGGTACATAGTGGCAGAGGGAAGTATCCAAATGGATCCTGCCAAAGTATCAGCAGTCACGTCATGGCCAGTTCCGGAGAACAGAAAGAAGCTGCAACAGTTTCTGGGGTTTGCTAACTTCTATAGAAAGTTTATCCGGAACTACAGTACCGTTGCTGCCCCTCTCACGGCTCTAACCAGCACCAAGCAACCCTTCACCTGGACCCCAGCAGCCGACAAGGCCTTCAGTACCCTCAAGGTAAGGTTCACCTCCGCTCCCATCCTCCAGATGCCTGACGTGGACCGGCAATTCATTGTGGAGGTGGACGCCTCGGATGTGGGAGTTGGTGCTGTGATTTCTCAGTGGGCTGCGGAGGATAGGAAGCTCCATCCCTGTGCCTTTTTCTCACGTCGGTTGTCCCCCTCTGAGTGCAATTACGACATAGGGAACCGAGAGCTGCTGGCTGTGAAGCTTGCCTTGGAGGAGTGGCGTCACTGGCTGGAGGGGTCCACCATTCCATTTCTCGTTTGGACCGATCATAAGAACTTGGAGTACATCCGCACGGCCAAACGGTTGAACTCCAGGCAGTCCCGCTGGGCCCTGTTCTTCACCAGGTTTAATTTCACTCTGTCATACCGGCCTGGATCACGCAACACCAAGCCAGACGCCCTCTCCCGTCAATTCCAGAAGGATGACAACCCTCCAAGGATCCTGTGTCGATTCTGCCAAGTCCCTGCATCGTAGCAGCTCTGACCTGGGCTGTTGAGGAACAGGTGCTGGAAGCTCTCCGTAACCAGCCCGGTCCCAGCACTTGCCCAGCTGACCGCCTTTTTGTCCCCGAAAACCTAAGGTCCCAGGTCGTTCAGTGGGGACATGACTCCCGCCTAGCTTGTCACCCTGGCTCCACCCGCACTTACAACCTGCTCGCCCAGAGGTTCTGGTGGCCCGCTCTGAGAAAGGATGTACGGGAATTCGTCCAAGCCTGCCCCATCTGCAACCAACACAAGTCGTCCTGCCAGCCCCCAGCCGGATTGCTGCAGCCCCTGCCTGTGCCCAGACGTCCCTGGTCTCACATCGCCCTTGACTTTGTCACGGGGCTGCCCCCCTTCAAGGGGCAAGACCGTCATTCTCACCATAGTTGACCGATTCAGCAAGATGGCACACTTCATTCCCCCTCCCCAAGCTCCCAACCGCCAAGGAGACCGCCCAGGTGGTCCTGGAACACGTCTTCCGGATCCACGGACTGCCAAAGGATGTAGTTTCTGACCGTGGTCCACAATTCTCCTCCGCTTTTGGAAGGAGTTCTGTCACCTGCTGGGAGCCACAGTCAGTCTGACTTCCGGATTCCATCCCCAATCCAATGGGCAGTCAGAGCGGGCAAATCAGGAGCTCGAGAAGGCACTGCGATGCATGACTTCACGCAACCCCCACTCCTGGTCGCAGCAATTGACATGGGTGGAGTACGCACACAATTCTCTGACCTGCTCTGCCATCGGTATGTCCCCTTTCCAATGTGTTTATGGATACCAGCCTCCTCTATTTGCCAGTCAGGAAGGGGAGGTTACTTGCCCATCTGCACTTGCGTTTGCCCGTCGATGTCGCCGCACCTGGTCACAGGCCCGAGCCACACTTCTCAGATCCGTTGCCAGCTACACTACCGGGGCCAACCGTCGGAGAATCCCTGCTCCCACCTACCATGTTGGTCAAAGGGTGTGGTTGTCGTCAAGGAACCTGCCACTCAGGGTGGAGTCGCAGAAGTTGGCACCTCGGTTCATTGGCCCATTCCCTATCATAAGAGTGATTAGCCCAACTGCGGTCCGGCTCCAACTGCCTAATTCCATGAGGGTGCACCCCACTTTCCATGTGTCTAAGATTAAGCCCATTCATGAGAGTCCGCTGGTCCCTGCTGCGCCTTGTCCTCCTCCTCCACGGCTCGTCGATGGTGGTCTGGTTTACACCGTCCGCCGCCTGCTTCGGTCCAGACGGAGGGGTAGGGGTCTCCAGTACCTCATTGACTGGGAGGGCTATGGACCTGAGGAAAGGACCTGGGTGCCAGCTAGTCGGATTGTGGATAGGACTCTCATCACCGCCTTCCACCAACGGCATCCTGATCAACCTGCAATCCGTAGGGGCCGCCCCAGAGGGATCCCCTAACCGTCCTGCCCGCTCGGCTTCCTGTCCTGTGCCTGATCCTGTCTCGGGACCTGTCCCATCTCCCGACCACGGCCCTCCGGCTTCCTCCGAGGATGAGGGCGTTCGCTCGGACCGTTCGGAGGAGTTCTAGCCCTCCTCCGGCTCCCCTCCTCCCGCCCGGCGTGGTGTTGCTCTTGGGACTTCTGGGGCCGTCCCTTGGGGGGTTCTGTCATGAGCCCTCTCACTCCACCGGGTTACCACCTTAATGTGTTTCCACTATCTTCCACTCTGCTCATCTCTCTCTCTCTACTCAGCCTAACGAGCTCCACCTGTCCCTGCTCTGCTCGGCTCTAATTACTCTGCCAGCTGCGCTGCATTACCCACTAACCTCTCCCAGTATTTTAAGTCCCGTCTTTCAGCTCTCCTTTGTCAGATCGTCTGCAAAGCTCACACCCGGAACCTGTGTGCTCGCGCTTCTGGCTCACCCTTGTTTTGGGACCCCGGACCTGCCTGATTCTTGGATACTCTTCTGCCCCAGGAAAACCAGACCTGCTTTCTGCCATTACGACTCCTGACTACTCTTCGACCCCGGTAACTCTGACCAGCCTTCTGCCTTGCTATAACGTATTTGGATTTCCCTTGAACTGTACTTCTGCCTTGTTTCATCCGCCCCGTTGTGTCTGTGTTTCCTCCCCCCCCAGGACTTCTGGACCACCAACCACCGGCGTCATCGGACGCATCGCTGCCACTGGGGGAGGGGCACAGACCCAGCACATTGGACGGGATAACCCCTGGAGCCTTCACTCACTCCCTACTTCCCTTTTCCCTTAAGTTTTAATAAACTTTCTGGTGTGACGCAATTGTGGTCCTCTTGTCGTCTGTCTGAACCGTGACAGCCACTTGGATAGACGTTACCACTAATACGTGTGTGCACGCTGCCTGGCAGTGCCAAAGAGGCAGGAAGTGGTGGATATCTCCTCTATGTAAATCCAGCAGTGCCACATCAAAGCAGATCACTGTGCAACAACTCTCATAATTAGACTGAAACAACTCATCTACATAAACATGTTAATTAATCTATTGCTTAGCCAGGTCAGGATGAGAAGCAGGCTGTGAGTGTGTGTATGTGCGTGCGTGTGAGTGAGTGTGTGTTTGGCTTGTGTCTAGTCTGCTGTTTCAAACACAAACTCTAGGACACTCCTAATTCAGACATTGTTTGAGTGTGACTGTGTTAATTGGCAGTGTGTTAGTCAGAGTGTGTTTTGAAGGAAAAGGCCTCTATGGTCTGTTTAATAAGGGTTTATGAGATCATGTTAAACAGCAGAAAGGAATATACTTTTTCACCCAGTTAGAACAGAGAACATACAGACAGAGACTCTTTCTGATCAGAACAGCGCAACAAGAATCAACAAACTGTTATACATGTTTATCTTAATGCAGTATCTACTACAATTCATCACAAATCAGCACCATGGACAGTTACTAACCTAAACTCATCTCAGTATCTTTTTCCCTCTCACTTTAAACACATTATTTCTAAGCTTCAATATGACTAGGGTTGTCATCAATATGGCTAGGGTTGTCATCAATATGGCTAGGGTTGTCATCAATATGACTAGGGTTGTCATCAATATGACTAGGGTTGTCATCAATATGGCTAGGGTTGTCATCAATATGGCTAGGGTTGTCATCAATATGACTAGGGTTGTCATCAATATGGCTAGGGTTGTCATCAATATGGCTAGGGTTGTCATCAATATGGCTAGGGTTGTCATCAATATGACTAGGGTTGTCATCAATATGGCTAGGGTTGTCATCAATATGGCTAGGGTTGTCATCAATATGGCTAGGGTTGTCATCAATATGACTAGGGTTGTCATCAATATGGCTAGGGTTGTCATCAATATGGCTAGGGTTGTCATCAATATGGCTAGGGTTGTCATCAATATGGCTAGGGTTGTCATCAATATGGCTAGGGTTGTCATCAATATGACTAGGGTTGTCATCAATATGACTAGGGTTGTATGGATGGGGAGGGGATGGTGGGAGCGAGGTTGGGGGGGTGGGCAGGGGAGATTGACCTGAGAGTGTCTTGGGGTTCACTCTTGAAGGGACGTAGGGGAACCTGAAGATCAAGAACCAGCAACCTAATTGAGGAGGAGGGGTCTTTCCCTGCTGTGTCCTCTCTATAAAGTCAGACAGGTCTGCTCATAATGTTCTCCTGATATGGATCAGTGTGTGTATTATACTGTATTATCAGTGTGTGTATTATACTGTATTATCAGTGTGTGTATTATACTGTATTATCAGTGTGTGTATTATACTGTATTATCAGTGTGTGTATTATACTGTATTATCAGTGTGTGTATTATACTGTATTATCAGTGTGTGTATTATACTGTATTATCAGTGTGTGTATTATACTGTATTATCAGTGTGTGTATTATACTGTATTATCAGTGTGTGTATTATACTGTATTATCAGTGTGTGCTGAGCTCTAGTGTCATACATTATTGTATCCCTGCCTCTGGATAGGCCTTATTTCCATGCTCCAACTGTAGAGCATTACAGGTGTATTACAGGTTAATAGATGGGTTGGGCTGCTCTCTCACACAGACAGAGGCTTTGTGATGCAGAGTGAACATCATGCATTGCCAACACTACAGTCTGGCAGAGAGAACCCAGACCCCTAACCCTCACTGCTGCTACTACCAACCTTCTCAAACCATTCACCTAGACCACTCGCCTATAGCTGTACATTAGATTGTCCACAGTATGGTCCCCAGGTACCTATGTAACTACTTTAACTTAGTAAGGGATAACCATAACTATTCCATTAGAAGGAGTGAAACTGACGTTGTTCCTTTTAGATTTAAAAGTGGTCTGGGGAAATAAACTTTTTTATACTCAGCTGCCATTCTGTGGAATTGTCTTCCGAACAATTTGAAACATATAAACGCCATAGGTAGTTTCAAGTTCTCAATGAAAAAATGGCTAAATAGTAGCATGTCTCAAAAGTGAGTCATAAGATTATAGTACGTGGCTGAGAAGGAAATACCCGGGATAGCATATGGTCTGCCTTTTGGTGCCTGTTGTTTATTATATGGTGATTGTCTTGTATATATTAGGGATTGATTGTTTTATATATTAAGGGTATGTGAGACAAGGGAGATGTACCTGTCTATAGTTGTTTATTAGGAAAGGAGATTGTACTAATTATCTCATGTTATGAAACAAACAACAATTTTTGTCTGTCATTGTCTGTTGCCATTACAATTACCACTTAACCTTGTTGCATTCCCCGTTCCCCCGTCCCTCTTCAAAAGGACCACAATGGAAATAAGCTGTTAAGCTTTATTGTGTTATCCTTGATGATTTTCTTAAATTGTATGTGGTGGCGTCACCGGCTGGAGCCCCCTTATGTATGTATTTTACAAATTGTCAAATAAATTAAATCAATCAATCAGTCAGTCTGTGTCTCTCTGCATAGTATCTACCCAGGCTACTGACCGTTATGACCCTGTTGATGGCTGGTTTGTTTTAATGAGTGAATAGTCATTAGGTCCATGCCCATTGTGGAAAGGACCAAAAGCAGATAGTTTTACACCATTCAGCTTATACACTGAACAAAAATATAAACGCAACATGTAAAGTGTTGGTCCCATGTTTTCCATAAGTACAAAAAGCTTATTTCTCTCAAATTTTGTGCACAAATTTGTTTACATCCCGGTTAGTGAGCATTTCTCCTTTGCCAAGATAATCCATCAACCTGACAGGTGTGGCATATCAAGTAGCTGATTAAACAGCATGATCATTACACAGGTGCACTTTTACAAAGGCCACTCTAAAATGTGCAGTTTTATCACACAACAGAATGCCACAGATGTCTCAAGTTTTGAGGGAGCGTGCAATTGGCATGCTGATTGCAGGAATGCCCACCAGAGCTGCTGCCAGAAAATTCAATGTTCATTTCTCTACCATAAGCCGCCTCCAACGTCGTTTTAGAGAATTTGGCAGTACGTCCAACCGGCCTCACAACCGCAGACCACGTGTATGGCATCATGTGGGAGAGCGGTTTGCTGACGTCAACATTGTGAACAGATTGCCCTATGGTTGCGGTGGGGTTATAGTATGGGCAGGCATACGCTACGGACAATGAACACAATTGCATTTCATCGATGGCAATTTGAATGCACAAACACACCGTGATGAGATCCTGAGGCCCATTGTGAAGCCAATTTTTTTGACGGTATCTGTGACCAACATACAGTGGGGAGAACAATTATTTGATACACTGCCGATTTTGCAGGTTTTCCTACTTACAAAGCATGTAGAGGTCTGTAATTTTTATCATAGGTACACTTCAACTGTGAGAGACGGAATCTAAAACCAGAAAATCCAGAAAATCACATTGTATGATTTTTAAGTAATTAATTTGCATTTTATTGCATGACATAAGTATTTGATACATCAGAAAAGCAGAACTTTATATTTGGTACAGAAACCTTTGTTTGCAATTACAGAGATCATTCGTTTCCTGTAGGTCTTGACCAGGTTTGCACACACTGCAGCAGGGATTTTGGCCCACTCCTCCATACAGACCTTCTCCAGATCCTTCAGGTTTCGGGGCTGTCACTGGGCCATATGGAATTTCAGCTCCCTCCAAAGATTTTCTATTGGGTTCAGGTCTGAAGACTGGCTAGGCCACTCCAGGACCTTGAGATGCTTCTTACGGAGCCACTCCTTAGTTGCCCTGGCTGTGTGTTTCGGGTCGTTGTCATGCTGGAAGACCCAGCCACGACCCATCTTCAATGCTCTTACTGAGGGAAGGAGGTTGTTGGCCAAGATCTCGCGATACATGGCCCCATCCATCCTACCCTCAATACGGTGCAGTCGTCCTGTCCCCTTTCCAGAAAAGCATCCCCAAAGAATGATGTTTCCACCTCCATGCTTCACGGTTGGGATGGTATTCTTGGGGTTGTACTCATCCTTCTTCTTCCTCCAAACACGGTGAGTGGGGTTTAGACCAAAAAGCTCTATTTTTGTCTCATCAGACCACATGACCTCCTCCCATTCCTCCTCTGGATCATCCAGATGGTCATTGGCAAACTTCAGACGGGCCTGGACATGCGCTGGCTTGAGCAGGGGGACCTTGCGTGCGCTGCAGGATTTTAATCCATGACGGCGTAGTGTGTTACTATGGTTTTCTTTGAGACTGTGGTCCCAGCTCTCTTCAGGTCAATGACCAGGTCCTGTCGTGTAGTTCTGGGCTGATCCCTCACCTTCCTCATGATCATTGATGCCCCACGAGATGAGATCTTGCATGGAGCCCCAGACCGAGGGTGATTGACCGTGATCTTGAACTTCTTCAATTTTTTAATAATTGCGCCAACAGTTGTTGCCTTCTCACCAAGCTGCTTGCCTATTGTCCTGTAGCCCATCCCAGCCTTGTGCAGGTCTACAATTTTATCCCTGATGTCCTTACACAGCTCTCTGGTCTTGGCCATTGTGGAGAGGTTGGAGTCTGTTTGATTGAGTGTGTGGACAGGTGTCTTTTATACAGGTAACGAGTTCAAACAGGTGCAGTTAATACAGGTAATGAGTGGAGAACAGGAGGGCTTCTTAAAGAAAAAAGAACAAGTCTGTGAGAGCTGGAATTCTTACTGGTTGGTAGGTGATCAAAAACTTACAGTGGGGAAAAAAGGCATTTAGTCAGCCACCAATTGTGCAAGTTCTCCCACTTAAAAAGATGAGAGAGGCCTGTAATTTTCATCATAGGTACACGTCAACTATGACAGACAAAATTAGATTTTTTTTCTCCAGAAAATCACATTGTAGGATTTTTATGAATTTATTTGCAAATTATGGTGGAAAATAAGTATTTGGTCAATAACAAAAGTTTCTCAATACTTTGTTATATACTCTTTGTTGGCAATGACACAGGTCAAACGTTTTCTGTATGTCTTTACAAGGTTTTCACACACTGTTGCTGGTATTTTGGCCCATTCCTCAATGCAGATCTCCTCTAGAGCAGTGAAGTTTTGGGGCTGTCGCTGGCCAACATGGACTTTCAACTCCCTCCAAAGATTTTCTATGGGGTTGAGATCTGGAGACTGGCTAGGCCACTCCAGGACCTTGAAATGCTTCTTACGAAGCCACTCCTTCGTTGCCCGGGCGGTGTGTTTGGGATCATTGTCATGCTGAAAGACCCAGCCACGTTTCATCTTCAATGCCCTTGCTGATGGAAGGAGGTTTTCACTCAAAATCTCACGATACATGGCCCCATTCATTCTTTCCTTTACACGGATCAGTCGTCCTGGTCCCAAACACGACGAGTTGAGTTTTTACCAAAAAGTTCTATTTTGGTTTCATCTGACCATATGACATTCTCCCAATCCTCTTCTGGATCATCCAAATGCACTCTAGCAAACTTCAGACGGGCCTGGACATGTACTGGCTTAAGCAGGGGGACACGTCTGGCACTGCAGGATTTGAGTCCCTGGGGGCGTAGTGTGTTACTGATGGTAGGCTTTGTTACTTTGGTCCCAGCTCTCTGCAGGTCATTCACTAGGTCCCCCCGTGTGGTTCTGGGATTTTTGTTTACCGTTCTTGTGATCATTTTGACCCCACGGGGTGAGATCTTGCGTGGAGCCCCAGATCGAGGGAGATTATCAGTGGTCTTGTATGTCTTCCATTTCCTAATAATTGCTCCCACAGTTGATTTCTTCAAACCAAGCTGCTTACCTATTGCAGATTCAGTCTTCCCAGCCTGGTGCAGGTCTACAATTTTGTTTCTGGTGTCCTTTGACAGCTCTTTGGTCTTGGCCATAGTGGAGTTTGGAGTGTGACTGTTTGAGGTTGTGGACAGGTGTCTTTTATACTGATAACAAGTTCAAACAGGTGCCATTAATACAGGTAACGAGTGGAGGACAGAGGAGCCTCTTAAAGAAGAAGTTACAGGTCTGTGAGAGCCAGAAATCTTGCTTGTTTGTAGGTGACCAAATAGTTATTTTCCACCATAATTTGCAAATAAATTCATAAAAAATCCTACAATGTGATTTTCTGGAGAAAAAAATTCTCAATTTGTCTGTCATAGTTGAATGCACCTATGATGAAAATTACAGGCCTCTCTCATCTTTTTAAGTGGGAGAACTTGCACAATTGGTGCACAATTGGTGGCTGACTAAATACTTTTTTCCCCTACTGTATGTCATGCAATAAAATGCAAATTAATTACTTAAAAATCATACAATGTGATTTTCTGGATTTTTGTTTTAGATTCCATCTCTCACAGTTGAAGTGTACCTAGGATAAAACAGACCTCTACATGCTTTGTAAGTAGGAAAACCTGCAAAATTGGCAGTGTATCAAATACTTGTTCTCCCCACTGTATCTGTATTCCCATTCATGTGAAATCCATAAATTAGGGCCTAATGAATTCATTTCAATTGACTGATTTCCTCATATGAACTGTAACTCAGTCAAATCAATGAAATTGTTGCATGTTGCGTTTATATTTTTGTTCAGTACAGATACTTTTCAGTTGTAGACAGACTACTTTGACTGCTGGGAGGAAACAATGGCATTGTGGACATTTTACAGAGGTGTGTGTGTTTCGTGACACAGGGCTGAGCAAGTATTAGTCTGATGAAGTCATACAGGAAATCGATACAGAATTGAGAGAAGAAAAATTCCATGCCCAGGGGTGTACACACGTTTGCCCTATATTCATTTAGCAGCATCGGACCACCGCTGCTAAATCGTTGCCGCCACTCCCAAAAATATGATTATGATTCTTTTATTTTTTATATATATTTCTGCCGAGGCTCGCTTTTAAAGGGATAGTGCGAGATTTTGGCAATTAAGCCTATTTTCTACTTACCCAGAGTCAGATGAACTCATTGATACAACGTGTACTGTATGTCTCTGCATGCAGTTTGAAGAAAGTTACTAACTAGCATTAGCAGCAATGACTGGAAGTCTTTCGGAACAGCTAGTCATTGCGCTAACACTAGTTAGCAATGGCTCATGAAACTACCTTCAACTTCCTTCAAATTGCACGCAGAGACATAAAAATGGTAACCATGGGTAAGTAGAAAAGGTTCTTATTTGCCAAAATCTCGCAAAATCCCTTTAAGATCAGAGAGACAAGTTACAACGTACAGTATATTTGTAGCAAACAGAGCGAGCAGCGTCGCAAGTGAGAGCCACGAGCGCACAGTCACTGCTTGCTCCTCATCATCTCCCTACAGTGCAGTGGTGCGCATCAGATATATTTCAGATGGTGTCAACATAATAAAATGTTCATGCATTTTGGAGTAGAACAGGGGTAGGCAACTAGATTCGGCTGCGGGACAATTTTTGTCGGAGTGGATGGTCGGGGTGTCGGAACATAATTATAATAATTTGTACACTGCAAATTGACCAAAAAGAGATTGTACTTAAATATAACCATCATTTTATACCTTGATTACATTGAGACACGATCACATCTATTTTTTTTATTTGTGGGAGTACTTAAACTCATTAAACTTATTTTAAGCTGAATTCCTGGTGATTTTACAGTATCTTTTTTACCAAAAATCAGAAGTGACCTTCTCACAGTCTAAAAAAATATCCTGGGGGGCATGCCGCCGGACCCCCGCAGCAAAGATAAATGTTTCATAATGTATGTGGTCCCTGAGACAGGGTCGTATTGAGAGAGATGGACTGGACGACTGGGACACACACATTATGATCTCCACTCCGGCCACATCAATTGTTAATAAAGCCAGAGCCAGTCTGATTAGTAAAGATCATTCTACTGTTTATTCAGATAAATAGAGCATTACTGCCCTTCCAGGACCGCATAGAGATGTATGTATGTGTGTGTTTGTCACTGGTATGTCAGTAGCGTAATGTAAAGTGTCTGGATGGGTACAGAGGAAGTAGTCTGGGTGCCAATCTGTTTCTGCTCTCTTGCCAACTCCTTATGGAATTGGCTTGACAATGAAGCAACAGATCTGGGATAAGGCTTCAGAGAAAGTATTGTAATGCAGGACATACAATAGACTGAAGTGGAGCTGGAATGTGTATACATGGTGTAGGAGAGAGACTACTGCTAAGCAGCTGGAAAGGAGCTGGATGTATTCAGTGAGAAAAATCACACAAACACCCGAACACACACACGCACACACACACACACTAAAACAGATGCACAATTACACACACTCACAATTATGTTTCTGTTCACTCTGCATATGATGTTCACAGAGTAATTAATCAAAAGGTGGAGGAGGGAGGGAGGGATGAAAAAGAGGGAAGAGGGGGAGTAAAAACAACATTTATGAGTGGGTCATTATTTTAATTTCACTTCTGAGGACACACACACTCACACAAACGCACACACGCACAAACAATCAGTTAAGATATGCGAAGTACCACTAACATGTTCCTTCAGTCAGAGTAAGATACTTATCCTTCCAGTCACCTACACACACTTCTGCCAACGGTAGCACTTTACTTCAGAGCTCTTCCCTCTCAGTCTGGTGAAATAACAAGGTAATAACAGGTTGAACTTGCCTTCACTTAGAAAAGGCCCTTTTCCAGCCCAAATTATTCGTTTCTTATTGGCTACACTGACAGTGTATGACAGGGAAAGTCAAAGAGGTAGGAGAGAATGGCCCTGGCCCTCCTTTGTTCAGTAAATGACTAAATATTTAATGTTCAGGGGCCTCAGATTAAAGGTAACATGTTGTCAGTAACAGTAGAGCAACTTCAAAGGAGGTAAATTATGCATTTTCTCCTTTAGCAGGGAAATCAAAGCAGGTAATGAAGATGAAAGTTATTCAACCTCCTTTCTCTCTCCATCTCACTGGCTGGGGATGGGGGAGAAGAGAGGAGGAGAGGAAAAAGAGAGAAGGGTCTCTGATAGGAAGGTTCATCTATGTAGTGAGTGTACGGTACTATCTGACTAAAGAGTCATCAGTGTTTTTTTGTTATGCTTTGGGATTTTTTGTACAAATATACACTACATGACCAAAAGTATGTGGACACCTGCTCGTCGAACATCTAACTCCAAAATCATGGGCTTTAATATGGAGTTGGTCCCCCCTTTGCTGCTATAACAGCCTCCACTCTTATGGGAAGGCTTTCCACTAGATGTTTGAACATTGCTGCGGGGACTTGCTTCCATTCAGCCACAAGAGCATTAGTGAGGTCAGGCACTGATGTTAGGCGATTAGGCCTGGCTCGCAGTCGCCATTCCAATTCATCCCAAAGGTGTTCGACGGGATTGAAGTCAGGGCTCTGTGCAGGCCAGGTCAAGTTCTTCCACACCGATCTCGACAAACCATTTCTGTATGGACCTCGCTTTGTGCACGGGGGCATTGTCATGCTGAAACAGGAAAGGGCCTTCCCCAAACTGTTGGCACAAAATTGGAAGCCCGAACCATGAAAAACAGCCCTAGACCATTATTCCTCCTCCACTAAACTTTACAGTGGGCACTATATGCATTGGGGCAGGTAGCGTTCTCCTGGCATCCACCAAACCCAGATTCGTCCTTCGGACTGCCAGATGGTGAAGCGTGATTCATCACTCCAGAGAACGCATTTCTACTGCTCTAGAGTGCAATGGCAGCGAGCTTCATACCACTCCAGCCGACGCTTGGCATTGCGCATGGTGATCTTAGGCTTGTGTGCGGCTGCTCAGCCACGGAAACCAATTTCATGAAGCTCCCGACGAACAGTTCTTGTGCTGACGTTGCTTCCTGAGGCAGTTTGGAACTCGGTAGTGAGTGTTGCAACCGAGGACAGCGCTACGCGCTTCAGCACTCAGCGGTCCCATTCTGTGAGCTTGTGTGGCCTACCACTTCGCGGCAGAGACGTTGTTGCTCCTACACGTTTCCACTTCACAATAACAGCACTTACAGTTGAACTAACTTGTTAGAAAGGTGTCATCCTATGACGGTGCCACGTTGAAAGTCACTGAGCGCTTCAGTAAGGCCATTCTACTGCCAATGTTTTTCTATGGAGATTGCATGGTTGTGTGCTCGATTTTATACACCTGTCAGCAACGGTTGTGGCTGAAATAGCTGAATCCACTAATTTGAAGGGGTGTCCACATACCTTTGTATATATAGTGTATATTTTTTAACCAAATTTGGCCAGTGCAAAGGGGGCTGGATACAGACCATGGTTTAAATTCTGTAAGTACTGCACCCGAGGTCTCTCTCTCTCTCTCTCTCTCTCTCTCTCTCTGGGAGTTGACATTTAGAAAGAGATATTTGGAATTCCCATAAGTGTCCCTCTAACTGCCTGTCTTCATCCTGAGAGAGGAGGAGAGGAACACTTTACCCCCCCCCCGCCCCCCTCTGTCACACGCCAGCCTCATTTAGGCTATCCCACAATGCACTGCTCCCAGGCGGCGACAGAAAGTCAGGCCCATTAGCATGGCGACGAGGGCGCTAATCGTCACATTCCATTACAGTCAATGGCAGAGCGGTGATTATAACGGGCCATTTGGAAAAGTCACACAAGGGCCGACAACGTCACACAGTGCAGACAGGGGACACAGAAACACAGAGGGAGATTGGGGAATTGGGTTTCATTGGCTGTGGAGTTCAGAGAACATTAGGAGACGCAGTAAAGCGAAATACACAAAGCCCAGTGTTATTCTATTGGAATCAAATTCCCCATTAAGTGAACAGACTTATTGATCACAACACAACTACACCAGCATCCAAATGAGGAGAGGGGGGGGAGAGAAAGAGAGAGGTAACTGTGTTCAGACATCATTAATCCAGTGAGTCATCCATTGTGTATTGCTTCATTTACAACACTGAGCTGTCTAAATATTGACAACACTCTCGGTCTGCTGTTTCTACTATTGACCATAATCTGAATAAACATCAATGAGAGAGAGAGAGAAGAGAGAAAACATTTAATAAAGAGAGAACATAAGAAAAGATAGAGAGAGAGATACACACAGAAACTATGTGTGTTCACTCCCTATATGTGCTTCCCTAATACTTGGATGTCTTCTAAATTTCTCTCACCTCAGATGATTTCTATGCAAATTTAGCGAGGAGAGAAATGCAGCGGTTGAATTAAATCCAAAACACATTTGGTCAAAAATCTATTCCCCTGTTCCCACCACACACACGTACGCACACACACACACACCAGTCGCTATCCCACAGCCCTGGCCTGCTGATAAATATTCATTTATATTTATGTTTTAGAAAAGCTGTGATGGGCAAAATACAAACCCCCCACACCCACCCATACACACACACCCCCCACACCCACCCATACACACACACACCCCACACCCACCCATACACACACACCCCCCACACCCACCCATACACACACACCCCCCACACCCACCCATACACACACACACCCCCACACCCACCCATACACACACACCCCCCACACCCACCCATACACACACACCCCCCACACCCACCCATACACACACAAACCCCAACCACAGAGGCTGACTGCCCAATAAATGTGGAGGCTTGCTCTATGCCCTCTCTGTGTGTTTGATCTCTTTGGACGCAGTGGTCCATGAAGTCCCACACCCCATCAAACACTCAGCAGTAGGTACAGTAAGAAATTGTCCTCTGATGAAATATAACTACAGCTCCTCACCCTGAATACCAGCCCAACCAGCCAGTCCAGCCAGTCCAGCCAGTCCAGCCAGCCAGTCCAGCCAGCACAGCACAGCACAGCACAGCCAGCCCAGTCTAGCCAGCCCAGCCAGCCCAGTCCAGCCAGCCCAGCCAGCCAGCCCAGCCCAGCCAGTCCAGCCAGCCCAACCAGCCAGCCAGCCCAGTCCAGCCAGCCCAGTCCAGCCAGTCCAGCCAGCCCAGCCCAGCCCAACCAGCCAGCCCAGCCATCCAGCCCAGTCAGCCAGCCCAGTCCAGCCAGCCAACCCAGTCCAGCCAGCCCAGTCCAGCCAGTCCAGCCAGCCCAGCAAGTTCAGCCAGCCCAGCCCAGCCAGTCCAGCCCAGCCAGCCCAGCCCAACCAGACAGCCCAACCAGCCAGCCCAGCTCAGCCAGCCCAACCAGCCAGCCCAGCCAGCCAGCCCAACCAGACAGCCCAACCAGCCAGCCAGCCCAACCAGCCCAACCAACCAGCCAGCCCAACCAGCCCAGCCAGCCAGCCAGCCCAGCCTAGCCAGCCCAGCCACACACACTTTATACTACTAACACCACTTAAACATTCTCTCTGTCCTAACGAGAGCATAATTACTGGACAAATCTCTCCCTCTTTTAACTGCTACACGAAAGAGTGAAAATGGGGAGGAAATAAAATGCAGTCTTTTTTCCTGTGGTTCAGTAAGTGGCTGAGGAGGGGATTGGGGTATATTAATAGTGTTTTATTATGCACTGTGATTCCTGCACTGATTAAATGATGGCAGATGCGATCTTCAGCTGGCTGGAAACATGAAGAGTCCAGAGCTGGTTAAAAATGCATCAAACATGCAGCTAGATTAGCCCTCTGTCTGTCTCTCTGTGTCTGAGTGGGAGGAGGGACCAGAGGGGGAGGAACCAGAGGGGAAACCACTAGTAGATGTGACATATTTAAGAATTGCATATTTTTTGATAATATGATATAAATCTTATGCCTGTTGTATTGCTGTATAGATATGATGACATGTAAAGGATGTATGAAGGCGCTGGAGCTACCATTAGGCTTCTCAATCTCTTTCCATCACTCTCTAACCCCATTTCTCCTCACTATCTTCACCAGCACAACACAGTGCCTCTGAGGAGGTTATAGTTTTCTGGTGGAGGATATGAGGATGGAGAGAGTTGGGGGGTAGATGTTAGGCCAGCTTCTATTCAGTAAAATCTCTCTATGTAAGCACTTCTGTTGTGAGCTGTTGTCTCATTTGTAGTTTTACCAAAAGTATTTTAGAGTTGTTTTTAAAATACACCAGGCAGCATACACAGTACAATAGGACATGCTTCAGTAGCCAAGCAGGTCAAACTGCCTGTATTCTCTCCATTGGAGACAGTCAGACATCATCCAGTGGGGTGTGTGTGTGTGTGTGTGTGAGTGTATGTGTGTGTGTGTGTGTGTGTGTGTGTGTGTGGTCGTACAGGTTCAGAGGAGCTGACAGCTTTGACAGCTATACCTGCCATTCTCCAGATCCTCCTGATAACCTCCTGTCCCCACAAAGCTGCTGAAAGCCTCCAATCCCACAACAGACACTGTGTCTGTCTGTACAGCCAATATATGGTAAAGACTCAGATATCTCCTATTTACCACCATACAGACCCCTCATTCCGACTCACTAACACATAAATGGAAAAAACATTGATTCTCTTTCACCCGAGTCCATTTTCCCCTGGCCTGGACACAGAGGTAGGATGTGGTGCTCATCTGCCCTTCCCAGTGTGTCTGATATCAGGTAGAGACTTATAGAAAGGGAAGGTAAAAGGGGATCTTTATCAGGAAGGGAATTAAGGCTGGGAGAGCTCCATTTGGAAGGTATATAAGGCCAATCCATTAACTGGGCCTTCAAAAAAGAAGAGAGAGAGAGCTGGGGAAAGGAGAGGCGGACTGGGGACACCTTGAGAATGAACAGAAGACCTTGCTGAAACAGCACTCTTCACACAGAGAGAGAGAGAGGGTGGGAGGGACGGCGGGAGGGAGGGAGGGCAAAGTAGGGCGAGAGAGGAAGGAAGAGAGTGGGTAAAGAGAGAATGCGATGGGTAGGAGAGAGAGAGAAAGAGAGAAAAAAGAGAAAGGGGAAGCAGAGAGAATGAGATGGGTAGAGTTAGAGAGTAGAAAGGAGTAGGGAGAGAGAGTCACATAGGACCGTATAATTACCTGCTAAATAAAGGTCATGTGTGTCAGCTGTATATATGTTACATATACACACACACACACAAACATCAACGTACACGCAAACAGTCCTAAAATGTCCAATATGGTCAAACCCCACCACTGATCCAGAGATTACAGTTTACCCCTGAAGCCTTAGACAGAGAGACTCATTCTCTCTACAAACACGCACACACAAACAACCTGTCCCACACACGTACTGTACACCTTGCTCCAGTGGTGAGCTCCATTAATCTTATACTAGACCCTGTCCTCAGTGGGCTGACCCAGGTGAGAGAGGGGGAGGCTGGGGCAGGGCAGCAGGACAGTGTCCCTGTCTGGACCGGGCCTCCGGGACCATTAGCCCCAGGACCAGGGAAGGCCAGGGTGGGGGATGGACGGGATCAGTGCTGTGGTGTACAGATGGGAGTCAGAGGAGAAAAAACACTCACTCACAAATAAACAAGCACTTACTCAATCCACCCTTTGAAAGCCTTGTCTTAAGTCATGACTTCAGCAAAATAACTACATAGAAATCACAACTAAGATACTGAACAATACAATCCAAATACAGAAGTTGAAGACAAGCATGAGAGTTGCACAGCTGCAGTATTCCCTCTGGAGTGAGAGAGGTTTTCTCCATGAAAGCAATTTGACAGAACTTGTTTTATTACAATCCCTGCCTAAACCAATAGACCAAATCAGGACTAGACAAGGACACAGAATGAGTTTAGGTTTCTTCAATAGAGACACTATGTCAGAGTTTAGCTGATTCAATAGACAAAAAGAGTTCAGCCTCTCCTCAGTCCCAGAGCGGACCTCACCCTGGCCTGTTCATGGGACAACAGAGCTCCAGCCCCAGGTCACCCTGCCTCTTTGTATCGTTGTCCCTTCTCCTCTCCTGGGCACGGCCCTGAACAAACAGCCCCTCTGTCTGGAGCTCCTCCACGCAACACAGTCAACACATTACAGTCCACACAACACAGAGCATTATTACATGGCTCAATGGATCAGACACACAGAAAGACACAAATCAAATCAAATCACATTTTATTTATCACATGCGCCGAATACAACTGGGGTAGACTTTACAGTGAAATGCTTGCTTACGAACCTTTCCCAACGATGCAGAGTTTAATAATAATAATACAAAATTAAATAGTAACTAACACAAGAGGAATAAAATCAACTACACAAGAATGCAGCTATATACAGGGAGTACCAGTAGCAGATCAATGTGCAGGGGTACAAGGTATGTCAGGTAAATATGTACTGTACATGAACGCAGGGTAAAGTGACTAGGTATCAGGATAGATAATAATAAGAGTAAAATAAAGAACAGAGCAGCAGCATCAAATTATGAGTGTAAAAGTGTGTGTGAGTGTGGGTGTGTGTATGTGTGAGTGTTTGTGTCGTGTCGGTATGCGTGTGTGTGTTATGGGTATGTGTGCGTATGTAGTGTATGTGAATGTATGAGGGTTTTGTTTGGGAGTGACAGTGTAGTGTGTGTGAGTGAGTGTGTATTTGGTGTGTATATACAGTGGGGAAAAAAAGTATTTAGTCAGCCACCAATTGTGCAAGTTCTCCCACTTAAAAAGATGAGAGAGGCCTGTAATTTTCATCATAGGTACACGTCAACTATGACAGACAAATTGAGAATTTTTTTCTCCAGAAAATCACATTGTAGGATTTTTTATGAATTTATTTGCAAATTATGGTGGAAAATAACTATTTGGTCACCTACAAACAAGCAAGATTTCTGGCTCTCACAGACCTGTAACTTCTTCTTTAAGAGGCTCCTCTGTCCTCCACTCGTTACCTGTATTAATGGCACCTGTTTGAACTTGTTATCAGTATAAAAGACACCTGTCCACAACCTCAAACAGTCACACTCCAAACTCCACTATGGCCAAGACCAAAGAGCTGTCAAAGGACACCAGAAACAAAATTGTAGACCTGCACCAGGCTGGGAAGACTGAATCTGCAATAGGTAAGCAGCTTGGTTTGAAGAAATCAACTGTGGGAGCAATTATTAGGAAATGGAAGACATACAAGACCACTGATAATCTCCCTCGATCTGGGGCTCCACGCAAGATCTCACCCCGTGGGGTCAAAATTATCACAAGAACGGTGAGCAAAAATCCCAGAACCACACGGGGGGACCTAGTGAATGACCTGCAGAGAGCTGGGACCAAAGTAACAAAGCCTACCATCAGTAACACACTACACCGCCAGGGACTCAAATCCTGCAGTGCCAGACGTGTCCCCCTGCTTAAGCCAGTACATGTCCAGGCCTGTCTGAAGTTTGCTAGAGTGCATTTGGATGATCCAGAAGAGGATTGGGAGAATGTCACATGGTCAGATGAAACCAAAATATAACTTTTTGGTAAAAACTCAACTCGTCGTGTTTGGAGGACAAAGAATGCTGAGTTGCATCCAAAGAACACCATACCTACTGTGAAGCATGGGGGTGGAAACATCATGCTTTGGGGCTGTTTTTCTGCAAAGGGACCAGGACGACTGATCCGTGTAAAGGAAAGAATGAATGGGGCCATGTATCGTGAGATTTTGAGTGAAAACCTCCTTCCATCAGCAAGGGCATTGAAGATGAAACGTGGCTGGGTCTTTCAGCATGACAATGATCCCAAACACACCGCCCGGGCAACGAAGGAGTGGCTTCGTAAGAAGCATTTCAAGGTCCTGGAGTGGCCTAGCCAGTCTCCAGATCTCAACCCCATAGAAAATCTTTGGAGGGGAGTTGAAAGTCCGTGTTGCCCAGCGACAGCCCCAAAACATCACTGCTCTAGAGGAGATCTGCATGGAGGAATGGGCCAAAATACCAGCAACAGTGTGTGAAAACCTTGTGAAGACTTACAGAAAACGTTTGACCTGTGTCATTGCCAACAAAGGGTATATAACAAAGTATTGAGAAACTTTTGTTATTGACCAAATACTTATTTTCCAACATAATTTACAAATAAATTCATAAAAAATCCTACAATGTGATTTTCTGAAAAAAAAAATCTCATTTTGTCTGTCATAGTTGACGTGTACCTATGATGAAAATTACAGGCCTCTCTCATCTTTTTAAGTGGGAGAACTTGCACAATTGGTGGCTGACTAAATACTTTTTTTTCCCACTGTATAGTCTACTGAGTGTGTATATGGTTTGTATATATAGTCTAGTGAGTGTGCGTAGGGTCAGTGCAAGATAGAGTCAGTGCAGATAGTTTGTGTACCATTAATTGACTATTTAGCAGTCTGGCTATTTAGCAGTCTTGTGGCTTGGGGGTAGAAGCTGTCTTGGAGCCTGTTGGTCTGAGATGCCCGTTACCGTTTGCCGGACGGTAGCAAAGTGAACAGTCTTTGGCAATTTTTTCGGCCCTTCCTCTGACACCGCCTGATATAGACGTCCTGGATGACAGGGAGCTCGGCCCCAATGATGTACTGGGCTGTCCGCCCCACCCTCTGGAGAACTTTGCGGTCAAGGGCGGTGCAGTTGCCATACCAAGCAGTGATGCAGCCAGTCAAGATACTCTCGATGGTGCAGCTGTGGACATTTTTGAGGATCTGAGGGCCCATGGCAAATTTGTTCAGCCTCCTGAGGGGGAAGAGGTGCTGCCGTGCCCTCTTCACGACTGTGTGGGTGTGTGGGGACTTCCTCTCCTTTATCCCTATACTGTATATCCTCCTATCTCTTCTATGTCTCTATTCTCTCTCCTGATACTACACATGTGCGTGTGTGTGTGTGTGTATATTAGTGGTGTGTAGGCCTATTGATATTATGGAGGGTGAGCCTGAGAACACTGGTCTTGGCCCATAGAATGAATAGAACAGGCTTGGAAACTCTAACCCTGGCAATTTGAATGGTAAACTCAATGGTTGCCTGGTATTGTGATGCAATAACTTCCATGGTATTTTCACATTTTTGGTTCTTTCAACTGATAGTCCAGGTCGATATTCACGTAATAATACGGAATTTCACTCAAAACAAACATTCTTTCCCATTGACCCACAGTGTAAAAGAGCCAACTTTGTTGTAGATTTTCTGTTATTCAGAAATAACCAAACATGTTGAAAAGCATCTGTGTTGTTCAATGTACATATAACCAGGTCAAAAATCTTGACCAATGTTTCGCAATGCTCCCACATAGGGAAATAGAGCCTGTGAGAAGAGCATTGTGGCTTCAGGCTATTCAGAGTGGGAGAGTGGTAAATGTAGGTACCCGGTGTCCAAGTAGGCTATACGTACAGTGGGGGAAAAAAGTATTTAGTCAGCCACCAATTGTGCAAGTTCTCCCACTTAAAAATATGAGAGAGGCCTGTAATTTTCATCGTAGGTACACGTCAACTATGACAGACAAATTGAGATTTTTTTTTCCTGAAAATCACATTGTAGGATTTTTTATGAATTTATTTGCAAATTATGGTGGAAAATAAGTATTTGGTCACCTACAAACAAGCAAGATTTCTGGCTCTCACAGACCTGTAACTTCTTCTTCAAGAGGCTCCTCTGTCCTCCACTCGTTACTTGTATTAATGGCACCTGTTTGAACTTGTTATCAGTATAAAAGACACCTGTCCACCACCTCAAACATTCACACTCCAAACTCCACTATGGCCAAGACCAAAGAGCTGTCAAAGGACACCAGAAACAAAATTGTAGACCTGCACCAGGCTGGAAAGACTGAATCTGCAATAGGTAAGCAGCTTGGTTTGAAGAAATCAACTGTGGGAGCAATTATTAGGAAATGGAAGACATACAAGACCACTGATAATCTCCCTCGTTCTGGGGCTCCACGCAAGATCTCACCCCGTGGGGTCAAAATGATCACAAGAACGGTGAGCAAAAATCCCAGAACCACACGGGGGGACCTAGTGAATGACCTGCAGAGAGCTGGGACCAAAGTAACAAAGCCTACCATCAGTAACACACTACGCAGCCAGGGACTCAAATCCTGCAGTGCCAGACGTGTCCCCCTGCTTAAGCCAGTACATGTCCAGGCCCGTCTGAAGTTTGCTAGAGTGCATTTGGATGATCCAGAAGAGGATTGGGGAGAATGTCATATGGTCAGATGAAACCAAAATATAACTTTTTGGTAAAAACTCAACTCGTTGTGTTTGGAGGACAAAGAATGCTGAGTTGCATCCAAAGAACACCATACCTACTGTGAAGCATGGGGGTGGAAACATCATGCTTTGGGGCTGTTTTTCTGCAAAGGGACCAGGACGACTGATCCATGTAAAGGAAAGAATGAATGGGGCCATGTATCGTGAGATTTTGAGTGAAAACCTCCTTCCATCAGCAAGGGCATTGAAGATGAAACGTGGCTGGGTCTTTCAGCATGACAATGATCCCAAACACACCGCCCGGGCAACGAAGGAGTGGCTTCGTAAGAAGCATTTCAAGGTCCTGGAGTGGCCTAGCCAGTCTCCAGATCTCAACCCCATAGAAAATCTTTGGAGGGAGTTGAAAGTCCGTGTTGCCCAGCGACAGCCCCAAAACATCACTGCTCTAGAGGAGATCTGCATGGAGGAATGGGCCAAAATACCAGCAACAGTGTGTGAAAACCTTGTGAAGACTTACAGAAAACGTTTGACCTGTGTCATTGCCAACAAAGGGTATATAACAAAGTATTGAGAAACTTTTGTTATTGACCAAATACTTATTTTCCAACATAATTTACAAATAAATTCATAAAAAATCCTACAATGTGATTTTCTGAAAAAAAAAATCTCATTTTGTCTGTCATAGTTGACGTGTACCTATGATGAAAATTACAGGCCTCTCTCATCTTTTTTAAGTGGGAGAACTTGCACAATTGGTGGCTGACTAAATACTTTTTTTCCCACTGTATAGTCTACTGAGTGTGTATATGGTTTGTATATATAGTCTAGTGAGTGTGCGTAGGGTCAGTGCAAGATAGAGTCAGTGCAGATAGTTTGTGTACCATTAATTGACTATTTAGCAGTCTGGCTATTTAGCAGTCTTGTGGCTTGGGGGTAGAAGCTGTCTTGGAGCCTGTTGGTCTGAGATGCCCCGTTACCGTTTGCCGGACGGTAGCAAAGTGAACAGTCTTTGGCAATTTTTCGGCCCTTCCTCTGACACCGCCTGATATAGACGTCCTGGATGACAGGGAGCTCGGCCCCAATGATGTACTGGGCTGTCCGCCCCACCCTCTGGAGAACTTTGCGGTCAAGGGCGGTGCAGTTGCCATACCAAGCAGTGATGCAGCCAGTCAAGATACTCTCGATGGTGCAGCTGTGGACATTTTTGAGGATCTGAGGGCCCATGGCAAATTTGTTCAGCCTCCTGAGGGGGAAGAGGTGCTGCCGTGCCCTCTTCACGACTGTGTGGGTGTGTGGGGACTTCCTCTCCTTTATCCCTATACTGTATATCCTCCTATCTCTTCTATGTCTCTATTCTCTCTCCTGATACTACACATGTGCGTGTGTGTGTGTGTGTATATTAGTGGTGTGTAGGCCTATTGATATTATGGAGGGTGAGCCTGAGAACACTGGTCTTGGCCCATAGAATGAATAGAACAGGCTTGGAAACTCTAACCCTGGCAATTTGAATGGTAAACTCAATGGTTGCCTGGTATTGTGATGCAATAACTTCCATGGTATTTTCACATTTTTGGTTCTTTCAACTGATAGTCCAGGTCGATATTCACGTAATAATACGGAATTTCACTCAAAACAAACATTCTTTCCCATTGACCCACAGTGTAAAAGAGCCAACTTTGTTGTAGATTTTCTGTTATTCAGAAATAACCAAACATGTTGAAAAGCATCTGTGTTGTTCAATGTACATATAACCAGGTCAAAAATCTTGACCAATGTTTCGCAATGCTCCCACATAGGGAAATAGAGCCTGTGAGAAGAGCATTGTGGCTTCAGGCTATTCAGAGTGGGAGAGTGGTAAATGTAGGTACCCGGTGTCCAAGTAGGCTATACGTACAGTGGGGGAAAAAAGTATTTAGTCAGCCACCAATTGTGCAAGTTCTCCCACTTAAAAATATGAGAGAGGCCTGTAATTTTCATCGTAGGTACACGTCAACTATGACAGACAAATTGAGATTTTTTTTTCCTGAAAATCACATTGTAGGATTTTTTATGAATTTATTTGCAAATTATGGTGGAAAATAAGTATTTGGTCACCTACAAACAAGCAAGATTTCTGGCTCTCACAGACCTGTAACTTCTTCTTCAAGAGGCTCCTCTGTCCTCCACTCGTTACTTGTATTAATGGCACCTGTTTGAACTTGTTATCAGTATAAAAGACACCTGTCCACCACCTCAAACATTCACACTCCAAACTCCACTATGGCCAAGACCAAAGAGCTGTCAAAGGACACCAGAAACAAAATTGTAGACCTGCACCAGGCTGGAAAGACTGAATCTGCAATAGGTAAGCAGCTTGGTTTGAAGAAATCAACTGTGGGAGCAATTATTAGGAAATGGAAGACATACAAGACCACTGATAATCTCCCCTCGTTCTGGGGCTCCACGCAAGATCTCACCCCGTGGGGTCAAAATGATCACAAGAACGGTGAGCAAAAATCCCAGAACCACACGGGGGGACCTAGTGAATGACCTGCAGAGAGCTGGGACCAAAGTAACAAAGCCTACCATCAGTAACACACTACGCAGCCAGGGACTCAAATCCTGCAGTGCCAGACGTGTCCCCCTGCTTAAGCCAGTACATGTCCAGGCCCGTCTGAAGTTTGCTAGAGTGCATTTGGATGATCCAGAAGAGGATTGGGAGAATGTCATATGGTCAGATGAAACCAAAATATAACTTTTTGGTAAAAACTCAACTCGTTGTGTTTGGAGGACAAAGAATGCTGAGTTGCATCCAAAGAACACCATACCTACTGTGAAGCATGGGGGTGGAAACATCATGCTTTGGGGCTGTTTTTCTGCAAAGGGACCAGGACGACTGATCCGTGTAAAGGAAAGAATGAATGAGGCCATGTATAGTGAGATTTTGAGTGAAAACCTCCTTCCATCAGCAAGGGCATTGAAGATGAAACGTGGCTGGGTCTTTCAGCATGACAATGATCCCAAACACACCGCCCGGGCAATGAAGGAGTGGCTTCGTAAGAAGCATTTCAAGGTCCTGGAGTGGCCTAGCCAGTCTCCAGATCTCAACCCCATAGAAAATCTTTGGAGGGAGTTGAAAGTCTGTGTTGCCCAGCGACAGCCCCAAAACATCACTGATCTAGAGGAGATCTGCATGGAGGAATGGGCCAAAATACCAGCAACAGTGTGTGAAAACCTTGTGAAGACTTACAGAAAATTTTTGACCTGTGTCATTGCCAACAAAGGGTATATAACAAAGTATTGAGAAACGTTTGTTATTGACCAAATACTTATTTTCCACCATAATTTGCAAATAAATTCATTAAAAATCCTACAATGTGATTTTCTGGATTTTTTTCCCTCATTCTGTCTGTCATAGTTGACGTGTACCTATGATGAAAATTACAGGCCTCTCTCATCTTTTTAAGTGGGAGAACTTGCACAATTGGTGGCTGACTAAATACTTTTTTCCCCCACTGTAGCTATGTGTGTGGAAAACATTTAATCACAAGTAAGACATTTAACTTGTTTAGTATAGTCTGTTTGCAACGCCACTCACTACTTATAGCTGTATAGTCTGTTTGTTTGTGTTGTTGGTCTTGGCTAGCTTAATGTTCTGGTTGGTAGCTAGCTACCACTCACTCATGTAGCTGCTACCACCGTCAGGAAAAGGGGCATGAGGGAAGCCCTACAATATTACGTTTAAGTAGATTAGCCCTAAGTAGTGAGAGCACTTGGGAGCAGGCAATGTTGAAAAGTAATCTCTAGATATGTTGTACTTTGCTTAACTGTAGTTTTGTAATTTACTAAAACAGGCCAAGTATTTGCTGTGAGCCAATGGGGTAACCTAGGTAACCACAGGTTGTCAAAATGGCTGCCAGTCCACATATTATGCCATTATTGACTTGAATGGAGACGCCCTTTCTAATCATTTTATTTCTATGTATTTACCTCTCACTGAGATGAGATCAATGTCCACAGACAGCAGAGGGGACAAAACAGCATTATGCATCAATACACCGCCTTCAGAAAGTATTCACAGCCCTTGACTTGACCACATTTTGTAGCGTTACAGCCACGGGAAGTACAGTAGTTTGAGGGTGATGCTGCATATTTGTATTTTTGGTCTGTAGCGTCTGTGCGTCTGTAGCGCGGGGGGTGCCCGCGCTACAGAACGCTATATCGGCCCGCTAATACAGCACTATTAAAAGGTCCAGTGCACTACTTTTTATTTTTATTTTATTATAACATTTTTATTGATTATTGTGATTTTTCAGGGGGTGCTACCGCACCCTCAGCACCCCTACGTCCCGGGGCTATGTTACAGCCTGAATTTAAAATGGATTCAATTGAGATGTTATGCCACTGATCTACAAACAACACCCCACAATGTCAGTGGAATGTCGTTTTTAGAAATGTTTACAAATTAATTTAAAATGTAAAGCTGAAACGTCTTGAGTCAATAAGCATGGCAAGCCTAAATATGTTCAGCAGTAAAAAAATGTTTGCTTAACAAGTCACATAATAAGTTTCATGCACATGCACTCACTCTGTGTGCAATACTAGTGGTTAACATGATTTTTGAATGATTACCCCATCTCTGTACCCCACACATACAATTATCTGTAAGGTCCCTCAGTCGAGTAGTGAATTTCAAGCACAGATTCAACCACAAAGACCAGGGAGGTTTTCCAATGCCTTGCAAAGAACGGCACCTATTGGTAGATGGGTAAAAAAATGTAAAGCAGACACTGAATATCCCTTTGAGCATGGTGAAGTAATTAATTATGCTTTGAATGGTGTATCAATACACCCAGTCACTACAAAGATACAGGCATCCTTCATAATTCAGTTGGCGGAGAGGAAGGAAACCGCTCAGGGATTTGACCATGACGCCAACGGTGATTTTAAAACAGTTACAGAGTTTAACGGCTGTGAAAGGAGACAACTGAGGATGGATCAACAACATTGTAGTTACTCCACAATACTAACCTAACTGACAGAGTAAAAACAAGGAAGCCTGCACAGAATAAAAATATTCCAAAACATGCTTTCTGTTTGCAACAAGGCACTAAAGTTATTTTGCAAAAAATGTGGCAAAGCAATTCACTTTTTGTCCTGTATACAAAGTGTTATGTTTGGGGCAAATCCAATACAACACATTACTAAGTACCACTCTCCATATTTTCAAACATAGTGGTGGCTGCATCATGTTATGGGTATGTTAGCAATCGTTAAGGACTGGGGTGTTTTTCAGGATTAAAAAATTAATGGAATGGAGCTAAGCACAGGCAAAATCCTAGAGCAAAACCTGGTTCAGTCTGCTGTCCACTAGACACTGGAAGATGAATTCACCTTTCAGCAGGCCAAGAACCTAAAACACAAGGCCAAATCCACACTGGAGTTGCTTACCAAGAAAAGAGTGAATGTTCCTGAGTGGCCGAGTAACAGTTTTGACTTAAATCTACTTGAACATCTATGGCAAGATCTGAAAATGGTTGTCTAGCAATGATCAACAACCAATTTGACAGAGCTTGAAGAATTTTGAAAAGAATCATGGGCAAATGTTGCACAATCCAAGTGTGGAAAGCGCTTAGATACTTACCCAGAAAGACTCACAGCTGTAATCGCTGCCAAATGTGCTTCTACAAAGTATTGACACAGGAGTGTAAATAATTATGATAATGAGATATTTCTGTATTTCATTTTCAATAATTTTGCTAAAATTTAAAAAAAACATGTTTTCACTTTGTCAGTATGGGGTATTGTGTGTAGATAGGTGAGAGATGTTTTAATTTATTTAATAAAACAATTTTATCAAGCTGTAACAACAAAATGTGGAATAAGTCAAGGGGTATAAATACTTTCTGAAGGTGCTGTATGTCATAACACCACCATGACAGACCTGTTACAGTCTTACCACTGGTCAGAGAAAGCGAGAGGCTTATGATCCTCCATAAGAGGGACCACATCTCCTTTATCACAGTGAGAGGGAGACATGACATGATGCAGGATGAAACAGAGACATGCCATTGCACATTATACACATAATACAAACACAAACATACTAATTTATTATGCATCTTTCAGTTACACCCCCCTCTCTCACTTTCTCTCTCTCTCTTTCCCTCTGATGTAGTCTCAGTGACAGTCAGTAATCCAGGTCTGTATGCATTGATTATGTGACAGCCCCTATTCAGGTGTGCTATTAAAGTACAGCTGCTCCCCTCCTCCTCCCTCTCCACTCCTCTGCTCTGCCAAGGAAATAATGGGTAATAATAACAGGAAGAAGGAGCATATCATCTTCACTGGACCCTGGCAGACACAGACAGACAGAGTGGGGTAACATCTAGAGATACGCCCATGTTTTTCACTAGAGCAGGTAAGGACAGGGTGCAGTAATGGAGAGAGAAGGTTAGGAGAGAGAGAGAGAGGGTTAGGAGAGAGGGAGATAGGGGTAGGAGAGAGGGAGGGGGTTAGGAGAGAGGGAGGGAGGGGGGAGGGGGGGAGGAGAGAGGTTGGGAGTGGGTTAGGAGGGAGGGAGGGAGGGAGGGAGGGAGTAGGAGAGATGGAGGGAGGGGGTTAGGAGAGAGGGTGTGGGGTGAGAAGTAATTGCATTTAGATTACATGAAGCGTGCCTCTCCTCCTCTCCCCCTCCTTACTAACACTCCCCTCACCCATCCCCACACCATCTCTCCCCCACTCCACTGAACCCTGTCCCATTGAGAACATGCAGTAGCCTGGTGCCCAACACTCATTAACATTCATATCAACACAGGGGCAGTGTAATTAGTGTAGACATGCAGACGTGTGTGTGTTTGTGTGTCAGCTGTTTTAAGTCACATACTTAAGAAAATACTACATTAGGGTTAATATATAATAGGTTAGACTTAATGACAGGATGCACATAGAGACACCCCATTCAGTCACCATGAAAAAGCATCCCATACTGGGAAAAGTTTGCCTCAGTACACAACTCAATATGCCTTTAGCACCACCAAAATACTGAGGCACCTATGTCTAATAATACAACACAACAATAGCACCTGCTCCTCCTCCCTGTCAGGATGGATCTCACCCTACAACCCTTACAGACAACAACAACATCCCCAGCACAATGTTTGACTTCAACAGACACTACAGCCCTAACAGTGGTGTGCTGTCACTCTCAGACAGAGACAGTCTATTTGTGTATCTGCAGGTGGAAAGGCAGTGCAGACCCAGAATAGAGCAGAATGGAGCTCATACATAAACCACAATACCTTTTCTGGCAAAGAAAAAAAGCATCATATGTACATTGTTTTGTTTGCATTTTATTCCAAAACATCAAATTGACTCAATCTTTTAATACTATGGACTGAATAAACATGGAAATATTATTGAATAAATACCAGGAATGAAAATGGGATTCACACTCAGGATTATTATCTATGTGGTTTATTTATCACTGCCAATATGTTAAGGCCAAAATAGACACATAAAAATACAAACATCATCAAGTCTTTCCCTTTTCCCTTTTCCATTCTGTTCTCTTTAAGTGAAAGATTAAATATTGGGATTTACATCCAATTTACATTTTTATCAAAATCAAGATAGAGGCCAAACCTGTATTTCTACTAGTTTATATTCAGTTGCTATGGCGACTATGGAAAAATACAATAACAAAACATGACAATCTCCAATCTTTAACATGAAAATCATTAAGAGTAACATGAAGGGCCAGCTGGCTCCTGTCTGATGCACCCACACCCACACACACACGATTAACTGCCTCATACAAATATATATTCATAATATATTACGCACAATAACAGTTTTATGGGTGTTAAATGATGGTCATTTACTAACAGTGGGTCCAGCCATCACATGGAAGTACTGTTTTATCCCCTCCTAATGTCCATCAGTCTCCTCTCAGTGATGTAGAGGGAGGGACACTAGAGAGGTAACGTGTTGCTGATTAAACAGGTAAACACAGACAGGGTGAGTAAACACACAGATCACACCACAGTACAGGCACAGTCTACATCTACAGGGAGGGAAAAAAGGATTTGATCCCCTGCTGATTTTGTACGTTTGCCCACTGACATGATCAGTCTATAATTTTAATGGTAGGTTTATTTGAACAGTGAGAGACAGAATAACAGCAAAAAAAATCCAGAAAAACGCATGTCAAAAATGTTATAAATTGATTTGCATTTTAATGAGGGAAATAAGTATTTGACCCCTCTGCAAAACATGACTTAGTACTTGGTGGCAAAACCCTTGTTGGCAATCACAGAGGTCAGACGTTTCT
The DNA here is from genome assembly GCF_020615455.1 of Coregonus clupeaformis. NCBI lineage: Eukaryota > Metazoa > Chordata > Actinopteri > Salmoniformes > Salmonidae > Coregonus > Coregonus clupeaformis. The sequence goes on from NC_059202.1 coordinate 8,360,266, forward strand.
TGTAGTTGGCCACCAGGTTTGCACCCATCTCAGGAGGGATTTTGTTCAACTCCTCTTTGCAGATCTTCTCCAAGTCATTAAGGTTTCGAGGCTGACGTTTGGCAACTCGAACCTTCAGCTCCCTCCACAGATTTTCTATGGGATTAAGGTCTGGAGACTGGCTAGGCCACGCCAGGACATTAATGTGCTTCTTCTTGAGCCACTCCTTTGTTGCCTTGGGTCATTGTCATGCTGGAATACCCATCCACCACCCATTTTCAATGCCCTGGCTGAGGGAAGGAGGTTCTCACCCAAGATTTGATGGTACATGGCCCTGTCCATCGTCCTTTTGATGCGGTGAAGTTGTCCTTTCCCCTTAGCAGAAAAACACCCCCAAAGCATAATGTTTCCACCTCCATGTTTGATGGTGGGGATGGTGTTCTTGGGGTCATAGGCAGCATTCCTCCTCCTCCAAACACGGCAAGTTGAGTTGATGCCAAAGAGCTCGATTTTGGTCTCATCTGACCACAACACGTTCACCCAGTTCTCCTCTGAATCATTCAGATGTTCATTGGCAAACTTCAGACGGGCCTGTATATGTGCTTTCTTGAGCAGGGGGACCTTGCGGGCGCTGCAGGATTTCAGTCCTTCACGGCGTAGTGTGTTACCAATTGTTTTCTTGGTGACTATGGTCCCAGCTGCCTTGAGATCATTGACAAGATCCTCCCGTGTAGTTCTGGGCTGATTCCTCACCGTTCTAATGATCATTGCAACTCCACGATGTGAGATCTTGCATGGAGCCCCAGGCCGAGGGAGATTGACAGTTATTTTGTGTTTCTTCCATTTGCAAATAATCGCACCAACTGTTCTTACCTTCTCACCAAGCTGCTTGGCGATGGTGTTGTAGCCCATTCCAGCCTTGTGTAGGTCTACAATCTTGTCCCTGACATCCTTGGAGAACTCTTTGGTCTTGGCCATGGTGGAGAGTTTGGAATCTGATAGATTGATTGCTTCTGTGGACAGGTGTCTTTTATACAGGTAACAAGCTGAGATTAGGAGCACTCCCTTTAAGAGTGTGCTCCTAATCTCAGCTCGTTACGTGTATAAAAGACACCTGGGAGCCAGAAATCTTTCTGATTGAGAGGGGGTCAAATACTTATTTCCCTCATTAAAATGCAAATCAATTTATAACATTTTTGACATGCGTTTTTCTGGATTTTGTTGTTGTTATTCTGTCTCTCACTGTTCAAATAAACCTACCATTAAAATGATAGACTGATCATTTCTTTGTCAGTGGGCAAACGTACAAAATCAGCAGGGGATCAAATACTTTTCCCCCCTCACTGTACACTATGACTGGATGATGGCGTTATGATTATCACATTTACACCCTAAAGAAAGCTTCCATTGCCAAAGCTTGTTTTATTTTCCTTAAACAAATTTTCCTTACACTTATATTTAACATTCATCTTAAAAGTTACTCCTGTCCTCTGGAAAATGTGTCTGTGTGACTATGCGCCCACCTGAGATTGTGTGTGTTTGTGTTACAGCGTGTACGCTTGTGTGTGTGTTTGTGTTACAGCGTGTACGCTTGTGTGTGTGTTTGTGTTACAGCGTGTACGCTTGTGTGTGTGTTTGTGTTACAGCGTGTACGCTTGTGTGTGTGTTTGTGTTACAGCGTGTACGCTTGTGTGTGTGTTTGTGTTACAGTGTGTACGCTTGTGTGTGTGTTTGTGTTACAGCGTGTACGCTTGTGTGTGTGTTTGTGTTACAGCGTGTACGCTTGTGTGTGTGTTTGTGTTACAGCGTGTACGCTTGTGTGTGTGTTTGTGTTACAGCGTGTACGCTTGTGTGTGTGACAGCTTTATAGGGATGATTAATCCTACGCAGTGGGCTTGTGTACTGTAGTGTACCATGTAGAGAAGGGGCCTCAGAGCCCAGGTATATAGTAGCTTATTGTTGCGTCTCCTTTATGAGCTACACTAACTACAGCTGAATGAGAGGGAAACAGAAACTACAACGCTGACACACACAGTACAGAGACGGAGGATATTTATGTATCAGTACTGGGGAGGACCAACACATCTGATTCAACAGTCAAACCATTTTCAGACCACTTCTATTCCTCCTATTGAGACACTCTACTGAACAAACCACTTCAGCATCTCTGTCTGGGCCGTAATACTCTATATGAACACTGCCTCTTCAACTGTATTAGGTCAAGTACATGGTAGAAACCTACAGGCCATTATTGTGTAATGCCTCCCTGCTTCTCCTGTCTTTCCTGTTGACAAGGCTTTTACATGATGAGGTGGCTGGCATGGTATTGAGACCAACTATTACCATATGTAGACACACACACACACACACACACACACACACACACACACACACACACACACACACACACACACACACACACACACACACACACACACACACACACACACACAATCCATTACCATAGAGAAGAGTAGACACTGGCTGAACTAATACTAATGCATGTTAACGGTGGCCTGTGGAGGTGGGAGGCGCGCACATGCACGCACACACACCCCTTTTCATATCACACACACAACTTTCCCCCACACACATTCCCTGCTGAATGTAGTCCGATGGGTGGTTTTCATTTTTCATGCAAACTGTAATTTAGTGAGACTGCCTATTGATTGAGCGTTGCTTGTCTCCCAAACAATGCCACTTCAATCAGAAGCCCTGGGGGGCTGTGTGTGTGTGTGTGTGTGTGTGTGTGTGTGTGTGTGTGTGTGTGTGTGTGTGTGTGTGTGTGTGTGTGTGTGTGGGCTGCCGATAGCAGCAGTGACTGATTTAAGAGATGGATAAAAAGCAGATACATGCCCCACCCTCTCTCCTGATTAATGACAGTGGCAAGAGCAGCTGTGGACTATGCATCATGATTTAACTATAGCAGTCCTCATCTAGAGATTAACACACACCATATAGAAAGAGAGGGGAGAGGGACAGAGAGAGAGAGTATATGTCCCTGATAGTTTAAACTCAATTCAAACACTCATAGAAGCCTTTAAATGGGTGTAGTATGTGTAACTAATAACATGAGGGATGACATGCAGAACAGAGCCAAGTTTGAATATGTTAGTTATGATTAGCATGCATTGCTATTAGCTTCTACACACCTTCGAGCGAGAACACATACCACACCTCAACCCTGAGCCACAAGGACACCACTAGGCCTGCTGGGAGAAACAGCAGGTCCTTCAGGACTCAGGAGTCATTGGTATGTCTGCCCAGCGGTCTCACACACTGCCTTCAAGCATACACACACAAACTCTAACCAACTGAGCGAAACATCAGAAAAAGCTAATAAACAGGTCCAAACTGGCAACCTAGAGCATGGCTGTCCTCCAGAGGAGTGACTGTAACTGAGGATAGGATATCGCAAAACACAAACTGATAAAAGGCCTATGAAGTTGATAAAATACTGTAGGTGAATCCTCTAGAACAGACTGGCCACTCTACTGAACCAGCTGTCAGCACAGCCCCTCACAATGGAACGCATAACCACACAGTCACACAAAGCCAAAAACACACAAAAACTCAACTAAACACATCATAACCTCTACAGACAAACACAGACAAAAGAAAACGGGTCCATTTGGTTTTGTGAACGTTCATCTGACACCAGCTACCCCTCATGGCACAAACACACAACAGTTGATAGTGGCAGTGTACTGGTACCCCGTGTATATAGCCAAGTTATCGTTACTCATTGTGTATTTATTCCTTGTGTTATTATTGTTCTATAATTGTTCTCTCTGCATTGTTGGGAAGGGCCCGTATGTAAGCATTTCACTGTTAGTCTACACCTGTTGTTTATGAAGCATGTGACAAATAACATTTGATTTGATTTGAATTGGGGATGGATACAAATAGCATGCAGCACTTAGGACAGGGAGGGGTAGGCAACTAGAGTCAGCTGCGGGCCGATTTCTGTCTGAGCGGATGGTCAGGAGGGCCGCAACATAATTATAATAATTTGTACACTGCAAATTGACCACAACTAAGCCCAAAAAGAGATTGTATTTGAAAATAACAATCATTTCATACCTTGATTACATTGAGACACGACCACATGTCTATTTTTTTTATTTGTGGGAATACTTGGGAACCGATTTCCTAAATAAAAAATATTTTTGCTGAATTTTCTTTCTTTAACTAAAAAACTTTGGAGGGACCAAAGAAATCACTTGTTGCCCACCCCTGACCTAGGAGTTCAAGACTATGGCCAGGAATCAGAGGGTAATCTGTTCCTTCAGTCACCATGTCCTGTCATTCACAATAACACCCATTGTACAGAAAGGAGGGGCACAAGGGATTCACCCAATGGCTTCTCTGATCTACACTATTCAATGGAAAAACTCTACTTGAAAGACAACATCATCTCAGTTTGCCAAGTACGCTCCGAAACAAACTGGAAACAACCAACAGTAAACCTTTGCAGTCCTAGACACAGCAACCAAACCCAGCCCATCTCAACTCCAGGGAGAAGACAGAGGAGGGAGAAGACAGAGGAGGAGAGAGGGATAGAGGGAGAAGACAGAGGAGGAGAGAGGGATAGAGGGAGAAGACAGAGGAGGAGAGAGGGATAGAGGGAGGAGGAGAGAGGAGGAGAGAGGGATAGAGGGAGAAGACAGAGGAGGAGAGAGGGATAGAGGGAGGAGGAGAGAGGGATAGAGGGAGGAGGAGAGAGGAGAGAGGGATAGAGGGAGGAGGAGAGAGGAGGAGAGAGGGATAGAGGGAGAAGACAGAGGAGGAGAGAGGGATAGAGGGAGGAGGAGAGAGGAGGAGAGAGAGGGATAGAGGGAGGAGGAGAGAGGAGGAGAGAGGGATAGAGGGAGAAGACAGAGGAGGAGAGAGGGATAGAGGGAGGAGGAGAGAGGAGGAGAGAGGGATAGAGGGAGGAGGAGAGAGAAGGAGAGAGGGATAGAGGGAGAAGACAGAGGAGGAGAGAGGGATAGAGGGAGGTGGAGAGAGGGATAGAGGGAGAAGACAGAGGAGGAGAGAGGGATAGAGGGAGGAGGAGAGAGGAGGAGAGAGGGATAGAGGGAGGAGGAGAGAGGAGGAGAGAGGGATAGAGGGAGGAGGAGAGAGGAGGAGAGAGGGATAGAGGGAGAAGACAGAGGAGGAGAGAGGGATAGAGGGAGGTGGAGAGAGGGATAGAGGGAGAAGACAGAGGAGGAGAGAGGGATAGAGGGAGGAGGAGAGAGGAGGAGAGAGGGATAGAGGGAGGAGGAGAGAGGAGGAGAGAGGGATAGAGGGAGGAGGAGAGAGGAATTGGGGATACAGAGAGGAGATGAAGGGCTCAAAGAGATTGCAGAAGAGGGAGAGGTGCAGAGAGAAAGAGAGCGTAGTGATAAAGATGGAGAGAGAGTAATCACTCCTTCTCCCCCTTCCCCTCCACTCTAAGCTACATTCCAGATTGATTAAAAGCCTCTCTTGTAATTGTCAGATCTTGTAGTCACCACATTACTGTCTGTGCGTATGTGTGTATACTCTCCTCCTCAATCTCCCACTCCACAAAAGCTGTTACTTTTGTTTTTAAATAAGAGTTTATTAGTCTGGCTAAACCCATGTTGTGTAGTCCAAACACACACACACAGACGCCGTTTCCGGGGTCATTAAAATGAGAAACGGTGTGTGGTGTGGGGGCTGATGAAATACCATTAAGAAATGGAGACACATGTAAAGGATCCCCGGCCTGTATGTCACACACACTAAATCATACAGTGACTAATACTACTGCTGCGACTCTATGATAGGACACACACACACAAACACACACACACACACACTTCCTTATTAGGAAAATAAACACAAAACAGATGTTTTATGATAAAGCTGTGTGATCAAGTTTCTGCAACGTTTAAATAGTAATTAAGATAATGAAGTGTTTCATAATTAGCCATGATGATACACTACACTACATGATGACATCATGGGATTATTAAATGCTGCTCAATCAGAACCTTCTGTTGTTGTTTAAGAAAGCTGATGTATTGAGAGAAGGGCACTCCAGACTCTGAGCTAACAGAAGAGAGGATATTCTTCAATGTACCCTATCTTTAGACTAGGTACAGTAGGTCTTCAAGTAGATCCAGTAAGTCTTGCAGTTAAGAGACTGTTCTTTGCCTTCTCAGATAGACAGACGGATGTTAGTCCTCTTATGACTGGATGATTGTGTTACTTAGCCTAATGTAAACCAATAAACAGAGCTAACCGTGTGAGCTGGGTCGATGCTTATTTAAAACCTCATTGATTAACAGTTGGATCATTGATTATGTAATGTGGTCCAGACTGATGGATCTGATAGGTCAGGGCTGGGAGACGCAGGCATGCACACAAACACCAAACCTTTCGAAACGCAGTGCCTTTTTTTGTCTTGTAGAAAGAAATCTTCATAGAGCTTTTCAATATAATGGCCAAACCCCTAAACTCTACTCTAGGCCTACCTCTAGACCCAAAGTCCCCTGCAGTCTCTAATCTCCAGTAGTCTTCCGTGGCCAGAGTAGTGGTGCATATGAACCAGACGGTAAGCAGTAATATTCAATTATTGTATTCACAGCGCCCCCCTCCTGCCCCAAATTGATTTCTTTCAGAACGGGACGCATCGCTCAGCACTGTCACACGCCCGTGTTTCCCTGTCTCCGACATCCCACGCAAATGACTCCTCCATCTGCCCTCCCTCTCTGTCACGCGGCTATCCTCCTCTCCTCTCCTCTCTGTGCTGTAGTCTGTCATAATGAATATGCACTATCTCCTGCTTCCATCAGTCAGTACTCCTGCACGTTTAATCGTGCTGTAAGCTCGAGGTATTGTAAAAGGAAATTGTTTTGTGTTTTTGTGTGTAATTGAAGCATGCAGTGCGCCTCTATTCTCAGAGGAGTGTGTTATAAAAAGGGGATGTTTTGATTTCACAACAGAGCTCACTAAAACAACCTTTTATTAGCTATTTCAAATCAATAAAGATGAGAATTCAGGAGAGATGAGGAGTAGAATAGAAGAGGGAAAGGAAAGGAAAGGACAGGAAAGGACAGGAAAGGAAAGGAAAGGAAAGGGAAGGGAAGAGGAGGGGAGGGGAGGGGAGGGGAGGGAAGGGAAGGGAAGGGAAGGGAAGGGAAGGGAAGGGAAGGGAAGGGAAGGGAAGGGAAGGGAAGGGAAGGGAAGGGAAGGGAAGGGAAGGGAAGGGAAGGGAAGGGAAGGGAAGGGAAGGGAAGGGAAGGGAAGGGAAGGGAAGGGAAGGGAAGGGAAGGGAAGGGAAGGGAAGGGAAGGGAAATTAAAGGACAGGAAATGAAAGGACAGGAAAGGAAAGTTGTGTGTTTAAAGTGAGTGAAGTAAGTGATTTTGACACATGTCAATCATTTCTTTCTCAGACCGAGAAGAGCACAGACACACGCTCATAGTCAGACCTCAGGCATGAGTTTAGTGTTCAGAGTGTCTGTGTTTACCATAGAAAAGGACACAGGTCCTGTGTGAGCCTGTTGCTCAGCAGTTCCCCTTGTGCCACACACACCAGCTTTCTCATACCTGCTCCACTCATTCAAATCTCTCTTTCTCCCTCTCTATTCTCTACAGTGCTCACTCATTTTCTTCATACTGCTTTCTCTCTATTGTCTCTCTCTCTTTCTCCATCTCGCTCCCTCTCTCCTTCTCTCTAATTACAAAGACCTCTGTGCCCCAGGTGTGTGTGATATCGACACTTAGCTTCGTACAATAAACTTTATTGGCAAACCCTGCCTGATTGCAGTACTAAACTAGAATAACAAGGAACATGAGAGGAGGGATGCTACGTCAGATAGTGGATGATGCTTATAGTAAACAGATTAGCAGTGTCATTCAATCAAACATGCATTGCAGAAGGTAAGAGCTAACGGATATGCAGGATTTTGCTCCATCCCTGCTCTAACACACCAGATTCGACTAATCAAGGTCTCGAGGAGAAGCTGATTAGTAGAATCAGGTGTGTTAAGAGTAGGTTTGGAACAAAATCCTGCAGGAGGGTAGCTCTCCATAGGAGGAGGGTTGGCTTGGTCACGTCTTCTCTACGTTGTGGTGCAGTACAGCCTATAAGGATGACAGTGAAATATACAGTGAACAAATGAAAGAGACAGGGTTGAAATGGAGCTAGATAAATGGACAGAAAGGAGAGAAGAGCTAGAGAGGTGGATGAAGGGTGAGAGAAAGGGATGGATTAGAGCGATAGATGAAGGGAGAGAGAAAGGGATGGATTTCCCATAATCAATGACCTATGGAAAATAATCAGTCTATTTTCAGAAGGACTTTTAATGTCTGTTGGCTGCCATTAAAATCCTTCCTGCTCTGAGTAGCCTGCCTGAATTCCCATATTGGCTGCTGTTTGATCTAATATACATCTAATGGCTGTCAGTGGCACTGGATCAACCCAGTCCTGTACAAAGGAATATAGGTTTAGAAACAAACCCTGGGTTGTTGTGTATGGATATTATTAGATTTATTGAGCTGTGTGCCAGGGAGACATGAAAATGTGTCTAGGATTACACTTTATAACACTATAATAAATGATTTTATACTGGGAACCTTTTGTCAATATTCCCTCAACTCATCGGCACTCTAAATCATTAAGAAATATGATTTTTAGGGGAAATATGAAATATGAAAATGAAAGTATAGCACTACAACTATTTAATTTATAGTTAAAATTCCTTCTTACCAATATAAATACCCATTATAATCAGAAATAACTGCCTGGCTCTGTATCACTCAACAGGCTGAAACACAACAATCAGTGTATTTAGTTACAGCAGAAACACAGCACTAGAGTAACACACACACACACACACACACATAATGCTGTAATTCTCTCCAGCACTCCAAAGGTACTCCGCAGAGGAAAGCCTTCTAAGGGGAACAGGCTCTACAATTAATTCCTGAACAATGGAGTCCCACACAATACCTACAGGGCAAACTCCCTCTGAGTGGAATAGGAACAGAAAATCCTCTTTATATCGGATACAGAATTACCAGCCAATGTACTGAATCAATTTAGCAATAGTGGAGGAGCGTGTGTGTATTAGAGAGAGGTAGAGGGTGATATAAAGAAACACACACACACGCACACGCACACACACACACACACACACACACACACACACACACACACACACACAGGGGTTTAAGAAGCGGGCTCTGTAGTCTCACATGAGTCACACATCAAAGGAAACAGGAAGCTAAATCAAAACAGTTACATACACAGCCCAAACAGCCTTCTACCAGTAACACAGTCCCCCCTCCCATTAACTAATACCACCCCTAAACCAACCACTGCTGTCCTCTTGAACTCATTGAGAAGTGGTTTATTAGAGCTCAGTGACTACAGGGTGACTGAGGTGATAGAATGGTCACAATCACAACACGTCTGCTAAATGACATTTTAGTCAATTAGCAGAGGCTCTTATCCAGAGCAACTTACAGTTAGTGCTTTCATCTTAAGATAGCTGGGTGAGACAACCACATAATACAGTCAACACATAAAAGATGGAGCCCTTTCACACCTCCTATCAGCTACTTCTTACAAATATCTAGCACATTTACATTTTTGTTATTTGGCACACACTCTTATCCAGAGCGACTTACAGCAGCAATTAGGGTTAAGTGCCTTGCTCAAGGGCACATTAACAGATTTTTCACCTAGTCGGATCGGGGATTCGAACCAGCAACCTTTCGGTTACTGGCCCAATGCTCTTAACTGCTTTTTTAACTTGTTCATCAGTTCACTTCAAATACTGAGTCAACTGAGAAACAAAAATGACAACCCTAACTTTATCATAAATTATAGTACTTTTTATTGTTAATGTATTTTCAGCATCTGGAAAACGCACAATTAAATACATGAATAAATCCATCAATTAATTATGATACTAGATCAAATGTACAGAAACAGTACATGTTCAAGCATAATTGATGTTAAACAACAACAAAACAACACATCTATATGAGCCTAAAACCACATAGCAGAAATCTGAACGCAGCCCAAACACCACTGTTCGGTAGCCCAGGCAGACCCAGCTCTTCTCTCAGTCAGCGCTCAGCTCTCTCAGCTCATTCAGTTGAACTCTAATGCCCCCTACTGGTATCAAACACTTGACTTGACTTATACTTAATAGATTTTTTTGAATTCCAGTAATAAGAGCAGTGGGATTCATGGGAGTGTTTAACATAAAGAAGATCCCTAACAAAGAAGAGTCGTTTTCAACAGCAAAAATGTAAAGTAGGAAAGCTGTAAGTGTGAGTCTTTTGGCACAGACTTCACCCTCAACGTTCATCTCTCTCTCTCTCTCTAGGCCTTGGCACTAGTGTCCTGCTGGTTCTCTTGGCAGAGCTGTGGTGTCTCTGACTCACCCTCCATATGCCCTGTGGCTGTACAGCCTTGCACAAGGACAGGGAGGAGAGGGGGACATGGGGGTAGGAGAGGGGGACATGGGGGTACAGAAGAGGGTAGGGGTAATGGGATAGGTAAAAGGGGCCATCTAGGGGTTTGGTGTTTTCTGTGTGGGTGTGTGTGGGTGCGTGTAAGACACAGGGGTATAGTTGGCTGTGGGGAGTGTGGGGGGTGCAGCAGCAGCCTACTGTCTCTCTCAGTGTGTCTGGTAGGAGGCCATTAGACAGAGAAACACAAGGGGCCTCACCTTGAAGAACCACTGACCCTACACTCATTTACTGCTATACAATTAAAGAGAGGGAGAGAGAGGAGGGGAGAGAGAGAAAGAGGGAGAGAGTGGAGGGAAACAGAAAAGAGGAGGAAGGGGGAGATGGAAAGAGGGGAGAAGAAAGGGAGAGCGAGAAAGATGTAGTTTCATAAAGAGCACTGACCCAAATGGCATTCAGTAATTATTCTCTGCACCAAAGGTAAGTTAATCATAACATATATCCCCCCCCCCCCCCTCTCTCTTTAACTAATAAAATGTGCTGGAACTAACGGAAACACTCAAAACAGTCACATGAAAATCATTTGAGAACATCTAACAGCCCTCTATCTATCTAAAACGGCAGTCCCATGTGGTCAAACACTGGTACAAATTCATATTTGAGAATGGTTCGATATATTCAAATATATCTTTATGACAATGTTAGCAATGCAGACCATATCCGTCACCGCTCTCTTAAGATGAATATGGGACGACAACAACCGGGCAGAAAAATATAGGTCTAAAGAACCAAGATTACATCGATCTCTTTCTCTCTCTTTACATGGACTTATTGTTTGATAAGTGCAACTGGGACCTCTGCTCTTCCAAACACCCACACAATGCTTCAAAATAACATTTTGTTTATATGTTCAATACCACGAACATCAATGACATTCTCCAATCATTAGTTTACTCACCAATACACATTTAATGCACAGACACGGAGTAGCCAGATCATATTCAATAAAAACATCTTATACCATTCAATCAAATCCACACACACAACACACAACACACATATCAATGGCCTTGGTGCCTAAAACAGTTTTCCCTCACACACTGGCTCGATATGGGGGGAGTGGGCAGAAAACGGAGGCGATTGAGAAAGGGGGGATGGTGCATGGAGCGGGAGAGAGGGGACGATGGAGTAGAGAGAGAAAGAAAAAACTTGTTATTTTCTAAGCACAGCTCTCAAGGTGATAGCCCTGACATTGGCTGGCCAGACAGACCTCTGAGACAGACAGACTACTCTCCATGTTAAACAGTCTCCAAGTCTGGATTAGACTGGACTGGACACATACCTAGTGCATTGTTTATCAGGAGAGCTTGGTTGACCCAGCCTAGCTCTATGCCCAAGTCTGAGTTCTAGCCCCAGACTCAGCTCCACTAGACTTGACAATCGCAATTCAATAGTTCTTTGTTGCATGTGATTGAGAAAGGTATGGGGGGAAATCATATCGATATCAAACAGCGTACTGTAGATACTTGTGAACTCATACGAACTCAGGCATACTGTATGTGTGCAGTACAATGTGTTGTGTGTGTGTGTGTTCTAGAGCTAGAAGATCAGAGGACAAGTAAAGCAGATCACAGGTAGGTGATTGGCTAATGATGTCTGAGTGTAATGACTAATCAATGTGTGAATACATCAGCCTAATCTAATAGCCCAGGTGGGAGCCAGACAGCACTAGACGCATTGCACACATGATTGAGTCCAACATGCAACAGCAACACAATCAATAAGACATAGAGTGGCTTGCTGGCCCCATGGGGGTCCCCCGTACTGAACCACCTGATCTACATGTATTTACAGTGGGAGGAGGGAGGGAAGGAGGGAGTGTGTAGCCTAATGTGTGTGGGGGAGACTGGGGAAACGGTACAGGAAAACAAGGGCAGTTTTAGTTTTATTAGATTATAATCCGCTCACGAAAATGCAACATTTAGAATGAGACCAATGTGCTTTACCACCAGATGGAATAGGGTAGGATACAGTGAGGGAAAAAAGTATTTGATCCCCTGCTGATTATTTGATTTGCCCACTGACAAAGAAATGATCAGTCTATAATTTTAAGGGTAGGTTTATTTGAACAGTGAGAGACAGAATAACAGCCAAAAAATCCAGAAGAACGCATGTCAAAAATGTTATAAATTGATTTGCATTTTAATGAGGGAAATAAGTATTTGACCCCTCTGCAAAACATGACTTAGTACTTGGTGGCAAAACCCTTGTTGGCAATCACAGAGGTCAGACGTTTCTTGTAGTTAGCCACCAGGTTTGTACACATCTCAGGAGGGATTTTGTTCCACTCCTCTTTGCAGATCTTCTCCAAGTCATTAAGGTTTCGAGGCTGACGTTTGGCAACTCGAACCTTTTTTGATATACTAAGAGGACCGTTATTAGCATGTTTTAACCACTCCTATGTAAATGGTAGATTATCTGACACTCAAGAAGAAGGTCTGATCTCATTATTACTGAAACAGGATACAAGTGGAAAATATAAAGATCCAGTCCATTTACAAAATTGGAGGCCCCTTACACTTCAGTGTTGTGATGCAAAAATCCTAGCAAAATGTATAGCGCATAGAATTAAAAAGGTATTGTCGGATATTATTCATTCTAATCAGACAGGTTTTTTACATGGAAGATACATTGGAGATAATATAAGGCAAGTATTGGAAACAATAGAACACTATGGAAAATATGGGAAACCAGGCCTGCTATTCATAGCAGACTTCGAAAAAGGCATTTGATAAAGTTCGACTGGAATTTATATATAAATGCCTGGAGCATTTCAATTTTGGAGAATCTCTTATAAAATGGGTCAAAATCATGTATAGTAACCCTAGGTGTAAAATAGTAAATAATGGCTATTTCTCAGAAAGTTTCAAACTGTCAAGAGGAGTGAAACAAGGTTGTCCACTATCGGCATATCTATTTATTGTGGCCATCGAGATGTTAGCTATTAAAATCAGATCCAATAATAATATCAGAGGATTAGAAATACAGGGCTTAAAAACAAAGGTGTCATTGTACGCAGATGATTCATGTTTTCTTTTAGATCCACAACTAGAATCCCTCCACAGCCTCATAGAGGATCTAGATACATTTTCTAACCTCTCTGGATTAAAACCAAATTATGACAAATGTACTATATTACGTATTGGATCACTAAAAAATACAATTTTTACATTACCATGTAGTTTACCAATAAAATGGTCTGATGGTGATGTGGATATACTCGGAATACATATCCCAAAGGAAATAAATGATCTCACTTCAATAAATTTTAATAGAAAGTTAGCAAAAATAGATAAGATCTTACTACCATGGAAAGGAAAATACCTGTCAATTTGTGGAAAAATCACCCTGATTAACTCTTTAGTATTATCCCAGTTTACCTATTTGCTTATGGTCTTGCCTACGCCTAGCAAACAGTTTTTTAAATTATATGAGAAAAAAATATTCAATTTTATTTGGAACGGCAAGCCAGACAAAATTAAAAGAGCATATTTATATAATGAATATGAATTCGGAGGACAGAAATTATTAAATATTAAAGCATTAGACCTATCACTAAAATCTTCAGTCATCCAAAAGTTATACTTAAATCCGAACTGGTTCTCAAGCAAATTAGTAAGATTGTCTCACCCACTGTTCAAGAAAGGCCTTTTTCCCTTTATTCAGATTACAACCTCTCACTTTCAGTTATTTGAAAAGGAAATAATCTCCCAAATGTCACTATTTCTAAAACAAGCCATAGAAAGTTGGTTGCAATTTCAATTTAATCCTCCAGAAACGACAGAACAAATAATGCAACAAATATTGTGGTTAAATTCAAATATACTAATTGACAAAAAACCTTTATTTTTTGACAGAATGTTTAAAAAAGGTATAATCTTCGTAAATGATATCATCGGTAGGACTGGTGGAGTTATGTCGCACATGCAGCTAACAAAAACATATGGAAATGTCTGCTCTACCCAAAATTACAACCAAATAATTGCAGCCTTACCGCAAAAGTGGAAGAGGAAAGTTGAAGGGGGAGAAAGTAAGGAACTTGTCTGTCGGCCTTGCATTAAAGAACATAATTGGTTAAGGAAAACTGTGATAAATAAAAAAGTATATCAGTTTCACTTAAGGACCAAAGGATTGACAGCAGTCCCATATAGATTGCAAAATAGTTGGGAAGAGATCTTTGACGTACCGATCCCATGGCATAGTGTTTATGAACTGACACGCAAAACGACACCGGATTCAAAAATTAGAATCTTTCAATTTAAATTATTATATAAAATTCTTGCTACCAATAGAATGTTATTTATATGGGGGATACAATCTTCCCAGCTCTGCAGATTTTGCTGTGAAGAGATAGAATCATTAGATCATTTGTTTTGGTTCTGTCCATTTGTAGCTTGTTTTTTGGACACAGGTCCAGGAATGGCTAAAGGATTGCAATATTTACCTGGAACTAACCTTGCAGATAGCATTACTGGGTGATCTGAAAAGTCATAGTCAATCAATCAATAATATAATAATACTTTTAGCAAAAATGTTTATTTTTAATTCACAATCTGTAGAAGCAATGAGAATAGAAAGGTTCAGAACTTTTGTAAAACATCACAGTATGGTTGAAATATATATGGCAAATAGAAATCCTATATGGATGGTGTTAAGAGATAGATGGGAGGTATTGAATAGAGTTGAAGGATGGGACTAATAACAAATAACAACAAATAATAACAAAGATAGCTAATAATGTAAGCATACTGTGTCCATAATAAGTATATAGGTTGTATGTTGGGAGCTTTTGGGAAAGAGCACAGTTAGAAAGATATGGCATTTAGAAGCAAACCGGATGGACATCATGAAAATGATCGGAGAGGTTGAGAGTAGAAGAAGTTTAGGAGCAAAAAAATAAATATGTATATATATATATATATATATATATATATATATATATATATATATATATATGATAGATATAGAATTATTGTAAAATTAACTCTGTCTATAAGGTGTAGATAGTAAGTATAGACCGGAAGTAGAGGCCTGGGCGTTGTTGTTCACTAATTTACTCCAAGTAGGGAAAGGATGGTGGGGTTGAAAAGTAATAAAGGGGAATATATATATAAAAAATAAAAAAAACATGGGGGATTGGAAGTGATGCAGACAATTACATTGATAGAAGATACAATCTATCTGCAATATTAAGCTGATCCATCCCCCCGAGAAAAAAAAAAATATATATATATATATAAAAAAATAAAAATAAAAATAAAATAGAAATGATCAGTCTATAATTTTAAGGGTAGGTTTATTTGAACAGTGAGAGACAGAATAACAGCCAAAAAATCCAGAAGAACGCATGTCAAAAATGTTATAAATTGATTTGCATTTTAATGAGGGAAATAAGTATTTGACCCCTCTGCAAAACATGACTTAGTACTTGGTGGCAAAACCCTTGTTGGCAATCACAGAGGTCAGACGTTTCTTGTAGTTAGCCACCAGGTTTGTACACATCTCAGGAGGGATTTTGTCCCACTCCTCTTTGCAGATCTTCTCCAAGTCATTAAGGTTTCGAGGCTGACGTTTGGCAACTCGAACCTTCCGCTCCCTCCACAGATTTTTTTATGGGATTAAGGTCTGGAGACTGGCTAGGCCACTCCAGGACCTTAATGTGCTTCTTCTTGAGCCACTCCTTTGTTGCCTTGGCCGTGTGTTTTGGGTCATTGTCATGCTGGAATACCCATCCACGACCCATTTTCAATGCCCTGGCTGAGGGAAGGAGGTTCTCACTCAAGATTTGACGGTACATGGCCCCGTCCATCGTCCCTTTGATGCGGTGAAGTTGTCCTGTCCCCTTAGCAGAAAAACACCCCCAAAGCATAATGTTTCCACCTCCATGTTTGACGGTGGGGATGGTGTTCTTGGGGTCATAGGCAGCATTCCTCTTCCTCCAAACACGGCGAGTTGAGTTGATGCCAAAGAGCTCCATTTTGGTCTCATCTGACCACAACACTTTCACCCAGTTCTCCTCTGAATCATTCAGATGTTCATTGGCAAACTTCAGACGGGCATGTATATGTGCTTTCTTGAGCAGGGGGACCTTGCGGGCGCTGCAGGATTTCAGTCCTTCACGGCGTAGTGTGTTACCAATTGTTTTCTTGGTGAATATGGTCCCAGCTGCCTTGAGATCATGGACAAGATCCCCCCGTGTAGTTCTGGGCTGATTCCTCACCGTTCTCATGATCATTGCAACTCCACGAGGTGAGATCTTGCATGGAGCCCCAGGCCGAGGGAGATTGACAGGTCTTTTGTGTTTCTTCCATTTGCGAATAATCGCACCAACTGTTGTCACCTTCTCACCAAGCTGCTTGGCGATGGTCTTGTAGCCCATTCCAGCCTTGTGTAGGTCTACAATCTTGTCCCTGACATCCTTGGAGAGCTCTTTGGTCTTGGCCATGGTGGAGAGTTTGGAATCTGATTGATTGATTGCTTCTGTGGACAGGTGTCTTTTATACAGGTAACAAGCTGAGATTAGGAGCACTCCCTTTAAGAGTGTGCTTCTAATCTCAGCTCGTTACCTGTATAAAAGACACCTGGGAGGCAGAAATCTTTCTGATTGAGAGGGGGTCAAATACTTATTTTCCTCATTAAAATGCAAATCAATTCATAATTTTTTTTACATGCGTTATTCTGGATTTTTTTGTTGTTATTCTGTCTCTCACTGTTCAAATAAACCTACCATCAAAATTATAGACTGATAATTTCTTTGTCAGTGGGCAAACGTACAAAATCAGCAGGGGATCAAATACATTTTTCCCTCACTGTAGGTGATGGACAGCTCCGCACTAACTAAAGTGGCTACTGATCAGTTATACAGATGGGATAGAGACACATTGATACAGAGAAATGAAGAGAAGCTGGTAAACACAAATGTAACACATACATTCCCACATACAGCATAATATCCAACCCACTGTCTGTTTAGCGGCTGTTTACATAAGCAGTATTGTTAGAGGTCAGAGGTCAGGTGTGAGAATTCCATCCAGATGACCCTGGGGAATAGACTGCCTCCTATAGGTGGCTGCTGACCTTTCACCCCTCCACTCACACACACTGTTATGTAAATGTGTGTGTACATTAAAAGCATTTAGCCCTCAGAGACCGCTCACAGGATGCGATATTACTAACCCCTATTAGATATGAGACAAACCTCCTAATTAATATGTCTGACTAAGTGGTATAGATAGAATAGAGAAATGTGTTTGTTTATATGGCTCTATTCTATTGTATGTGTCTGTTGCTATTGGATAAAGAAGAGGAGGATGACGAAGAGAAGGAGAAGAGAGAGGGAGAGCGGTGGCCATGGTCAGAGTGGGAGAGGGGGAGGGCTAGAGACCTGTCCAGACATTATGCCAGACCAGAGGACCGGAGAGGACAGACCTGTGTCAATATCACTACCACCACACACTGCTGACAATACACTACTCGGAGTAAAGTGTGTGAGATCAAGCCATGTCGATGCTTTAATGAGAGAGAGAGAGAGAGAGAGAGAGAGAGAGAGAGAGAGAGAGAGAGAGAGAGAGAGAGAGAGAGAGAGAGAGAGAGAGAGAGAGAGAGAGAGAGAGAGAGAGAGAGAGAGAGAGAGAGAGGGGGGGGGGGGGGGAGAGGAGAGAGAGAGAGAGAGAGAGAGAGAGAGAGAGAGAGAGAGAGAGAGAGAGAGAGAGAGAGAGAGAGAGAGAGAATGATTTTAACGGAGAGTCAGTGGGACAGTGTAAAGGTTTATTTCCAATACACTTGCACTATCTCCTGGCCCTTTATTTCCTGTGTGTGTGTGTGTGTGTGTTTGTGTGTGTGGTGTCAGTCAGTGCTAGGGCCTCTATGTGTGTGTTATTAATTAGCAGAGCATGTCTTATAGAGTGAGGTAGTGTTTAAGAGGACCTGATGACAGATGGAGGAACACAAAGATACAGAGAGGAGCAGGAGAGAAGGTATGTGGCAGAGGTTACAGGTTAATCTCTATTGATCTTCTCCCAGTCTGCATAGGAGAGAGGCCTTCTCTGTCTGCTTGCTATCACCCAGCACAAATAACAGGATAAATCTCTAACACACACACACACATAGGGATGTACATGCGTGTTCACACACTGAGCTGCACGGACACACCCACACACGCACCCACACGCACCCACACACGCACCCACACACGCACCCACACGCACCCACACACGCACCCACACACGCACCCACACACGCACCCACACGCACCCACACGCACCCGAACGCGCACCCACACACGCACCCACACACGCACCCACACGCGCACCCACACACGCACCCACACACGCACCCACACACGCACCCACACACGCACCCACACACGCACCCACACACGCACCCACACAAACACACACAGACTGTGTATTATAAAGGCCACACATCATCCCATATGCATGCCTATGCATTTTAACATACGAGTCTCTCACCGTCTCAAATCCAGCAGTGGGTCTCTGGTGAGTTTGATGTGAAAGCAATGTAACATCCAGGCCAAACTGTATTTATAAACAAGCACTTTATAACCTCACCCACAGACGCTAAGGTGAAATATTACATTAATATGAACAACCATTAATAACGCCCTCTTCTCCCCACCTCTCTCCCCTCTGCTCCTACCTCTCCCCCTCTTTCTCACTCCCTAATCCGTTCATGTGGGCAATAAGTGTATGCACCATGAACACATTTAATTTGTGTGTGTGGTTTACAGCGAGCCCAGAGGTGAGTCTTAATAAGGATCAATGGCACTTTATCCAGGCAGGCTTCCACTTCATAGCATGCAAATCACACAGCAAAACTGGCAGGAAAAAAAGAAATGGATTTAATTAAAACATGTAGAACCACAGGCTCTGGAAATTCAATTAAAGGATTTATGCAAAGGTTGGCTAGCTTTTTGTGTTGCAGTTTCCTGCTTCTGTAATGAGCTTTTCATATTAAAAATCAATAGGTAATCTGGGCTGGGGGATCGCTGCTTATGCACATTTTAGAAATCAATTTGAAGAATAGTCCATCAGCCGCCGTGTCACAACAAAGAGGGGGGAGGTGGAGGACGGAGAGGGAGAGAGAAAGAGGTGAGGGTTTTCCTCTTTTCTCCTCTATGGGGTCAGGGGAGAGATATTGGCAGTGTGGGGGTTGGAGGGATGAAGTGAGTAGTAAATATAAGAGGTCAGGGCTGTATAGCCTTGTCTTTTCTCTGATCTGGGTCTTTATGTTATAGAGTGGCTCCCTGGGTCTTAGCAGCCTGTCCGGGCCTGACCTCCAGGTCAGGGGGTAATTTAAGCCAGCCTCAACCTAGCCCCAGCCCAGACACACACACACCCTTAGTGGGCAACAGGTCCTAATGGTCTCCCTGAGGTGTCTGGAGCTAGAGGAAGGCTAGAGGTGTGCGGTGAGAGGTACAGCTAAAGGGAGCCTGCTTCAAGCCTGTAGTTCTGTTCCAGTTCTCTGTACCACTGTAGTGTATCTCCAGTGTAAATGAAGATGTTCTCTACCTGTGCTGTTCCTAATCAGCTGTAATGACTTCATCTCAGGGAGCTGGCAGCTCATTACCCCCACTACAGTTGTAGAGGTCTGGGACTGGAGGGACCTCTGCCCCCACCCCCATCTCTCTCTCCGCACGGCTGAGCACCACACAGACCGGCACAGAGAGGTGGTCACAGCCCACAGCAGAGCTACTGTGATCGGGCTAAACTCTCCGCCTGTGTGTATGTGTGACCTTACACCTGACAGTGAGGAGCTACTGTACAGTAGCGGCACTGAGATGTATAAACTCTCTCTCTCTCTCTCTCTCTCTCTCTCTCTCTCTCTCTCTCTCTCTCCTCTCTCTTCTCTCTCTCTCTCTCTCTCTCTCTCTCTCTCTCTCTCTCTCTCTCTCTCTCTCTCTCTCTCTCTCTCTCTCTCTCTCTCTCTCTCTCTCTCTCTCTCTCTCTCTCTCTCTCTCTCTCTCTCTCTCTCTCTCTCTCTCTCTCTCTCTCTCTCTCTCTCTTTCTCCCTCACACACTCTCTCCCCCTCTCCCCCCGCCCCTCTCAGGGGGATAGCTCTCAGAGTGTCTCTTAGACAGGTCATTAGGTATTTCAGTGGTCAGTGGCCTGTGCACCTTGTTGAGTCGTCTCCTAATAGCAGCAGAGCAGAGCCTGCGTTACCCTGGACCCAATAAAGAGGGGAGAGAGAGCTGGGGTCTGGGGACAGAGGGGGAAGAGGGGGATGGGGAGATTGGGGGAGGAGAGAGAGAGAGAGAGAGAGAGAGAGAGAGAGAGAGAGAGAGAGAGAGAGAGAGAGAGAGAGAGAGATGAGAGAGAGATGAGAGAGAGAGAGAGAGAGAGAGAGAGAGAGAGAACGTGGGGTGGAAAGCAAAGCACAGAGGAGCTAGTTTAAGGATCTGTCTTGTGTCGTCACTCAGAGAACACAGCGGAGCTGAATAGTATACGATTGTCTGTCTGTCTGAGTGCTGGATGGCGCCTGGTCAGAAGTTCTGCCCTGCATATGTAAAAAGGTGGGCTGGCGCCCCAGGCTGAATGCTGGGTAATTATTAGTATGCTTGATTGCTAAGGAGCCTGGGAGTGGGTGCTGAAGGTACCGCCCCCGCCCCCAGGGAATGAACATGTCTCATTGAACCAGAGAGACCCCTCTGAGCCTCTACCCACAACCCACCTCTTCTCCGACCATTAAAGTGGAGTGGAGTGAAGTTGCCCTTAGACACTGATCTATGGTCAGACTTGTGTTTTATCCCTAACGGTTGAGGTTAGGATCTGATTAGGGTAAGCTGATTTTAGATCAGTGTCTAAGGGCAACTTCTACCCAGAGAAGCTCCTGAAGCAGTAGTGAAGATGCTAGTGAAGAAAATGTCACGCAACCATGTCAACACTGCTGACTGACAAGACAAGTCTTAAGACTGAAATGTTACGTATACACACACACAAGCACAATATGAACTAAACTATAGAGCTAGACAGTAGACATGCGTGCTGTGTGGGATTTAGCTCACCCAGAATGCTCTATATTTCCACATTCATTTTTCCTCACATCATAAAGCTAGCGATAAGAGATGTGTTTAGCCTCTCATACATACACACACACACACACACACACACACACACGCACACACACACACACGCACACACACGCACACACACACACACACCACTGCAGGCTAGAGTATTCAGTTCATGGCTCTTTATAGATGCCTTGCTCCACTCTGATCACAGTGAGGGAAGGTGCTGCAATACCCTGCTATGATAATATTAGGAATATATTTTGTTATTCATTCTCCTCAGATGACTGCTGTACATGTAGAAGCAACTTAAATACAACACTTGACTGATTAGGAGAACATTAATAATATTGTATATTTAATGAAAATGATCACTGAATTTCTTCATTCATTTGAGTGTATGGGCCTACATCAACTAACAGTGCCTACAGCCCACTGAACTAGGCTATATATGGGTTAGCTGACAATATCACGAAAACAATGTGCACACTTCTATGGGGCAGAGTCCGTGTATTGTTGTGATTCTGGATGGCCAGATTTCTAGCAGGAATGACAAGAAACTGCCATGTGGGGAATCGTAAGCTAGATTCAGCTAGTTTCATCTTGTTTCATCTTGGTCTTGATACTATGTATTGTTCTGAGGTGTTTTGACAGATACAGTGCCTTCGGAAAATATTCAGACCTATTGACGGTTTCCACATTTTGTTACGTTACAGCCTTACTCTAAAATTGATTAAATAAATAAAAATCCTACACACAATACCCCATAATGACAAAGTGAAAACAGGTATTTATTTTTAGACTGAAATACCTTATTTACATAAGTACTCAGACCCTTTGCTATGAGACTCGAAATTGAGCTCAGGTGCATCCTGTTTCCATTGATCATCCTTGAGATGTTTCTACAACTTGATTGGAGTCCACCTGTGGTAAATTAAATTGATTGGGCATGATTTGGGCGAAGGTTCACCTTCCAACAGGACAACGACCCTAAGCACACAGCCAAGACAACGCATGAGTGGCTTCGGGACAAGTCTCTGAATGTCCTTGAGTGGCCCAGCCAGAGCCCGGACTTGAACCCGATCGAACATCTCTGGAGAGACCTGAAAATAGTTGTGCAGCGACACTCCCCATCCAACCTGACAGAGCTTGAGAAGATCTGCAGAGGAGAATACAGGTGTGCCAAGCTTGTAGCATCATACCCAAGAAGACTCAAGGCTGTAAATCACTGCCAAAGGTGCTTCAACAAAGTACTGAGTAAAGGGTATGAATACTTATGTAAATGTGATATTTCAGTTCTTCATTTTTGTATAATTTTGCACAAATTTCTAAAAACCTGTTTTTGCTTTGTCATTATGGGGTATTGTGTGTAGATTAATGAGGGAAAATTTGTTTTAATCAATTTTAGAATAGGGCTTTAACTTAACAAAATGTCGAAAAAGTCAAGGGGTCTGAACACTTTCTGAAGGCACTGTATCATGTCAATGTTAATATTACAAAAATTCGCTAGCTAACCAACAACTGTAGCGATGTATTTGAGAGCCATCAAGTGCTCATTCATTGTGCACATTTATTTATGTTTTAAAGAAACATTGGAGACGAAATATAGTTTACATGTTGTCAACAATCTAAGCCAACCCTGTCTGTTTTGCCCCATAGTTGTTGCTAAACAACCAACCCTTCTATACAACAGTCTGTGAGAGCATCTAATGATCCAAGACATTAACCCGCTTTAACAACAACTATAAAAAAAAAACATTTTAAGACCACATGTAGCTCCAGGTGTTTCAGTGATTGTCTGTACCTTGTGTGTGTGTGTGTGTGTGTGTGTGTGTGTGTGTGTGTACCACTCCACCTGTGGTCCTATAAATCAGGCCTGTGTTTTAAACAAGGTCTCAGTTACTTGCACAACAGACACACACACAGGCTTTTGGATAGTTCTTTTGGAGTAGACATTCTGTTTATGTTTGCATCCTGGAACAATCTCCACGGATCCCGCAAGCGAACGCTAGCAATTAAAACGATAGCATCTTCATATCCCTGCTTCATATCCCTGCTCCCAATAACTGAAATAATATCACTGTTTTATTAAGCCTTAATGTGGGGAAAGAGGGGAGAGGGCTGGGGCGCTAAAGAGGATACCCGTTCAGATGCCTTATCAACCTCTGATTTAAATAACAGCAAAATGCTTAGCTTAAGGGTGTGTAGTGTGTATGTATATATGGTGTGTGTGTGTGTGGTCTTTATCAGACACAGGACGCTAAGCTAAGCGCTGTGTCAGCACACCAGGATTTAATTACTAGTGCTTGCTAGCTACCTTTGTCCTTTAATATTTACAAACATCTACACCACTGTTAGTTAGTTAGCTAATTAGGAAAACACCCCGCCCTGGTATGGTCTGGAGGAGAAACTAGACTGCTAATTGCACATACAGGACTCATAGGGGAACATAGCGAGCCAACAGCTAGCTGCAGATAATAGTTGAGCAAGAGGAACAGAGTAGTGTTTAGTAAAACCTGCTGAGAAGCATCTCTGAGGAGAGAGACCAGAGTCAGGAGAGAGACTCCCTCTGCCTGACTCCCTCTGTCTATCGAACATCATTCATCACAACCACACTTCACTAAAACACCGCTTCTCTCCACATCCCATCCTGCCTGCAGTGAAAACACTAGAGGGGCTAATGCAGTGACGTAACAGTCCAAACTAAAGCCTATATAACAACAGCATGTGGCCTACAGGCTATAGAGTGGCAGGATTAGTAGAGAAGCCTTGAAGAGCAGGAGCCTGTGTGTGTTAGGCCTATAGGCTAGTTGATGATAAATCACAGTGGTACATTTTATAGTTCACATCATCAGCGTGAAAGTATTACAGAAACCATTCACCATAGTAATGACATTGTAAATATCCATGCCAGTAATAAGTTAAAAGTATTTAAGTACATACAGTTGAAGTCGGAAGTTTACATACACCATAGCCAAATACATTTAAACTCAATTTTTCACAATTGCTGACATTTAATCCTAGTAAAAATTCCCTGTCTTAGGGCACTTAGGATCACCACTTTATTTGAAGAATGTGAAATGTCAGAATAATGGTAGAGAGAATGATTTATTTCAGCTTTTATTTATTTAATCACATTCCCAGTGGGTCAGAAGTTTACATACACTCAAATAGTATTTGGTAGCATTGCCTTTAAATTGTTTAACTTGGGTCAAACGTTTCGTGTAGCCTTCCACAAGCTTCCCACAATAAGTTGGGTGAATTTTGGCCCATTCCTCCTGACAGAGCTGGTGTAACTGAGTCAGGTTTGTAGGCCTCCTTGCGCGCACATGCTTTTTCAGTTCTGCCCACAAATGTTCTATAGGATTGAGGTCAGGGCTTTGTGATGGCCACTCCAATACCTTGACTTTGTTGTCCTTAAGCCATTTTTCCACAACTTTGGAAGTATGCTTGGGGTCATTGTCCATTTGGAAGACCCATTTGCGACCAAGCTTTAACTTCCTGACTGATGTCTTGAGATGTTGCTTCAATATATCCA
The DNA here is from genome assembly GCF_020615455.1 of Coregonus clupeaformis. Taxonomy (NCBI): domain Eukaryota; kingdom Metazoa; phylum Chordata; class Actinopteri; order Salmoniformes; family Salmonidae; genus Coregonus; species Coregonus clupeaformis. Next base: position 8,385,311 of record NC_059202.1, read on the forward strand.
CATAGTTTTCCTTCCTCATGATGCCTATAATAATAATATCTATAGAGAGGGGGGATATAGAGAGTGGTGTGTGTCAAATTCGCTAATATAACCTATAATGTATACATTCTCCTCACGGGAGCTGGTTATGGATAAAACATCTATGATTGGAAAGCCATATGTGAGCACTGTATGAACAGAGAGTAGTAGGAATACTATACCGTAACACTATAGTCTCAGAGCAGTAAGGGTTTATGATATCTACCCTCACGAAGAGAAGAGCGGACACACTCTCAGAGCTAAACTAACAAAGACAGGAGGAAGAGGAAAAGAGGAAAAACAAGCCAATGAATATCTCTCTCTCGCCATCTCTGTGAAAGTCACACTCTCTCCCTGAACCCTGACTTCTCTAGAGATCTGCTCCTTCCTTTTCCTCTCCTCCATCATTCCCTCTCCTCTCACAGATAGATGCCAAGACAAATATGTGGACTAATGAGGGACAGTTGAGACAACAGAATAAAGTATTAGGACCATGAACAGTAGCATCTATTCCCACTCTCCAAAACAGCCAGTCAGTTCCAGTAGCCATAAAGCAAACAACTGACTCAACATCCAAGTAGCCATCTACTAAATTACACAAATAACTCAGTCATATCTAGTTTACCCCACATAGTGACAGCCATGCTACATGGCCATCTTTTTAACACCAGAAGTCTTAATTATCTGCTTCCTTACCATAGACTTGGTGAAGGGGCGAGCCAGGGTGAAGAACAGGGTCATCAGCCACCAGCTACGATGGATGGCCGTGTACATCATGTTCCCAGGGTGCACTGCGTTGGCAGTGACGCCGTGGGGCGAGGGGCGTCGGTGGAGCTCGTTGGAGAACAGGAGGTTACACAGCTTGTCTCCCGAGTGGCGCAGTGGTCTAAGGCACTGCATCGCAGTGCTAGCTGTGCCACTAGAGATCCTGGTTCGAATCCAGGCTCTGTCGTAGCCGGCCGTGACCGGGAGACCCATGGGGCGGCGCGCAATTGGCCCAGCGTCGTCCAGGGTAGGGGAGGGAATGGCCGGCAGGGATGTAGCTCAGTTGATAGAGCATGGCGTTTGCAACGCCAGGGTTGTGGGTTCGATTCCCACATGGGGTATGAAAAAAAATATATAATAATAATGTATGCACTAACTGTAAGTCGCTCTGGATAAGAGCGTCTGCTAAATGACTAAAATGTAAATGTAAATGTAGGCCAGCATGGACCAGTAGTCCTTCTGAGGAGGAGACAGCACAGCCAGGTCCACCGTACCACACTGGTCCAGCAGGTCTGTAAACCTGGGAGAGGGAGGAACCAAGATTAACTTTATTTAACTACACTGAACAAAAATATTAATGCAACATGTAAAGTGTTGGTCCCATGTTTATTGAACTGAAATAAAAGATCCCAGAAATTGTACATACGCACAAAAAGCGTATATCTCTCAAATGTTTTGCATACATTTTATTACATCCCTGTTAGTGAGCATTTCTCCTTTGCCAAGATAATCCATCCACCTGACAGGTGTGGCATATCAAGAAGCTGATTAAACAGCATGATCAATGCACAGGTGCACTTGTGCTTGGGACAATAAAAAGCCACTCCAAAATGTGCAGTTTTGTCACACAACACAATGCCACAGATGTCTCAAGTTTTGAGGGAGCGTGCAATTGGCATGATGACTGCAGGAATGTCCACCAGAGCTGTTGCCAGAGAATTGAATGTTAATTTCTCTACCATACGCCGCATCCAACGTTGTTTTAGAGAATTTGGCAGTACGTCCAACCGGCCTCACAACCGCAGACCACGCAAATCCATGCCAGCCCAGGACCTCCACATCCGGCTTCTTCACCTGCGGGATCGTCTGAGACCAGCCACCCGGACAGCTGATGAAACTGTGGGTTTGCACAACTGAAGAATGTCTGCACAAACTGTAAGAAACCGTCTCAGGGAAGCTCATCTACGTGCTCATCATGCTCACCAGGGTCTTGACCTGACTGCAGTGGGCAATTGCTCACCTTCGATGGCCACTGGCACGCTGGAGAAGTGTGCTCTTCACGGATGAATCCCGGTTTCAACTGTACCGGGCAGATGGCAGACAGCATGTATGGCATCGTGTGGGTGAGTGGCTTGCTGATGTCAACGTTGTGAACAGAGTGCCCCATGGTGGAGGTGGGGTTATGGTATGGGCAGGCATAAGCTATGGACAACGAACACAATTGCATTGTATTGATGGCAATTTGAATGCACAGATATACCGTGACGAGATCCTGAGACCCATTGTCATGCCATTCATCCGCAGCCATCACCTCATGTTTCAGCATGATAATGCACATCCCCATGTCACAAGGACCTGCACACAATTCCTGGAAGCAGAACATTTCCCAGTTCTTCCATGGCCTGCATACTCACCAGACATGTCACACATTGAGCATGTTTGGGATGCTCTGGATCGACGTGTACGACAGCGTGTTCCACTTCCCGCCAATATCCAGCAACTTCGCACAGCCATTGAAGAGGAGTGGGACAACATTCCACAGGCCACAATCAACAGCCTGATCAACTCTATGCGAAGAAAATGTGTCGCGCTGCATGAGGCAAATGGTGGTCACACCAGATACTAACTGGTTTTCTGATCCACACCCCTACCTTTTTTTAAAGGTATCTGTGACCAACAGATGGATATCTGTATTCCCAGTCATGTGAAATCCATAGATTAGGGCCTAATTAATGTTTTTTAATTGACTTATTTCCTTATATGAACTGTAATTCAGTAAAAACTTTGAAATTGTTGCATTTTGCATTTATATTTTTGTTCAGTGTAGAAAAGTATACATTTTACAGGAACAAGTCCAGTCAAGGATAACTTTATTGAAAGTACACTTGAGCAGTGGCGGCTGGCCGATAGAGGGCGCTAGGGCGCCGCCCCCTTAAATAAAATTATTTAAAAAAAAAAAAAATAATAATAATAATAATAATAATAATAAAAACATCAGTATGTCAATATTTGTGTGTTTGAAATATGGAATGCACACAGTAATATGTGTAAGATATGATAGAAAATCATATTCGCAACCTTTCCTCTGCCTGTCAAACGCCTCGTCAGCTCTGGGCGATACAGAAAGTGCCCCGAGGAGGCGGGTCTACGTAGCAGTTAAGCCAATTGCTAATTTAAGATATGAATGTATGACATAAAATGTAGCCAATCAGCGATCTTAAATCGAATCCAAGGAGGGCGATTATTTTATCGCCCCAAGCTCGCCCCTGATAAAATAAGGACCGGGCTCCAGTGGCGCCATTTTTACTAGACGACAATGGCGAGCGCAAACGTTACTCCTCCAAGACCCAACCCTAACTCGGTGAAATCTCTCCTCCAAGATCCGTTTGAGAGGAGAACTTTGTCAGAGAAAGTTCGGGTGAAAGAGCTGGGCCCAGATCAACCTGACCTCTCAATCAGACAGCAGGCTAGCGAGAAAGGGAAGCAGTATATGCGCGGCTTCTCCCGTAGCTGGTACACCAGGAAGGCTTGGCTAGCTGGGTGCACTGATGCTAATGCTTTATTTTGCTTTCCGTGCTTGCTTTTTTAAAACGACAGGGTCAGATTCAGCATGGACAGGTACCGGAGTGAGGGATATGAAGCACCTGTCAGAGAAGGTAAAGAAACATGAGAACACCAGGGCACACATGGACAACTCTGTAAAGCTAGCTGTATTAGGAAGGGTGAACATTGCTACGCAGCTGGATGACGGCCACAGGATTGCGGTGAGGAAACACAATGAGGAGGTGGATAAAAACAGGCACATTCTATCCAAAATTATCGATTGTGTGAAGTTCTGTGGGGCTTTTGAGTTGGCCTTGCGTGGGCACGAGGAGACTGACTCCTCGGACAACCCCGGCATTTTCCGGGGCTTAGTGGATTTTGTTGCCTCCCTCGACAGTGTGCTGGAGGAGCACCTGAAGACAGCTACCGTTTTTAAGGGCACGTCAAAGACGATACAGAACGAGCTGTTGGACTGTATGCTGTCAGTGCTTAAGGATTACATCCTGGAGGAAGTAAAGAGTGCTGATTTTATCGCCATTCAAGCTGACGAGACGACTGACGTTTCCACCCACTGCCAGTTGGTGCTTGTGATACGCTACATCGATGCTAAAAGTAACGTCCAAGAGCGTTTTTCGAGTTCATTTTGATCGAGAACGCAACCGCCCGACACCATCGCTACAGCGCTGCTGGAGAGGCTCAGCACCATACTCTCACATGGACAAAAGGCCAAACTTATTGCCCAGGCTTACGACGGAGCAAGTGTGATGAGGGGAGCCACCGGCGGAGTGCAGCGTAAAATAGTGGATGTGTACGAAAATGCGCACTACGTCCACTGCTATGCACATCAGCTGAACCTCATCATGCAGCAGGCTACTTCACGCATCCCCAGGATCGGCACTTTCTTTCCGACCTTGCAGGATTTTCTGCTTTCTTCTCCAGGTCTCCCAAGCGAACCACCGTGCTTGACGAAGTGGTTGCGCATAGACTCCCCAGAGCCTCTACAACACGGTGGAACTTCCACAGTCGCGCTGTAAACACTGTGTACGAGTACAGGGATGACCTCCTAACGTGTTTCCAGACCATCAGAGACTCTGGGAACTTTGATGCCCCGACTGTCAGAGAGGCGGGGGCTTTGTGAGGATGCTCGAAGACGAGGCTTTCTGTTTTTTCCTGGCACTGTTCCACAAGATCATGCCAAATGTGGACATGCTTTTCAGCCAGCTGCAGAAGAGGAACATCGACCCTGTCTTCATTAAAGCACTTGTCCAGAGGTTCACAGACAGCATGCTAACAATCAGGTAAATAACTATATTTACTATTGGCTGATAAAGATGTTGTTAGAAAGATGAATAGTTCACTTACAACAGTTTAAAAGCCTAAATGTGTCTGGTCATCAAAGTGAGTGATTATCATAGAGCCGTCACAATTATATTTGTTTTAGTATTTTAAAAGGAAAGAGAAGACACAATCAGACGTTGATAATAATGCAGGAAAGTACTACACAGTTTGTAATAATTATTCAGGTGTCCACCAGGTCAATTTCTAGAAGAGGCCTAGTTGTTATTGAAGATTAACTTTATTGCTAAGTGCACAGCAGAACAAAATGATGTTGCATCCCTCTCACAAATGTAATAGAAAAAGGCTTTAAAACGTAATAACATCAGTTAATTATGTACATCACAGGTTAAAAGCAGTTACTAGACATAGTTTGTGTGTATTGTGATGTCACGAGAGGCTGTGTCCTGGAGGGACGTTACATCCCCCTGAGGTGGCTGCAAACCCAGACAGCTATGGCTCCATCTGCTGGTATGGTCGGGAACTCCACCCCTCTATGGCCAATCTTCCCACGCAGCTGAAACAAATGAGGAGCTGATGAGCTGAAGGTTTGGGAAGGGAAGAGACACAGGCTCCAACCTGGGCTCTCTGGAGGACAAGAGTGCTGCACGTCCACTTCCATGAGGAATATAAGGATTTGGAGATACTTACCTTTGGGAAATACTCACCTTTGGATATATGCACCTGTGGAAATACGTGTGGGACATTTGGAAGGACGTTTTGCTGGGTTGGCCACTAGCTGCAACGTGGAATACAGTAAGACTGGGGAAAAGTTATTTGAGCGAGGGAGAGTTATGATTTTGGATGTGGAAGAGACATCCCTGAACTGTTAACCCTTAAAGAGCCACCAGAGAACAGAATTGTGTTATACTTTCGTTAGTTTCCCAAGACCTTTAATAAAATCCTTGTTTTGGTTGAACCTGGTCTCCTTGCACTACTTGAACAATCCCGCTGAAAGCTGTGTAGCCTCTCGTGACATCACAGATGGTGGAGAATACGGGCACGCTCAAGCGTTAATAGTGCATGTCAGAGGAGGATACCGAAGGTTTGATCACCCAGTTTTCCAAGCTGGCCGTAGGCTCCCCGCCGACTGAAATGGAGGACATATTGAAAGCCCTTGTTGCTGGCCACCAAGCCCAGATGCAAGCAAACGTGGCTCTCTTGGAGGAGCAAAAGAAAGCCAACCTTCTGAAGGCAGAGGAATTGCAGTTGCAGAGACAGAGGGTGGTCCAAAATACCCGCCCAATAAAGGCAAGTGACTTTATATCTAAGATGGGAGCTACCGATGACATTGAGGCATACCTGCATGCATTTGAGGCCACGGCCACTAGGGAAGCCTGGCCCAAGCAACAGTGGGTTGGTCTGTTAGCCCCCTTTCTAACCGGGGAAGCGCTGAATGCTGTCCGGGACCTGGGCCCTGACCAGGTTACTGACTATGATGCCCTGAAGTCTGAGATCCTCAGCAGATATGGACTCACAAAGTTTGGTATGGCCCAGCGCTTTCACAGTTGGACCTTCCAACCAGACCAACCTCCTCGGGCGCAGATGCATGAACTTGTCCGAATCGCAAGGAAATGGCTGGATCCGCAGAGGAATACAGCAGCGGCGGTGGTGGAGGCCGTTGTGGTGGATCGTTACCTACGCGCCCCTGCCTTATGAGGCAAAACGGTTCATCAGTCAACAGGCCTTGACCACGGCTGATCTGACCGTGGAAGCTGTGGAAAAGTACCAGGCCACAGCGGAGATGCTGAATGCTTCCCGAAAAGACCCCAGGAGGGCGGCCCCACCACAAATGGGAAGAACCCGTCCAAAGGACCCCAAGGTCTCGAACCCAGCCACGTCAGGACTTATCCCGGCTCCAGGGGGAGCCAGAAACCAGGCGGGTCCAAGAAGAGTACACCAGGAGGGGGGAAACTCGACAGTGTTACCGGTGTGGGGAGATGGGACATATCTCCTGGCAGTGTGGGAAACCAGCCGATGAACCTATGCCCACTGCGGAGTCCTCCAGCTCAGCACCCACACACCGTTTTGCCTCGCTCTTGGGAGTCGTAGATGGCGGCCCAGATCGACCCCCCCACCTGCCCGGTAACTGTGAATCACCATGATGTGGAGGCCTTACTGGATTCTGGTAGCCGGGCCACCCTGGTGCGTAAGGATTTGGTGGGCCCAACGTGTCTGACCCCGGGGAAAGTCCTCCCAGTTTCCTGTGTCCATGGGGACACCAGAGAATACCCCATTACTGAACTTACAATGACCAGCACACGGGGAACCATACACACGACGGCGGGGGTGGTTGATTCCCTCCCCGTCCCTGTCCTAATTGGACGAGACTGCCCAGCCTTTTACCCACTCTGGAGAGAGTCTCAGGAGAGGTTAACCCGAGTACCTCGGAAACGGAGAGGCAAGACTCATCCTGGGAAGGCTCCGGTGCAATCCTCCGAGTTACTCACTCCCGCCCGGGCTCTGATAGGGATGGCAGGTGCCCAGACCGACACAGAGACGGAGCTACAGAATCTGGACAAAGAACTGTCTGGTCTGAAGGGGACCGCTGAGAGGTATCGTTTGTTAAAGCAACAGTTAGACATGAAGACAGAAGAGTTAGATATCCTCCAGGCTAAACTCCAACAGAGCTCCTTCCCTAAGCAACAGGAGGAGCTGGAGAGGCTGCGCAGGACCATCGAGGAGTGTGAGGAGACCCTGCGCAGTAGTAAGGAGGTCCAGAAGAAGGCAGAGGAGAAGTACAAGGTGTTGGAGAACAAGATGAAGAATGCGGAGGCAGAGAGAGAGAAGGAACTGAAAGCTGCTCAACAGAAGCTAAACTCTGCTAAAACCAAGGCTGATGCGTTCAGTAAGAAACTCAAGGAGAGACAACAGGAGGCTGAGTCCCTGGTCCTAGAGTTGGAGGAGTTGAAGAGAGAGCAGTCTGGCAAGCACCACGGCAATGCGGACGCCCTCTCCCGGCGTGATGCCTTCTTCGCTGCCTTTACCCCGACGAGGACGTCGGTCCCGAGGAGAGGGATGTGTGATGTCACGAGAGGCTGTGTCCTGGAGGGACGTTACATCCCCCTGAGGTGGCTGCAAACCCAGACAGCTATGGCTCCATCTGCTGGTATGGTCGGGAACTCCACCCCTCTATGGCCAATCTTCCCACGCAGCTGAAACAAATGAGGAGCTGATGAGCTGAAGGTTTGGGAAGGGAAGAGACACAGGCTCCAACCTGGGCTCTCTGGAGGACAAGAGTGCTGCACGTCCACTTCCATGAGGAATATAAGGATTTGGAGATACTTACCTTTGGGAAATACTCACCTTTGGATATATGCACCTGTGGAAATACGTGTGGGACATTTGGAAGGACGTTTTGCTGGGTTGGCCACTAGCTGCAACGTGGAATACAGTAAGACTGGGGAAAAGTTATTTGAGCGAGGGAGAGTTATGATTTTGGATGTGGAAGAGACATCCCTGAACTGTTAACCCTTAAAGAGCCACCAGAGAACAGAATTGTGTTATACTTTCGTTAGTTTCCCAAGACCTTTAATAAAATCCTTGTTTTGGTTGAACCTGGTCTCCTTGCACTACTTGAGCAATCCCGCTGAAAGCTGTGTAGCCTCTCGTGACATCACAGTATATACACACTATCTGTCTGTCTGTCTATATATATACATATATATATATATATATATATATAAAAGTCACTGGTTGTGTGTTGAGGGGGAATTACAGTGAGTTAAGAAGTCTGATTGCAAGTTATCAAATTAAACTTTATTTTTTGGACCCAGGGCCTCAATTCCCTCTTTGTGTGGGGACAGCGCATCTGACGAGCAGCAACAGCCCATCAAGCGACGGAGGATGCTGGGACCAGGAGAACAACAGAGGTTGGCTATAGAGGTAAGTTGTGATGTAATTGTCAGTGTTTCCCCCTAGAACTTTTTTCAGGCCTGGTAGTATGTAGCCAAAACCCTGAACAATCAGCACCTTGGTAATCATATACTTGAGTTGGACATAGGCATGTGTCAGTCAGGATCACTTGCATCAAAATAGCTTAATTGCAAATTAAAGCTGATGATGTATCTTTTACAGGTATGTGATACCATCCTGAGTCATGCCAAAGAGAGGTTCTCCTTCACCCAGCACCTCATCAGCGCAACACTATTGCACGGAGAGTTGTTCCCACAACACAGTGTGAAGTTCCCCGATACAGCGCTTGAAACAACCGTGGAGGCGTACCCCATGTTGAACAAGGCCAAGCTCAAAACCGAACTGTCCCTCATCTATGAGAACAGTGAGTTCAAGGCTTGTAGTGGTGCAGTGCCCCTGTACCAGTTCTTCATGGAGAACAACCTTCAGAGCACTTTCACAGAGACTGCCAGCCTCCTCAAGATCCTCATCACCACACCCATGACAACTGCTGAGTCAGAAAGGTGCTTCTCTACACTGAAAAGGATCAAGACCTTCCTGAGAAACAGCATGACACAGGATCGCCTGAACGCTCTGGCCATGCTCTCCATGGAGAAGAAACTTGTCAGGGACATTCCTGACTTTAATCAAAGGGTCATTGAGAGGTTTGCCACTCAGAAGGACAGACGGGCAAAATTCCTGTACAAATAAGATGACAGACACACACACACAGAGCAGCTCTGGCCGCATGTTTCTTTGTATATAGTTGACCTTAGCATAAAAAATCCAGTTATATATGGTACTCTAGAAAGTCTTAATAGTGTCTTTGCTAATATTACTGTATATATGTTGTTTTGTATCAATTAATTGTTGCAGTTCTGGAGCACATTAACAATTAGTCACATTTAGTATGATCATAAAATACTGTATGCTATTCTTCCAGTCAAAGGTTTGAGTTCATCCACTTGATATCCATTTCTATATTATACATCCTTTTATACAGTGTAAGATTTCCTATAAACTTTATAATAATTTCATGTTATTGTCCACTTTCCACTCTGTTCTGACAGCATGCCTGTTGCGTTGCCTGTTTACTACCAATGGTGAAAAGTTCACTTTAAATGCAAATGAAAGGCTTGGGTTTGTGTAATATGTTTTTGTGTAAGAATGCCTCAACTTTTTAATATTGGCATTAAATAATTACTGAATGTTTCACTGAGCACTGCTGTCCTGCAGTTTGTGTTAAAATATATCGCGATGGTTACAGGAAAAAAAAAGTATGGCACAGCCCCACCGAGAATATTTTTCACCAGCCGCCACTGCACTTGAGTTCATCTCCATTGGCTATACACATTTAAGTAAAACATTTAAGTGTGTATGTATGTGTGTGCATGTGTGTGAATACATTCTGTAGAGTTTTTATAGCAGCGTGGTCCTGACTGAATACAAATCCAAGGCATGACATGATGTTCTTTAATTGTCTGCGACAGAGCAGTTAATACCCAGATGTTTGACAAGGCCCTTGAACATTACACCGCTTGTTGGGTTATTATGCAGTCAAAATAACACAGAGACACACCACAGTCAAACACACTCCCTCCTCCTGCCTCAAAGTGTGTGTGTGTGTGTACATCTTAATCCAGTCATTAGAAAACAACCAATCAACATGTCACCTGGTTTCCTTGTTGTGATTTTACAAGCTGCCTGCTTGGTGTTTGTTTACCGTCCTGTCTCGGCTACATCCTTGCTTGGCTAAATTACAACATCTGCAGGCTTTATATTTTATGTGAGGAAACTTCACAACTGCTTTAGCGTGTGGTGGGGTTGATAAATCAATTGGCTGAGTGAAATATGCAAATGTTTCTCTCAAAGCAAGTTTGTTGATGTTTGATAATTCAATATGCTCTGTTTTAACTTGCGCCTGTCCAGATTTAAATGAAGTTACACTCTGATTTCATAGTGACCTATGCCACTTTGTCAACACTTCTATTAATATAAATGGTCTTTTTTTAGGTTAGAAAATAGCAAAAATAGCAAAATGTCTGGGTTTACTTAGAAAAACTAACCAAAAACATTTGGACACAATTTCAGCCATCTAAACCCTAACCCTTTCAGAGAGGGTGCAATAGGAGGTTTTAGATACAGTGTAACAGAGAGATTTCATAATAGACTTGTTTCCTGGTCTTTGAGCAGGTGTAATGCAGTAAGAGACAGTTCACCTATTAGTATTGTGCCAATTACACTGCTGGCCCTGGTGTTGGGGGGTGATACAGTTTTCAGCCTTTTCCCTCATCATCTGTCTCCATCCCTCTTCCTTTCCATCTCTCCATCTTTTCATCCCTCCCACCTTGTCTGCTATATGCTGTAGGTCACAGCTTTTCATTACAACAGGGGGCTTAGGGAGTATAATCCACCACCGGGTCAGGGGTCAGACTGAGAGCCTGTGAGGGAGAAGCTAAGTGAAATAACCAGGAAGTCATAGGAAATAACACACAAACCAAAAAGTGAGCGACTTCAACAAATGCAATATAGGTGTGGAATGGAGCGGGCAGAATGGCAGATGTAATATCAGATATTGTATCTATCACCTCTTCTATGACCAGTGTGTAACTGACTCTCTCTGTCACTGCTAAGCCCTCTTTGAAGGGGATAGGCACCATTGATTAGGGATGGGAGAGGAGGGCAAAACTAAGGAGGAAGGGGAGGCACAGGAGGGAGGGGTAGAGGGGATGGATGAGGAGAGACAAAAATATGGGGAAATAGGTAGAAGGGGAGCGAAAACAGGAGAAGAAGAAGGGGAAATCAGGGGGATGGAAAGAGGAAAAACAGGTTTGAGAGGAAAGTGCCTGGTCTAATTGTAACTTTATATGCCCTGTATCAATCATATTGTATCGTTCCACTTTTTTTATTTCAAATCACATTTCACTCTCTTCACTCCCTGTCAGTGTATGGGGACTGACCTCTTGTCAATGAGTCTACTGCTCTCCTCTCATGCCTGTCAGCCTCTACTACACTATATTATGTCTAGCAGAGCAGGGCTGCACTATGACTGGTGTTTGATCTGCTAGAATAACTCTGCCTATATGTCCAGTCCCTCTGAGCTAGGGGCTAATCAATCATTGTGATTGGCTGACTAGCTGACTGACTGACTGTAGCCAGGATCAATGTGTCCCATGCATACTGACTGCCTCGGATACACACGGGACAACATACTGTAGCAGCCGGGGATCACTGTATACATATGGACATGCTTGATAAAGACAAGAGAGAGCGCGAGAGAGAGGAAAGAGCGACAGAGAGGAGGGAAAGAGAGTTAGAGTCAGGGGGTCTGAGAGGAAGGCCTGGACATAATATACACATTGATGATAAAATGAGATACACAGTGTCTTCAGAAAGTATTCACACCCCTTAACTTATTCCACATTTTGTTGAGTTACAGCCTGAATTCAAAATGGATTAAATATATATTTTCCCACCCTTCTACACGCAATACCCCATAATGATCAAGTGAAAACATGTTTTTAGAATGTATTGAAAATGAAATAGAGAAATATCTCATTTACATAAGTATTCACACTCCTACGTCAATACTTTGTAGATGCACGGCGGCGATTACAGCTGTGAGTCTTTCTGAGTAAGTCTAAGTCTAAGAGCACCTGGATTGTAAAATATTTGCCCATTACTCTTTTTAGAATTCTTCAAGCTGTCAAGTTGACCGTCATGCTATAGATTTCTAAGACGATTTAAGTCAAAACTGTATCTAGGCCACTCAGGAACATTCAATGTTGTCTTGGTAAGCAACTCCAGTGTAGATTGGGCCTTTTGTTTAAGGTTATTGTCCTGCTGAAAGGTGAATTCATCTCCCAGTGTCTGTTGGAAAGCAGGCTGAACAAGGTTTTCCTCTAGGACTTTGCCAGTGCTTATAGCCATTTCTTTTTATCCTAAAAGACTCCCTAGTCCTTGCCGATGACAAGCATACCCATAACATGATGCAGCCACCACCATGCTTGAAAATATGAAGAGTGGTACTCAGTAATGTGTTGTATTGGATTTTCCCCTAACATAACACTTTGCATTCAGGACAAAAAGTTCATCTCTTTGCCAATTTTTTGCAGTATTACTTAAGTGCCTTGTTCCAAACAGGATGCATGTTTGGAATATTTTTATTCTGTACAGGCTTCAATCTTTTCACTCTGCCATTTAGGTTAGTATTGTGGAGTAAATACAATGTTGTTGATCCATCCTCAATTTTCTCATATCACAGCCATTAAACTCCGTAACTGTTTTAGTCACCATTGGCCTCAAGGTGAAATCCCTGAGCGGTTTCCTTCCTCTCTGGCAACTGTTAGGAAGGACACCTGTATCTTTGTAGTGACTGGGTGTATTGATACACCATCCAAAGTGTAATTAATAACTTCACCATGCTGAAAGGGATATTCAATATCTGTTTGTTTTTGTTTTTTTACCCATCTACCAATAGGTGCCTTTCTTTAAGAAACTTTGGAACGCTTCCCTGGTCTTTGTGATTGAATCTATAATATACTGTTTATACCGTATACCGGGGTATCGCCCCAGCCTAGTTTATAACATTCCTTTCTGTTCCTTTTTAAACCTCTGAAATCGATTACTTCACCTATCAGTGCGGATAGAGCAGCTTGCTATGGAGCGGGAAAGCCTAGTTGTTTACATGCGCGATGGACATACAAGTGTAGGGCGAGAGATGCGACTGAAATTTTGCAGGTGGGGAGAAAGCAAGAGGGTGGAGGAGGCTGCTTGGCTTAAAGCGCTGGGCATCTTGTTATGACATGCATTATCCAAATTAGGCCCACTGAATTACAGTATACCTACAGAGGAGCTGCTTTTATGGAGGAACTTTGAATGTCTTTGAACGTCCGGGAGTTTGCTTAATGTTGGACCAGCGCTAGCTAGCTAGCTTGTGTGTGCAGAGCGGCACCAGAACTAAAAACACGTCTTACCTTTTTGTAGTTAATAAATCCAATGTGAAACATGATAACTATAGTATCCTTAACTAGCATCGAAAAAGTTAATCCATTCTTCTCTAATTAAAAATCTCTCCCTAATTTCTGAATCACGCTTGTAATGTCAGTAGGCTACAGTGGCCTATGTTTCAGAGGGGGAGGGGCAGGTAATCTACACATGCACACACACTGGCAAAGATTTTCAGCTGGCAGGCAGTCAGACACTGGAATAAGTTTCTGAGTGAGAGTGAGGGCATTGCATAGGTGCTTTGTTGCGTTTTTTTACAGAACGTAAAATAACGCTATTACCGGTTCCCATGCTTTTAAAATAACGGTTCTGTTCCGGGACAGTATAGATCACGGTCGTTCCCGGTTCTGGTTTTGTTCCCTGAACCGGTTCCAACTCCTGGTTATAAATAATATTTGTTTAGTCAGTGAATACAGACCTGTGTGACTCAGAGGACACCACCACCACGCGGGCGGGGGCAGAGCTTTGCAGGACGGCCTGTAGACACTGCACCAACAGGAAGTGACCTAGGTGGCAGATCTGGAAGGTGGACTCCAGGCCGTCCTCCGTCAGACGCCAGGGCTGGGTACACACCGCCGCATTACATATCAGGATGTGGAGCGGCCTACGGGGAGAGGAGAGGGACATACAGAGCAATGACACATTGAGGGCCAGTATTACAAGTTATTGGCACTGTGACCTATTCTCCATACTGTAACCAGAGATCTAGGGAGAAGGGAACAATGGTGGAGAGGGAAAGGGAAAGGAACAGAGAGGGAAAGAGAGGAGGGTAGGAGAGAGGTGTGCTATTCCTGTGTGCAGCTGCTAGACCTCAGTAGACCATGTCAGAGACAGAGACAGGGTATTAGTGATATGATTGTATGTATACTGTATAGAGGGCTTCCTCTCTTACTCCCCCATGGTCTGACTGATTGATAATGAATTCAGTTCGACACCAGCCAACAGAAACAACCAACCCCTTGAATAGTCATCATATCAACCTCAGAGAGAGAGAGAGAGAGGAAAAATATAATATATACTCATACACACACACTCCCATACAATCAAACTCACCATATACACATACACATCGCATCTGGGAATGTGTCTTTCAGGCCTCCCTTTCTTGTGTGTGTGTGAGCAAGTGGAGATTGCCGTGTCGGCCTCGGCGGTGAGAGATCCTTGTCGGTGACAGCGTCGCTCCAGCGAGCTCGAAACCACAGTAACACAGGCGAACAATCCAAACACACCCCACCAATTTTTAATTTCTTCCATTAGAATTCATTATGAGGCCCAGGGCAGTTTGTGTACCCTGTGTTTAAGACTGCCTGCTGGATTAATTAAAAACTGGATGCTGGAAAATTAATGTGTGAATTGTTATCCCTGGCTCTAATGAGTCTTCCCTATAACGCTGTTAGAGAGGACTGGAGTGAACGTTCACCTTCAGGCCTCCTAACACACACGCACACATACATGCACACACACATGCACACACACAGGGTTCATTACTGAGAGTCACACTCACTCCACACTAACTACCGAATGCCTACGTATGCAAATCATACACTTCATAAATACCACATACTGTACTTGCTATATATCATTAAAAAAACTATTAAGCCAGAGTTTTTTACCCAAAGTAAGAAGTAATCTTTAGATTTAACTCCAAATCCACTGCCTGAAATGTAACCAGCATCAGTCAGTGCGTTGGAAGTCAAGCCTTAAACTCAAACTTTTATAACAGAGCCATAAAACAGGTTAGTGGTTAATAAGAAGGCCTCTGTTTAATAAAGCATGAAGTTCAGAGCCCTGGCCTCTGTTCCTCTGTATCACCTCTGCCAGGAAACACTGGCTCTGACTGCTGCTGCTGCAGCCTGGGAACTCTACAGTCACCTTGGAAAGGCAGTTTTTCTGTCTTAACTGTTCAAATCAAATTGTATTTGTCACATGCTTCATAAACAACAGCTGTAAACTAACAGTGAAATGCTAACTTACGGGCCATTTCCAACAATGCAGAGAGAGAAAAAAAGAGAAATAGTGGAAAGATATAAGAATAATAACACAAGGAATAAATACACGCTTAATGTGTTGTGAAAAGTGTTATGAAATGTAATGTCATGTAATGTTTAAAAATTGTTTATAACTGCCTTAATATTGCTGGACCCCAGGAAGAGTAGCTGCAGCAGCTGATGGGGATCCTTAATAAATACAAATACAAGACACAATGAGTAACGATAACTTGGCTATATACACGGGGTACTAGTCAGTACCGAGTTGATGTGCAGCGGTACAAGGTCATTGAGGTAGATATGTACATATAGGTAGGGATAAAGTAACTAGGCAACAGGATAGATAATAAACAGTAACAGCAGTGTATGTGATGAGTCAAAAGAGATTAGTGCAAAAAAGGTTAATGCAGATATTCCGGGTAGCTATTGGTTAACTATTTAACTAACTATTTTGAAGTCTTATAGCTTGGGGGTACAAGCTTTTCAGGGTCCTGTTGCTTCCAGACTTGGTGTATCAGTACCGCTTGCCGTGCTGTAGCAGAGAGAACAGTCTGACTTGGGTGGCTGGAGTCTGACAATTTTTAGGGCCTTCCAACTGGTATAGAGGTCCAAACAGTTGCCGTACCAAGCGGTGATGCAGCCAGTCAAGATGCTCACAATGTTGCAGCTGTAGAACATTTCAGCCTCCTGAGGGGGAAGAGGCGTTGTCGTGCCCTCTTCACGACTGTTGATGTGTGTGTACCATGATAGTTCCTTAGTGATGTGGACACAGAGGAACATGAAGCTCTTGACCTGTCGCACAACAGCCCCGTCGATGTGGTGGGGGCGTACTTGGCTCTCCATTTCCTGTAGTCCACGATCAGCTCTTTTGTCTTGTTGACGTTGAGGGAGCGGTTGTTGTCCTGGAACCACACTGCAAGGTCTCTGACCTCCTCCCTGTAAGCGGTCTCATCGTCGTCGGTGATCAGGCCTACCACCGTCATGTCGTCTGCAAACTTAATGATGGTGTTGGAGTCATGTGCGGCCATGCAATCGTGGGTGAACGGGAATACAGGATGGGACTAAGCAGGTACCCCTGAGGGGCCCCCGTGTTGAGGGTCAATGTGGCAGATGGTATGTTACCTACCCTCACCACCTGGGGGCGGCCCTTCAGGAAGTCCAGGGTCCAGTTGCAGAGGGAGGTGTTTAATCCCTGGGTCCTTAGCTTAGTGATGAGCTTGGAGGGCACAATGGTGTTGAACGCTGAGCTGTAGTCAATGAACAGCATTCTCACATAGGTGTTCCTTTTGTCCAGGTGTGAAAGGGCAGTATGGAGTGCAATAGAGATTGTGTCATCTGTGGATCTGTTAGGGTGGTATGCAAATTGGAGTGGGTCCAGGGTGTATGGGATAATGGTGTTGATGTGAGCCATGACCAACCTTTCAAAGGATTTCATGGCTATATATGTGAGTGCTATGGAGCGATAGTCATTTAGACAGGTTACCTTGGCGTTCTTGGGCACAGGGACTATGGTGGTCTGCTTGAAACATGTAGGTATTACAGACTTGGTCAGGTAGAGTCCTCAAGCCGGTGACTGATGTGGTAAACTCCTCAATGACATTGGATGAATCCCGGAACATATTTCAGTCTGTGCTAGCGAAACGGTCTGTAGCTTAGCATCTGCTTCATCAGACCACTTCCATATTGAGTGCATCACTGGTCCTTCCTGCAGGAATCAGGAGGATATAGTTATGGTCAGATTTGCCAAATGGAGGGCGAGGGAGAGTTTTGTATGCATCTGTGTGTGGAGAAAAGGTGATCTAGAGTTGTTTTGCCTATAGTTGCACAGGTGACATGCTGGTAGAAATTAGGTAAAAACGGATTTCCGTTTTCCTGCATTAAAGTCACCAGCCACTAGGAGCACCGCCTCTGGATGAGTATTTTCTTGTTTGCTTATGGCCCTATACAGCTCATTGAGTGTGGTCTTAGTGCTAGCATTGGTTTGTGGTGTAAATAGACAGCTACGAAAAATATAGATGAAAAAGCTCTAGGTAAATAGTGTGGTCTACAGCTTATCATGAGGTATTATATCTCAGTCGAGCAGAACCTTGAGACATACTTAATATTTGAGATTGCGCACCAGTAATTGTTAACAAAGAGACATCCCCCCACCCCTTTTGAGTTTCCCCCTTGCAGCGGTTCTGTCCTGCCGATGTATATAGAAAATCCAGCTAGATTTATATTTATCATGTCCTTGTTCAGCAAGACTCAGAGAAACATAGGATATTACAGTTCTTAAGATCACGTTGATAAGATAGTCTCGATTGGAGCTCATTCAGTTTATTCTCCAGTGATTCTCCACGTTCGCCAATAGAACGCAGGGTAGAGCCTCCCCTTACCCCACTTATAGCGCTGTGTTGGGGATTTGGGCCTGGTCCGTGATAATCAATATGTATTTCGCCAAATGGAGGTTAGTGATAGCTGTTCTGATGTCCAGAAGCTCTTTTCGGTCAAACGAAACGATGGTGGAAACAATATGTACAAAATAAGTTAATACCAGTACAAAAAAATTATCAAAATAGTACAATTGGTCAGAAGCCACAGACATCTGTTTTTTAAAGAGCAGTTAAGGAGAGACCACTTGATCTTATTGTTTATCTCTCAGCGGTCAGAACCCCTCGTCCTCAGAAGAAGACATCAGCTCCTAGCCCAGGGTCTCATCTTCATAACCACAGCCCTAATGTAATGATATTTAATGGGCCTACTGCTGGCCCTAACTGCTATCTTAGCGCTGGTCAAGTGGGGGTGTTAAGTACTAAACAGGAAGAGATGAGTGAATTGTATATTTAGTGTAACTAGCCCCCCCTGGCCTGACCTCTATGATAACCTGCCTGAAGGAGGTGATTGGCTCTGGGTGCAGCTAGGCTCTGTCCAATTGTCATTAGGGCTTTATTGGCCATACCGGGACAGGAACTGGAACAAACAGGTAGAAATGTGTGTGTATAAGTCTTGTCACGATACCAAAATTTTGACTTCGATACCGATACCAGGTTTAGTATCACGATTCTCGATACCATCACGATACTCAATACCAAAATGATACCAAAATGATACCACGGCAAAAAAGAAGGCATACCGTAAAACCTCTATTAAACACAGTCTCAAATAGCCGCCTGTCCCTTTTAATAGCTGGGCAATGGCATACATTTCAGGAAATAAACTCCTGTTTCAAATAAATGATTGGTCTAAATGAACTGTTTACGAGGTTACCATGAATTACCATGAATTGTTTACGAGGTTTAATGTTTGATTTGTTGCATTAAATAATTCAGTAATGACTCGAAAAAATGATGGCAATCATCCATTTTTATTGCCAGTAAGAAACTGCTAGTCATTGGCTGCTAACAGCTGAGAACTGCTTGCTAACTGGCAAGCACAAAAACAGTCAACAACTTTGGGAGTACAGAATCCTAGAAATCGTCCGATAGTGGCGAAAGTAAGAACTACCGAAAATGCACAGTCAAAGAGGAGAATATTTATTGTCAAGGATTTATTACTTTTTTTGCGGCATATTAAGACAAAAGAAATGTGACACAATGTGTAAATGATAACACATTAGTGCAGGAAATGAAGAAATCAATTAAAATGCTGGAAGTAAATGCTGGAATTAAACAATTGAGCAAAACGTGTGTGCATTAAGGAAATAGACACCTGGCTGAAATAGAAGCCCGTCTCTAATAAGTGCCTGTTGTGTTCAGTGATTTAAGCAAATAAACATCTGGGCTATTAATTGAGGTTTTACGGTATTTTTCAAAGTCACAGAATGGCGCTTGAATTTAAACTCAGCTACTGCACTGTTCAATTGTTAAGTATCTTTTGAGTTCAATGTCATTACACTCGATTTTTTTTACGTCAACGTTTTTCAGAGACAGCCAATCAATTATACAATCATAGAATCAATTTGACTTTGTTTATACCAATCTAACTACATAACAACATAATGGCAATCATTTATTTGAATGGTACATTTATTGATAAACTGGGTAAATCAAGATGTAGCCCAGGCCTATTCACTATATACAGTGAGGGAAAAAAGTATTTGATCCCCTGCTGATTTTGTACGTTTGCCCATTGACAAAGAAATGATCAGTCTATAATTTTAATGGTAGGTTTATTTGAACAGTGAGAGACAGAATAACAACAACAAAAATCCAGAAAAACGCATGTCAAAAATGTTATAAATTGATTTGCATTTTAATGAGGGAAATAAGTATTTGACCCCCTCTCAATCAGAAAGATTTCTGGCTCCCAGGTGTCTTTTATACAGGTAACGAGCTGAGATTAGGAGCACACTCTTAAAGGGAGTGCTCCTAATCTCAGCTTGTTACCTGTATAAAAGACACCTGTCCACAGAAGCAATCGATCAATCAGATTCCAAACTCTCCACCATGGCCAAGACCAAAGAGCTCTCCAAGGATGTCAGGGACAAGATTGTAGACCTACACAAGGCTGGAATGGGCTACAAGACCATCGCCAAGCAGCTTGGTGAGAAGGTGACAACAGTTGGTGCGATTATTCGCAAATGGAAGAAACACAAAATAAATGTCAATCTCCCTCGGCCTGGGGCTCCATGCAAGATCTCACCTTGTGGAGTTGCAATGATCATGAGAACGGTGAGGAATCAGCCCAGAACTACACGGGAGGATCTTGTCAATGATCTCAAGGCAGCTGGGACCATATTCACCAAGAAAACAATTGGTAACACACTACGCCGTGAAGGACTGAAATCCTGCAGTGCCCGCAACGTCCCCCTGCTCAAGAAAGCACATATACATGCCCGTCTGAAGTTTGCCAATGAACATCTGAATGATTCAGAGGAGAACTGGGTGAAAGTGTTGTGGTCAGATGAGACCAAAATGGCATCAACTCAACTCGCCGTGTTTGGAGGAGGAGAAATGTGGCCTATGACCCCAGGAACACCATCCCCACCGTCAAACATGGAGGTGGAAACATTATGTTTTAGGGGTGTTTTTCTGCTAAGGGGACAGGACAACTTCACCGCATCAAAGGGAAGATGGACGGGGCCATGTACTGTCAAATCTTGGGTGAGAACCTCCTTCCCTCAGCCAGGGCATTGAAAATAGGTCGTGGATGGGTATTCCAGCATGACAATGACCCGAAACACACGGCCAAGGCAACAAAGTAGTGGCTCAAGAAGAAGCACATTAAGGTGTGGCCTAGCCAGTCTCCAGACCTTAATCCCATAGAAACTCTGTGGAGGGAGCTGAATGTTCGAGTTGCCAAACGTCAGCCTCGAAACCTTAATGACTTGAAGAAGATCTGCAAAGAGGAGTGGGACAAAATCCCTCCTGAGATGTGTGCAAACCTGGTGGCCAACTACAAGAAACGTCTGACCTCTGATTTCCAACAAGGGTTTTGCCACCAAGTACTAAGTCATGTTTTGCAGAGGGGTCAAATACTTATTTCCCTCATTAAAATGCGAATCAATTCATAACATTTTTGACATGCGTTTTTCTGGATTTGTTTGTTGTTATTCTGTCTCTTACTGTTAAAATAAACCTACCATTAAAATTATAGACTGATCATTTCTTTGACAGTGGGCAAACGTACAAAATCAGCAGGGGATCAAATACTTTTTTCCCTCACTGTACAGGTGAATGCATATTAAATGGAAGTGTGTGTATGCATTGAGTTACTGAGCTCATTTTGGCTGATTTCATGGGGGTACAGATATCAAACAATCTCTTCCATTTGGGACAGCGTGAGTGGGGAGCTAACATGATGCAGCCCAGACTAAGGTTAAGTGGAGCAGGCTTTGCCACTATAAGGGGGACATCAACTGCGCTGATAGACAGGCTTGATCCGTGAGACACATAATTCCGAAAGCAACAAAAATTCTAGTACCGAACAGTTTTTCATGTTCTAGTATCGAAAAAAGTACCGAAGTTTTGGTATACCGTGCAACACTAGTATGTATTGTGTGTGAGTGTGTGTGTTTGTGTGTGTGTGTCAGTGGATTCTAAGGGACTCCAGGCTTCCCCCAAAAATGTACAAATGGAAAAGGTTAAAAAGAAAATAACGTATCTTCGTCTCTCTGCGTTTAATAATTTTCCTTCATTTCGAAAAAAGCTGAATGTATCTGTGATGAGGTGGTGTTGAAGAAGTCAGGCGCAGGAGGGTAAATCACAGAATAACAGGCTTTAATTCGCAAAAATACAGGTTTACGCAGAAATGTGTCAAACACACTCCAGGGCACAAAACAGGCACACGGGAAAAAATACTCCCGTCGATACACAATACACAAGCTCCACCGAGCTTCACAAACCTCCACAATAAACAATCACCCACACAGACAAGGAAGCAGAGGGAACACTTATACCATGACTAATGAGGGAATAAGGACCAGGTGTGTGTGATTGAAGACAAGACAAATGGAGTGATGATAAATGGATCGGCAGTAGCTAGTAAGCCGGTGACGCCAAACGCCGAAACCTGCCCGAACAAGGAGGGGAGGCAGCCTCGGCGGAAGTCGTGACAGTATCTCACCGGAGAAAGCCCCTGAGCGAGCGAAACAGCGCCCCCTCTGTCTCAGTATGTGTAGCCCATCTATCTGATGCTGTCTGGTCAAAAATAGTATGACATTGTTGCCGCCCGTAGCATTAAATGCAAGGGAAGCCAGCGAGCATTTGGCATCCCTTGATTAAAAAATAATATAATATTTGCCAATTAGTGGTGAGCTAAACTGAGTGAGCTCAACTGCGAATGGTCATGGCGCACCAAAAAAAGGGTCAAGGGAAGCCGGTTTGGATTTGGCTTCACACCAATCACATCACATCAAAAACAGAACGTCATTCACAGAAAAAAACTCTCCCCAGTGCCTTTCCTAAATTAGCCATGGATGGAGACAGGGATTTGGACTTGTGGTTTTACGTAATTTTCTGTATGGCCAATGATTATAACTGTGATTCTGATCCAACCATTCATTTTAACATTGTGCCCCTGGCCTGAGAGGATGTCTGTTCAATATGTTCAATTTACATTTACGTCATTTAGCTGTCCTGCGCATTGTTTTTTTCTACTTACACGCACACACAAATTAGTACCATGTACAGCCACATCATATTTAGCTTACATTGATTGGACTAAATAGTTTTTGGTATTTTTTAGTTTGTCACTATTAAATTAAGCATAGGTGATTTGATGATGTTGAACTGTTAAGGTTGAAATGGTGCTGGAATAGTGAAGGCAGCTTCTGTTTTCTTTTCGACTTGCGATAACTCTCCGTGGTTCTAAATCAATGGTTGTTTAGTAGTCCGAAAATGTCGGAAAGATTAACTTGCTTGACCATGTGTAGGTCATGTAACTATTTGGTACATGCAAAATGCTTTGTGGACTCGCCTGGACAGATGTTGCTCTCTGGTTTTGTGATGAAACAAAGGTGTGGTTTCATTTATTCTGGTAAGGCATATGAACTAAAATGTTATAGAGCAAACAACACAATTATCACAACACATAAGCTTTTTTTCCCTGGCTTCCCCAGTGATTTTTTACACGCACTGCTACTGGTACTGGTGTGTGTGTGTGTGTGTGAGTGTGTATCTGTGTGTGTGTGTGTGTGTGTGTTGTGCCTGAAGACATGCATTCTGTAATTGAGCATTCAGACAGCTGCCCCGTGCCATTCACAGCTTACAGCCACTCCTCTTCTCTCTCCTCTACCCTCCACTTTGCTTCACTCCGCTCCCCTCTGCTCTCCTGTTCTGATGAGAATTAATGTACTCTGACGTCCCCCAGAGACTCCCCCACTACCCCCACCACCACCCCTAATGAAGAAATACAGCCTTGCCAAAAACATGGGGAGAGAGAGGTAAGAAAAAGAGGAGGATTGAGGGAGAGAGAGCGAGAGCGAGAGCGAGAGCGAGAGAGAGAGAGAGAGAGAGAGACAGAGAGAGACAGAGAGAGAGAGAGGGGAGTACAAAGAGAGAGGAAGAGAGGATGGGAGAAAGAAGGAGCACAGAGAGGGGGAGATTGTAAGATATAGGGATGGGGGAGAGGGGAGAGGGAAAGACAAAAAGAGGGAAAAGAGATTGAGAAAAGGGCTACATAGAGGGAAATAGAGGGAGGTATAAAGGGAAGGATAGAGAAAGGGAAAAGGGAAGAGAAGTGAGTGGGGTTAATCTGTCTCTACCATTAAGCACCATCACACTCTGATCACAGAGCAAAGGATAGGTCACTCACTACTCCTACTGGTCTGGTACCCATTACACCACTTCAGGAGAGGCTGTGGGTGCAGGAGAGCTGGAGAAGCAGTGGGGTGCAAGTGGTGTGTGGTGGGGGGAACAGGAGACACCAGCTTGGAGGGTTGGGGGAGTTGCTGGGGATGGAGTATAAGGAGGGGGTCTGAGGAGATTGGAGGTGGGCAGGGGGGTAAGGGGAGGCTCTGGAAGGGTTTGGCTGCAGCCGAAGTCACATGTCCTGGATGGCCATACCCTGCCCCAGGGCAGCTAGGGGCAATGACAGCCCTAAAACTCCCCTAGGGCCAGCAATACACCCTGTGCACAAACGTAACACACACAGACACACACACAATATGAGCATGGCTGCCAGAACAGAACGTGAACCCAAGACAGTAACAGAGTGACGACACACACACACACACCATAAACGCTGACCACCACAGAATAAGTGTTACAAAGTCTCTTGTGGAGCAATGTCATCCACACACATCGCATGGACGTACGTGCCCATATGGTGTCCGACAGAGGCTCATGGTCAGGATGTCCTGTGTGACTATGTGGTGTAAGAGTAGGTGACTCAAACCAATATCAGCTGTTGCTTGGTCTCAAAGAGCCTTGCATTGTGGGTAGCTCAGGTTACACATCCTCCGTTTTCACTTATCCTTTTCTAATCTCCTCTGACAAACACACACACAAACACACACACTGTCAGAGTGTATCAGAGTGCTGAGAGCAGAGGGAATAAGCCAAATTAAAGTGTTATTAGGGCAGCTGAGACTGTGTGTGTGTGCGTGTGTGCAGCGACAGCAACATCAGGGGAGATACATCCCTAAGGTAGGAGAATAACGACTGATATGCACAGACCTCATCAAATGACAGACTTCATTATGTCTAACTCATCTGGGCATGTACTATACTGTATCAAGCATGAGGGATTTAACTGCTCTGAAAAAAACACTAATGATCTTATTTAATCAAAACCTAAGTATGGATAAATTTTCTTAGAGGTCCAAACCAGACGATCAGGCTGCTTTCTGTTTTTGAACACCGGTGGGGCAGATGATATTGCTACAGGATAACTGATTTATATTGGAATAAACAAAAACAACCACAGAGTAGGAGAATGGGACAGACAGGTTTACAGTGAGAGGGGTGGGGTGGTGAGTTGTGTACTTACAGTTTCTTAGCCTTGAAGGAGTCAGTGAACTCTCTGACACTGCGGAGAGAGGCCAGGTCCAACATCATGGCCTCCACCCTGGCCTTATGCTGCAGAGAGAACACACACAACACGTCATCATAGTCATCCTCCTCCTCATGACGGCATATTGAGAATCAGTCCCACAACCACTAGCTCCTGGCCTGACACCCATAAATCAGAAGCAGACATTTAGATTGACATCAGCTGATGTTGAGTTAGACCAGACAGCGTGCAGATGCCTGCAGATCTGATGAGACATCATGAGCACAGCCCATCTACAGCAGACAGACACTATTATGTCTCAGGATGTCGTCTCAGGTTCACATGGTACTGTCGGTTCTGTCTGTCTGCTGTCAGAGAGTGCGTGTGTAGCTCATCACCCACCATA
The DNA here is from genome assembly GCF_020615455.1 of Coregonus clupeaformis. Classification (NCBI taxonomy): domain Eukaryota; kingdom Metazoa; phylum Chordata; class Actinopteri; order Salmoniformes; family Salmonidae; genus Coregonus; species Coregonus clupeaformis. Next base: position 8,410,901 of record NC_059202.1, read on the forward strand.
TGCTGGTAGACAGGGAGAGGAGGAGAGTGGAGAGGAGAAGAAGTGGTGAAATATAGATTCCTATAGAGCTAAATACATAGCTGCATTTACACACTGAATTCAGACTACTCATCATCTACTCTATCAGACTGGATCAGTCTACACACACATCTGATCCTGTCAGAGCTGTATTACCATGACCAGGTATAGAACCCAGACCTCTGCCCTGTCCCCTCACAGCAGTCATGCGTTTGTTCTTAGTGTGTTAACTCAGGCCCTCTGCTCTCCATAAAACATACAAGTAGGGTTATTCAAATGTTCATACCTTCATACCATTCCTGTACCATACCAAGGTATACGTTATTACCGGCAGTGCACACAAGGGGCGCTATTTCTTTCAAAACATAAAATTGCTCACAAATTTAGGCAGCAGGGATCTTGATCCAGGAGGGGATTGATTGTCTGCTGTAACTAAGAAGCTTGATCTTGCAAGCTAGCCACTTAGCTAGCAAGTTAGCAAACAAAATGCATAGCTGATTCCCTGAGCTGGAGATATTTGGCACAATGTGCACAGATAGGGCTCTACCTGGGCAGAGCACATGCCCCTTTGCCCTTCCAGTCTCCAAAGTGCCCTTTTCGGTTGTGGTCGATTTTTTTTGCATACATTTTTTTCTCGTTGTTGTTCTGAACCCACTGCCCGCAAGTTGTCGTTAAATTCTCATCTATGCTTCAGAACCAAAAAGTTGTGTCTTGATTGTTGACCAATGACCAGTCATCAGCGTTGGCGCGCAAAGGTGGGCGCACATATCAGATTAGTGACCAGAAAGAACTTGTTTCATTTTCTCCAGTTTTGCATGACAAAAACAGAGTAGTCCTACGTTTATATTATATAAAATACATGGCACTGCCTTCAACATTATAGGACGAAGATCTAACATATTCTGAATTTATCATGATATTTGTGAGGAAGAACAGGGCTACAACGGCTGGCAACGAGCACTCTGCAGGCCTCCAAAGTGATGGCGTGGTGCGGACAGAACATGCTTTCCATCCGATCCTGCAACCTCTGCTACAAATAGGCTGTATGATTTAGCTTGCTCTGGACTCCAAAGAAGTGAAATGATATATCGCTAGTTGATATTGGATGCTAACATTAAATCATTTCTGCTCCAAATGCATCAGGTGTAAAACACAGTTTATTTCTGTAGCCTATCTTGCTTTTTGAAAATCCATCAACGTTTATGGCTGTAATGACAGGCTACATTTGCGCAGCGATTGTGTGCACATGTGCATGTGCGTGGGTCGCAAGTTTTGTACAACTCCTTTTTGGGGGTAGCGGGTTAAAATGTTTTAAAACCACTGGGGTACATGGAATTGGGTTGGATATAGTAATGGTAGGCTTCAGTATTTCTTACAATCTTCTATTTTGACAGGAATTGTGTGGTCATTGTTAATAAGTGCAGCATTTATTCCAGACGAAAATAGTTTTGCATTATACTTCACTCATCAGACTGTGCTGCTTTCCCCTCGTCTTCTAATAATTGCTCAAAAACTTTTTTGGGGTTGCCCTTTTCTTGTTTTGAGCACATGCCCCCCAAAAGGTCTGTCTTAGGTAGTTAACTTATAGTTAGTTATAACTTATAGTTATTTTTAATTTTTACGGTATTAAAAATCATACTGTCTGTATTTCAAAATACCACGGTATACGGTATATATGGTATGTCGCCCAATCCTGTGTGTGTTCCTCTCAGAACAATGGTCCCTCAAGCCAGAGAGAGACATCACTCCTGGGATTCCACCGTCTGGGATCGGGAATATCAGCTATTCCTGATGCATGTGCGCACACACACACACACACACACTTCCCCCGCTGTTTGTCCCTAGAGAGCACTGTCAGCTCACATTACCCCAGGAAAGAGCGTTCAATGTTCCGCTCTCCGCTTCCGACTCCCCTGTCAGCCTTTTCCCACATCTCATCTCTATCCCAGGAACGTCATAAGGGAGCGTCTTTCCTTCATGCATCTGTCTCTGTAGAGAGTAACTGTACATGACACCCACAGCAAGGACACACATGGAACAATACCCACCAGTCAAGCAAAACACGCCAAGGGTTAACATCTCCTTCATATTTAAGGAACACTTTTCAAGCGTTTTATACTTGCATTTACTGCCCCTATAAGTATTTACACATTCACACACACACAATACACACACAATACACACAAATGTTCAATTCTGTGACTCAAGGGTAAAACCAGGCCAGCTTAGAATGATCTAATCTGAATGGTTCTCTTGATGCTATGATATACCATTCCAGGGCCGCTATTACACAGAGTTAAGGAGGTGATTATGGCCATTATATATATATGTCTGATTATAGGGATATAGGGGATGTTTCATATGATCTACACATAGCATTAATCACAGGTGAGAGAGTATGATCATCTCCTTTAATGACCCTGTAAAAGTGGCACACAACAAACACACGGTCTAAACCTCCCTCGCTTCCCTTACTAGAGTCTGGTTCCTCTCAAGGTTTCCTCCTGCCTAGGGAGTTTTTCCTGACCACTCATTTCTCCTTGTTCTATAGGGGTTAAAGCAATATGGGACATGTATTAAAATGCTCAATATGAATACAATATGATAAATGGATCTACTCCTGTTTCTCAGTGACAGAGAAGGTGTCTGAAGATCCTCAGCGAGAGAGAGAGAGATGGCGGAATGGAGGGGGTATGGGGGAAGGGGGGTACTGGAGCAAATCTAGCAGAGGGAAGTGAGCAGCCTCCCTCCCTCCCTCCCTCCCTCCCTCCCGCCTGCCTACCCTCCCTATACAGATTCAAGTCTTGCGAAGAAAATAAACTTTATTGCCTGGAAAGAGGGGGAAAAGCATGTAAAAAGCATTAAAGCGATGGAGGTGAACAATTAGACAGATGGCCAGGTTTCAGAAGGAGAAAAGGGGGGAAAAAGGAGAGAGGCAGAAAGAGCAAGGGAGAACATGCGGACGCAATCGTTCAGGGGGTTTACGAGGAAGCTGACAAGTCGTGGTCTCTTGAAGGGCGTTGAGGAAGTGAGAGCCAGTGAAGCTGCTCTGGTAACACTGACTGCACTAACGCTGACTAGGCTACACCAGGGGACGCTAGTGGAGGGGTGACAGGGCTACACGCTGTTGGCTACATACCATCTTGGACTTCTGTTAGATACTAACTCTGACTTTGGTGAAATACAAATTCTGGCTAAATTCTCAGACTTTGAAACTATTATTCCTTTGACTTTGGCTGAATACTAAAAACAGAATCATAAAGTCAATGCATCAACTTACACTCAGGTTTTGGGTGGATTTGGTAGCAGACTGACAGAGCAAGATGGTCTGGGGTCTTTCTGTCATCTGTCTGTCTGTCGGCAAAAACAGGTACATGGTGAGGACTCAAAGCACAAGGTCACCATGATGACAACACGAGCTTCAGATCCCACTCCACACCCTGCCCCACCCATCACCCCTAGAGAACAGCTGTCTGTTACATCACTATGACCTTTCTGACTTTCACCACAGACACAGAGAGAGAGAGAAAGAGACAGAGAGAGAATGAGAGTGCGTGGGGAGAGGGGGAGGATTGAGAAAGAAAAGAGCGAGAGAGATACAGAAAGAGCAAGATCGGGGAGGAAAGCGCAAGAAAGGGGATGGAGGGATAGCTAAATATGCTAAAATAGAACGAGAGGATGACGGGTTCCTTTCTCTCTTATAAAAATATAAAATCACATACCCTCCTGCATTACACAGATGAGCAGAGAAGGAAAGTAAAGTCAGGCAGGTACCACACACCTGAGACAAATTACACAGGTACCACACACCTGAGACAAATTACACAGGTACCACACACCTGAGAGAAATTACACAGGTACCACACACCTGAGACAAATTACACAGGTACCACACACCTGAGACAAATTACACAGGTACCACACACCTGAGACAAATTACACAGGTACCACACACCTCCTCCCATGTGTGTTGAGAGATGCATAGAGATTTAAGAGAGAGAGGAGGGAGAGAGAGAGGAAAGCAATAGGAAAGAGAGTGGGGGCTGTAATATAATTATAAGCGTGGCCATCCAATCCAATCAAATTAAGAGGTATGAGGGGACCGAGCCCCTTCCTGTTCAGTAAGACACTAGACCACTCTACAGTCCCCTTCAATACACACACACCACTGACCCCTTCAATAGTGTTGAAGCCAGCCCTAATGGAGCTAGAAGAGTGGAACGGCCAAATAATGCACTGGGTTAATGCACTAGCACCCTCTCACTGCCCTCACCCCCCTCACCCATACTGCCCCTCTCACATCACCTGCCCCCGCCAACGACCTCCCACAGGATCCAGGACACTTAAGAAATCAAACCCCCCCCACCTCCATCTTCACACACCTATCAGGAGTAATGGAGAAAAGGATGCAGACAGGGGATGAGGGAGAGATATAGAGATACAGTGGGGAAAAAAAGTATTTAGTCAGCCACCAATTGTGCAAGTTCTCCCACTTGAAAAGATGAGAGAGGCCTGTAATTTTCATCATAGGTACACATCAACTATGACAGACAAAATGAGAAAAAAATGTCCAGAAAATCACATTGTAGGATTTTTAATAAATGTATTTGCAAATTATGGTGGAAAATAAGTATTTGGTCAATAACAAAAGTTTCTCAATACTTTGTTATATACCCTTTGTTGGCAATGACACAGGTCAAACGTTTTCTGTAAGTCTTCACAAGGTTTTCACACACTGTTGCTGGTATTTTGGCCCATTCCTCCATGCAGATCTCCTCTAGAGCAGTGATGTTTTGGGGCTGTCGCTGGGCAACACGGACTTTCAACTCCCTCCAAAGATTTTCTATGGGGTTGAGATCTGGAGACTGGCTAGGCCACTCCAGGACCTTGAAATGCTTCTTACGAAGCCACTCCTTCGTTGCCTGGGCGGTGTGTTTGGGATCATTGTCATGCTGAATGACCCAGCCACGTTTCATCTTCAATGCCCTTGCTGATGGAAGGAGGTTTTCACTCAAAATCTCACGATACATGGCCCCATTCATTCTTTCCTTTACATGGATCAGTTGTCCTGGTCCCTTTGCAGAAAAACTGCCCCAAAGCATGATGTTTCCACCCACATGCTTCACAGTAGGTATGGTGTTCTTTGGATGCAACTCAGCATTCTTTGTCCTCCAAACACGACGAGTTGAGTTTTTACCAAAAAGTTATATTTTGGTTTCATCTGACCATATGATATTCTCTCAATCCTCTTCTGGATCATCCAAATGCACTCTAGCAAACTTCAGACGGGCCTGGACATGTACTGGCTTAAGCAGGGGGACACGTCTAGCACTGCAGGATTTGAGTCCCTGGCGGCGTAGTGTGTTACTGATGGTAGGCTTTGTTACTTTGGTCCCAGCTCTCTGCAGGTCATTCACTAGGTCCCCCCGTGTGGTTCTGGGATTTTTGCTCACCGTTCTTGTGATCATTTTGACCCCACGGGGTGAGATCTTGCGTGGAGCCCCAGATCGAGGGAGATTATCAGTGGTCTTGTATGTCTTCCATTTCCTAATAATTGCTCCCACAGTTGATTTCTTCAAACCAAGCTGCTTACCTATTGCAGATTCAGTCTACCCAGCCTGGTGCAGGTCTACAATTTTGTTTCTGGTGTCCTTTGACAGCTCTTTGGTCTTGGCCATAGTGGAGTTTGGAGTGTGACTGTTTGAGGTTGTGGACAGGTGTCTTTTATACTGATAACAAGTTCAAACAGGTGCCATTAATACAGGTAACGAGTGGAGGACAGAGGAGCCTCTTAAAGAAGTTGTTACAGGTCTGTGAGAGCCAGAAATCTTGCTTGTTTGTAGGTGACCAAATACTTATTTTCCACCATAATTTGCAAATAAATTCATAAAAAATCCTACAATGTGATTTTCTGGATTTTATTTTCTCAATTTGTCTGTCATAGTTGACGTGTACCTATGATGAAAATTACAGGCCTCTCTCATCTTTTTAAGTGGGAGAACATGCACAATTGGTGGCTGACTAAATACTTTTTTTCCCCACTGTAGGTAGATGGAGTGGGATGATATGAAATAATGATATAATCATCATAACAAAGTAGTTATAACATTTTATTAGCAGTTTATAAGCATACAGGCAAAATCTGTAACAATTGTAATGTTGTGTGTTAATACTGTTAACAGAAAGTAAAATGATACTAAGTTCTACTGTATGTGTGAAAGTGAGTGAGCAGAGAAGTCCCCATGTGAAAAGGGCACCTTATAAAAGCAATTAAGAGAGCTGGCTTTGAACAGCTCAGTCAGCCACAGCCTGGCCATAGACTAGAACAGGCCTGACTGGGAGGAAGAGAACAGAACAGAATAAAACCTCCATGACCTTGTCCTGACCACTCCACTTGGTCATCAGCTTTTAAGACAGTATTGGATCAGAGACATACTGAACAAAAACATAAACACAACATGCAAGGATTTCAAAGATTTTACTGAGCTACAGTTCATATAAGGAAATCAGTCATTTAAATAAATTCATTAGGCCCTAATCTATGGAGTTCACATGACTGGGAATACAGATGTGCATCTGTTGGTCACAGATACCTTAAAAAAAGGTAGGGGTGTGGATCAGAAAACCAGTCAGTATTTGGTGACCACCATTTGCCTCATGCAGCGCAACACATCTCCTTTGCATAGAGTTGATCAGGCTGTTGATTGTGGCCTGTGGAATGTTGTCCCACTCCTCTTCAATGGCTGTGCGAAGTTGCTGGATATTGGTGGGAACTGGAACACGCTGTCGTACACGTCGATCCAGAGCATCATAAACATGTTCAATGGGTGACATGTCTGGTGAGTATACAGGCCATGGAAGAACTGGGACATTTTCATTTTCTGGGAAATGTGTACAAATCCTTGCGACATGGGGCTGTGAATTATCATACTGAAAGATGAGGTGATAGCGGCGGATGAATGGCACAACAATGGGCCTCAGGATTTTATCCATCGATAAAATGCAATTGTGTTCGTTGTGCGTAGCTTATGCCTGCAAAAACTGCACATTTTAAAGTGGCCTTTTATTGTCTTCAGCACAAGGTGCACCTGTGTAATGATCATGCTGTTTATTCAGCTTCTTGATATGCCACACCTGTCAGGTGGATGGATTATCTTGGCAAAGGAGAAATGCTCACTAACAGGGATGTAAACAAATTTGTGCAAGAAATTTGAGAGAAATAAGCTTTTTGTGCATATGGAAGATTTCTGGGATCTTTTATTCAGCTAATGAAACATGGGACCAACATTTTACATGTTGCCTTTATATTTTGGCTCAGTGTACATATTTTGGGTAGAAAGAGAAAAGGGGAAGGAGGGAAACGGCAGCGTGAGCTGGTCATAAATCATCCTGTCAGAATTATGACGTTCCTTCATAAATACCGACCAATCTCCTCTCCACCTGGCTGAGTCACACAGGCACACACGCATACATACGAACGCACACACACACGGATACATGTACACACCACTCCACCTGGCTGCGTCTCTACTTAGGATCTGAGTCTAAGTACTGAGCTCCCTTTCTCGGTTCTATACACCCCCCACACACACACACACATCACAATTAATAGTGAGGCCAGTCTCTGGTAGGAAGGGGAAAGTGCCTGTTCAGCACATAGAGGCTGAATATGCAATTTCCTCCCGTTAAGTCTGTATTAAATTGATTTCTTTACTGTCTGACACAGACAGGGGTTTTTCCCCCCTAATGAAAGCAGGATAATCTACAGGTTTTCCCTTTCCTGAAATCAAGTTACAAATCAAGCGACTGTTGAGCTGATATGGGAAAGGTGAAGGAAGGACACAGGATGATTTTCCAGATGAGGAACATGGAGAATGAGGCACATACCGTACGTGCTGATACTCTCAACACAGACAATGGAGAGCAGCTCACACACCACACACACAGATGGGCAGTATTTCTGTTCCATGTATATGAAATATGTATTTAATTACTTCTGAATGACTTTTTAGTATTTTGTCATTTGTGTTTCACTGGCCTACAATTCAATGTATTTTGTCTATCATCAGGGCTAGACAGGGTCCTGTTGGTAAACCCTGCAATTACGACTGTTATTAATTAAACACATTAACTAATTCAAGCTTCAATGTGTTAATTCAAGTGGTGTGAACTGTGCTCAGAGAGATGAGGGAGAGAGAAAGTGAGAGAGATAATAGAAGGACAGGAAAAGAGAGAAAAGGGAAGAGTTAGATATAGAAACAAATATTTCCTATTTCTCTCTGACATGAAAGTTAAGCGGTGTGAGCAGTGTGTGTTTTACTGGTGTCCTGTGATTACAGCTCCTAGTCTGGTGAATAATCACCACTATATACCAGGTCTAGGCCAGCCTGGGCTAGTCTACTAGGAGATGACATACGACCGCATTATAGTTGTTTCAGTCACTTTAACAAGAGAACAGGCCTTCTGAGAGGACACTAAGAGAAAGATACATCAGGACTGAGAGAGGCTATTAGTATGTCTTAGAAAAGACAGAAGTGTTACTGTCTCTCTGGACAGAGGAGGGAATGGAGGAGGTCTGAGCAGAGAGAGGTCTTTTGGAGAGACCTCTGTTTCTTTATCCTCTAGCTCTGGTAAAACTGGAAGTACTGCACAGGAAAGAAAGAGAGAGCGAGAGAGAGAGAGAGAGATGGGAAATTAAGAGGACAGGGCGTTCATCATAATTGCAGAGTTTGCTTTTCGGATGCAGACAGAGCAGGGCCATGGAGCCTCAGGCACAGATCACGTGCACACGGACGCCCTTTGCTCCTCTTCTATTCCTCCTTCTCCTCCCTCTCTCATATTCATCTTTCTAATTCAGGGCAGATTCAGATTTGCATCAGAAAGTGACAGAGATTTAAATAAGGTGCCGATGTTATCATACAGACATCCAGACTGACTCTTTTCTCTCCTCCTCATCTTCTCTTCCTCTCTACTCCCCATCTCCCTCTACTCTCCTCTCATCCTCCTCTCCCCACAGCCCTCACATCCCTCTCAATTCAATTTAAATTTAAATTCAATTCAATTTCAATTCAATTTAAGGGCTTTATTGGCATGGGAAACGTATGTTAACATTGCTAAAGCAAGTGTCACGTTCGTTGAATGACGGGTCAGACCAAGGCGCAGCGTGATATATGTACATGTTTATTAACTTATAAACACAACGACAAAACAACAACCGAAACGAAACGTGAAGTCCAAGGTAGAACACACAACATACCTTACAAGGAACAAGATCCCACAACTCAATAGTGCCAATCGGCTGCCTAAGTATGATCCCCAATCAGAGACAACGAGCGACAGCTGCCTCTGATTGGGAACCACACCGGCCAACATAGATCTACACATACTAGCATGCCCACATAGAAAATACTACTTAACAAAGAATATATACACCCTGACTCAACATATACGAGTCCCCTGAGTCAGGGCGTGACAGTACCCCCCCCCCCCCAAAGGTGCGGACTCCGACCGCACAACCTTCACATACCTGGGTAGGGGCCGGGTGGGCATTCCACCTCGGAGGCGGATCCGGCTCCGGGCGTGACGACCACACCCTCTCCGCCTCCCTGTTGCGCCCCTGGTCTGGTCTGGACCTCGGCGCGCTGCTTCCCCTCTCCTTCCTCCCACGATACTCCAGGCCCTGTCTGGACCCTGGTGTGGGAGACCTGAACCTGGAAAGGGGCTGACGTCATGGTCTGGACTGGAGCCGCTGACCGGAGCTGGACCGGGCACCGGTGGAGCGGACTGCTCAGGCTCCGGACTGGAGCCGCTGACCGGAGCTGGACTGGGCACCGGTGGAGCGGACTGCTCTGGCTCCGGAGTGGAGCCGCTGACCGGAGCTGGATCAGGCACCGGTGGAGCGGACTGCTCTGGATCCGGAGTGGAGCCGCTGACCGGAGCTGGATCTGGCACCGGTGGAGCAGAATGCTCTGGCTCCGGAGTGGAACAGCTGACCGGTGCCGGACCAGGCACTGGTGGAACGGGCACGGGCCGTGCCGGACTGGACAAACGCACCACTGGCTTGGTGCGAGGGGCAGGAACGGGCCGGGCCGGACTGGCGACGCGCACCACTGGCTTGATGCGAGGAGCAGGAACAGGCCGGGCCGGACTGGCGACGCGCACCACTGGCTTGGTGCGAGGAGCAGGAACAGGCCGGGCCGGACTGGCGACGCGCACCACTGGCTTGGTGCGAGGAGCAGGAACAGGCCGGGCCGGACCGGACTGGCGACGCGCACCACTGGCTTGGTGCGAGGAGCAGGAACAGGCCGGGCCGGACTGGCGTCGCGCACCACTGGCTTGGTGCGAGGAACAGGCCGGGCCAGACTGGCGACGCGCACCACTGGCTTGGTGCGAGGAGCAGGAACAGGCACAGGCCGTGCCAGACTGGCGACGCGCACCACTGGCTTGGTGCAAGGAGCAGGAACAGGCCAGGCCGGACTGGCGACGCGCACCACTGGCTTGGTGCGAGGAGCAGGAACAGGCCGGGCCGGACTGTGGAGGCGGACTGGAGGTCTGGAGCGGAGAGCTGGCACCACCCGTCCTGGCTGAATGCCTACTTCCACACAGTATGTGTGAGGCATCAGCACAGAACGCACTGGGCAGTGCACGCGCACTGGCGATACAGTTCGTAGAACTGGCGCAGGATATGCGGGACCGAGGAGGCGTACTGGAGACCAGGAGCATTGAGCCGGCACATCCCGTCCTGGCTGGATGCCCATCTTCGCACGGCACGTGCGTGGTGCAAACACAGGACATACAGGACTGTGCCGGTGCACTGGCGACACAGTACGTAGCTCTGCATAACACGGAGCCTGCCCATATTTGAGATTCTTCAAATAGCCACCCTTTGTCTTGATGACAGCTTTGCACACTCTTGGCATTATCTCAAACGGGGGGTTATAAAGAAGATAGCCCTATTTGGTAAAAGACCAAGTCCATATTATGGCAAGAACAGCTCAAATAAGCAAAGAGAAACAACAGTCCATCATTACTTTAAGACATTAAGGTCAGTCAATATGGAAAAATTCAAAAACTTTGAAAGTTTCTTCAAATGCAGTCGCAAAAACCATCAAGTGCTATGATAAAACAGGCACTCATGAGGACCGCCACATGAATGGAAGACCCAGAGTTACCTCTGCTGCAGAAGATAAGATACCAGCCTCAGAAATTGCAGGCCAAATAAATGCTTCACATAGTTCAAGTCACAGACACATCTCAACATCAACAGTTCAGAGGGGACTGTGTGAATCAGGCCTTCATGGTCGAATTGCTGCAAATAAACCACTACAAAAGGACACCAATAAGAAGAAGAGACCTGCATGGACCAAGAAACACAAGCAATGGACATTAGACCGGTGGAAATGTGTCCTTTGGTCTGGAGTCCAAATTGGAGATTTTTGGTTCCAACCGCCGTGTCTTTGTGAGACGCGGTGTGGGTGAACGGATGATCTACGCATGTGTAGTTCCCACCGTAAAGCATGGAGGAGGAGGTGTTATGGTGTGGGTGTGCTTTGCTGGTGACACTGTCTGTGATTGATTTAGAATTCAAGGCACACTTAACCAGCATGGCTACCACAGCATTCTGCAGCGATACGCCATCCCATCTGGTTAGGGCTTAGTGGGACTATCATTTGTTTTTCAACAGGACAATGACCCAATAAACCTCCAGGCTGTGTAAGGGCTATTTTACCAAGAAGGAGAGTGATGGAGTGCTGCATCAGATGACCTGGCCTCCAGAATCCCCCGACCTCAACCCAATTGAGATGGTTTGGGATGAGTCGGACGGCAGAGTGAAGGAAAAGCAGCCAACAAGTGCTAAGCATATGTGGGAACATCCTTCAAGACTATTGGAAAAGCATTCCAGGTGAAGCTGGTTGAGAGAATGCCAAGGCAAAGGGTGGCTATTTGAAGAATCTCAAATATAAAATATATTTTGATTTGTTTAACACTTGTTTGGTTACTACATGATTCCACATGTGTTATTTAATAGTTTTGATGTCTTCACTATTATTCTACAATGTAGAAAATAGTAAAAATAAAGAAAATCCCTTGAATGAGTAGGTGTGTCCAAACTTTTGACTGGTACTGTAAATATGGGTTGTATTTACAATAGTGTTTGTTCTTCACTGGTTGCCCTTTTCTTGTGGCAACAGGTCACACATCTTGCTGCTGTGATGGCACACTGTGGTATTTCACCCAGTTGATAAGGGAATTTATCAAAATTGGGTTTGTTTTCGAAATCTTTGTGGATCTGTGTAATCTGAGGGAAATATGTGTGTCTAATATGGTCATACATTTGGCAGGAGGTTAGGAAGTGCAGCTCAGTTTCCACCTCATTTTGTGGGCAGTGTGCACATAGCCTGTCTTCTCTTGAGAGCCAGGTTTGCCTACAGTGGCCTTTCTCAATAGCAAGGCTATGCTCACCGAGTCTGTACATAGTCAAATCTTTCCTTAAGTTTGGGTCAGTCACAGTGGTCAGGTATTCTGCCACTGTGTACTCTCTGTTTAGGGCAAAATAGCATTCTAGTTTGCTCAGTTATTTTTGTTAATTCTTTCCAATGCGTCAAGTAATTATCTTTTTGTTTTCTCATGATTTGGTTGGGTCTAATTGTGTTGTTGTCCTGGGGCTCTGATGTGTTTGTGAACAGAGCCCCAGGACCAGCTTGCTTAGGGGACTCTTCTCCAAGTTCATCTCTCTGTAGGTGATGGCTTTGTTATGGAAGGTTTGGGAATCGCTTCCTTTTAAGTGGTTATAGAATTTAACGGCACTTTTCTGGATTTTGATAATTAGCGGGTATCAGCCTAATTCTGCTCTGCATGCATTATTTGGTGTTTGTCATGTAGACAGAGGATATTTTTGCAGAATTCTGCATGCAGAGTCTCAATTTGTTGTTTGTACCATTTTGTGAAATATTGGTTGGTGAGCGGACCCCAGACCTCACAACCATTAAGGGCAATGGGTTCTATAACTGATTCAAGTATTTTTAGCCAGATCCTAATTGGTATGTCGAATTTTATGTTCCTTTTGATGGCATAGAAGGCCCTTCTTGCCCTGTCTCTCAGATCTTTCACAGCTTTGTGGAAGCTACCTGTGGTGCTGATGTTTAGGCCAAGGAATGTATTGTTTTTTGTGTGCTCTAGGGCAACGGTGTCTAGATGGAATTTGTATTTGTGGTCCTGGCAACTTGACCTTTTTTGGAACACCATTATTTTTGTCTTACTGAGATTTACTGTCAGGGCCCAGGTCTGACAGAATCTGTGCAGGAGATCTAGGTGGTGCTGTAGGCCATCCTTGGTTGGTGACAGAAGCACCAGATCATCAGCAAACAGTAGATATTTGACTTCAGATTCTAGTAGGGTGAGGCCGGGTGCTGCACTGTTCTAGTGCCCTCGCCAATTCGTTGATATATATGTTGAAGAGGGTGGGGCTTAAACTGCATCCCTGTCTCACCCCACGGCCCTGCAGAAAGAAATGTGTGTTTTTTACCTATTTTAACCGCACACTTCTTGTTTGTGTACATGGATTTTATAATGTCGTATATTTTCCCCCAACACCACTTTCCATCAATTTGTATAGCAGACCCTCATGCCAAATTGAGTTAAAAGCTTTTTTGAAATCAACAAAGCATGAAAAGACTTTGCCTTTGTTTTAGTTTGTTTGTTTGTCAATTAGGGTGTGCAGGGTGAATACATGGTCTGTCGTACGGTAATTTGGTAAAAAGCCAATTTGACATTTGCTCAGTACATTGTTTTCACTGAGGAAATGAACTAGTCTGCTGTTAATGATAATGCAGAGGATTTTCCCAAGATTGCTGTTGACGCATATCCCACGGTAGTTATTGGGGTAAAATTTGTCTCCACTTTTGTGGATTGGGGTGATCAGTCCTTGGTTCCAAATATTGGGGAAGATGCCAGAGCTAAGGATTCTGTTAAAGAGTTTAAGTATAGCCAATTGGAATTTGTGGTCTGTATATTTTATCATTTCATTTAGGATACAATCAACACCACGGGCCTTTTTGGGTTGTAGGTTTGTATTTTGTCCTGTAATTCATTCAATGTAATTGGAGAATCCAGTGGGTTCTGGTTGTTTTTAATAGTTGATTCTAAGATTTGCATTTGATCATGTATATTTTTTTGCTGTTTGTTCTTTGTTATAGGGCCAAAATGATTGGAGAAGTGGTTTACCCATCCATCTCCATTTTGGATAGACAGCTCTTTTGTTATTGTTTGTTTAGAGTTTTCCAATTTTCCCAGATGTGGTTAGTCTATGGATTCTTCAATTACATTGAGCTGATTTCTGACATGCTGTTCCTTCTTTTTCCGTAGTGTATTTCTGTATTGTTTTAGTGATTCAACATAGAGAAGGATCAGTTTTTCTGGGTCTCGATGTTTTTAGTTAGATAGGTTTATCAATTTCTTTCTTAGGTTTTTGCATTCTTCATCAAACCATTTGTCATTGTTCTTAATTTTCTTAGGTTTTCTGCTTGAAATGTTTTGATTTGATAGGGAAGCTGAGAGGTCAAATATACTGTTTAGGTTTTCTACTGCCAAGTTTACACCTTCACTATTACAGTGGAACGTTTTGTCCAGGAAGTTGTCTAAAAGGGATTTAATTTGTTGTTGTCTAATTGTTTTTTGGTAGGTTTCCACACTACTTTCCTTCATCTATATCATTTCTTAATATTATTCAGTTCCTTTGGCTTTGATGCCTCATGATTGAGTATTGCTCTGTTCAAGTAGACTGTGATTTTGCTGTGGTCTGATAGGGGTGTCAGTGGGCTGACTGTGAACGCTCTGAGAGACTCTGGGTTGAGGTCAGTGATAAAGTAGTCTACAGTACTACTGCCAAGAGATGAGCTATAGGTGTACCTACCATAGGAGTCCCCTTGAAGCCTACCATTGACTACGTACATACCCAGCGTGCGACAGAGTTGTGACCCGTTTTTGTTGGTTATGTTGTCGTAATTGTGCCTAGGGGGGCATATGGGAGAGGGAATGCTGTCATCTCCAGGTAAGTGTTTGTCGCCCTGTGTGCTGAGGGTGTCAGGTTCTTGTCCAGTTCTGGCATTTAGGTCGCCACAGACTAGTACATGTCCCTGGGCCTGGAAATGATTGATTTCCCCCTCCAGGATGGAGAAGCTGTCTTCATTAAAGTATGGAGATTCTAGTGGGGGGATATAGGTAGCACACAGGAGGACATCATTTTTCTCTGTTGAGATCATTTCATTTGGAATTTCTAGCCAAATGTAAAATGTTCATGTTTTGATTAATTTAATAGAGTGAGTTAGGTCTACTCTTTCCCAAATTAGCATACCCCCTGAGTCCCTTCCCTGTTTCACACCTGGTAGTTTGGTGGATGGGACTACCAGCTCTCTGTAACCTAGAAGGCAACCAGTGGGTCCATCTCCACTATACAATGTTTCTTGTAGGATGACAATGTCTGTATTTCTGATTTCTTTGGTGAAGTCCAGGTTCCTGCTCTTTAGGCCAAAGGCAGATGACCTCAGGCCTTGGATATATTGGGCTCCCGAGTGGCACAGTGGTCTAAGGCACTACATCTCTGTGCTTGAGGTGTCACTACAGACCCCCTGGTTCGATTCCAGGCTGTATCACAACCGGCCGTGATTGGGAGTCCCATAGGGCGGCGCACAATTGGCCCAGCGTCGTCCGGGTTTGGCCGGTGTAGGCCGTCATTGTAAATAAGAATTTGTTCTTAACTGACTTGCCTAGTTAAATAAAGGTACAATATAAATAAATAAAAATCCAGGATGAGATAGTGAAGGCTTTGTGTTCCATAAAGTGTCTAATGTTGCATGTCTGGGAGAGTGTCTCGCTGGTCTGGGCGGGGTGTCTGTTGAGCTGTTGCTCCTGTGTGAGGTGTTGGGTCTGCGGTTGAGGGCGATATCCTTTAGGGTCCGGGCGAAGGTGGGCACAGCTGCCTTGCATAGGTGGACCTGGTCGTAAAGGCTGTTCAAGTCCAGGGTGGAGGGGTGGGCCAGGTAGACATTTGGTTTTGAGGCACAGTCACGGGAAATACTTGCGTTTACCTGCTGTATGGTAACAGGGTAGAAGTATTTTCGTGGTAGCAGGGTTGAAATAACTACTTGTGCGTTGGGGAAAGTAGAAGAAGCTTTTTATATCACTCCCTTGAGTGCTATGGCCACCCTTTCCTGCTGTGTTCTCAGGTCGGTTGTGCCTGTGTGTATTATTTTGTGGCTGCGTGATCCTAGTTGGTCCTCAGACAGAAGGTCTAGGCGCGCTGGGTGTTTGGACACCAGAGTTTAGACACTGTGTGTTTGGGAAAAAGTTTATTTTCTTGTATGTATTTCCCGTTTGAGTCCATAAGGAGTACAATCTGTGGCTTGTGTATGTCCTCAGTGGGTGTGGGGGGGTCGTCAGGAGGGCTATCAGGGTGGCTGACGGGGGGTGCTCAGAGGGGTTGGGATCCCCTGGGCTTGGGGTTCTTCATTTGTTTGTCCGGCTGTGATGTCGAGGCTATGGTCAGGGTCTAGGGTGTACTGTTCTGCTGCAGTGTCGAAACTTTGGTCAGGATCTGAGGTGGGCTGTTCTGCTGGCTTCTCTGCGGGGGTGGCCAGCTCTCTAATGGGTTGTTCTCTGTCACACGCCATCCCCCTCACCCTCTCCTCCAGCACTCTCATCCTCTCCTCTAGTGCTCTGTTCTTCTCCTGCTCTTTCTTATGTTGATGTTGTCTCACTACAGTCCAGAGTGCAGACATGTCTCTCTCCACCTCAAGCTCTCCAGGTCTAGTTAAGGTGGTGTTGTTGTGCTGGACTGTTGTCTGGGTCTGTGCTGACTGGAGTGTAATCACCTGCTGTTCCAGCTCCACCTGCCTTACCTCCAGCTGGGTGAATTTATCCTTCATTTCAATGAGGGAGTAGTACTCTGTGCTGGGAAGTTGACTTTCCGCTTGGGGTTGCTCGTCTGTGGGGTTATTTAATGAAAAGGTCTGGTCTGACCCGCTCGGGGTGGGGGTATCTTTCTCCTTCTCCTGCTGAGCTATTTCTTTGATTAGGTGAAAGTCCAGCTGAATCTGTTTGGGGATGCCCTGTACCAATACTGTTCCAGACTTACAGAGATTTATATTAGCTGATTCAGAGTCCTCGTTGTCTAGTATTCTGAGTTTCCACCCATCGCTAACACCCCCTCTTAACAGAGGGGTAGTGTGCTAATATAGCACTGTGCCATGCCAGGGGATGGTCTGTGTGGAAGATAAGGTTGCTTATGTTCCCATTTTTATAAAAGTCAGCAAAAAGTGTTTCCTGATTTCCCATAAGGAGTTTTGTACTCTTTTCGTGTCTTATCATTCTTTACATACAGAGGGTACTGTATTTTAATTACCTCTGAACAGCGGGAGGGTGCTTCTAAGGCCTCTCCATTTGGTTGGCGTAGACTGTGCGACTCTCCTGCTATTGTTGGACTCAAGGGCTTTGACACCTGTCACTTCACACGTCAGTGCTAATTGTATTTGTATCTCTTTGTCCTAGCAAGCTTGGTAGCCTTAGCATTCAGTCCTTATAAAGTAAAATATATCATTGTAATGTATTGTTCTTCTTGGTTTTTGAAAGTAAAAAATAGCTTCAGACTAAACATTACTCACTCAGTTCCAGGTTGGATGGTGTTTTCAGGTTTCTGTTTGCCAGAGCATTTGATGTTTAGCTTGGGAATAGTAATACTTGGTAGTAGAAAGCCTCCAGGTAATTCCATCCAAAATCAGGTTGTAGGTTTGGAGTTTTGGTTTAGACTGAAGGTTATGTTGTGGAGGGTAGCATCCTGTTGTCACGACTTCCTCTGAGGCTGCCTCCTCTCCTTGTTCGTGCTGGCTTTGGCGTTTGTCGTCACCAGCCTTCTAGCGACTGGCACTCCTCATCTCATCATTCCATTTGTTTTGTCTTGTTTATTACACACACCTGGTTCATATCCCCTCATCAGTACCTATATAAGTGTTCCCTCTGCCCCCTTGTCTTTGTGTGTGATTGTTTATTGTGAGGATAGTGAAGCTCAGTGGAGCTCCTTGTATTTTGTATCGCCTGGTTATTTTTCCCTGTGTGCCTTGTTGGTTCCAGTGCGCCTGTTTTGCGCACTGGACAGTTTTGACGCTTTACTGCGTAACTCTGTATTCCGGAATAAATCCTGTTATTCTGTGATTTACCCTCCTGCGCCTGACTCCTTCAAATCACCCATCACAGAATCACACACCCGCCATGGAGTCAGCAGGAGAGGAACACATGCCTGGGAGTCGTGGCACGGGACCTGGAGCATTCGACGATGCTAGCCAGCTTGGGAGAAGCGATGGATCGGGTTCTCCAGGTCGTCCAATGCCTGGAGAGGAGAGGACCCGATCTGTCGGGACCAGCTGGACGACCGGATCCAGCCACCCACACCCCAGCACCCAGAGGGATCCATATATCCCGACCACGGGATTTTGACGGGACAGCTGCTCTCTGCCAGGGATTCCTCCTACAACTGGAGCTATATTATTCTAACATCAGCCTGGCTCCATTGGAGTGGGAGAAGGTGTCCACCCTCATCTTCTGTCTCTCGGGGAAAGCCCTGAAGTGGGCCAACGCGGTTTGGAGTGAAGGAGGAGCCGTGTTGAACAACTACGGGGAGTTCGCTCGCCTCTTCCGGGCAGTCTTCGACCACCCACCCGAAGGTAGAGAGACGGGCAACCGGCTGGTTCACCTGAGGAAAGGGACGAGGACCGCGCAGGACTTCGCCCTGGAGTTTCGGACTCTAGCGGCTGGGTCCGGGTGGAATGAGCGGGCCCTCATCGACCACTTCCAGTGCCATCTACGAGAGGACGTCCAAAGGGAGCTAGCCTGCCGGGACACCATGTTGTCCTTCGATCAACTGGTGGACATGGCCATCCGGTTGGACAACCTGCTGGCAGCTAGAGGACATTCTGGAAGGGGCCTGCCCAGTCCACCCCCTGTTGTGTTAGGTCTTCCCTGGTTAGCACTACACAACCCCACCTTTTCATGGTCGCAGAGGGTTCTCACATGGTGGTCGCGAGAGTGTCAGGGTAGGTGTCTAGGTGTTTCCGTTGGTGCAACCACAATGGAAAGTCCAGACACTACCTCCACCGTGCGCATTCCCCCCGAGTACCTCGATTTGGCGCACACGTTTTCCAAAACGCAGGCGACCAAATTACCACCTCATCGGGCGGGGGATTGCGCGATAAACCTTCAGGTAGACGCTGTGCCTCCCAGGACTCATGTATATCCCCTGTCGCAGGCTGAAACGGAGGCTATGGAGACATACATCTCTGAGTCCCGGCGCCAGGGGTTCATTCGTCCCTCCACTTCACCCGCCTCCTCAAGTTTCTTTTTTGTGAAGAAGAAAGACGGTGGTCTGCGCCCTTGCATTGATTACCGAGCACTGAACAAGGGGACAATACGTTATAGTTATCCTCTACCCCTCATTCCATCTGTGATCAAGTCAATGCATGGGGCGCGCTTCTTCACAAAATTAGATCTCCGGAGTGCGTACAACCTGGTGCGTGTCCAAGAGGGGGACGAGTGGAAGACAGCATTCAGCACAACCACGGGGCATTACGAATACCTGGTGATGCCTTACGGTTTGATGAATGCTTCATCCGTCTTCCAGTCCTTTGTGAACGAGGTGTTTCGGGACATGCTTGGTCGCGGTGTAGTGGTCTACATCGATGACATTCTGGTGTATTCCGCTATGCGCACCAAGCATGTGTCCCTGGTTCGCAAAGTGCTGACCCGACTGTTGGAACATGACCTTTATGCCAAGGCAGAAAAGTGTCTGTTTTCCCAACAGTCCGTCTCCTTCCTCGGATACCGCTTTACCACCTCAGGTGTGGAGATGGAGGAGATCGCATTTCAGCCTTGCGTAATTGGTCGACTCCAACCACGGTTAAGGAGGTGCAGTGCTTTATTGGCTTTGCCAACTACTATCGGAGGTTTATCCAGGGCTTTGGCAAGGTCGCAGCTCCCATCACATCTCTGTTGAAGGGTCGGCCGTCCCGGCTCTGCTGGTCTGCTGAGGCTGACCGGGCCTTCAGTAACCTGAGGGTTCTGTTCACCTCAGCCCCGGTACTGGCCCATCCCGATCCATCACTACCGTTCATAGTGAAGGTTGATGCGTCCGAGGTAGGGATAGGCACTGTCCTATTTCAACGCTCGGGCACGCCACCCAAGCTCCGCCCCTGTGCCTTCTTCTCCAAGAAGCTCAGCCCGGCGGAGCAGAACTACGACGTTGGTGATCGGGAGCTGTTAGCTGTTGTCCGAGCCCTGACCGTGTGGAGACATTGGCTCGAGGGGGCGAAAACCCTTTCCTCGTCTGGACGGACCACCATAACCTGGAGTACATCCGGGCAGCGAGGAGGCTGAACCCTCGCCAGGCCAGGTGGGCCCTAATCTTCACCCGGTTTGATTTTTCACTTTCTTACATCCCGGGTACGAAGAACGTGAAGGCAGACACACTGTCACGGCTGTACGACACAGAGGAGAGGCCCATAGACAACACCCCCATACTCCCGGCCTCCCACATTGTGGCTCCGGTAGTATGGGCGATGGACGCGGACATAGAGCGGGCGTTACGCACAGAGCCATCTCCACCTCAGTGTCCAGCTGGGCTGCAGTACGTGCCTTCTCTTGTCCGTGACCGTCTGTCTATTGGGCACACACGGAATCGGTCGTACAGTGCGCTGCCTGACCAGAAGGTACTGGTGGCCTACCTTGGCTAAGGACGTGAGGGTGTATGTCTCCTCCTGCTCGGTGTGCGCCCAGATTAAGGCACCTAGGCACGTCCCAGCGGGTAAGTTACAGCCCTTACCAGTTCCACTTGTGTATTGACTTCCTTACTGATCTTCCCCTCTCTCAAGGTAATACCACCATCCTGGTCGTTGTGGACCGCTTTTCCAAAGCCTGCCGCCTCCTTCCTCTGCCCGGTCTCCCCACGGCCCTGCAGACTGCGGAGGCCCTGTTTACACACATCTTCCGGCACTACGGGGTGCCAGAGGACATAGTGTCTGATCTGGGTCCCCAGTTCACATCCAGGGTCTGGAAGGTGTTCATGGAACGTCTGGGGGTCTCGGTCAGCCTGACCTCTGGTTTTCACCCCGAATCTAATGGGCAGGTGGAATAGGTGAATCAGGATGTGGGTAGGTTCCTGCGGTCCTACTGCCAGGACCGGCCGGTGTTCTTGCCATGGGCCGAATATGCCAGAACTCTCTCCGCCACTCCTCCACTAACTTAACGCCATTTCAATGTGTTTTAGGTTATCAGCCGGTTCTGGCACCGTGGCATCAGAGCCAGACCGAGGCTCCTGCGGTGGATGACTGGTTTTTGCACGCGGAGGAGACGTGGAACGCTGCTCACGTCCACCTCCAACGCGCCGTGTGTCGCCAGAAGGCCAACACTGACCACCACCGCAGTGAGGCCCCGGCCTTTGTACCGGGTGATCGGGTCTGGCTCTCAACCCGGAATCTGCCCCTCCGCCTGCCCTGCCGGAAGCTGAACCCCTGGTTTGTGGGGCCGTTCAAAGTCCTGAGGAGTATAAACGATGTTACTTATAGGTTATTACTGCCTCCAGATTGCTGTATTAACCCCTCGTTCCATGTGTCTCTCCTCAGGCCGGTGGTGGCTGGTCCGCTCCAGGAGTCTGAGATGCGGGAGGTACATCTGTCCCCTCTGGACATCGAGGGGGCCCCAGCGTACTCTGTCCGTTCCATCCTGGATTCAAGGCGTCGGGTGGGGGGCATTCAGTACCTCATGGATTGGGAGGGGTACGGTCCGGAGGAGCAGTGCTGGGTCCCAGTGAGGGATATCCTCGATCCCTCCCTGTTGCGGGATTTCCACCATCGCCATCCGGCTCGCCCTGCTCCATGTCCTCCTGGTCGTCCCCGAGGCCGGCGTCGGCGCGCTGCGCGTCAAGGGTTGGGTACTGTCACGACTTCCTCCGAGGCTGCCTCCTGTTCGGGCAGGCTTCGGCCTTCTAGCCACTGCCGCTCCTCATCTCATCATTCCATTTGTTTTGTCTTGTTTTGCCTCTCCTGTGCCTGACTCCTTCAAATCACCCATCACACCTGTATATCTCCCTGCCAAAAAATCTAAGTTCATCCCTTTCCCCTCCCTTATATCCTTCTCCCTCCCCTTTCCACAAGCTATGCCGACGGTGCAGGTTTTCCCGGCATGCGTGTCTTCTGTGTTACCAATACCCTAACAACCAGGGTCTTAATGTGATCAATATTGCTCAGTAATATTCCACATCTCACAATAAACACTAGCAATCACATATTCACACCAAGCTTATTTTGCAATTCTGTAGAGGGCTTTGGTGGTGGGGGTGGCGGACGGCACACACACAGCTTTAGATGCTGATTATGTCTGGGATAGATAACAAAGAAGTCAAACTACAAGACCCCACTTCACTTTACTCACACAACTTTCTATTTGTGAGTGTCAGCAAATAAGCTCACTTTCTGAAGATACAAAATAATTCATTATTTTCAAGTGCTCTTTTGCCGCGTGATTGCTTTGTCCCAAATTAGTGGGTTGCTATATATTTTTTTACATCTTCCGAAAGATGCGGCCAATATGCTTTGTCATCTCAGTAACTTAAGGGCTGGCAATCTAACACAAACACACACGCTCGCACACACAGATGATAAATGAAGTCCCTTTGATTTAGTTTATTGCTCTGCTTTGCATGTGCATCATAAAAACACAAGTGTAGCATAATTGAATAAGAAAAGGATCCGGCCATTATGATCCATGGAGGTCTTTGATCTGAATAATGTAATAATTGGTATTTTGATGAGGGAATGTTCTCCGTAGGGTTCTGGAACCACTTGGATTAAACTCTCTTTTGTTTAGGAACGTTCTAAACTAAACTGTTAAGTGCTTTCCATTGTCGCAATAGTTAAGCCTGGAAATAAAATGAAAACACAGCGTTTTCTTTTTTTCTCTTTTCTTACTCTCTCGATCGTTCTCCCTCTTTGGGTTAAACTATCTTACTTTATTTCCTTCCCTGATTTAGTGCCATTGCAACTCAACACCTGATTGTGGAAAATGTAAGGCCTTAGATCGTGTTATATAGTGTTTTTTATAAAAGTATTCTCCTCATGTGTTCTTAATCTCCTCTCTCCTGGTGTGAACCACAGAGGAGCTCATAGAACAATGTAATATATGTGTCACATGACCCAGGGGAAGGTCAGGTGGTCAGGCAGACTATCAATGGACAAGAGTCTGACAGAGAATAAACCATGCCTCGTCAACAATTTGTGTTATTGTTTTAATTCATGCACCCTCATTCAATTTACAGGGAGAGGACACCTTGCCTGGGAACAGAGGGACAAACAAATGAACAAATGACAGGCAGGGAGGAGAGGCTACGGGCGGTGAGAGGCGGGCGGATACCTCATCCCTCCATCTCTCTATCCCTCCATCTCCCTCTCCTCAGTAGAGGTGTAACTACATTAAAATGGCCTATTATTTCCCAGTACGGTGCGTTGCGCTGCAGAGTTGGATAGGCCTGTCTATAGTCTTGCATCTAAATGTAATCAGGCTCCATGTTAATTGAGTTGGGCTGGGCCGCACGGATGACTCTGCCCTGCCCCGCCATGAATTGACTAACAATACCCAGAGAGAGAGCGAGAGGGGGAGGGGGGGGAGAGACAGACAGAGAGAGACAGACAGACAGACAGACAGACAGACAGACAGACAGACAGACAGACAGACAGACAGGGTGAGAGACAGACAGGGTGAGAGAGAGTGTAAAGGTATTCACGCATCTTGATTTGTAAGATCTGAAACATAGAATAAAGTATTCATAAAACTTTGAACTCTACCTGAAATAATTTTTCAAATGTCCACTTTGCTACAGTATAATGAAAGCCATGTAAGATCACTCAACTTTCAGGTATCCTTTTCAAAGGCACTGTAGTTCTTAACCTGATACAGAACTGATCTTCCCAACCACAATCTAACCAAAAGAACACCCCCAAGGATAACACTAACACACACCTCTCATTGCTGTTTTTCAATCGTCATCTAAACTCTACTAAGTTGGTCTCCTCTTAGCAGCGTCCTGTACTAGTGGAAACAACAGTCCTTTCCTCATTAACTTGTAGGTAGAGATGCTCCGTAGCATGAAATTACCCATGAGCCTCCCTCTCCAAATAACTCGGTTGGCAAACAAATGATCCGAGCAGACGCAGTAAAAGGCAGATTATTAAAATAATAGGAGGGATTTAAATCTGCCTCCACAGAACAATTCAGCAAAGGACTGCACAATTACTCCTTCTACTTCTCCTCCTCCCCTGTTCATTCCACCTCTCCTCCACCGTCCCCATCCTCCCTCAATTCACGGTGTCCATTTGTTCTCACGGATATAGAAAGGTAGGTAGGTCCCTGGTTCGAATCCCTGAGCCAACTACGTGAAAAATCTGTTGATGTTTCCTTGAGCAAGGAACTTAACCATAATTGCTCCTGTAATTCACTCTGGATAAGAGCGTCTGCTAAAAGTAAAAATGATTACATTTACATACAGCGTCACCTTTTAGGTTGCGCTACTTTATTTTGTAGCAACTCATATTTGCACTTAATTCTATTTCTATATAATACTCTGGTCAACACTTCATATTATATCACCATGAGACTTTGGGCCCTCTCTATCCTTCTCTCTCAGCTCCTAACTCTGTGGTAAATACAGAAGGATGGAGGGACGAGGAGGAGGAGAGGAACAGTGTTGCCATTATCTCTGAGTTATAGTCACTATTTGCATGTCCAACAGCCTCTACGGAGGGCTGGCCACCTTGGTACCACCCCCAGCACAATCAGGGAGATTTACCGTGCCTCACGGCCCACCTTGGGCATCTCCGGATGGGGCAGACAGCCCATTCCCAGCCCCTGGTCTCACTAGGGGCCCTCTGGGCCTCATCCAGGAGCTGGGGAATGGCAGCACTTAACAAGACTGAGGAAGACCAAAATAGACAACTAGCAGGCAGAACCCCCCCAAAAAATGAGGGCAGAACAAAGCATCTGTCTGGTGATAATGGATGATCCACAATAACAGTGTCTGCATATTGTTTCTGCTGTGCTGATGTCTTATTATACCATAATAGAAGAACAGGTATGAACTTCTGACCCTGTGTGAGGATGGTTCATTTCAGTGTCAATGGGGACATCGTCCCTCTGCTCCTCAGGAGCAAATGTAGGCATGTAACGACTTCACCTCGTAAAGCTGCTCAACACACACACAATCACACACACCTTATGCAGCTGAGTAACTGAGATAGTGTTATGTAGTATCATTTGCAGATAGTTAATTGCTCACCTGAGAGGTCTCTGTCCTGTTAGTGCTGTCTCATGGCTGAACTCTGCCAGGGTAATACACACACACACTCTGCCGTATTGATATTGTGACTCCAGCATCTGTTCACCTCCTTGTTAGTTACTGCTTAGACTGCAGCACGGCCTCCTATCTATCTGACTGACTGACTGACTGACTGACTGAATGTGTGTGTGGGTGTGTGTGTGGGTGTGTGTGTGGGTGTGTGGGTGTGTGTGCACATCAGGGACAGACAGAAGTCACAGCACACAGGAGAGGCCAGGGGAAGAGAGGCGACTAATAGAGATATCTACCATAACACCGACACACCAGGGGCCTAATCAACTGTACTGTACAGGCCACTTACATCTACCACCAGTTTCTCTATGTATTTTCCTGTCTGCCTCTCTCTCTCACTGCGACATAAAGTAGAGTGTTTACCAACAAACATAAACAGAATTATTGAGTTTAAGTGGGATATAAACAAAGAGAGAGAGAGAGTTGGGTTTCTGTTTTCAGGATCAGATATGAGTGTAGGAAGTGTGCTGTGGGGAACATTAATCAAAGTGTTCACCCAGTGGGTAACCATATGGCCGAGCAGCACGCCAGCACAGCAAACCTGATGATCCCAGGTAACACAGCACTATTAACTCTACTGGCTGCACTGGAGAAGGGAGTAGAGGATGGGGGAGAGAACGGAGGAGAGCGGGGGAATCAAACCCAAGTGATGAATGAGGTGGACACCAGGGCCTCAGGTAGATCCTGTGGTGAGAGGGGAGGAGGAAGGAGGGAAGGGACAGATGAGGGAGAGAAGAGAGAGGGGCATTGGTCTTGTGTCTGACACCTTTTTTGTTTTCTTGCTAAATTAGCTTATTTTTCAAGCTCTTAAAGCACATTTCCCAAAGCCCATATTGGAATATTTGAGTTTAATCAATTATCGAAACTGTACACATTCCCCCATATTCAAACAATCCCACAAATATCTTCTATCCTACCCATACTAATATCCTGAATGACTTTTGGGAGTTCCCTCCCTTCCTCCCTCTCGGTGCATTTTCATTGAGCATTTTGGGCTGGTGCTTTATGACCCTGATGGGATTCTGTTAATGAGGAAGTGCACGTCTTCAGGTCCTGTCTGGACAGGTCTGCACTTCCTCTCTGGGCTTTATGATTAGGCCACATAATGAACGCCATTCATCTTGGTCTTACACTGCTCACACACATGGACACACACACAGAGAAACACACACGGACACACACCCTGAAGCTAAATTACTAATATCCACCCTTTGACAAACGTTTGGCAATGATAAAAGACAAATGACAAATGGGTCATAATAAAGGTACATTTATGTCTACATTTCTGATACATGGGACAATAAATCTATAGGACAATAACTATTCAATGACTGCACTTGAGGCAACATTGGGTCAGCCTCACACTTATAGCCTGCTGAACAAGTGTAATGTCAAAGCCTCTCCTCTCCTCCCTCCCTTTCAGGGATCGTTGACATTAACCTGGAGCAGTGGTACATTATGTTCTCAGGGTTCACTTTGTTGCTCTCCACATGTCACACCACAAAGCTTTATGGCACAGATCCATCAGTCACACACACACACACACACATAAACACACACACGCACATCAGCGATTTATGGGAGATGGAGTTTGCAGCTGATGGTTAGGCATCAGTCTTCCTGAGGACGACCTGTGGTCTACCAGTCTGCCCCAGGATGGATAGATGAACCTCTTCATCACCTCCACCCCTCCTCCCCTCTTCTCCCTCTGCTTCTCACCTCCTCCCCTCGCTCTTCTGCTCCTTATCCCCTCCTTTCCTCCACTCTTTCTGATCCACTCCTCCTCTCTTTCCTCAATGTAATGGCTTAATGAGTGATGATCTGAAACTAATAGTTCTTACCTGATGGAGATTTGGTTACAAAAAAGGTTACAAGGCCGACTGACACCCCCTCCCTGCTCTGCTCCACCTTTAGACCCCCAGCCTTCTCCCACTCTGTTCACACACCCCATCCCACATCTATCTCACACACACACACACACACACACACACACACACACACACACACACACACACACACACACACACACACACACACACACACACACACACACACACACACACACACACACACACACACACACACACACACACACACACACACACACACACACACACAATGTGGCAGGGTGTAAGCCCCCATTGTTCTGTCTTTGTGTTATCCCAGTGAGGGAGTGTTAGCTGGTCACCCCTCATCAGACCAGAGTTGATTTGGCCTAATTCATCATGACACTGTATTAATGGGCTGCAGTGACACACACACTGTGTTATTTCAGCAAATTCATCATGACTCAGTATGGACAGCAGTGCCCTTCACAGGGGAGATGAGTCACCAATTAACTCACTGTTCACTGCCATACATATACAGGCGTGGAGAATGACAGAGCGGCGTCAATCAACCAGTACAGTAAAGTCAGAGAGAGGGGGAGGGGAAAAAAAGGTATACTTTAGATGGTTGCCTGGTGTTCCAGGATGAGAAGAGAGGGCAATGTTGGGGGTCATAGGTCAACACCTATGTAGACATCTTTATGAGACATGGTTCCCCCGATGCCTCATTCATAAACAGAGTCTAAGTTAGAGTTAGAAGTTCATAGGTATAACACATAAGAGCTACACAGGAGAGTTACACACACACACACACACCTCCCCGCTGGCACACATAAAGCAATATTGCCCTGTGGTCCCCAGTAGACCTGGGCCCTAATAAAGGCTTACGGTCTGAAGGAAACAGCTCTGACACCTCTGAGCCTCCCTCTGCACGCACACACACACACACACACACACACACACACACAGACACACAGACACACAGACACACAGACACACAGACACACACACACACACACACACACACACACACACACACACACACACACACACACACACACACACACACACACACACACACTGACACTGACTGTGGTCACAGGTCGTGGCGTGCTGGGTAGTTAGTGTAATCTCTGTAGTCTAGTGGAACAGACCAGAGCAGAGCAGAGTTTAACCTGTAATATCTTCCCTGCTCCCATGCTGCTGCTTGTAGGGTTTTACTACAGGGGAAATTACACCTGCTCTCGGGCCTGAGACCAACACACACACACGTACGCACACACAGATACACACATTCGTTTGGATTACAAAGCCAGGATACAAGGGAACCAAGGCACACATCTCTCAAATATAAACACAAACAATCAATCACAAAAACACACACATATGAATACACACACACACACCAGTAAAATACTAAATCCTGAGCTGTGTGGGCGAGGTGTGTATGTGAACTGTAGTTTCATTTAGGCCCTGGCTGCCACAACATCACTGATCAACAAAACATTTTATAGTGGTGCTTCACACTTCACACATTAAAACACTGATTCTGCTCTAAAAATATGAGGCTCCCTGACGTCCATAACAGACTAAAAGCCTGCAGTAGCTCTCATCTCCTAAATAAAATAATAATATGCCATTTAGCAGGGTGACTGCAGGGTCATTGGAATACAGCTGCTACTATGGTGCTACAGTGCTTTGTTGTCATGGTGTTGCAATACCACAGCAATACCCAGCTATGGATCATGCACATTTCTACACAGATTTAGTGGATACGAAACTGTGTGTTAAAGGTACATACACACACACACACACACACACACACACACACACACACACACACACACATGTGCATGTGTGCTCACATTCACACACAACTGATTACAGATATCTTACTGCTATCTTAATTTGATCACTCGGTGGTCACAGAGAATTTTCCTGTACAGCAGGAATGCAAACTTGTAGAGTATTTAAGTTTTAAAAGGCTTCTAAAGTTTGTAATTCCTATTTTAAA
Source organism: Coregonus clupeaformis (assembly GCF_020615455.1). Taxonomy (NCBI): domain Eukaryota; kingdom Metazoa; phylum Chordata; class Actinopteri; order Salmoniformes; family Salmonidae; genus Coregonus; species Coregonus clupeaformis. The sequence goes on from NC_059202.1 coordinate 8,440,197, forward strand.
ATGTCAGACTTGATTTACCTTTAAGAAAAATTTATCAAACCCTATAAAAATGCCCATTCATTATAATCCACATAATAATTAGAATTTCCTGTTGCTGCAGGATAATTTTCCTGCTGTGAGAAACTGGTCAAATTAACATCCTACATCTGTACAAGCATCTGTAAGTCGCTCTGGACAAGAGCGTCTGATAAATGACTAAAATGTCAATGTAAAATGTGTTATCTTCTAGTCAAACATCAGCTCAATGATCACATCAATACAAGACATAAATAGAGAATAAATGTCATGAAATCACTGTACATCAAAGTATCATAGTAACACATACATTTATCACGTGACACCAAGCACACCTCCACCCTGGTGTTGTCTATATTAATACCCCCTCCCCACGTTTGATTTATAGAGCTGTAAAAAACACATTGTATTTTAATGTACTGTTCGCTGGCTAGGCCTCCCTAATGAATGTGGATTAGTGTGTACGGATGGTGAGTGTGCCTGCGTGTTGGTGATTCTGTGATCCTGGAGGTTTAAATACACACACATCAGTTTACCCTGCCTTCATGTATATATCTACTTCAAATACCTGGTACCTCTGCACATTGATCTGGTACACCCTGTATATACAGTTGAAGTCGGAAGTTTACATACACTTAGGTTGGAGTCATTAAAACTCGTTTTTCAACCACTCCACATATTTCATGTTAACAAAGTATAGTTTTGGCAAGTCGGTTAGGACATCTACTTTGTGCATGACACAAGTAATTTTTCCAACAATTGTTTCACTTATAATTCACTGTATCACAATTCCAGTGGGTCAGAAGTTTACATACACTAAGTTGACTGTGCCTTTAGACAGCTTGGAAAATTCCAGAAAATGATGTCATGGCTTTCGAAGCTTCTGATAGGCTAATTGACATCATTTGAGTCAATTGGAGGTGTACCTGTGGATGTATTTCAAGGCCTACCTTCAAACTCAGTGCCTCTTTGCTTGACATCATGGGAAAATCAAAAGAAATCAGCCAAGACCTCAGAAAAATAATTGTAGACCTCCACAAGTCTGGTTCATCCTTGGGAGCAATTTTCAAACGCCTGAAGGTACCACGTTCATCTGTACAAACAATAGTACGCAAGTATAAACACCATGGGATCACGCAGCCGTCAAACCGCTCAGGAAGGAGACGCGTTCTGTCTCCTAGAGATGAACGTACTTTGGTGCGAAAAGTGCAAATCAATCCCAAACAACAGCAAAGGACCTTGTGAAGATGCTGGAGGAAACAGGTACAAAAGTATCAATATCAATATGTGCAACTGCACATGGGGACAAAGATTGTACTTTTTGGAGAAATATCCTCTAGTCTGATGAAACAAAAATATAACTGTTTGGCCATAATGACCTTCGTTATGTTTGGAGGAAAAAGGGGGGACTTGCAAGCCGAAGAACACCATCCCAACCGTGAAGCACGGGGGTGGCAGCATCATGCTGTGGGGGTGCTTTGCTGCAGGAGGGACTGGTCCACCTCACAAAATAGATGGCATCATGAGGAACGAAAATTATGTGGATATATTGAAGCAACATCAAGACATCAGTCAGGAAGTTAAAGCTTGGTCGCAAATGGGTCTTCCAAATGGACAATGACCCCAAGCATACTTCCAAAGTTGTGGCAAAATGGCTTAAGGACAACAAAGTCAAGGTATTGGAGTGGCCATCACAAAGCCCTGACCTCAATCCTGTAGAAAATTTGTGGGCAGAACTGAAAAAGCATGTGCGAGCAAGGAGGCCTACAAACCTGATTCAGTTACAGCAGCTCTGTCAGGAGGAATGGGCCAAAATTCATCCAACTTATTGTGGGAAGCTTGTGGAAGGCTACACGAAACGTGCTAAGGTGTATGTAAACTTCCGACTTCAACTGTAGCTCCATTCTTGTGTATTTGATTTTATTCCTCGTGTTACCATTTTATTTGTATTATTATATTTTAGCTCATCGCTGGGAAGGGCTCGTAAGCAAGCATTTCACGGTAAAGTTTACACCAGTTGTATTTGGCGCATGTGACAAATAAAATGTGATTTGATTTGACACACACAGCCTCTTTACCTCTATATAAAAACCCAGGGTAGAGGACAGAGAAGAGGGTGGTGTCTGGAGGGACTCAGTGCTGGTAATAGGAGATGAGGAGAGACAACGTCAGACTGGATGGAGCTCAGAGAGACAGTCAGTCACTATCCTAACATCAAACATCTCATTAGGTCTAATTACTGCTTGGAACACATGTAGACACATCATAATGTTAGTCCTTGTCAGACATTTACATTACATTTACATTTACATTTAAGTCATTTAGCAGACGCTCTTATCCAGAGCGACTTACAGGAGCAATTAGGGTTAAGTGCCTTGCTCAAGGGCACATTAACGTCATTTAGCAGACGCTCTTAGCCAGAGCGACTCACAAATTGGTGCGTTCACCCTATAGCCAGTGGGATAACCACTTTACAATTTGGGGGGGGGGTTGGAAGGAACACTTTATCCTATCCCAGGTATTCCTTAAAGAGGTGGGGTTTCAAATGTCTCCGGAAGGTGGTGAGTGACTCCGCTGTCCTGGCGTCGTGAGGGAGCTTGTTCCACCATTGGGGTGCCAGAGCAGCGAACAGTTTTGACTGGGCTGAGCGGGAGCTATGCTTCCGCAGAGGAAGGGAGCCAGCAGGCCAGAGGTGGATGAACGCAATGCCCTCGTTTGGGTGTAGGGACTGATCAGAGCCTGAAGGTACAGAGGTGCCGTTCCCCTCACTGCTCCATAGGCAAGCACCATGGTCTTGTAGCGGATGCGAGCTTCAACTGGAAGCCAGTGGAGTGTGCGGAGGAGGGGGTGACGTGAGAGAACTTGGGAAGGTTGAACACCAGACGGGCTGCGGCATTCTGGATGAGTTGTAGGGGTTTAATGGCACAGGCAGGGAGGCCAGCCAACAGCGAGTTGCAGTAGTCCAGACGGGAGATGACAAGTGCCTGGATTAGGACCTGTGCCGCTTCCTGTGTAAGGCAGGGTCGTACTCTCCGAATGTTGTAGAGCATGAACCTGCAGGAGCGGGTCACCGCCTTGATGTTGGCGGAGAACGACAGGGTGTTGTCCAGGGTCACGCCTAGGCTCTTCGCACTCTGGGAGGAGGACACAGCGGAGTTGTCAACCGTGATGGCGAGATCATGGAACGGGCAGTCCTTCCCCGGGAGGAAGAGCAGCTCCGTCTTGCCAGGGGTTCAGCTTGAGGTGGTGATCCGTCATCCATACTGATATGTCTGCCAGACATGCAGAGATGCGATTCGCCACCTGGTTATCAGAAGGGGGAAAGGAGAAGATTAGTTGTGTATCGTCAGCGTAGCAATGATAGGAAAGGCCATGTGAGGATTTGACAGAGCCAAGTGACTTGGTGTATAGGGAGAAAAGGAGAGGGCCTAGAACTGAGCCCTGGGGGACACCAGTGGTGAGAGCACGTGGTGCGGAGACAGCTTCTCGCCACGCCACTTGGTAGGAGCGACCGGTCAGGTAGGACGCAATCCAGGAGTGAGCCGCGCCGGAGATGCCCAGCTCGGAGAGGGTGGAGAGGAGGATCTGATGGTTCACAGTATCAAAGGCAGCAGACAGGTCTAGAAGGACAAGAGCAGAGGAGAGAGATCTGTCTTGGGTCCTTTGATAAAGCTACTGGACCTTTCCATTTACATTGGAGACCTTGATGATATCTAAATAATATTGTTGTGGTGCCATTAGATTTGATGATTGAAGACAAAAAGCTAAATATGGCATGGGTGTGTGACTGTCTCCATATTCCACAACACTACATTGGCACCTTGTTACCTACGTTGACTACAACAAAGGCAGACAGACTGGCAGCCAGGCTAAACCCAACACCTCCTGGATTAAAGCAGACTCTGTAGTGTTCTAAAGACAGGCTGGATCTTTACTGCTCTGCTCTGGTCAGCACTAGTAAAGACTGGCCCTGCAGTTAAAAGCCTACTCTAGATGTGAGTAACCTTTCACCTAAGACGTCTTTAGGAGCACCCTCCCAGGGTGAGAAAGGGGGAAGACAGAGAGAACAAGTGAGGGAGAGAGACAGAGCACAGATAGAGATGGAGAGAGAGTTTGAAGTCCTAATATCGTTCAGACAACAAGGTGGTGTAATACCCATAACGTCTGAGCCATGCCCCACAGTGACAGCATCAGTCATCTAAATCATCTATATTCTCCCCATCTGACCCCTGGCTAGTGACCCATCACTCTAACACACACACCTTCACGACAGGCCTAAAAAATACTGCATATCTAGCAAGATAAGGCCCGGTTATTATTTGATTTATTCAAAATTATTCCTCTACGGCTCTTTCCATACAAAATGTTCCTATAGCTCAGTGTGGTCAGTGCAATTAAAACCTGGCCCTCTCCTCTTCAGAAGACAGAGGGCTCCTTCTTACTAGACAGACATAAGACAGCAAACTGTGTGTGTGTGTGTGTGTGTGTGTGTGTGTGTGTGTGTGTGTGTGTGTGTGTGTGTGTGTGTGTGTGTGCACGCGTGATAACTATGCAGTCCAGTCTGCTCCTGCGTGGGGAGAGTGAGTGAAGAATGCTTGCTTGGCACTTTAGGCTTCATTTAGGCACTCCTCTTCTCCCTGGCCACTCTATTAGCAGTCTGGAGAGAATGATGTATGTCCCAAGCCAAGAGAAATGCATAATCAAGCATTTAAACAAACACCACAGTCTCTCGCTATCACACACACATACAACAACACACGCAAATACAGACACGTACACATCAGCCACACACACAGTTATGTTTGTCCACACACACACAGTCATCCAAATGCCTTCTGTAAAACCCTCCATAATATCTAACCTGGTTATATTATACAGTATCCCTCCATATTATGCCCCTGTGTTATATCCTGCTGAAATCCCCTACAGAGTGCGGTGGTAAGGCTGGTGTAGGTGAGTTGCGGTGTGTGTCTGCTCTGAGGAGAGATCAGGGAGAGAAAGAGGGCTGAGGGGCCGAGGAGAGTTCTCCCATCTCATTTACATCACGCCACCCCAAGCCTCTCCTCCCTCTCTCCATCCCTGTCTCCACTAAACTAATGCAGGGACGGGGGGGTGTTTATGGCTGAGCAGGAAGGGTAAACAGGAAGTAAATAAGGTGAGAGATGTGAAAGTATCCCAGGAGAACAGGAGACATGCTAGTAATATGTGAGGAAACAGACCAATTTGCAGCGCGTGTCGCCCCCGGGAATAGGACAGAGGCCCATGAATGATTCTGCTCATGTAGCTGAGACGAGAGGAGAGGTGAGAGGAGGGAGGAGGAGGAGGTAAGACAGTGTGTTTTAATGTGAGGGGTGTTTATGAGGATCTGAAAGGGGGTTCTGAGCCAGCTTATGTACAAGCCTAAACATCCGGCAGCAATCTGAGCTGGATTTATGCATCTAAAGCTACAGTAGACACTGTTATCCCTGTGTATGAATTATGAATGGGCAACAAAATACCTTTTTCAAAGTGCAAGAGGGCTGTTTAGAACAAAGTATAGTTTTTCTTCAATAATTTGATGATTATAAAATGAGTAAAAAGACCACCTGTAAGCAAAAGCATAACCTCAATTGGTAGAGCATGGCGCTTGTAACGCCAGGGTAGTGGGTTCGATCCCTGGGACCACCCATACGTAAAAATGTATGCACACATGACTGTAAGTCACTTTGGATAAAAGCGTCTGCTAAATGGCATATTATTATTATAAAACAAGATGAACAAAGAGAGAGAATGAGAGAGCACAGGGGCCTGCTCACTGACCTGGGAAATGAGGGCCGATTTCCTCGCTAGTTCTGGGTAGGAAAGAAGAAAAAACAAAGGGAGGGAGGGAGAGGGGGAGAGAGAGAGAGAGAGAGAGAGAGAGAGAGAGAGAGAGAACACGGGGAAGTCTTGAGCACTAACTAAAAAGAAAATACAAAAGCAGAGGGGCACAAGGAGAACAGAGTGGAGAGGTGACAGTCTTTGGAGTGCTAACTAAAAGAGAGGCATCCTGAGGCCCTGTGGGGTGGTGTGTGTGTGTGTGTGTGTCAAGGTCAGCATTTCATATGTGTCACTTCCTGTTGGCCAATGCGGCAGGAGCGTAGCTTGGCACTAGGGCCGCCAGCGGGAAAGACTGACACAGCAGGTTACCACACTGGGAGACACACACACATTTCTCTGCAAACTAGTTTGGGTCTAGCTGAGAGTAAAGTGCATTACAGTTTAGGTGGCATACACCGGCCTATAGCACATGCATACTGTACATATGCACTAATGACCACAGGTATAGCCTCACATTACCACATACAAGATCTCTCACACGCATACACACAGAAACACACACTTTCCAGTAGAACTTTGCCATATAGTTTGTGAAGCTGTATGTGAGGACTGGAGAGCTCTGCTTAGGCTTGGGCAACATATTGTTTATACCGTATACCGGGGTATTTCGAAATACCGTTGTGTGCACATTCAGTAATACCGTATACCCCAGTATGGTACAAAAACGAGATGACGGTATGAAGATCTGGATACCGCCCAACCCTATTGCTACCTCACTGCCTCCTCGTCTCTGTACCTCTCAATCTGCCTCCGTCTGTGGATGACTGACTTCTATTTCCTTGCCTGCCTGGCTGAACACCTGCTCTGTAAAATGGACTGCTTTGGCTAGGACAACAATAGCAGCCTCAGTGACTAACTATTCTGTCTGTCTGCTTATTTTGTTGCCTGTCTCCCCGGCCCTGGTCGGTGTTAATGTGGTTGTTTGACATTGCATGCAGAGGGCTTTCTTCTCCTAGAAGCCCCGGTGGACAGTAGGCTTTACCCTAATTGGTTCCTGAGCACAACCCTGACACAACCCTCCACAGCCGCAAACAGCCATGTTAATGCCCCGACACACAAACCCGTCTGTAAAATACACTCTGTAAACAACAAGAACAGGACAATCAGTGGCTAGCTGACTAATTAACATCCTCACAAAACATCTCATTAGCATTTCCTACAGAGGGGAAGGAGAAAGTGTGTAAGTGATATTCTGCACAGTGGCCATGGGCCTTGGTAGGCCCACCAATCAGAGGGTGGTATCTCAGGGGAGTCCATTACGCCTCTCCATGGGGGGTGGCGGAACCAAAGATAAGCAGAATTTTAGAGGCAATCAGGAAAAATAAATCACTGGGCCAACGCAGTTTAACCAGCAGCTTAACCTGCTTTACTGTGAGCGGAATATCAGATTCTGTTTCAGAGGCACAGTGGTATGGAGCTGTATAGTTTACAGGAGATGAGTGGACAGTGCGTCAACCAGTCAAGGTGCAGACAAACGTCACAGCTGCATTGCAGAATACTGAAGTGCAAAAACGGATACCATTTTGACTGTTAGGATATCATGGCCTTCATCAGAATACTGTATGTCCCAAACATTACAAAGAGAAAGAAAATTCCACAAATCCTGTCTTCCAAGAACCAGTGGTGTGGGTGTGTTTGCAGGCATAGCAGAGAGGAGTGTGATTCCCTGAACAGGATATGACCCCTGAACTCTGACCTGTGTTCCAGCCTATCTGTCTTGACCCATGGTATTATCCTTCTGTCACCTGACTGTTATACCCACTGTCAGGATTCCATGACACAGCACTCATCACACAGCTACCACTACACTGGGGTTATGATAAAGTAGCCCATTCTGAGCGAACAGAGAGAGAAAGAGAGAGTTGGGGGAGAAAGAGAGAGAGGGAGAGAAAGAGAGGGAGAGAGAGAGACAGAGACTCCTATTGTAATCTGTGTGGCGGGCCAGGCAGGTAGTGGGGGGGTCAGGGGTCAGGTGCTATCGGGACAGCAGCTCAGCTCCTGCCAGCCCTGACTGAACTCAGGAAATAGATGACCTTTTCATGACCTTTTGTCTAGAAGACCCCAAAATATCCTCTTATCACAACGACCTTAGCGTGGGTACATGGGAAGAGGAGGAGAGACATCCATCATGGGGCAGATTAATCCTCCTCTCCATTCTTCTGCTCCATCTATTAATAATGATGCCAGAGGGGAGAATTTGCTCCCAAGATTTATTCTGATATCGTGACTTTTATTCATTAACCTGCATAACGGGCCTTTCCTTTTAGCAAGGAATATGGACTCTAGTTTTTTTACTGCAAATTCTCAGCACATTGACTGAGCTTGTTTAGACTGCAAATTCAAGTACTCGTTGACCTATTCTAAAAAATCCTTTGTGAATGAGGGTTTACGTACAGTACCAGTCATAAGTTTGGACACACCTACTCATGCAAGGGGTTTTCTTTATTTTTACTATTTTCTACATTGTAGAATAATAGTGAAGACATCAAAACTATGAAATAACACATATGGAATCATGTAGTAACCAAAAAAGTGTTAAACAAATCAAAGTATATTTTAGATTCTTCAAATAGCCACCCTTTTCCTTAATGACAGCTTTGCACACTCTTGGCATTCTCTCAACCAGCTTCACCTGGAATAATTTTCCAACAGTCTTGAAGGAGTTCCCACATATGCTGAGAACTTGTTGGCTGCATTTCCTTCACTCTGTGGTCCAACTCATCCCAAACCATCTCAAATTGGGTTGAGATCGGGGGATTGTGGAGGCCAGGCCATCTGATGCAGCACTCCATCACTCTCCTTCTTGGTAAAATAGCCCTTACACAGCCTGGAAGTGTATTGGGTCATTGTCCTGTTGAAAAACAAATGATAGTCTCACTAAGCCCAAACCTGATGGGATGGCATATCGCTGCAGAATGCTGTGTTAGCCATGCCAGTTAAGTGTGCCTTGAATTCTAAATAAATCACAGACAGTGTCACCAGCAAAGCACCCACACACCATAACACCTCCTCCTGAATGCTTTACAGTGGGAACTACACATGCGGAGATAATCCGTTCACCCACACTGCGTCTCACAAAGACACAGCGGTTGGAACCAAAAATCTCCAATTTGTACTCCAGATCAAAGGACAAATTTCCACCGGTCTAATGTCCATTCCTCGTGTTTCTTGGCCCAAGCAGGTCTCTTCTTCTTATTGGTGTCCTTTAGTAGTGGTTTCTTTGCAGCAATTCGAACATGAAGGCCTGATTCACACAGTCCCGTCTGAACAGTTGATGTTGAGATGTGTCTGTGACTTGAACTCTGTGAAGCATTTATTTGGGCTGCAATTTCTGAGGCTGGTAACTCTAATGAACGTATCCTCTGCAGCAGAGGTAACTCTGGGTCTTCCATTCCTGTGGCGGTCCTGATGAGAGCCAGTTTCATCATAGTGCTTGATGGTTTTTGCGACTGCACTTGAAGAAACGTTCAAAGTTCTTGAAATGTTCCGTACTGACTGACCTTCATGTCTTAATGTAATGATGGACTGTCGTTTCTCTTTGCTCATTTGAGCTGTTCTTGCCATAATATGGACTTGGTCTTTTACCAAATAGGGCTATCTTCTGTATACACCCCCTACCTTGTCACAACACAACTGATTGGCTCAAACGCATTAAGAAGGAAATAAATTCCACAAATTAACTTAAGAAGGCACACCTGTTAATTGAAATGCATTCCAGGTGACTACCTCATGAAGCTGGTTAAGAGAATACCAAGAGTGTGCAAAGCTGTCATCAAGGCAAAGAGTGGCTATTTGAAGAATCTCAAATATAAAATATATTTTGATTTGTTTAACACTTTTTGGGTTACTACATGATTCCATATGTGTTATTTCATAGTTTTGATGTCTTCACTATTATTCTACAATGTAAAAAATAGTAAAAATAAAGAAAAACCCTTGAATGAGTAGGTGTGTCCAAACTTTTGACTGGTAGCATACATATTAAATAAACATAAATGTGATGGTATACACTCCTCTCCATATGTATTTGGACAATTAAGCAATTTTTTTATTATTTGGCTATATTCTCCAGAGTTTTATATTTGAGATATAATGTTTCATATTAGGCGACAGCACAGAATGTCAGCTTTTATTTGAGGGTATTTTCATACATATCTGTTTTACCGTTTAGAAATGAAAGCACTTTATGCATCTAGTCCCCCCATTTGAAGAAGTCATAAGTATTTGGACAAATTCACATATAGTGTATTAAAGTAGTCAAAAGTTTAGCATTTGGTCCCCTAATTTGATACACTATAAGTGAATTTGTCCAAATATGACTTCACATGTGGGGGACTAGATACATAGTGCTTTCATTTATAAACGGTAAAACATGTATGAAAATATCCTCAAACGAAAGGTGACATTCTGTACTGTCGCCTCATATGAAACATTTGATCTCAAATCTGAAATCCTGGCGTATAGAGTCAAATTAAAATGACATCTTCACTGTCCAAATACATACGGAGGGGAGTGTATGTCAACACTGTAGCACGCCGACAATGGTTGGCCATGGATAAATCACTGTCCATTTACACTTAAAATCTAATACCAATGATTCAAAAACATTTAAGAACAAATGAATTTAAGAACAAACTGAGGTATTGCTGTTTAGGAAGAGAGATCTGTGTTGAGTTGAAACTGCAGGTCTATTATCATTGACATCCTGCTATCAGTCTTTCGCTCTCTCTACTCAGTGCTCCCTCTCTCTTCTCAGTTTCTCTCACTATGATCCCTCTCCCTCTTGTTCTGTCTATCTCACTTTCTGCAATGAGCGCTCTCTTTCTCCCCCCCCCCCCCTCCTCAACCCAGTACTAATGGCTTATTCTTTCTGCTCCAGCAGACACATCCCACTTGTTTATTTTCCCCCACTCGTAAATCTGGGGGTGCGTCACAGGCGCTAAGATATTACAGCTATATTCTCAGGTAATGTAATTCTCTCTCTCTCTCTCTCTCTCTCTCTCTCTCTCTCTCTCTCTCTCTCTCTCTCTCTCTCTCTCTCTCTCTCTCTCTCTCTCTCTCTCTCTCTCTCTCTCTCTCTCTCTCTCTCTCTCTCTCTCTCTCTCTCTCTCTCTCTCTCTCTCTCTCTCTCTCTCTCTCTCTCTCTCTCTCTCTCTCTCTCTCTCTCTCTCTCTCTCTCTCTCTCTCTCTCTCTCTCTCTCTCTCTCTCTCTCTCTCTCTCTCTCTCTCTCTCTCTCTCTCTCTCTCTCTCTCTCTCTCTCTCTCTCTCTCTCTCTCTCTCTCTCTCTCTCTCTCTCTCTCTCTCTCTCTCTCTCTCTCTCTCTCTCTCTCTCTCTCTCTCTCTCTCTCTCTCTCTCTCTCTCTATCCCAACTCTAACTCATGTGGGTTTCAAGGGTTTCCAGTTTGCATGCGTGCAAGTGCACACGGGTGTAGGTTAATAAAGCTCCAGCAGTGTGACTCACCCACTCCTGCTGTATGAGCCTGACAGCCTTGCTGGCCTTGGAGAGGTTTCTACAGGCCAGGATCACATGGGCGCCATGGAGGGCAAACGACTTGGCTATCTCAAAGCCTACAAACAGAGAGGGGAAGAAGGAGGGAGGGAGGGAGAGAGGGGGGTAGGGGAGAAGGGGGCATGAGGAGAGGGGAGCAACATAGAGAGGGTAGAGGGAGAAAAGAGAGAGACAAGAAGAGGAGGGAGACAGAGAGAGAAAGAGTAATGCTTTAAAGATGAGTTATTTTGGGAGATAATTTGGAGATACTCAGGGCAGTTGACTGTGAAGGGGTAGAAGATGGGTTAGAATCCATATCTATGTTGCATATAATTTCTATCACTGAGGAGGGAGCCAAAGGGTCTACTGGGGAAAGTTAATCATGTCTGTGAAGTGATGACACTGATTTAATTAATGTGGTTCAGGACTTCACCCGCTAGTCCCTGATACAGTTATAGGAAACCAACCACAAACCATCTCAGAAGGTATCACTATCCACTGACTCTTACTGAGAGAAACACAGAAATTCATATTGGTTGGAGTGGTAATGCAGTATCAATTATACTAGCAATAATAATAATGATGTTGATGATATGGTTAACAACTGAAGTTATAGAGAAGATAACTAGAAAATCAGAACCAATCAACTGACTTGAGAATAACTTTCATTTCAAACCTTGGTATGATATTCCAGCACTTCAAAGACTGACTGATAAGGACATTTATTACATCAAAAGTTGTTCTGATAGGAACTGGATTTATCAGGCCAAGACTACTTCACGACTCCATCCAACTCATGTAGTCACGATAAAACGAACAAAAAACCAAGATAGAGACGGAAGTTATTTTCCAAATTGCCAGTCTAAATGGGTCATTTCAACCCAGAGGTAGAATTCATTTACGAGATTAACGTTTCCTTAAATCATATTTTTATTTCCCGTTAAGACATTGATTTTAACAGCGTGCTATAAACCGTTCAGTATCCACTCATTTATACATATTTAATAAACAGAAACAGACACACAGACGTAGAGTGGTGAGTGATAGGCCGATAGGGCAGGTTGGTGCACACTAAGTGGTTGTGGCGGAGAGGAGTTGAGAGGAGGCGCGGCAGACAGCCAGTATCACAGCCAGCGTGGATTAAAACCAACCGGTAATTAGATTAGGTCTTAATCTGATATTCATTAAGTGGAGAACTAGGAGGCCTAATTGTGAGTGGAGTGTTAAATAGTAATATCTATTAAAACTGTAAATTGGAGTGGGATTGGAGGGGCTCTCTGACAACTGAAGCATGGAATTAAATCATATGACACCTTACTAGGTGTAATGGAAAGAGTGCTGCCCCATGCTAATGGTCCCCTCACAATATTAACTAAATGAAAGAAGAGAAAGAGTTGCACTTTGACATTTGGATAAAAATAGTAGGTAAACACTTTTTAAAAAGTGTTTGAACAGGCATACATACATACAAAGTGTACTCTCTCTGTCTTTCCCCCCCCCCCCCACCACCAGTTAAAATACAATGTGAGTATTATTACGTAAAATGTGAATGTTTCTCTAACAATATCTGATTTACGTTAAACAATGAACCGGAAAGCAACAAACCCAAGGTTGGACTTAAATTTACAAATGATAAACAGCAATCAGAAGAGGAGGGCAGACATGCGTGCTACAGCTTAAACAACGATTATTCCATCCTGTCTAAATTGAACAAGAACACTGGCAGCTGGGTAAACAACGCCACCTCACACTCACTTGTTGTGTGTACCAAGCATGAAAGTGAAATTAATCGACACCAGTGTTTTCCATAATGGAGTACAAATTTCGAATTTGGCAGTAACAACAACAACATGGGCGAAGGAGCTGTGTTTTCTTCATGACAAATAACAAGGGCTTGACATTCATTGTGAAATAACGAGAATGACGTTGTTTTACAGAGGCTTCCCGCCCTCACGCCTGTGTTTCCCTTGGTGCTGAGATTAGTTCCTGGTCAGGTGAACAACAGGGGAGGTTATTTAGCGTGGCACCCAGACTGTAGAACATGACAGGAGGTCAGGCTGAGGTGTGTTCTACTCAGGGATAAAAAGAGGCCATGGGCTGTAATACTCCTCAGCAAGCGTTTAGAGGGAAACACACAGCACACTTTTAGGGCTGGTTACCCAGACCCAGATGAAGCCTAAATGATGATTAAAAAGCATTCTCAATGGAGAATTTTCCTTTAAAGTGCTTATAATCCAGACTACCAGCAAATGAGGACCAGAGAGTTACAGCAACTTTGCTCAGATTCACAGCATCCATCATTATAATCCTGTATTATACAATCAGAGAGAAATCTCTATGAACCAGTGGGTGGATGCTCTGCATGGTACATTAGGATCCTGGCCGTCCTGATATCCCCAATAATGAGTGTGATTTAACGCTGTTTGTTCGTATTCCCTCCGTACACAGGTGTATTGGCTCAGCCTAATGAGATCATTACCAGTAAAGCTGTTTATTTGGCAAACGGAAAACAAGTCTCTCTCTCTCTCTCTCTCTCTCTCTCTCTCTCTCTCTCTCTCTCTCTCTCTCTCTCTCTCTCTCTCTCTCTCTCTCTCTCTCTCTCTCTCTCTCTCTCTCTCTCTCTCTCTCTCTCTCTCTCTCTCTCTCTCTCTCTCTCTCTCTCTCTCTCTCTCTCTCTCTCTCTCTCTCTCTCTCTCTCTCTCTCTCTCTCTCTCTCTCTCTCTCTCTCTCTCTCTCTCTCTCTCTCTCTCTCTCTCTCTCTCTCTCTCTCTCTCTCTCTCTCTCTCTCTCTCTCTCTCTCTCTCTCTCTCTCTCTCTCTCTGAGTGCTCTAATTCTCCTCCATTCCAACTGCAGCTCTTCCATTAGTTTCAGGGAGGTGGTGTCACCCCAAAAGTAGGATGTATGGTTTGTAATTACAGCCCAGGGGTGAGTTGTTCCATCTGAGAGGCCTGGAGGGGTTCTATTACCCCTGGCCTGGCCCCTCTTAACCCCCACCTCACCCCCACACACTCCCCTCATGCTTCACATTGCATGCCCTCTCACACACACCTCCATGACACCCCCCCCAACTCCCACTCCCCCTGTGACCACCTCCAACTCCCACCGCAATCTCTCATCAAGGCCTCCCATCACACTGGTTACCTCAGCCTTTACCTTACCTTTACACACACACTCACACACAGACTTCATCATGGCCTCCAATAACACCGGTCACCCCTGTCCCTACGGTAACGGGTTACACACGCACACACACACATCACTGGAGGAGGGCTATTTTCATCACTGTCATCAAAATCACCCCCCCCTTCACGTAGCTTTCATCTCATCGTCCCCACACTGTAAACCCGATGGGTCTATAAACTACTTGACTACACACAATAACCCAGTAGCCTTTCATTTGATTCCACTGAGGGGCTTTAAGCACATATATGTATTCCATCCCCTCTCTCAAACCATTCCAGTTAAATTATATTAGAGCTGTAATCATTATCGAACCCTCCTGGCCTCCGGCACAATTCCCTCGCATGTTACACCAGTTTGGGTCTGCATTGTTTGATCCAAGGTTAATAAAGTTGAATAATTTGACTAACCAACCATAACTGGTTCTCATTACGTAGCCAATAAACATCTTCCTCAGAGAGGACATGAAATGCCTGTTGTTAAACTCCCATTCCATTTCCTCAGTTAAAATAACACCAGTCACCTCCAAGGGGAGGAGACAGAGGACTTTACACAAGTGATTGTCCCACAGTGAAGAAGTACACATACAGTGTGTATAAACACACGCCCGTTACAAACTTGCGCTGCATGCCACCCTCTCCAGGAGCATCTTCTTATGCATCTACTTCCCCCCAGTCAATCCCAGTATGAATAATGAATCCCCTCCTTACCGAGCGGTTGGTTTAGCGCATGGCTGGGCCACTCTTTACAGGCTCCTTATTCACAAACAGCAGTGGTGCAGTAAATATTTATGTTATGTTTAACAAATCTGCCTCAATCTAATGATCACTCACAAAGCCTGGCTATGGGCTTAATCTGCACACTGAGCCTCCCTCCTCTCCTCTCCTCCCCCTCTCCGCGACTGGCTGCATCGGTTTAGTGATCTGTCCTTCCAGAGAGAGGAGAGAGAAGGCCTAGCTCATAATCCACACAACACAGAGATCAACACAAACACTGAACAATGACATTCTTTCATGAATAACAAATACCATTTAAAGACCTAAAACACTACGGGAATGTTGTTTAGAGATAGGGATAGGATGATCATATGCTACATCTTTCAGTCCCTAATACCTTGTTATTCACTAGCTGTCCCTCCTCCTAACTCTCCTCTGCTTCTTACTGTGACATTGATCCTCCTGCAACACCATGTGAAATTCACAGCATGAATTAGACAGGGGCTTTCCCAGGTCTCACTCACTCTCTCTCTCTCACACACACACACACACACGACTTGGGAAAGCTGTTTAGGAACAATTCTCAGCATGTTCAGACAAAATACTTTAGACAAAGTACCACAACTGTAAACCAGCCATCTAAAATGTCCTCTATAAAATCTTGCAATTTATGTCAAATTGAAATCAAACCACAAATCATGCACACAAAAATCTATGTTGTCCCAGTGAAATTAAATGTTCGGCAAATGTTACAAATTAAACGTACATCTTAATAAAAAATAAATGAATCAAATTGATAAAAATTATAAGAATCCAATAATCCTTTTACAGAAGTCATATTTGTGGAGCCAGTCCTGATGGATATGAATGGGCTGCATGTAGTCCTGCTGTAGTGGGACCATTACTAACCATTACTAAACCATATGTCATATTATCAAGTTATTAACATGACACCCCAGAGACCTACACACCTCCCCTGAGAACACACACGCCCTACAGAGTATCTAGCGCACACATATAACACTGTGTATGGATGTAGATATTCAGTACAAATATAAGGTGACAACGATATTAATGGGCTCTCAGAATTTTAACAGACAAGAGACTACCTTCCCCTGGACCATGCAGAACCTCTACAAAAATGCTAACAATCAGTGATGTAGTGGTAAAAACAAATAGGTGGGTAAACTCTGATCGCCGGTTGCAGTGAAAAAAGTAACGCTCCCCATCCTTTCAATGCATTTTTCCACAAAAGGTGGTTAAACTGTTAGGCAAAAAAGAAGGTGGGTAAACTGCGTTTACTTGCGTTTACCCTCCAGTTTTCCTTTGCTTCTCCCAGTGACTGTAGCCCTTTAAAGGGTAGGAAGCATGAGTTTTTAACTCACTAAAGTAACAACACAGTGTGGTCAAAGACTTAGTAACTTAGTTGTAGTCACGATCTGGTTACCTATAACTACAAACATAGTTATGTTTTGGGGGTTTTACATATTTATCAACTTATTTCTGGAGTTCTTCTAAACTACCCACAATGCACTGTTTCTCAACGTCATATGGAGAATCTACTCTGCGTTAGCTAGCTCAAGCTGGCTAACGTTAGCCACTAGCCATGCAGACCGAGTGTTGGCAGAGGTGAGCTATAATCCACCAATCACAAGGAGGTGTGATGTAAACAACCAATCAGATTTTCCACACGTGGGGGCCGCATAATCCTGCTCGGCTGCTCCAGGCAGCTCTGACTTCTCCTGCACCGGCAGGCTTGCCTCTGGCTCAAAAGGAAAGTGAAAAATGTTTTCCTGCCTGCTCTAATTGTTTAGTAACTTGTTTGTTTTTCATCCTCCAATTTGTTTGGTAAACTTGTTGATCTGTTCTCCATGAAGTAGGCTACCAGAGTTTTTCAACCTTGGCTTAGTACTAGCTTGCTACAGTAGCTGACTGACTGTGCTGTTGTGATAATTTCCATCTGCCTGGAGCCTTCCTCCAATCGTGGTCTTATTGTTGACGCTTCCCCTCATATCCTGTGCCCAATGCAGCTTCTGGATTATTGCCTCTGGAATCTACTTTGGATTTACCTCACTATATTGGATTAGCTGACTCTCCCTCGCCCTGTGAAATGGCCTCTCCCTCTGAAGCCCCTCTCTCCTTGGCTCTTCTTTGGTAGCTAACTCAGCCGTCAAACGGTAAGTCTCTGCTCTACCTACTTTCTATTTGCTGTCTTATTTTGTGTGTGTTCTGTGGGTTCCTGCCTGTGCTAGACTAGTTGGTGTTGTTCTCTACTACTTAGCTATGTCGACCGGGGTGGTTGGCTAGCTAGGCTAGTTAGCTGGCTAGGCTAGCTAGCAGGCTAAAATAACTTTAGCTGGCTGGCTTGCTTGCTGGCTAAGATAACTGCATGTACTGGTAGCATTATTTGGTTTTAACTGGTTAGATGGTGTTATGCATTTCCAAAACGTTGGTTTATGTTAATGTGGCTGTAAGCTACAGTGCCTTACAAAAGTATTCATCCCCCTTGGTGCTTTTCCTATTTTGTTGCATTACAACCTGTAATTTAAATTGATTTTTATTTGGATTTCATGTAATGCACATACACAAAATAGTCCAAATTGGTGAAGTGAAATGAAAAAAATAACTTGTTTCAAAAAATTCAAAAAAATAAATAACGGAAAAGTGGTGCGTGTATATGTATTCACTCCCTTTGCTATGAAGCCCCTAAATAAGATCTGGTGCAACCAGAAGTCACATAATTAGTTAAATAAAGTCCACCTGTGTGCAATCTAAGTGTCACATGATCTGTCACATGATGTCAGTGTATATATACACCTATTCTGAAAGGCCCCAGAGTCTACAACACCACTAAGCAAGGGGCAGCACCAAGCAAGCGACACCATGAACACCAAGGAGCTCTCCAAACAGGTCAGGGACAAAGTTGTGGAGAAGTACAGATCAGGGTTGGGTTATTTAAAAAATATCAGAAACTTTGAACATCCCACAGAGCACCATTAAATCCATTATTTAAAAAAATGGAAAGAATATGGCACCACAATAAACCTGCCAAGAGAGGGCCGCCCACCAAAACTCACAGACAAGGCAAGGAGGGCATTAATCAGAGAGGCAACAAAGAGACCAAAGATAACCCAGAAGGAGCTGCAAATCTCCACAGCAGAGATTGGAGTATCTGTACATAGGACCACTTTAAGCCGTACACTCCACAGAGCTGGGCTTTACGGAAGAGTGGCCAGAAAAAAGCCATTGCTTAAAGAAAAAAATAAGCAAACACGTTTGATGTTCGCCAAAAGCCATGTGGGAGACTCGCCAAACATATGGAAGAAGGTACTCTGGTCAGATGAGACTAAAATTGAGGTTTTTGGCCATCAAGGAAAACGCTATGTCTGGCGCAAACCCAACACCTCTCATCACCCCGAGAACACCATCCCCACAGTGAAGCATGGTGGTGGCAGTATCATGCTGTTGGGATGTTTTTCCATCGGCAGGGACTGGGAAACTGGTCAGAATTGAAGGAATGATGGATGGCGCTAAATACAGGGAAATTCTTGAGGGAAACCTGTTTCAGTCTTCTAGAGATTTGAGACTGGGATGGAGGTTCACCTTCCAGCAGGACAATGACCCTAAGCATTCTGCTAAAGCAACACTTGAGTGGTTTAAGGGGAAACATTTAAATGTCTTGGAATGGCCTAGTCAAAGCCCAGACCTCAATCCAATTGAGAATCTGTGGTATGACTTAAAGATTGCTGTACACCAGCGGAACCCATCCAACTTGAAGGAGCTGGAGCAGTTTTGCCTTGAAGACTGGGCAAAAATCCCAGTGGCTAGATGTGCCAAGCTTATAAAGACATACCCAAAGAGACTTGCAGCTGTAATTTCTGCAAAAGGTGGCTCTACAAAGTATTGACTTTGTGGGGTGAATAGTTATGCACGCTCAAGTTCTGTTTTTGTCTTATTTCTTGTTTGTTTCACAACAACAACAAAAAACACATCTTCAAAGTGGTAGGCATGTTGTGTAAATCAAATGATACAAACCCCCCAAATATCCATTTTAATTCCAGGTTGTAAGGCAACAAAATAGGAAAAATGCCATGGGTGGGTGAATACTTTCGCAAGCCACTGTAGGTGTTAGCAACTGTCTGACTCATGCAGTGCAAAAGTAACATTAGAAGGCTGTTAGGACTAACGTTAGCAGGCTAGTAGGGCGAACATTAGCAGGCTAGTTGGCTAGCAACCTTGCAAGCTGATTTGAAACAATAAATTCATAAAGTATTCTCTTGTAAATTGGCTGAAAATGTAATTGAAACCAATAGTCACAAGTGCAAACGATTTGGTTTAATTTGAAGTTATATATTTGAAGTTATTTCTGTTGGAGTTTTACATTAAAAGGGAATAGGCTTACTTGCCTGGTCCTCCATATTACGTCACACCCAGCAAAAACATTTTCTGGCATGACTTCGGCATTGTGATCGGTTTTATGTAATAACTAGAAAAATAGAAATGTGAGGTGTAACTTTGCATTGGGACTTTTGATGCATATACTACATATACTATGCAAATCCATGTTACATGTGGTTACGTTTATGCTACCTACCCTTTAAGGACAAGCAGTACAGTGGACCCTTGGCCAGTAATTACAGTAACTGTGTAGAGTTAGTTAGTTGAATGGAGGATAATGAAGGCTAGAGCAAGAGCTATTAATGGGGATGGATGGGAGGCTTGAGTCAGGGTCACAGTCACTACAGGATCAATGGTACACATATAGGTGGACCTGAGGGCTAGTGAACACTACCTTTACACAGAGAGAAAGAGAGAGAGAGACAGAGAGAGCGAGGGAAAGAGAGAGAGAGACAGAGAGAGGGAAAGAGAAAGAGAGAGAGACAGAGCGTCAGGGGGAAAGAGCAAGAGACAGAGAGAGCGAGAGAGAGAGAGCGAGACAGAGAGAGAGACAGAAAGAGAGACAGAGAGAGAGCGCTCGAGACAGTGACCATTAATTTCCATTACAATTAAAGACACAATCTGAGTTCTTACTAGTTTTTAAATTACAAAGGAGAGAGGGAGAAAAGAAGACTAATGTTGTGAATACAGAACAGTGATCACATTGCTGAGACGCACCACAGTCCTGTATCACCGCAATATTACCAGTGCCTATTCAGGCCTGTTCACAAAACCATACCACAATACATTTCATGCATGAATGGCCTTATATACAGTTGAAGTCGGAAGTTTACATACACCTTAGCCAAATACATTTAAACTCAGTTTTTCACAATTCCTGACAATTATTCCTAGTAAAAATTCCCTGTCTTAGGTCAGTTAGGATCACCACTTTATTTTAAGAATGTGAAATGTCAGAATAATAGTAGAGAGAATGATTTATTTCAGCTTTTATTTCTTTCATCACATTCCCAGTGGGTCAGAAGTTTACATACACTCAATTAGTATTTGGTAGCATTGCCTTTAAATTGTTTAACTTGGATCAAACGTTTCGTGTAGCCTTCCACAAGCTTCCCACAATAAGTTGGGTGAATTTTGGCCCATTCCTCCTGACAGAGCTGGTGTAACTGAGTCAGGTTTGTAGGCCTCCTTGCTCGCACATGCTTTTTCAGTTCTGCCCACAAATGTTCTATAGGATTGAGGTCAGGGCTTTGTGATGGCCACTCCAATACCTTGACTTTGTTGTCCTTAAGCCATTTTGCCACAACTTTGGAAGTATGCTTGGGGTCATTGTCCATTTGGAAGACCCATTTGCGACCAAGCTTTAACTTCCTGACTGATGTCTTGAGATGTTGCTTCAATATATCCACATAATTTTGTGAAGTGCACCAGTCCCTCCTGCAGCAAAGCACCCCCACAGCATGATGCTGCCACCCCCGTGCTTCACTGTTGGGATGGTGTCTTCGGCTTGCAAGCCTCCCCTTTTTCCTCCAAACATAACGATGGTCATTATGGCCAAACAGTTCTATTTTGGTTTAATCAGACCAGAGGACATTTCTCCAAAAAGTACGATCTTTGTCCCCATGTGCAGTTGCAAACCGTAGTCTGGATTTTTTATGGCGGTTTTGGAGCAGTGGCTTCTTCCTTGCTGAGCGGCCTTTCAGGTTATGTCGCTATAGGACTCGTTTTACTGTGGATATAGATACGTTTCCTCCAGCATCTTCACAAGGTCCTTTGCTGTTGTTCTGGGACTGATTTGCACTTTTCGCACCAAAGTACATTCATCTCTAGGAGACAGAACGCGTCTCCTTCCTGAGCGGTATGACGGCTGCGTGGTCCCATGGTGTTTATACTTGCGTACTATTGTTTGTATATATGAACGTGGTACCTTCAGCCGTTTGGAAATTGCTCCCAAGGATGAACCAGACTTGTGGAGGTCTACAATTTTTTTTCTGAGGTCTTGGCTGATTTCTTTTGATTTTCCCATGATGTCAAGCAAAGAGGCACTGAGTTTGAAGGTAGGCCTTGAAATACATCCACAGGTACATTGATTCAAATGATATCAATTAGCCTATCAGAAGCTTCTAAAGCTATGACATAATTATCTGGAATTTTCCAAGCTGTTTAAAGGCACAGTCAACTTAGTGTATGTAAACTTCTGACCCACTGGAATTGTGATACAGTGAATTATAAGTGAAATAATCTGTCTGTAAACAATTGTTAGAAAAATTACTTGTGTCATGCACAAAGTAGATGTCCTAACCGACTTGCCAAAACTATAGTTTGTTAAAAAGTGGTTGAAAAACGAGTTTTAATGACTCCAACCTAAGTGTATGTAAACTTCCGACTTCAACTGTATGTACATTCCCCATGCGTTAAGAGCTAAATTAACACAATAAAATGGAAACGTAATTTAAATAATAGCCCGCTAACGTTATAGTGAAAAATAAATGTCCTGGTATTGCCTGTTGAAACAATTCCCTTGACCAAATGAATGGACACTATTGATGCAATTAAAATTCCCACTGTGTCTAGTCAATTGGCATAAGCACATTTCACACATAGGCCATTGGGATGTCAAGAGAGCTCGCTACTGGTGGCAATTACTATTGGCATACTGTTCATTATAGCAGATTAATTCATATACAGTACACTGGGAGAAAAGTGGAGGATAAAGGTAAATGTGTGTTCATTAGGCATTGACACTTTCGAAAAAACATTGAACTTTAGACAATATTAGTAATAATAATAACATCAATGGGTTATTTTGTTTATAATTGTCTCTGATACTTTTGGATAATTTTCACTGAAATACAAGAACCCCCGTCACTGAGGAAAATAAATTAGAGACAGGGCGCAATGCATCACAGTTCATCAGAATCAATGGAACAACAGCTAAATCTATAGTTAAAATATCAAAGTGTGTTTTTGATAAGTTAGATATTCTGTATCTTAAAGTGGCAATCTGCAGTTCGAACAATAACAGCGAGACCACCAGCCACTGATTTGGTAAACAGCTGAGGGATGGGGGTGGAGAAATGTAACCACTCTCAAATTCATAGATAGATCTATGGATACAAGGACTGACCATACATGACATCAAAACTATAGATTTAACCATGTCTTGAGGCTATACAGTGTTTGTTTATATTTACATTGTTTACAAACAAAGTAATAAAACAGGCTTATATTTTGGGTTCTGATGGGGTACGACAGTTGAACTAAGCTCATGAAGTATTTATAAGTTATATTCATCAAGAGGTATTGGTTATATATATCAATAATTTATAAGTCCAAAAATGGATGCACCAATCACAGATTGCCCCTTTAAGAGAAACAAAAGGACTGATGTGTGTAAAGATCAGTGTATTATTCTGATCGCCACATACCATCTGAAAGAGCTTCTGTGCCCTCTTGTGGAGAAGAAAAAAAAAACCATCTCACTCACTGGAAAGTGTCTTGGCAAAAGGACTGTAAACTACATCAGCTTTACCAAGTTGACAATAGGTATTTTGTGACAGTAGGCCTATATGTTTTGCATTTGACTAGTCCATTCTTACGTGGCAAAAGTTGTTTCTCTCGAATGACTTCAATGTGATAGCCAGAGTTTTGCCCTTTATTCTACCCTGTATGTTTTCCTAGAGTTTTGCCCTTTATTCTACCCTGTATGTTTTCCTAGAGTTTTGCCCTTTATTCTACCCTGTATGTTTTCCTAGAGTTTTGCCCTTTATTCTACCCTGTATGTTTTCCTTCTTGTTTTGTTCCTTCTTGGGTACAAACTTGACAGTGGTGCAGAACCCCTGGACAAAAGTAATATATATATATTAAAATGTCATTAAGGGTGGGAAGCTAAGTGCTGAGAAAGTCTGCAACCTCTCCAGTTCATAAAGTCTGAAGTCTTGACCATTATAAATCTGAAAACAACAACACTGTTTCACAACCAACTCTAGTGATATACTCACTCCATTTACAAAGCCATAACTTTAGGAAAGAGGAATGATTTTAATATAAAGACAATTAACAATTTTATGTTTGTTTAATTTCCCTCGTGCTGTCGTTATCTTCCCTCAAACTGGATAAAAAGCTTCTACTTGTGCTAATTTACACAGAGAGGAAGAGGAAATGCATTTGTTTCCAGGGCCATTATGTAGTGAGCCATGCAATTGCTCGCCACAAATGGCCGTCATTCATTACAGTTAACAATGACATCCAATTCAGCTCGGTTAATGAACTTCAATACAATCATGTTGGGTAATCATGTTGGGAATGATTTGTTCAGTCTAAGTATATCATTTTGGAGGTTAATGTTGATGAATGCCTGCTTTTAAAGGGATACAATTAAGCTTTGGCTTGCAGGGGGAAGATAGAGAAGCACTGTCAGTACTGGACTAAAAATACTGTGGTCAATACCCCCACCTACTGGTGAAGGAATGATGGTGCACTTGCTAACTATCAAGGCATAAATACAGTAAGTGAATTACACATACACAGACACACACACAGTCGTAAACTCACCGATGCCAGCGTTGCCCCCGGTGATGAGGACCACCCTGTCTGAGAGGTCGCGACCCTGCAGGATCTCCAGGGCTGCTGTGTTCCCATCATAACGCTTCGGCTTCACCAGCACATCCTCCACCGTGAATGCCTGCCGTGGGTCAAAGTAGGTATTCCTCTTGTTAATGTGACTGTTAGGGAAGGGGGAAAGGGAGAGGCGAGCGTGTTTCATGTGGAGTACGTTTCATGTTGTATGAACTTGCGATAACTATTAAGCTAAGTGGTTGTAAGGATGCTCTGAGAGGTCCCTCTCTACCGAAACAAGGCCTCATGAACAGTCTCAGGCAGGCAGTGGGACATAGATAGGCTGCTCACAGCCATGGGTCTACAGACTTTACACCAGTTTCCACTGATATTTACCTGGTATTAAATAGGAAATACACTAACAATTGCTACTTTCTGGTACATTCTTATATGAAATGGTGCTCATTTGAATGAATCCCAAAGAAACAAACAAGTAATTAGGTTGTCACTGTGTTAATTACACAGTGACAACCTAATTACTTGTTTGTTACCTTGTAATTTATTAGTAAATGCCTGGTAAATGTATGTACTGTCAAATAATGTGCTTCTTTTCTTTTTTTACTGCCACCCCTTAGCTTGCTAGTTGTTCAGGATATCCGGAAAAGAGGACTGACTTACTCTACATAGAAGATCTGTCCTTTATCATCTGTATTCTGCTCCCATCCATATGGTAGATCTGTGGAGAAGAAAACCCTCCTGTTAAGACTCCCCAAGCCATTCAGAAGCTAGATTCATACCATTAACTCAATATCTCTGAATGGTCTGTTACTGAATACCATCCTAACATAAGGATAACTCTACAATCGCAGAATGATATGTATCACTGTTTTGACCTCTCACTATGAATATTCAAGTGCACCCAGTGCCATAAGAAAAATCTGGTGAGTCATGTGCACATTAGGTTGGGTATAGGGATGCAAATATCGGTCAATTTTGCCACCGACTAACTGATCCTCATTAACCGGTCAACAAATGGTTAAATTTTTTCCAAACAGTAAAATGACTTGACCAACAGAAAATACTATCAGAGATCTGCATATAATGACGAGATGCTTATGTTTCCGCCCTAACAATGGGAGTTGTCCCAAGGCGAGAATGCAGGCGATAAGCGTAGGCCAAAAATAAGCCCATAGGAACGCATTGTACTTATTTAGGCGAGAGTGAAACCTCTCTCTTCGCCTCTTCCTCTCTGATTATATGCATGCATATAAGGACCGGGCATTTTCTTTAAGAGTTTAATGGAAACATGCAACAATAGCAAGCCTATCGTCTGACAGTCAAACGGCTATAACCTATTATTGAACATGCAACTCCTGTAATGAAGCAGCTAATAAAACGTTATTTTCAAACTTTTGCCCAAATGCAATTCGCGGAAAACACAGTTCTAAACTGCGCACCTAATGCGAGCAGTACCATATGTGACAGAGATGAAAATCTCCGTTAGAAACTTAGAAAGAGGGGGAATCTAATAGCAGATACTATGATGGGTTGCTAATATGACAAGGACTGTGCCTTTGGCTTCTGGACTACGAAATAAAGTTGATATGAAAACCAATAGAACAGGAGAGAAATGCTGGTTAATGGCATGAGGAAGTCTTTATAAAATAATTGCCTCCACGTTTCTATGGATGGATTTTCGCAAGGCTACTTTGAAGCAAGGTAAGACGTTCAGGTTTCAAACAATTATACTGCCTCAAGCTCACATTGCAAAGTGGTGGGGGACGCGCTGATAGTCAACCGTAGGCAGGCTACAGCATATGCATCCGAATGGCGAATAGGAGGCACGCTTTACGAGTTGAGATTGAAAAATACAAATAGTTCATTTTTAATCTTGGCATTTAGAATTGTTATTTGTTGCGTAATGACTGGGTTTACGAAAGTAGGTTTCACTCCAGTAGCCTACAGGCTTTTTGAGGAGTTACTCTCGCGCTGTCTGACAGATGGTAGGCTATTCCCCTCCTCAAACTATGCTCTGTATGCTGTGCGCGTGTGATAAATAAAATGCATCACGACTAAAGAAAATACACACGGGCCAATTTCATTCTACACAATTATGCAAATTAATCTATAGACCCGATAAGCCTTACCGTTAAATGTATTTTCGGTTGCTAACAGATTAATGGTTAACCGTTAACATCCCTAGTTGGGTCCAATGTGCACAAGTAATGACAATTACACACACACACTTGCAAAAAGGCCTATTGAATGGGGGAAGGTGAGATGTAACAGGTGGGTGGGAGAAAGAGAAAAGGAGGAAATGGGGTCAGACTGGACAGTAACCCAAACGTCCAGCACAGCGCCTCTTCTTCCCTGTCTTGGGATGATCCCACTGAGTCTTCATTTCCTCATGACTGTGTAGAGAGGGAGAGGTGTAGAGGGGGGAGAGAGAATCCATCAAACTAGCTAGCTAACTATTACTGTTAGTAACTAACTGCATCAAATATAAGCTGCTCTGCCCTATTGTGGGCAATATTGCATAGATAAGGTAATAGCCGAAAGGCTAGTATGTTCAAAGACTGGTTTATGGCAAGGATAACACTGCCATAAAGGCAAGCAGCGCTTGTAGAAATAGAATGATCCATTGAAACTATGCGCAATAGTTCATTTTCGCTTACTTTGCATAGTAAACCCATCCATCCTTCGTAGATTTCTCTTCCCATCCTGGAGGCAGCTCATCCTCGCTGTCTGTATCATCCATACCAGCATACTTTAAAGCTGCCATAGCCCGTGTTTCTTACGAATACAGAGATATAGCAAAATCACAAATTACAATCTATATTTTGCAGAAGCGAAGGAGCCCTGAAAACCGAAATTCACGTTATTATTATTATTATAATCCTGCCTCAGCACTTCCGCAATAATACGGTGACGATTCTGATGTCTACGAAGTGTTGTCTGGGTATTGAAGTCCTGCAAGAGTAAATTGAGGGGATTCGATTATCTGCCCCGGGTTACCCAGTAGTGAGGAGTTTCCAGCGGGTGAAAAGTGATTGCATTCGTTTTGGAATTGGCTGCCTCCCTCGGGGTGAGCCAAGTGACCCATTCAAAGCCCACGGCGAAGTCGGCTCAAAACAAAAGCATATTGTTTTTAAACGTGTGCATGTTTTTCTCTGACAAAACAAACACTGATTCAAAGGGGTGTGGCCAATTTCAAAACTCTTCTGCGGAAGGATACAGATGAGTATCCTCAATGAAAGGTGGCTATCGAGGAGAGGACACTTCCGTTTGCCTACTAATGAATTGACACACTCACCGACCACTCATCGGTTTCCGGGTCACGTAGGACAGAGGACAGTCTTTTGTCAAACCAGAGTCTCCCATAACATGCACAGTTTGAGCTACTCCAGGAAGTGACGTTGCAGGCTAGCTCAGTGCTGCCACCTCTCATTGAGTGACTCAAGTGAAAGGCCGACCGGGTTACTGCAGGCTGCCATTAGCAACTCAATTAATTAGCCTTATAACTTCTTCTGCGTGCGATAAATAAATAAAAATCAGTACAAAAACATACATATGGTGTATTAGAAGCAATTATTGGTACCATGATTGAGTTCTAAAAATGTTTTATTTACACAAAGATTGACCACAAAGATTGCAATTTTTCCATTCACTGTAATGGGGACTCTGCGTTCTGCTAACAATGCCTGCAGTACCGCGGTCGGCCTTGAACTTCCATGGCTTCAATGAGACGAGGCAGTTGTTCTCCCCTGGTTTAAACTAGAGATATGTTTTTTTATATGGGCTGCGTCTCAATCCACCGCATCCATTCGGAAAGCTTCCACTTTCAATGAGCGGGACACTATCCCGGACTCTTATAAGAAATCCTGCAACGCCCTGCAACAAACCATTAAACAGGCAAAGCGTCAATACAGGACTAAGATCGAATCCTACTACACTGGCTCTGACGCTTGTTGGATGTCGCAGGGCTTGCAAACTATCACGGATTACAAAAGGAAAACCAGCCGTGAGCTGCCCAGTGACGCGAGCATACCAGACGAGCTAAATGCCTTCTATGCTTGCTTCGAGGCAAGCAACTGAACCATGCTTGAGAGCACCAGCTGTTCCGGAAGACTGTAGCTGATGTGAGTAAGACCATTAAACAGGTTAACATTCACAAGACCGCAGGGACAGACGGATTACCAGGATGTGTACTCAGAGCACGCGCTAACCAACTGTCTTCACTGGTCATTTTTAACCTCTCCCTGACCCAGTCTGTAATACCTACATGTTTAAAGCAGACCACCATAGTCCCTGTGCCAAGAATGCCAAGGTAACCTGTGTAAATGACGATTGCCCTGTAGGACTCATACGTAGCCATGAAATGCTTTGAAAGGCTGGTCATGGCTCACATCAACATCATCATGCCAGACACACTGGACCCACTCCAATTCGCATACCGCCCCAACAGATCCACAGATCTCTATTGCACTCCACACTGCCCTTTCCCACTTGGACAAAAGGAACACCAACGTGAGAATGCTGTTCTTTGACTACAGCTCAGCTTTCAATACCATAGTGCCCTCCAAGCTCCAAAATGTTCCAAGACTCCAGCCAGCCAAGTCATAACTGTTCTCTCTGCTACTGCATGGCAAACCGTACCGATGCACCAACTCTGGAACCAGCAGGACCCTGAACAGCTTCTACCCCCAAGCCATAAGACTGCAAAATAGTTAGTCCAGGTAGCTATTTAGTTAACTATTTAACTATCTGCATTGACCCTTTTTGCACTAACTTTTTTGACTCATCACATATGATGCTGCTACCGTTTACTATCTGTCACTTTAATCCTAGTTATATGTACATACAGTATCTACCTCAATTACCTCGTACCCCTGCACATCTACTCGGTACTGGTACCCCTTGTACACTGAGTGTAACAAATATTAGGAACACCTGCTCTGTCCATGACAGACTGACCAGGTGAATCCAGGTGATCCCTTATTGATGTCACTTGTTAAATCCACTTCAATCAGTGTAGATGAAGGGGAGAAGACAGGCTAAATAATGATTTTTAAGCATTAAGACAACTGAGACATGGATTGTGTATGTGTGCTATTCAGAGGGTGAATGAGCAAGACAAACAATTTAAGTGCCTTTGAACGGGGTATGGTAGTAGGTGCCAGACACACTGGTTTGTGTCAAGAACTGAAACGCTGCTGGGTTTTTCACACTCAACAGTTTCCCGTGTGTATCAAGAATGGTCCACCACCCAAAGGACATCCAGCCAACTTGACACAACTGGGGGAAGCATTGGAGTCAACATGGGCCAGCATCCCCGTGGAACGCTTTCGACACCTTGTAGAGTCCATGCCCGGATGAAATGAGTCTGTTCTGAGGGCAAAAGGGGGTGCAACTCAATATTAGGAAGGTGTTTTGTACAGCTAAGCTATCGTTACTCCTTGTGTATCTATTATTACTTTTCTATTATTTCTCTATTTTCTTTCTCTGCATTGTTGGGAAGCGCCCGTAAGTAAGCATTTCACTGTTAGTCCACACCTGTTGTTTACGCAGCATGTGACAAATACAATTTGATTTGATTAGATCTGCCGATGTCGGCCTTCCACATCTCCAGAGCTACAGTGGTGTTTGTCAGACCAGGAGGCATCCCGAAAATCTGTATTTGTTTTGCGCTACGCCTCCCACAAGCCTCACGAGACTTGTTTGAAGGTAACCTGGTACCAGTTAAACAAAATTAATGGAAGTATGGAAGTACTTTAGTGCCAACAAAAAAGGGGTTAAATCTGGGATTAAAATGTTTTGTCACTGTCCCAATACTTTTGGAGCAGTGAATTTCAAACACAGATTCAACCACAAAGACCAGGGAGGTTTTACAATGCCTTGCAAAGAACGGCACCTATTGGTAGATGGGTTTAAAAAAAGCAGACATTGAATATCCCTTTGAGCATGGTGAAGTTATTAATTACACTTTGGATGGTGTATCTGTTAAAACTGCCAGCTTCAGTCAGCTGAGTCTAGCCATCCCTTCTGGTTAGTTCTAGTCGGACAGCTTAGTCTCCCCCACTTTTTTTAGTGTCTTATTGGTCAGGGTCATGCCAAATACTTATCACCACATCTCGTTCAGCCTATCAGTGGCCTTGATTCCTGGGACTTCAGTTTGTCTATGACCCCAGCACGTTGTGTGATCAGAAACGTGCTTTCCCCATCCTGATGAGCACTTCCATAGTTTCCCTCCTGCTGAACTTTTCCTCCTGTGGACTGAGTCCCTGTATGTCTGATGTTTAATTGTGCGTGCATCTAAACGTAAGTGCTTTGAGATCTGTGTCATTATGTGCCGCTAAGTTTTGTGGTTTATTGTGTACAATTACCGTGTGTTGAGCTTGTTAGCTAGCTCACGCTCCCGCTAGCGTTCATACTATTGTAAGCATTTTGCATTGGAATGAATGAGCATTTTAGCATGACTGTTAGCTATTAACCGTTTATTAGCATTGCTCATTTATGGTGCTAGGCTGTTTTCTATTATATATATATATCACTCATGCTCATTGTATTTATATTATGTATACATTTCAACATTACTGTAATTGTCACGAGCGTCAGGAACAGATGAGGACCAAGGCGCAGCGTTGCAGGCAAACATACTCTTTATTGAGCGAAACACGATCAAAACAACAAAGACGGTAACGTGACAGTTCACGGTCAAACACAACCAACTTGAAACAAGAACCCACAAAAACAAAGGAAAAACCGACAGTTTAAATATGGCTCCCAATCAGAGACAACCAGCAAACAGCTGACACTCGTTGCCTCTGATTGGGAGTCACTCAGGCCAACATAGAAATAGAGTACATAGATCTACACACCCTGGCTCAACATAACCGTGTCCCCAGAGCCAGGGCGTGACAGTACCCCCCCCTAAAGGCGCGGACTCCGACTGCGCCAACTAAATACCACAGGGGAGGGACCGGGTGGGCACTCCGCCTTGGCGGCGGATCCGGCTCCGGGCCTGATCCCCACTCCCTCTCCAACCCCCCAAAGTACCCCTGGTCCGGTCTGGCCCCCGCTGGCCGGAGCCGGACTGACGACACGCACCCCTGGCTTGGTGCGTGGAGCAGGAACGGACCGGACCGGGCTGACGATGCGCACCCCTGGCTTGGTGCGTGGAGTAGCAACTGGCCGGACCGGGCTGACGATACACACCCCTGGCTTGGTGCGTGGAGCAGGAATGGACCGGACCGGGCTGACGATGCGCACCCCTGGCTTGGTGCGTGGAGTAGCAACTGGCCGGACCGGGCTGACGATACGCACCCCTGGCTTGGTGCGTGGAGCAGGAATGGACCGGACCGGGCTGACGATGCGCACCCCTGGCCTGGTGCGTGGAGGAGGAACGGGCCGAGCCGGGCTGACGATACGCACCCCTGGCTTGGTGCGGGGAACAGGCACGGGCCGTGCTGGACTGACGACGCACACCACTGGCTTGGTGTGGAGAGCAGGAGCGGGCCGGACAGGGCTGACGAAACGCACCACAGACTTGGTGCGGGGAGCAGGAATGGGCCGGACTGGGCTGGCGACGCGCACCACAGACTTGGTGCGGAGAGCAGGAACGGGCCGGACAGGGCTGACGAAACGCACCACAGACTTGGTGCGGGGAGCAGGAACGGGCCGGACAGGGCTGACGAAACGCACCACAGACTTGGTGCGGGGAGCAGGAACAGACCGGACCGTACTGGGGACACACACCACTGGCCCTACACCGGGATCTGGAACGGGCCGGACCGGACTGGTAACACACCCCAGTACCTCTCGCCGTGCCTCTCCACCTTCCATCCCCTCTTCGACCAGTGGCCCCCGTAACCTGGCGGCCTCCTCTGCCAACCCGTTGGACCGCTCTATCGCGGCCTCCTGCTGCCCCGACGTCGTGAGCCCCCCTAAACATATTCTGGGGTTCTTTCCTACCCGTGGACCAGGTCTCCATGTCTCTAGCCAGACACTCACTCCACTGCTTCAAAGTCCAACCTTTCTGCTCCTCACTTGGCTTGGCCCAGTCGAGACTCCTACTCCACTGATCCCAGGTCCATCCTCTCTCCTCTTCACGCTGCTTGGTCCTGTCTTGGTGGGTTCTTCTGTCACGAGCGTCAGGAACAGATGAGGACCAAGGCGCAGCGTTGCAGGCAAACATACTCTTTATTGAGCGAAACACGATCAAAACAACAAAGACGGTAACGTGACAGTTCACGGTCAAACACAACCAACTTGAAACAAGAACCCACAAAAACAAAGGAAAAACCGACAGTTTAAATATGGCTCCCAATCAGAGACAACCAGCAAACAGCTGACACTCGTTGCCTCTGATTGGGAGTCACTCAGGCCAACATAGAAATAGAGTACATAGATCTACACACCCTGGCTCAACGTAACCGTGTCCCCAGAGCCAGGGCGTGACAGTAATGTTTATTTCAGCACATTTGCCTGAGTTTCATGTGTACATCCAATAGGCTTTTTAGTCTTTTGCCATGTGACTAGGCCTTATGCCTGCTGTAGTGTATAGCCCTTGCTGTTATATACTTACCTGTGCTAGCTTATACAGCCATGTCATTCATATTATAGCAGTGCTATAGCCTAAGTTTTCTTTCCTTTCAGAACCATAGTCAATGTCAGTTCTCACAGGACATGATTCTCAGTTATCTGAACCATGAGTGGTCAGATGTCCACATTCACACACACATCTTCTTCCATTAAACTCCCCTCACCTGGACATCCACCTTATTCTTACCGGACATTCTGTAGTGGTTGCTACCGGCCTTAAGCCAGCACCTAAGGTTTGTTATTATATTCATGGTCCTTCGATTCTCTACAACCTGACCCCTATTTTTCAGTATCAATACACCCAGTCACTACAAAGATACAGGCAGGAAACTGCTCAGGGATTTCGTAAGGCCAGTTACAGAGTTTAATGGCTGTGAAAGGAGAAAACTGAGGATGGATCAACAACATTGTAGTTACTCCACAATACTAACCTAATTGACAGTGAAAAGAAGGAAGCCTGTACAGAATAAAAAATATTCCAAACATGCATTCTGTTTGCAATAAGGCACTAAAGTAAAACGGGAAAAAATGTGGCAAAGAAATGAACTTTATGTCCTGAATACAAAGCGTTATATTTGGAGCAAATACAACACATCACAGATTACCGCTGTTCATATTTTCAAGCATGGTGGTGGCTGCATCATGTTATGGGTATGCTTGTCATTGGCAAGGACTAGGGAGTTTGTTATGATAAAAATAAATGGAATAGAGCTAAGCACAGGCAAAATCCTAGAGGAATATCTGGTTCAGTCTTCTTTCCAAAATGGCTGTTTAGCGATGATCAACACCCAACATTAGAGTTTGAATAATTTTTTTAAGAATAATGTGCAAATATTGTATAATCCAGGTGTGCAAAGCTCTTAGAGACTTACCCAGAAAGACTCACAGCTGTAATCGCTGCCAAAAGTGATTCTAACATGTATTGACTCAGCGGGTTGAATACTTACAGTATATAATCAAGATACTTTTGGTCACGTAGTGTATGTGGACACCTGCTTGTCGAAAATCACATTCCAAAATCATGGGCGTTAATATGGAGTTGGTCCCCCCTTTGCTGCTATAATATCCTACACTTTTCTGGGAAGGATTTCCACTAGATGTTGGAACATTGCTGCAGGGACTTGCTACCATTCAGCCACGAGCATTAGTGAGTTCGGGCACTGATGTTGGGCGATTAGGCCTGGCTCGCAGTCGGAGTTCCAATTCATCCCAAAGGTATTCGATGGAATTGAGGTCAGGGCTCTGTGCAGGCCAGTCAATTTCTTCCACACTGATCTCGACAAACCATTTCTGTATGGACCTCGCTTTGTGCACGGGGGCATTGTCATGCTGAAACAGGAAAGGGCCTTCCCCAAACTGTTGCCACGAAGTTGAAAGCACAGAATCGTCTAGAATGTCATTGTATGCTGAAGCGTTAAGATTTCCCTTCACTGGAACTAAGGGGCCTAGCCGGAACAATGAAAACCAGCCCCAGACCATTATTCCTCCTACACCAAACTTTACAGTTGGCACTATGCATTCAGGCAGGTAGCGTTCTCCTGGCATCCGCCAAACCCAGATTCATCTGCCAGATGGGGAAGCGTGATTCATCACTCCAGAGAACGCGTTTCCACTGCTGCAGAATCCAATGGCGGTGAGCTTTACACCACCCCAGCTGACGCTTGGCATTGCGCATGGTGATCTTAGGCTTGTGTTCGGCTCGGCCAGGGAAACCCATTTCATGAAGCTCCCGACAAACAGTTCTGGTTCTGACGTTTCTTCCAGAGTCAGTTTGGAACTCAGTAGGGAGTGTTGCAACCGATGACAGACAATTTTTACGTGCTTCAGCACTCGGCAGTCCCGTTCTGTGAGCTTGTGTGGCCTACCACTTCGCGGCTGAGCCGTTGTTGCTCATGGATGTTTCCACTTCACAATAAAAGCACTTACAGTTGACCGGGTCAGCTCTCGCAGGGCAGAAATGTTGCGAACTAACTCGTTGGAAAGGTGGCATCCTATCACAGTGCCACGCTGAAAGTCACTGAGCTCTTCAGTAAGGCCATTCTTCTGCCAATGTTTGTCTATGGACATTGCATGGTGTGTGCTCTATTTTATTCACCTGTCAGCAATGGGGGTGGCTGAAATAGCCGATCCACTAATTTGAAGGCGTGTCCACATACTTTTGCAAATATAGTGTATATTATTATTTTTTCTTTTCTTTTTTTACAAATGTTCGTTGACAAAAAATGAAAATTCAATCCATTTTAATCCCATTTTGTAACACAACAAAATGTGGAAAAAGTCAAGGGGTGTGAATAATTTCTGAAGGCACTACTACGGTCTACTACTCAATTGGGAGGGCATGAACGGCAACAACACTGGGACACAGTGCCCTTCGCTCCCGCTTGCCAAGCACTACTGTTCGGCAACAGCGTGGGAAGGAGTTACCAAGTAGCCAGTATCAGGGTGACAGTCACAGTAAGCACACGCATACAACGCATAAAGCAATAGTACACCAATCATCAGTGTTTTAATAAAAAATAAACCATTGTCAGTTTTATACAATTATTTGTGTAAAACTAACAGTGAAATACGACTGACTCATTCGCTGGCTTCAAAACAGAAGTCCAAACTCTTGAGATATGGTAGCTCTATGTACTGTATAGTGATTGGTCCTTCACGAGGGACCCATCACCATACCGTACATTTGGCTCCTTGATTTGCATATTGTTACTACTGTAAATAAGTAACAAAATCATTCTCTAAACATGGTAAATCCTCACTGCAGAACAATAAATTGTGGGGAGAGCACGTCATTCAATCGTATTCTTTTTTGCAGACAATCTAATCATTTGGCCAGGTAAAAATTGATTTGAACATGCATATCACGATCTGACATAATGGTAACCTACTTTTTGGGCTTTACACTAGAGATTTCCAATTTTTTCATGGTTCTTGGTCGATTTTAAAGGGTAGGACGCATGAGTTTTTACTCACCAAGTTAATAACACAGTGTGATCAAAGACTTTGTAACTTAGTTGTAGTCATGATCTGGTTAATGTTTTTGGGTTATTACATATTTATTCATTCTTAAAAGTCAAAGCCGTTGGAGGGGGGGTTCAAAGCTGACATGGAATTGTTTTAAGATGGTCATACGATGGATCATTTAGCTATTTGATTTAGAATTGTAGGACCCCTTCAGGTATAAAGAAATATAAAAACATTATAAAATATTGAATTTGGCCTTTACTACTATAACCCAGAGAAATACATTGAATAACACATTCATAAATGGCACAAAAAAAATAAGAAATCATAAGAAACAAGGTTTGGAAGTGTTTGTCCTATATCTAGGAGATACAGTCCATTCGGAAAGTATTCAGACCCCTTTACTTTTTCCAAATTTTGATGCTTGGCATTCAGGCCAAAGAGTTCAATCTTGGTTTCATCAGACCAGAGAATCTTGTTTCTCATGGTCTGAGAGCCTTTAGGCGAACTCCAAGCGGGTTTGTCATGTGCCTTTTACTGAGGAGTGGCTTCCGTCTGGTTGGTGGAGTGCTGTAGAGATGATTGTCCTTCTGGAAGTTTCTCCCATCTCAACAGAGGAACTCTGTCAGAGTGACAATCGGGGTCTTGGCCACCTCCCTGACAAGGCCCTTCTCCCCCGATTGCTCAGTTTGGCTGGGCGGCCAGCTCTAGGAAGAGTCTTGGTGGTTCCAAACTTCTTCCATTTAAGAATGATGGAGGCCACTGTGTTCTTGGGGACCTTCAATGCTGCAGTAATGTTTTGGGACCCTTCCCCAGATCTGTGCCTTGACACAATACTGTCTCGGAGCTCTACGGACAATTCCTTCGACCTCATGGCTTGGTTTTTGCTCTGACATGCACTGTCAACTGTGGGACCTTATATAGACAGGTGTGTGCCTTTCCAAATCATGTCCAATCAATTGAATTTACCACAGGTGGAATCCAATCAAGTTGTAGAAACATGAAAGGATGATGAATGGAAACAGGATGCACCTGAGCCCAATTTCGAGTTTCGTAGCAAAGGGTCTGAATACTTGCGTAAATAAGGTATTTCAGTTTATTTTATTTTATACATTTGCAAACATTTCTAAAAACCTGTTTTCGCTTTGTCATTATGGGGTATTGTGTGTAGATTGATTAGGGGGAAAAAAATATTCAATCCATTTTAGAATAAGGCTGTAACGTAACAAAATGTGGAAAAGGGGAAGGGGTCTGAATACTTTTCGAATGCACTGTATTTGAAGTTAAAATCTGTTGGAATTTACATTATAGGGAATAGGCTGGCTTGCCAAGTCCTCCATATTACAGCACATCCCGAAAGACTCCCTAGAAAGGCAGGAACCTAGGAAGAAACCTAGAGAGGAACCAGGCTCTGAGGGGTGGTCAGTCCTCTTCTGGCTGTGCCGGGTGGAGATTATAAGAGTACATGGCCATTTAAGGCCAGATTGTTCTTCAAGATGTTCAAACGTTCATAGATGTCCAGCAGGGTCAAATAATAATCACAGTGGTTGTAGAGGGTGCAACAGGTCAGTACCTCAGGATTAAATGTCAGTTGGCTTTTCATAGCCGAGCATTCCGAGGTCAAGACAGCAGGTGCGGTAGAGAGAGAGAGAGGCCGGGACAAGGTAGCACGTCCGGTCAGGGTTCCCTAGCCGCAGGCAGAACAGTTGAAACTGGAGCAGCAGCACGGCCAGGTGGACTGGAGACAGCCAGGAGTCATCAGGCCAGGTAATCCTGAGGCATGATCCTAGGGCTCAGGTCCTCCGGGGGGGGGGAGAGAGAATTAGGATCAAACTTAAATTCACACAGGACACCAGATAAGACAGGATAATTACACCAGATATAACAGACTGACCCTAGCCCCCCAGCACATAGACTATTGCAGCATAGATACTGGAGACTGAGACAGGGGTGGGTCGGGGGACACTGTGGCCCCGTCCGACGATACCCCCGGACAGGGCCAACCAGGAAGGATATAACCCCACCCACTTTGCCAAAGCACAGCCCCCACACCACTAGAGGGATATCAACAGACCACCAACTTACTACCCTAAGACAAAGCTGAGTATAGGCCACGAAGATCTCCTCCACTGCACAAGCCCGAGGGGGCGCAAAACTGGACAGGAAGATCACGTCTGTGACTCAACCCACTCAAGTAACATACCCCTCCTAGGGACAGCATGGAAGAGCACTAGTAATCCAGTGACTCAGCTCCCGTAATAGGGTCAGAGGCCAGCCAGGCAGAGACTGCAAGGGCAGTTCGTCGCTCCAGTGCCTTGCCATTCACCTTTGCACCCCTGGGCCAGACTACACTCAATCATAGGACCTACTGAAGAGATGAGTCTTCAGTAAAGACTTAAAGGCTGAGACCGAGTCTGCATCTCTCACATGGATAGGCAGACCATTCCATAAAAATTGAGCTCTATAGGAGAAAGCCTTGCCTCCAGCTGTTTGCTTAGAAATTCTATGGAGAATAAGGAGGCCTGCGTCTTGTGACCGTAGAGTACATGTAGGTATGTACGGCAGGACCAAATCGGAGAGATAGGTAGGAGCAAGCACATGTAATGCTTTGTAGGTTAGCAGTAAAACCTTGAAATCAGCCCTAGCTTTAACAGGAAGCCAATTTAGAGAGGCTAACACTGGAGTAATATGATCCATTTTTTTGATTCTAGTCAGGATTCTAGCAGCTGTGTTTAGCACTAACTGAAGTTTATTTAGTGCTTTATCCAGGTGGCTGGAGAGTAGAGCATTGTAGTAGCCTAATCTAGAAGTGACAATAGCATGGATTTGCTATTCTGCATCATTTTTTGACAACACGTTTCTGATTTTTGCAATGTTACGAAGATGGAAAAAAGCTGTCCTTGAAATATTATTGATATGTTAGTCAAAAGAGAGATCAGGGTCCAGAGTAACGCCGAGGTCCTTCACAGTTTTATATGAGACGACTGTACAACCATCAAGATCAACTGTCAGATCCAACAGCAGATCTCTTTGTT
The DNA here is from genome assembly GCF_020615455.1 of Coregonus clupeaformis. NCBI lineage: Eukaryota > Metazoa > Chordata > Actinopteri > Salmoniformes > Salmonidae > Coregonus > Coregonus clupeaformis. The sequence goes on from NC_059202.1 coordinate 8,479,013, forward strand.
TCTTGGGACCTAGAACTAGAATCTCTGTTTTGTCAGAGTTTAAAGGTAAAACATTTGCCGCCATCCACTTCCTTATGTCTGAAACACAGGCTTCCAGGGTAGCCAATTTTGGGGCTTCACCATGTTTCATCGTAATGTACAGCTGTGTGTCATCCGCATAGCAGTGTTTCCAAATGACATCACCACGAGGTAGAATATATATTGAAAACAGTAGTGGTCCTAAAACGGAACCTTGAGGAACGCCAAAACGTACAATTGATTTGTCAGAGGACAAACCATCCACAGAGATGAACTGATATCTTTCCGACAGATAAGATCTAAACCAGGCAAGAACTTGTCCGTGTAGACCAATTAGGGTGTCTAATCTCTCCAAAAGAATGTGGTGATCGATGGTGTCAAAAGCAGCACTAATGTTTAGGAACACAAGGACAGATGCAGAGCCTTGGTCTGATGCCATTAAAAGGTAATTTACCACCTTCACGAGTGCAGTCTCAGTGCTATGATGGGGTCTAAAACCAGACTGAAGCATTTCGTATACATTATTTGTCTTCAGGAAGGCAGTGAGTTGCTGTGCAACAGCTTTTTCTAAAAATGTTGAGAGGAATGGGAGATTCGATATAGTCCGATAGTTTTTTACATTTTCCAGGTCAAGGTTTGGCTTTTTCAAGAGAGGCTTTATTACTGCCACTTTTAGTGAGTTTGGTACACATCCAGTGGATAGGGAGCCATTTATTATGTTCAACATAGGAGGGCCAAGCACAGGAAGTAGCTCTTTCAGTAGTTTAGTTGGAATAGGGTCCAGTATGCAGCTTGACGGTTTAGAGGCCATGACTATTTTCATGAATGTGTCAAGAGATACAGTATTTAAAAAAACCTGTGTCTCCATTGATCCTAGGTCCTGGCAGTTCTGTGCAGACTCAGGACAACTCAGTTTTGGAGAAATACACAGATTCAAAGTGGAGTCCGTAATTTGTTTTCTAATGATCATGACCTTTTCATCAAAGAAGTTCATGAATTTATCACTGCTGAAGTGAAAGCTATCCTCTCTTGTTGAATGCTGCTTTTTAGTTTGCTTTGCGACAGTATAAAAATAAATGTTGGATTGTTCTTATTCTCCTCAATTAGGTTGGAAAAATAGGATGATCGAGCAGCAGTGAGGGCTCTAAGATATTGCACGGTACTATCATTCCAAGCTAGTCAGAAGACTTCCAGTTTGGTGGAGCGCCATTTCCTTTCCAATTTTCTGGAATCTTGCTTCAGGGCTCGGGTATTTTCTGTATACCAGGGAGCAAATTTTTTGTGACAAGTGTTTTTTTGTTTTTAGGGGTGCGACTGCATCTAGGGTATTATGCAAGGTTAAATTAAGATCCTCAGTTTGGTGGTTAACCAATTTTTGTACTCCGACATCCTTGGGTAGGTGGAGGGAGTCTGGAAGGGCATCTAGGAATCTTTGGGTTGTCCGAGAATTTATAACAAGGCTTATGATGATCCTTGGTTGGGGTCTGAGCAGATTATTTGTTGCAATTGCAAACGTAATAAAATGGTGGTCCGATAGTCCAGGATTATGAGGAAAAACATTTAGATCCACAATATTTATTCCACTGGACAAAACTAGATCCAGGATATGACTGTGGCAATGAGTAGGTCCGGAGACATGTTGGACAAAACCCACTGAGTCGATGATGGCTCCGAAAGCCTTTTGGAGTGGGTCTGTGGACTTTTCCATGTGAATATTAAAGTCACCAAAAATTGGAATATTATCTGCCATGACTACAAAGTCTGATAGGAATTCAGGGAACTCCGTGAGGAACGATGTATACGGCCCAGGAGGCCTGTAAACAGTAGCTATAAAAAGTGATTGAGTAGGCTGCATAGATTTCATGACTAGAAGCTCAAAAGATGAAAACGCAGTCTTTTTTTTTGTTGTAAATTGAAATTTGCTGTCAGAAATGTTAGCAACACCTCTGCCTTTGCGGGATGCGCGGGGGATATGGTCACTAGTGTAACCAGGAGGAGAGGCCTCATTTAACACAGTAAATTCATCAGGCTTGAGCCATGTTTCAGTCAGGCCAATCACATCAAGATTATGATCAGTGATTAGTTCATTGACTATGACTGCCTTGGAAGTGAGGGATCTAACATTAAGTAACCCTATTTTGAGATGTGAGATATCACAATCTCTTTCAATAATGACAGGAATGGATGAGAACTTTATTCCAGTGAGAATGCTAAGGTGAACACCACCATGTTTTGTTTCGCTCCACCTAGATCGAGGCACAGACACGGTCTCAATGGGGATAGTTGAGCTGACTACACTGACTGTGCTAGTGGCAGACTCCACTAAGCTGGTAGGCTGGCTAACAGCCTGCTGCCTGGCCTGCATCCTATCTCATTGTGGAGCTAGAGCCCTGTCTATGTTGGTAGATAAGATGAGAGCACCCCTCCAACTAGGATGGAGTCCGTCACTCCTCAGCAGACCAGGCTTGGTCCTGTTTGTGGGTGAGTCCCAGAAAGAGGCCCAGTTATCTACAAATTATATATTGTAACATACTTCCATGTCGTTTTAATCAATAAACTATACTGAACAAAAATATAAACACAACATGCAACAATTTCAACGGTTTTACTGAGTTACAGTTCATATACGGAAATCAGTCAATTGAAATAAATTCATTAGGCCCTAATCTACCCACTGGGGAGCCAGGCCCAGCCAATCAGAATGAGTTTTTCCCTACAAAAGGGCTTTATTACAGACAGAAATACTCTGTTTCATCAGCTGTCCGGGTGGCTGGTCTCAGATGATCCCGCAGGTGAAGAAGCCGGATGTGGAGATCCTGGGCTGGCGTGGTTACACGTGGTCTGTGGTTGTGAGGCCGGTTGGACATAATGCCAAATTCTCTAAAACGACGTTGGTAGAGAAATTAACATTACATTCTCTGGCAACAGCTCTGGTGGACATTCCTGCAGTCAGCTTGCCAATTGCACTCTCCGTCAAAACATGAGATATCTGTGGCATTGTGTTGTGTGACAAAACTGCACATTTTAGAGTGGCCTTTTATTGTCCCCAGCACAAGGTGCTCCTGTGTAATGATCATGCTGTTTAATCAGCTTCTTGATATGCCACACCTGTCAGTTGGATTATCTTTGCAAAGGAGAAATGCTCACTAACAGTGATGTAAACAAATGTGTGCACAACATTTGAGAAAAATAAGCTTTTTGTGTGTATGGACAATTTCTGGGATCTTTTATTTCAGCTCATGAAACATGGGACCAACACTTCACATGTTGCATTTATATTTTTGTTCAGTAAACATCATACCTAAAAACACTTTGATTCTAAAGGTAAAAATGTTAGCATGAACAGATAGACTGTCGCATGGAATGTACGTCATGATTATCAGCCGAAGAGATGATTCCAATGGACTTTCTTCAGCTAGCTAACATTAGCTATTTAACCCTGCTTTTATAGCTAAAATGCCGAAACGATGTTGCGTACCATTTTGTTTGAACAATAGTAGGAGAAAATACCACCAAATTAAGTTTAAACTGCCCAAGGACCAGGTTAGACAAACCTCATGCTTTCAGGCTATACGCCGCGATGATGATGGAAAGCTGCGGTTTATCGACACGTGTGTGTTCGAAGCACTTAATTCACGGTAAGTTGCTAGCTAACACTTGTTTGTATCTAACTCGCTATGTGTATTGCCTGTGTAAACTTGGGGATTCTACCATGTAGGTGTAGATTTCGCCATAGGCTACTTTGGGCCATTTGGTAGGGTTGTCTGCACAGCTGGTCTCCGGTAAGTTGAAAGGACATATAGGCAAGCCAACAAGAATCAACTTGTATTTTCTAAATGACCGTTCAAGGGCTGGCAAAGACTGGAAGTAGTTACGCGACATATCTAAGACTAGTGAATTAGATCGAGACTAACTTCTCTCGCTAGCCAGCCATCTAACGTCAGTTAACCGGCGAAAAAGCTAGGGGTAAACAAACAGTGACATAAGTATTATGCGACAGCTTTACTAGCTTTATTGTCAGTGTTAGCAGGTTGGGTAACACAGAGTGGCAGAATAAGTATCATGCAAATAATTTGTTGTTGTGACAGCCAAGTATGTTAATGACACCTGATGCTGCTGAAAACGTTTATTGAAATAACAAAAAAGTGTCAGTAGTTTGCTCAGGATGATGCAAAAGTTAGGCTAATTACATGGGAGTAAAGGGAGTACCCTATGTCTGTACCCTTCTTGGGGGCGTGGTCACGTTAAGCCACGCCTCGCCGTGTGTATCTATACTCCGGTCGCCATATTGGGCTTCATCTACCCCCTTCTCAGTAGGAACTAGGAATTTCCGATAACACGTGAACGCGACATTAGCATAGCAACTGCGAGTCTGGGCATAAAAGACAACATAACAAACGGTTATCTGTGGCTATTAAACTTTTGTTGCTTAACACTTTATTTGCCCCAGACATATTTTTTTGGTTCATTGCTCACTAACGTTAGCTGGCTGGCTTCGTTCTGATCCATATAGTAGAGGGCGTCTGCTTCGCCTCCCTCCATGAAGCGCTGCGATGCCCTCTGATTTTATATCCCTACTCAGCGCGGATCTCGACCTTAATTCCCCCAAATCTCTTTACTCTAAAGGTAAGACTTGTATACATGTTATGGCATGGCTGCATGTGCATTGTATTGCCATGGTTTTGGACTAGGACTGATGAACGGATAGATCACGGATTATTATCACGTTAGCTAGCAGCTAGCTATGCTTATAGCTAGCTAGTTAACTAGTAATGTGTGCATGATGGACAAACTAGCAGCTAACGTTAGGTAGCAGCAGGAGGCGTGTTGTGTTATTGTTTTCCCCCGGTGCACTCGTGGTTCGGTCCCCCATGACTATGGCATGGTTACAGTATCAAAACGTCAGGTCCAGTTTGCATTGTAACAAACCCCTCCTCGATTGCTTGCTGAATTTGTCACGATTGTTAGCATACGTTAGCTAGCTACTTAGCTAGCAGTCTTTAGTTAAGCTGTTTAGTTAGCTATCTAGCCAGCAGATGCGGCCCGCTTGTATACAGCTGCACTAGCGTCATACAGGCTTCCTGTGTAATTTAAGGGTGTTTTCAGATGTAGTCCTCTTTAAAATAAACAATCTCAGTCCTCTTTAAAGTGAACTATTGGGTGAAATAAAGCAAAATATCTCAGTTATCTTTGTATTCACACTGCCCTTGCCTTTGAATGAGGACTCAGCTTTCTTGACAGCTCACTTCAACATCTTTGCATTCACATGGCTATGTTTCGAAAGGAACCAAGACCTTTTTCCAACATTCACTCAATGGACTCTGGGTAAATACACAGTGCAGGACAAGTCATACCATCAGAACCTGTTATCGGACAGCCAGGAATGTACCTGCATACATTTTGGAAGCTAATAGTTTACATTTAGTTACAAAATAAGACATACTAATAAAAATCAATATAATATTTACATGTAAAAATGACTGGTAACAGGATAAATGGCAGAAGAATAATTGCAGATTAAATAATGCTTTAATTGAAAAATGTGTACTCAAAATTATACCGCCAACCTGCACATCATATTTTTTTTTAGGTTGTGGGACTAATGTGAGGGGCCTATGGCAGGGGAAATGGTGTTGCAGTAGCCTATAGTGCTTGGTGTAAATAAATTAGAAGTGAACCTGGAGAGTTTGTTGTGTTCACATTGCACTAAAAGAGGGAACCGAACCACAGACTTCAAGTGAACCGAACTCAGAACACCTCTCGAGATTGTCTCAGTTCGGTTTGCTTCGGGGTCTCTTTTGAGGGGTCTGAGTTCTTTATCTCACACTGAGTTCCCCAAAATTGTCTGAAAGGGACCAAGTGTGAAAACACCCTAAGACACCACAGAGCCAGCGCAAGATATGTCTTGGAAAAAGTTCCCTCAATCCATGGATGAGAAATGCGCTGTACTCTGAATATTCCCATTATCCCAACTGTCACACCAAGAAGATTGAATGACTGCTAGTTTTTAAGTAAACTGCAGTTTTCGTCCTTGTGCTAGATGGCAGAAGCCACAGCAGCCATTATGGAATGACACATGGCGTTGAACAACAAAGGAGCTGATTTGGCTGACACTGCCATTCCAAAATGTCTGCTGTGGTTGCTGCTACACGGACATGCCCGGTGCCTAAATTGATTACGTTTGTTGTGCAGCGAGAGTGGAGTGGAGACAAACAGATTGTCAGTTCAGTCAGTTGTCCTGATGAGCCCTTCCCAGCTAGCTAGTTTAGGCTTGTGGCTAGAAACTTCAAGAATTTGAAAGAATTTGGAACTTCTCTGCCAAAATTGGGAATCATTGTTTTATCAGAGTAAACGTTAAAAAAAGTAACAGAGTAAAAAAGTAAAGTTAGACGTTAATGCCGTAGTTATAGTGAAAATCACTATAATAAATGTGCTTTACCTGTCACCCTGGCCTGATATTGGCTACAATATCTAGCTACCTCTCCTTACAGCGACAAGTGGGAGCAAAGGACACTGTGCCCCGTGTTGTCGGCTTGCAGCGCAAACTCTCCCCATTGAGCAGTGTAGACTGTATCACGGCGACCTCCAGATGACTACTACCAATATATCCTATTTGAAATCAAATCAAGTGGGATGATTTTTTTTCATGAGCATGGTCTTATTTCTATTGCAGCATATTGGATGACTCTCATTCATATTCCATTATTCCAGTTCAATGTAACAGCGATAGGTTTAGGCTACTACATGATACTCAAATTTTTACTATACCCCTCATGAGGTTGCTACAACCTAGCCTCGTTTACAACGTAGGTGCACACAGGTCGTGAGACAAATTTGAGGTGACCGACAGTGACATTCAATACCGCCTTGCATACTCTTGCCTGCATCTAGCTGATATAGGGTGTAATCATTAGTCCAACAGTTGCAAACGAGAGATTCTATTGGACAAATTCAGGTATGTTTATCCCCATTTTGTGCCGTTTAAGAAACTTTTTTCAACAGAATCGGCGGAATGAATACACCCCTGATCACGGGTAAAGATTTCACGCTCATAACAGCCACATTGTATTCCTTCTCTTCCCTTCGCTTGTGGACTTCAATGCACCACAAATCAGCTGTATGTGACCAGGCAAAAAAGCCTTTCAAAGCCAAACCTCTACAAACTGCCTACATCGTTGTCACCATATTAGCTAAAGTAACGTCATAGTCAGCATAGCTAATAGAACTAACACGTTAGTAAACCCGCTACAATCGTGCAGTAACGTTAGTGTACAGTCAGTAAGCAGTTACACCGGCGGGCCCCGGTGGCAATACATTAGTAATACCAAAGGCTTACCTTGACTTGGAAGAGTTCCAGTGTTGTGTTGGAAAGTCATAGCCAGCTGTTTGAGCAGGGTGTTTCAGTACTCTAAACTAGCTAGCTGCAAATGACAGTCTCTCTCTATTTCTCTCTTGCTTCTCCTTCATTTTGGAATAAATTAATTTGTTAAAAACTCTTCAACTATCGTCTTTCTCTCTTTGAGTCAACTACTCACCACATTTTATACACTGCAGTGCTAGCTAGCTGTAGGTTATGCTTTCAGTACTAGATTAATTCTCTGATCCTTTGATTGGGTGGACAACATGTCAGTTTATGCTACAAGAGCTCTGATAGGCTGGAGGACGTCATAATTACTGTGTAAGTCTATGGAAGGGGGTGAGAACCATGAGCCTCCTAGGTTTTGTATTGAAGTCAATGTACCCAGAGGAAGACGGAAGCTAGCTGTCCTCCGGCTACACCATGTTGCTCCTCAATAGAGTGCTGTTGAGGATACTGGAGACCTTCTTTGCAAAATAGTGTGTTTTAATCAGTTATTTGGTGACGTGATTATATTTAGTATAGTTTCATCTAAAAAAGATAACTTTTTAATGTTTTACCATTTTAATTTTTATGAAATTCACTGAAGAGGATGGTCCTCCCCTTCCTCCTCTGTGGAGCCTCCACTGGTTTCAGATGAGTGAAAGTGGCCTTATCTTTGTGTGCTTGCACTTGTCGTGTGGATGTGGGTGTTATTGGCAAGTTCACCTTCATTCATTGGCAGGCCTTGTCAAAAGTGAAGTAGATTGACGTAAAAGTGGAAGGAAGGTTAGATCATGATTTCCTCAGAATTAGTTATATTAAGCATGATGCAGTAGCTATATTATCTAGCTGCTTTGCCAGTTGATGTGGTGGCTGGTGGGTGCTGACTGAGTCATGGCCGACGCAAAGCTGCTCTTGTGATAACACTGTGCTATGAACAGGCTCCATTGTCCTCTCTCTGCTCAGTCCACTACTCCTTCAGTCCAGCTGTGTCTGAATGTGATCAAAGCCTAGGGGGTTTCAGTTTAAAGACCTTCTACAGGTGGCAGATATGGCTGCCTTGCAAAACATTTGAGTAAAAATGTACACTGCGCAGTTGTTATGACGAGTTTTCTGGTATCAAGTAATTCATGATGCAAGAAGATATTTAACACTTAGATGGAGAGTTGATGCAAATTATTTAATAGATACGGTACCGGGTTCGTATAACAAATGGCACGTGCTTTCCCTCGTCATCCGAACTCTGGACAAAGGAAATCTCTCAGTTTATATACTTCATGTTACACGTTTCTTCAACAACATCTGGTAACCTTCAGTGGGCACCCCCCACTCTGATGGTATCACCCTGTACCCAAGTCAGTATATTCCATCTATCAATCATTCTAAAATAAACCCTAGTAAGCTCCCTCGACATAATGGAATCCTTAGCATTCAGACTCTGTGGCACCAAGAGTTACCTATCTAACAGATTAAACTTTGTTCATACAACACTATGACAAGACGTTATATCAATCCACCATTTATTTTTATTTTGTTGTATGTAAAATTCCCCTTGTCTAACCTTACTTAAACCCAACAATTCACATAAAACTTCATATCAACTAAAATGTTCCCCAATCAGTAGTATAGATATATGTTTAAAGCCTAAACTAAGCTAGATAACTGAGAATTCATCCCCCTCTACTTTCTATACCTGAATCCAACCAGATTCTCAATATATGTAATCAACAAAGGTATACATTCTCAGTCACCTAGCTCATGCACAATCAAACCTCTATGGACTCAGTCTGAGTAAAAGATCGATACGATTAACTACTATATTCACGCTTAATATCTATGTAGGCAAAGCCTCAATTATACATAAGGAAAAATCCCACATAGACCATACAAGAAAAACATACATAAAATGAATGTTGAACATCATGACATCATCCAACCAGATACATTGATTCATGACAATTTCTAAGTTACATGTAAACTACAATATAGGTACAGTGGGTAGAACAAGTATTTGATACACTGCCGATTTTGCAGGTTTTCCTACTTACAAAGCATGTAGAGGTCTGTAATTTTTATCATAGGTACACTTCAACTGTGAGAGACGGAATCTAAAACAAAAATCCAGAAAATCACATTGTATGATTTTAAAGTAATTAACTTGCATTTTATTGCATGACATAAGTATTTGATCACCTACCAACCAGTAAGAATTCCGGCTCTCACAGACCTGTTAGTTTTTCTTTAAGAAGCCCTCCTGTTCTCCACTCATTACCTGTATTAACTGCACCTGTTTGAACTCGTTACCTGTATAAAAGACACCTGTCCACACACTCAATCAAACAGACTCCAACCTCTCCACAATGGCCAAGACCAGAGAGCTGTGTAAGGACATCAGGGATACAATTGTAGACCTGCACAAGGCTGGGATGGGCTACAGGACAATAGGCAAACAGCTTGGTGAGAAGGCAACAACGGTTGGCGCAATTATTCGAAAATGGAAGAAGTTCAAGATGATGGTCAATCACAATTGGTCTGGGGCTCCATGCAAGATCTCACCTCGTGGGGCATCAATGATCATGAGGAAGGTGAGGGATCAGCCCAAAACTACACGGCAGGACCTGGTCAATGACCTGAAGAGAGCTGGGACCACAGTCTCAAAGAAAACCATTAGTAACACACTACGCCGTCATGGATTAAAATCCTGCAGCGCACGCACGGTCCCCCTGCTCATGCCAGCACATGTCCAGGCCCGTCTGAAGTTTGCCAATGCCCATCGGGATGATCCAGAAGAAGAATGGGAGAAGGTCAAGTGGTCTGATGAGACAAAAATATAGCTTTTTGGTCTAAACTCCACTCGCCGTGTTTGGAGGAAGAAGAACCCCAAGAACACCATCCCAACCATGAAGCATGGAGGTGGAAACATCATTCTTTGGGGATGCTTTTCTGCAAAGGGGACAGGACGACTGCACCGTATTGAGGGGAGGATGGATGGGGCCATGTATCGCAAGATCTTGGCCAACAACCTCCTTCCCTCAGTGAGAGCATTGAAGATGGGTCGTGGCTGGGTCTTCCAGCATGACAACGACCCGAAACACACAGCCAGGGCAACTAAGGAGTGGCTCCGTAAGAAGCATCTCAAGGTCCTGGAGTGGCCTAGCCAGTCTCCAGACCTGAACCCAATAGAAAATCTTTGGAGGGAGCTGAAAGTCCGTATTGCCCAGCGACAGCCCCGAAACCTGAAGGATCTGGAGAAGGTCTGTATGAAGGAGTCGGCCAAAATCCCTGCTGCAGTGTGTGCAAACCTGGTCAAGACCTACAGGAAACGTATGATCTCTGTAATTGCAAGCAAAGGTTTCTGTACCAAATATTAAGTTCTGCTTTTCTGATGTATCAAATACTTATGTCATTGAATAAAATGCTAATTAATTACTTAAAAATCATACAATGTGATTTTCTGGATTTTTGTTTTAGATTCCGTCTCTCACAGTTGAAGTGTACCTATGATAAAAATTACAGACCTCTACATGCTTTGTAAGTAGGAAAACCTGCAAAATCGGCAGTGTATCAAATACTTGTTCTCCCCACTGTATATGAACATATCCCAATAAAAACTTAATTCTTCATTGTCTTGATTCAGAGGAACCCCAAGCTTTTCTCTGGTCACATCTATAGATGAAGAATTTGTACTTTCCCTCCTTGCATTAATATTGACTGATACATCTCTAGCTGTAATCACTGGCATGTTAGTAATTGTTTGTACAGATCTCAAAATCAATCCCTGAAATATGGGAAAACACCTCTTAACTATGGCTACAATAATTAATATGGCCACTAGGGGACCTAGAATGCTTGCCATCCATGTTCCTATTGAATTACCACTAAAAACCCTAGAAAATACTTCAACAGCATCCAAATTGCTATATCCCCCTAATATTTTTGAATCTCTTTTCGTATTGTTAATTCCATCCTGTATTTCTCTAATATTTCCCATAGCTTTAGTTAAATTCCCAAAACCTTCCTATTCTGATGGCAAGTATGTACAACATGCATCTCCCCCTTTAGCTCTTGTAATAGCATCCAATGCTATGCGGTTAACAATTGCATATTGTCTAATGAGTGCCATTTCAGACCCAATTGCTTGAAAACCCAAGACTGTTAATAGGTACCATGTTCAACTCTGTTCAACCCTGACTCTGTTTCCATAATATGCCTGAGGAGAGATACAAAGGATAACACTCTGGTTTCAGTCACTGATAAATCAGGACAGCCTTGGATTAGTTAGGAGTGAGGAATTCAACCCTAGGTCAGATCAGATAAAGATAGAAAACAAACATTCCTCTTTCACACCCCAAACCCAGTGAGATGAACCAATTAAGTTCTTGCTTAGCGCCACATACAGTGGCGAAAAAAAGTATTTAGTCAGCCACCAATTGTGCAAGTTCTCCCACTTAAAAAGATGAGAGAGGCCTGTAATTTTCATCATAGGTACACGTCAACTATGACAGACAAAATGAGAAAAAAAAATCCAGGAAATCACATTGTAGGATTTTTAATGAATTTATTTGCAAATTATGGTGGAAAATAAGTATTTGGTCAATAAAAAAAGTTTCTCAATACTTTGTTACATACCCTTTGTTGGCAATGACACAGGTCAAACATTTTCTGATAGGTTTTCACACACTGTTGCTGGTATTTTGGCCCATTCCTCCATGCAGATCTCCTCTAGAGCAGTGATGTTTTGGGGCTGTCGCTGGGCAACACGGACTTTCAACTCCCTCCAAAGATTTTCTATGGGGTTGAGATCTGGAGACTGGCTAGGCCACTCCAGGGCCTTGAAATGCTTCTTACGAAGCCACTCCTTCGTTGCCCGGGCGGTGTGTTTGGGATCATTGTCATGCTGAAAAACCCAGCCACGTTTCATCTTCAATGCCCTTGCTGATGGAAGGAGGTTTTCACTCAAAATCTCACGATACATGGCCCCATTCATTCTTTCCTTTACACGGATCAGTCGTCCTGGTCCCTTTGCAGAAAAACAGATGTTTCCACCCCCATGCTTCACAGTAGGTATGGTGTTCTTTGGATGCAACTCAGCATTCTTTGTCCTCCAAACACGACGAGTTGAGTTTTTACCAAAAAGTTATATTTTGGTTTCATCTGACCATATGACATTCTCCCAATCCTCTTCTGGATCATCCAAATGCACTCTAGCAAACTTCAGACGGGCCTGGACATGTACTGGCTTAAGCAGGGGGACACGTCTGGCACTGCAGAATTTGAGTCCCTGGCGGCGTAGTGTGTTACTGATGGTAGGCTTTGTTACTTTGGTCCCAGCTCTCTGCAGGTCATTCACTAGGTCCCCCCGTGTGGTTCTGGGATTTTTGCTCACCGTTCTTGTGATCATTTTGACCCCACGGGGTGAGATCTTGCGTGGAGCCCCAGATCGAGGGAGATTATCAGTGGTCTTGTATGTCTTCCATTTCCTAATAATTGCTCCCACAGTTGATTTCTTCAAACCAAGCTGCTTACCTATTGCAGATTCAGTCTTCCCAGCCTGGTGCAGGTCTACAATTTTGTTTTTGGTGTCCTTTGACAGTTCTTTGGTCTTGGCCATAGTGGAGTTTGGAGTGTGACTGTTTGAGGTTGTGGACAGGTGTCTTTTATACTGATAACAAGTTCAAACAGGTGCCATTAATACAGGTAACGAGTGGAGGACAGAGGAGCCTCTTAAAGAAGTAGTTACAGGTCTGTGAGAGCCAGTAATCTTGCTTGTTTGTAGGTGACCAAATACTTATTTTCCACCATAATTTGCAAATAAATTCATAAAAAATCCTACAATGTGATTTTCTGGAGAAAGAAAATCTCAATTTGTCTGTCATAGTTGACGTGTACCTATGAAAATTACAGGCCTCTCTCATCTTTTTAAGTGGGAGAACTTGCACAATTGGTGGCTGACTAAATACTTTTCCCCCCCACTGTATGTACTCATCTAAACCTTTCAATGTAAAAATACACATCAATCCCTCATAGGTCTCATATCAATACATCCCAATACTTCAAACATATATAGTTACTACTATATGAATACTGCGACATAAAAATTCAACATGTTCCTGATTACATTTACATTTTAGTCATTTAGCAGACGCTCTTATCCAGAGCGACTTACAGTTAGTGAATACATATATTTTTTTTTTTTTTTTTTTTTACTGGCCCCCCGTGGGAAACGAACCCACACCCCTGGCGTTGCAAACGCCATGCTCTATCAACTGAGCTACATCCCTACCGGCCATTCCCTCCCCTACCCTGGACGACGCTGGGCCAATTGTGCGCCGCCCATGAGTCTCCCGGTCGCGGCCGGCTGCGACAGAGCCTGGATTCGAACCAGGATCTCTAGTGGCACAGTTAGCACTGCGATGCAGTGCCTTAGACCACTGCGCCACTTATATCTTCCAAACAGTAATATAAAAAAATGTATATTCTAAATAAATCATATAAGTGTATCCTAACACATTAAAACTAATGTAGCGTTATTTTAACCATAATATGTATTTAAGACATTTATCTTGCGATTGTACCAGCACTACCAGGGCATGCTGAGAATAGTTTCAACATCTTTAGCTCACATAACGTCTTTACCCATATTACAAGTAGTATAACTATCAATATCTAATGCATTAGTAGCAGTGTCAACATCTTTAGTTATGAACATATTAATAACTTACTCAAATCCATAAGTAAGCTTACAACTCATAACTGTAATCCAATTAATTATCCTAAAACAAATTTAGAATGACAATTCTTAGTGATTCACATTGGTCCTATCACTCAAAGTTAAAACCCTCAACTTAGCACCCATGAGACTGGCAGAATGTACATTTATATTAACATACAGTATAACTATCCATAATTCTCGTATTACCTTCCTCATCACGAGAATAACTACAGATCATTATCACAATGCATTTTTAGTCCAAATTACTATAAATTTAGCAGTGTATATACCTTCTACATCAACCTCATACCCAAATTATCAAATTTAGAGAAGTCCAAATTAATTATAGACACAGCTGACCAACCCCAGTCCTTCCCCGGCACTCAATCTTCTGGCATTTCATTATGTTCTTCAGGTAGCTTTATATTTCAACTTGAATTGCCCATAACAATGTCCCAATTTCAATGTCTCATCCGAGCAGCTACCATCTCTACCCCCCATTCTGTCTCGTCCATTTGCCAACCAGTATACCAACAACATGAGAAATGTTGTATTTGAACGGATCTCTCTCCATCCTCACTCCCGGTGGACTCCTGTCACACTCCACATGGACTCCTGTCACACTCCACATGGACTCCTGTCACACTCCACATGGACTCCTGTCACACTCCACATGGACTCCTGTCACACTCCACATGGACTCCTGTCACACTCCAGCGAGACACACTCCAGCGAGAAAAGCATGAGATAAAAAACAGTTGATAGTTTCCATTGGATGTTGTACATCGGTTGCAGGTAGAAGTGGTGCTGTACAGTAACGTCTTCAACGCCTTTGTTGCTCATCTTCAGCCGGTTTAGACGGTTTTTTTTAGGTTCACACCGTTCTTGACCGAATTATCCCCTGCTATGCATTCCAGACACCATCTGTAGTTACCTCGAGAGAGGACAGATCATAACAGTAGCTGAGTTAATTTCTAATCCAAGAAATCCATGTAAGCATTGACTATATGACAATTTATTATGTTTTAACCAATTTTTACTAATACACTCTCCTTATCACCCTATCAAATCAGCCAGAGCGCGTAGCTCATCAGTAGCCTTCCCATTGTCATCCTTATCTCCCTCATCTCTAGGTCGGCGGTTTCCTCATGGTACTCTGGTACAGTGGTTTAGATGATACCAGGTCGATCTCCCCTCTATCCATACAGCCGTTGGTGTAGCCTGGATGACGATGTATGGGCCCTTTTTAGCTCGGAATCTTCTTCCGTCACTAGGGTCTCCAATCAGGTAGAGTCCCTCTCAATCCACCAACATCGGTCTGTGGAGTGTGTCCTTCTGGCAGCATACCAATAGGGAAACTGAGAGTCACTGCTGCAAAGACACACAGACACAGACAGACACAAAAGAAAACAATTATCCTCTTCTGGGGTTGGACCTCTCCTACAGTGAGACACCTGGATCTAGTTATCTGTCTCTGTTACTTTCCCCTCCATCGAAGTAGCCAGCAACACCTAGTACTGACCTCCTGTAATCCTTTACCGCCACAAAGCCTCCAGGGTGCAGAAAATGCTCAGATTCTCCTGCTAGGTTGGGCAGATTTGCCTTCACCCGTGGGAACAAAGTCTTAAAAACATTGTTAGGTGATACACAGTATGCTACTATACCATGTCTTCTTATCAGTCAGGAGAAGCCTTGAGATTAGGAAGTGCACATCCTTACAGCTCATTGTAGTCCACTAGTTTCATAGAAAGGCCTCCTCTACAACCTGCCTCCTACCACAAATACACTTGCACATAAAACATTTAATCTAACCCATAACACATTAATTACTACTGCTCATATTCTTAATACAATTTGCCTATTTACCAAAAAGGCCCATTTGACCAGTACTTCCCCCCTTTGGACACATGACTCACATCGTGATTCATGCGTTCAAAAAACAAAACAACAACATTGCGTGTTAAACCAAAATATTAAATTAAAATGACAACCTTTGATAATACCTTAACTTAATTGTATCCCATAAGGTAATTCAAGAATAGTAAAATTGACTAGCGACAGGTATCCATCATTCAGGGATAGCACTCTCTCCCTGTCCTTGTCATGGTCCGAATCATATATATAGGACTATTGCCAAATTATAAACTTCTTCATAATTATCATTGATTATATAACCCTCAACGCGGTATAATAAATTACCTTAAATTCCTCATCCTATGTCTCTCGGTTTTCCAGTGTGGGTGATCAAATCACACTAGAAAGTCAGGTCAGAGGTCAATCAAATCCTTCAAAGAAGTGCTTCATTTTATAGTAGACTAATCCTTAACAACAGTCAAAACATTTCATACATATCGTATCCCCAGTGTACAGTAAGACTTCATTACAGTTATTATCAAAATAAATCAAGTTTCATTAAAACTCACTTAGAAAATAAAACTTGTCCCTTTAAGACATATAATTTCTAACCCGTGAAAACCCCCTCAACGAAATTAAATAGTCCACTTAATGAGTCAAACATGTTTTAACACCACTACCCAATGTACATAACAAGTGTATTGTGTGGTTATTTGCAAACCATATGATAAACAAAACAAAAACAAAAAAATGGCCAGGCCTTGTGTTAGTTGGTAGCTCCCTTCACTGCCTACTCCGTATATTTTCATACTTATCAAACTGCCAAATGTAACTAACATCTCTTCCTAAGACCACATACACGGGAACATCTGTAAAAGATAATGAAAGCCCTTTTCTCCTGGAAAATAAAGTTTACAAATGGTTAACATTTACTTGTAATCATCAACAAGCATGGCAACGATAATTCCACTGTCTTCCCTTAACTCATTAATTGTTTGTTTCTATTTAATTCCTCGTGACTACTCCAGAAGAAGATGACATAAAATCTCTCAAAAGATGAAAACCACTATAGGTTCTCTGAGTTTACAATTAGTATTTTTAATTGATTACCCTTTAGACTTCATTCTCTGTAATTCTCACAATGATTATTCAACCCCAAAATCGGCTCCATTTGATCCCATATCAAATTATCATGGTATCGTTACTGGATCACTGTCCAACGACACAGGTAATATCTGTTTCCCCTTAGATTGTTTCTGTCACCCCTATAAATTTAATATTTTAGTCATTCGCAAATATAATCAATTACTACGCATAAAGAATCAGTGATATTTGATCCCAAGCGTCTAATAAAAAGGTGTTTGAGATGTGATATCCTATGTCTTCCTTAACATATATACTGTAGGGTACTTCCACCAATCCTATAAGAAATAATCCTACTCAAAACACATCAGATAATACCACGTTTCATTAATTGGAATAGACACCTTCTAATATAAACCTATAACCCCTTTCTGGTAATGTAATCATCGCAACCTGTTGCATTGATGTATTAAAATATAAACCTATTGTTTAATAAATCCAGAACCTACAAAAATGTGTACTTCCCCATCAGCGTAATAGTCAAAACTACCTCCCATTGTTCAACGTACCAGAAACAGATTATCGTTTTTAGAATTAGTTAACTGTCTACATAACTCACTGGTGTTACGCAAACTATAGAATTGAATAACAATAATTAAAAATAGTCAAAGAACGTTTCTTATTCAACTATTCAGATTTCTGCTTCACATTACCCCCTGCGTCCTTTACATCCCGATATAGACCAGCGAGCACGACTGTCTTTCACCCGCGGACTAAATCATGGCATTAGTCAATTCTATTCACAAACCACTACTACCTAATAACATATTTGCATTCACGTTACTTGAAGGCATTATTTTAATACTAGTCTACTCAAACAATCTAATTCGACATGTTAAGCTACTTTCCTTTTAACCCAGAAAACCCTCTACAATCTCTATTATTCTCTACCTCTGTCTTTCCATCCAATGTTACTTTAGCAGGTGACAAATTATTGTTAAATTATAGTCAAAACAAACAAAACATCTATTCACAGGGAGGCCACTTTAATTACTATGTTATGCTAGGCCACCATGGGTTGGTAGGACAATCCCTTTCGTGTAATCTAATCAATGCAACCAGTGATCCCACTACACCAAACTTAACCCATTATGTCCCTTACAACTCGCTCGAGTTCAGCGAGCTCCAGTCGCTAACACCCGCAGACAAAAACATGGAAACTCTTCCATTCTTACTAGTATACAAAACCAAAACCCATTCTCAAACAGCGTTCTGCATTTACCTCTATCGTAGGGTTAAAAAACTAACTTGACAACTTTCACAATCCTAGATTGCTGTTGTAGCTTTATGTTTTGGTTTAGTGTCTCTGTTACGATATTGGGTCAGTAACATTTCTGTAGTGATCTCAGCTAAAAGTTTCTATATTCCTCAGTTAATGTTATCAACTAAGATCATAGCCACAGCTCTTATGAAACCACCAATCCGCCATTATTAGAAGTCAGCAGGTCTATGTAACTGTCCTGTAGTTACAGGCTACAGGTAACAAACCAAACACGTGCTGTAGTTGACAAGCATACATTCAATTTGTATCCCATAGTATTAATATTCAATTTAGTTATTTAAATTACGACTCCATGCACAGTAGTTTAAGCTAGCAAACCATTTAGGCAACTCAAAAAATGTCTACCTCGAAATCGTCTCACTATTCCGATGGCATAAGTGAGTCTTTCCATTTGAACCAAGCACGCTGCTAAATCGTCCATTCTACATCACCAAACCAAACACTGTTTGCAGCATCTGTCTAACCAACACATACCAACAGTTGAATTACACTCAGAAACCCAGATTTTACTCTATACCATTGACTCAATGCTATTGAAATGACAAAGAAATCCCGCAAATAGCCCAATTACAATGGTTTGTCGTCTTAACATCTGATCCATATTGAAATTACTTCACTTCCTCACCATAGCTCCTCAATGATAATTTATTTAATGGAAACCCCAAATTGGCTTTGTACTATGTTATAAGTTACGTCTATAAATTCCAGTCCTTATGGGCAGTTTATTCCTTAAACCTTATCGCTATCACATGATCCATCAAAGGCACCAACTCCGAAAACTTTTATTTATCATTTCCCACCCTTGACGTACGTCTACGTTTTGGGGTTAACGTATTGGATACTAATAATATTCCAATTATTACTTCATCAAATCTCTAGTAATTGCTTAAACACCCATAAAATTCATCATATTTTAATATATTCACATAATCCACCTAGAACGTTAGAACTCCTAGGTACTCACATCAAACAATCCTTTTGTGTTTTTAAACGATTCTCAATCGACACAAATCAACTTCTTCAAACATACTCCCGAGTGGTGCAGCGGTCTAAGGCACTGCATCTCAGTGCTTGAGGCGTCACTACATACCCCCTGGTTCGATTCCAGGCTGTATCACAACCGGCCGTGATTGGGAATCCCATAGGGCGGCGCACAATTGGCCCAGCGTCGTCCGGGTTTGGCCGGTGTAGGCCGTCATTGTAAATAAGAATTTGTTCTTAACTGACTTGCCTAGTTAAATAAAGGTAAAATAAAAATTAATAAAATACTCCCAGCGGAACCAAAAAACAGACTGTAGTTTCCAGGACACTGCCTTGCCTTTCATGGGATCCTCCCAGAAAATACAGACTTTTCCACTTCTCTCGAAAATAACCTCACGCTCTCCATACCACTCCTATGACCTAATTCTGTTATATATCGAAACTTCTTATCCAAACTTATATCAAATTATCATACCCATTTCTATAATTTATTATGCACCCTTCAGATTAAAATTACTTTCTGCTCTTTGTTCATAAGATAACCTATGTTGTTCCATTCAATTACTTAACTTCGTTAGCTGACTTTTTCTCCTTATTAATTATATTCCAGGTCATCGTGCGCTCATTAAATCGCATGCTTTATACGCCTCTTTCATATAATCTAAATCCCATTTAGTGTTGCTTACGGCGATATTGTCAATTATATATTTATTATCTGTAACTTATCCCTTTTAAAAATACCTTCTTGAGGATACTCATTATCTGTCCATGCTGATAAATCACTGAGAAATGGTTCCCCATAGAAAAATCCTAATTTACTTAACATCCATTCGCACATTGTCTGATTTTCAATACTTTTAAAAGTGACTTGTTTTAAATGCGGATTTGTCTGTAATAATTTCGTGATTTCCCTTCGCTCTCCGAGGTAAATGAAGCTCTGATTTATTCTTAATGGTGACTGTCATGCCAGATTCCAGTCTACTAAGTTGGCTATCCCTTGCTTTTATTAGTTCATGCAATATTAGTAATCAAATACTTGAATAAAATCCCCAACTTGATCTTTATTAAAATTTCATTTTCCTATTTTGTCAATGGTGCTATGATTCAACATGCTCATTGTGTCTGCTCTCTCTCCTGGCCGTTTTGAGTAATTCACAAAGGAGTAATTATCCCTTCACCAAGAGGACTGAACATAGGCCTCAAACCCATTCTTTATGATGTTTATAAACACCAAAGGACTCAAACCTCTAACAAAATGCCTACAACCTTTAACAAATGTTGTTGAGGACTTCTTAACAAATCTAACACTTTATGATGATTCTTACACACCACAGGACTCAAACCTCACAACCTCTATCTTTATAGTCTCGTTAAGGACTTGAACCTCTTAACAACTTTATAATGATTTTTCACATTAAAGGACTCAAACCTCTATCTTTATGTCGTTCACATTAAAAGACCCTACGCCCAATCTTGTTAAACCCACTCTCCTTCTCCTCTGTTTTTTTACTCATTACTCTGAACAAACCCTGTTTAAAATCATAGCACCATGTCATTGTCTAATTTGATATTTCTCCTTACATCTGTTTACGTACTTGAAAACCACTCATCTATTCCCCTCAAAAAAATATTGAATTTTAAACGTTCGTTACAGCTCAGCTTTACTACAAATAAACAGAATTTGACATAATCCAAAAAAATGAAAGTCTGCTTACCTGTTATTTCGGCTGTAAACTGCATCTTTTCGTGACGCCAATCTGTTATGACGAGTTTCTCTGGTATCAAGTAATTCATGATGCAAGAAGATATTTAACACTTAGATGGAGAGTTGATGCAAATTATTTAATAGATACGGTACCGGGTTCGTATAACAAATGGCACGTGCTTTCCCTCGTCATCCGAACTCTGGACAAAGGAAATCTCTCAGTTTATATACTTCATGTTACACGTTTCTTCAACAACATCTGGTAACCTTCAGTGGGCACCCCCCACTCTGATGGTATCACCCTGTACCCAAGTCAGTATATTCCATCTATCAATCATTCTAAAATAAACCCTAGTAAGCTCCCTCGACATAATGGAATCCTTAGCATTCAGACTCTGTGGCACCAAGAATTACCTATCTAACAGATTTAACTTTGTTCATACAACACTATGGCAAGACATTATATCAGCTGTCTTGGTGCATGAGGTTTGCTAGTGGATTTGGACCTCTCTCTTATTCATCGTTGGCTAGTCATCTAGGCCTAACTGGGCTTGCAGCGAAGCACTACTGCTGTTTTTTTTCTCCACATGTAGGCTGACATAGGCCTAACTCAACTAAAAATGTTTATTTTTTTTCTCTGAACTTGGTCTCTCTCTCTCCACAGTTCACAGATGCTCTGTGCATGGACTACCTGCCTCCTGACACAATGGTTCAGACATATGTCCGGACCTTGTGTGTGTTACACTAATGAGCCAGTGTATTAGTGGCCATGCCATGCTAACAGGAGCTGGCCATATGGTGCTGCTGTCTAACGTGATGAGGGGTGTGTAGCCTATTTAGATGACAGTAATTGGCTAAGGACGATAGCAGTGTTGCTGCTTCATAAACACTTCTAATGAACACATCTCAAGTGGTTTACTGTTTGTAGAGTGGCTACATCTTATATCATCATCATGGATAGATCTTGGCTATGCTATCCATGATAAAGGTGAAATAAATAAATAAATAAATAGACAGCTTATTATACACTGCTCAAAAAAATAAAGGGAACACTAAAATAACACATCCTAGATCTGAATGAATGAAATAATCTTATTAAATACTTTTTTCTTTACATAGTTGAATGTGCTGACAACAAAATCACACAAATTATCAATGGAAATCAAATTTATCAACCCATGGAGGTCTGGATTTGGAGTCACCCTCAAAATTAAAGTGGAAAACCACACTACAGGCTGATCCAACTTTGATGTAATGTCCTTAAAACAAGTCAAAATGAGGCTCAAATCAAAAATCTAATTTTATTGGTCACATGCGCCGAATACAACAGGTGCAGACATTACAGTGAAATGCTTACTTACAGCCCTTAACCAACAGTGCATTTATTTTAAACAAAAAAAGTAAGAATAAAACAACAACAAAAAAAGTGTTGAGAAAAAAAGAGCAGAAGTAAAATAAAGTGACAGTAGGGAGGCTATATATACAGGGGGGTACCGTTGCAGAGTCAATGTACGGGGGCACCGGCTAGTTGAGGTAGTTGAGGTAATATGTACATGTGGGTAGAGTTAAAGTGACTATGCATAAATACTTAACAGAGTAGCAGCAGCGTAAAAAGGATGGGGTGGGGGGCAGTGCAAATAGTCCGGGTAGCCATGATTAGCTGTTCAGGAGTCTTATGGCTTGGGGGTAGAAGCTGTTGAGAAGTCTTTTGGACCTAGACTTGGCACTCCGGTACTGCTTGCCGTGCGGTAGCAGAGAGAACAGTCTATGACTAGGGTGGCTGGAGTCTTTGACAATTTTGAGGGCCTTCCTCTGACACCGCCTGGTATAGAGGTCCTGGATGGCAGGAAGCTTTGCCCCAGTGATGTACTGGGCCGTACGCACTACCCTCTGTAGTGCCTTGCGGTCAGAGGCCAAGCAGTTGCCATACCAGGCGGTGATGCAACCAGTCAGGATGCTCTCGATGGTGCAGCTGTAGAATTTTTTGAGGATCTGAGGACCCATGCCAAATCTTTTTTAGTCTCCTGAGGGGGAATAGGCTTTGTCGTGCCCTCTTCACGACTGTCTTGGTGTGTTTGGACCATGATAGTTCGTTGGTGATGTGGACACCAAGGAACTTGAAGCTCTCAACCTGTTCCACTACAGCCCCGTCGATGAGAATGGGGGCGTGCTCAGTCCTCTTTTTTTTCCTGTAGTCCACAATCATCTCCTTTGTCTTGGTCACGTTGAGGAAGAGGTTGTTGACCTGGCACCACACGGCCAGATCTCTGACCTCCTCCCTATAGGCTGTCTCATCGTTGTCGGTGATCAGGCCTACCACTGTTGTGTCGTCGGCAAACTTAATGATGGTGTTTGAGTCGTGCCTGGCCATGCAGTCATGGGTGAACAGAGAGTACAGGAGGGGACTGAGCACGCACCCCTGAGGGGCCCCCCGTGTTGAGGATCAGTGTGGCAGATGTGTTGTTACCTACCCTTACCACCTGGGGGCGGCCCGTCAGGAAGTCCAGGATCCAGTTGCAGAGGGAGGTGTTTAGTCCCAGGATCCTTAGCTTAGTGATGAGCTTAGAGGGCACTATGGTGTTGAATGCTGAGCTGTAGTCAATGAATAGCATTCTCACGTAGGTGTTCCTCTTGTCCAGGTGGGAAAGGGCAGTGTGGAGTGCGATAGAGATTGCATCATCTGTGGATCTGTTGGGGCGGTATGCAAATTGGAGTGGGTCTAGGGTTTCTGGGATTATGCTGTTGATGTGAGCCATGACCAGTCTTTCAAAGCACTTCATGGCTACAGACGTCAGTGCTATGGGTCGGTAGTCATTTAGGCAGGTTATCTTAGAGTTCTTGGGCACGGGGACTATGGTGGTCTGCTTGAAACATGTTGGTATTACAGACTCAGTCAGGGACATGTTGAAAATGTCAGTGAAGACACTTGCCAGTTGGTCAGCACATGCTCGGAGTACACGTCCTGGTAATCCGTCTGGCCCTGCGGCCTTGTGAATGTTGACCTGCTTAAAAGTCTTACTCACATCGGCTACGGAGAGCGTGATCACATAGTCATCCGGAACAGCTGGTGCTCTCATGCATGCTTCAGTGTTGCTTGCCTCGAAGCGAGCATAGAAGTGGTTTAGCTCGTCTGGTAGGCTTGTGTCACTGGGCAGCTCGCGGCTGTGCTTCCCTTTGTAGTCTGTAATAGTTTTCAAGCCCTGCCACATCCGACGAGCGTCAGAGCCAGTGTAGTATGATTCAATCTTAGACCTGTATTGACTCTTTGCCTGTTTGATGGTTCGTCGGAGGTCATAGCGGGATTTCTTATAAGCGTCCGGGTTAGAGTCCCGTTCCTTGAAAGCGGCAGCTCTACCCTTTAGCTCAGTGCGGATGTTTCCTGTAATCCATGGCTTCTGGTTGGGGTATGTACGTACGCTCACTGTGGGGACGACATCATCGATGCACTTATTGATGAAGCCAGTGACTGATGTGGTGTACTCCTCAATGCTGTCTGAAGAATCCCGGAACATGTTCCAGTCTGTGCTAGCAAAACAGTCCTGTAGCTTAGCATCTGCGTCATCTGACCACTTTTTTTTATTAACCGAATCACTGGTGCTTCCTGCTTCAGTTTTTGCTTATAAGCAGGAATCAGAAGGATAGAGTTATGGTCAGATTTGCCAAATGGAGGGCGAGGGAGAGCTTTGTATGCGTCTCTGTGTGTGGAGTAAAGGTGGTCTAGAGTTTTTTTCCCTCTGGTTGCACATTTAACATGCTGGTAGAAATTAGGTAGAACGGATTTAAGTTTCCCTGCATTAAAGTCCCCGGCCACTAGGAGCGCTGCATCTGGATGAGCGTTTTCCTGTTGATTAATGGCCTTGTACAACTCATTCAGTGCAATCTTAATGCCAGCATTGGTTTGTGGTGGTAAATAGACAGCTATGAAAAATATAGATGAAAACTCTCTTGGTAAATAGTGTGGTCTACAGCTTATCATAAGAAACTCTACCTCAGGCGAGCAAAACCTCGAGACTTCCTTAGTATTTGATTTTGTGCACCAGCTGTTGTTTACAAATATACACAGACCGCCACCCCTTGTCTTACCAGAGTCAGCCGTTCTGTCCTGCCGATGTAGCGTATAGCCTGCTAGCTGAATGTTATCATTGTTGTCGTTCAGCCACGACTCCGTGAAACATAAGATATTACAGTTTTTAATGTCCCGTTGGTAGGATAACCGTAATCTTAAATCGTCCATTTTATTCTCAAAAGCTTGAACGTTGGCTAATAGGATTGATGGAAGAGGCAGTTTACTCGCCGCCGTCGGATCCTTACAAGGCACCCGGATCTGCGTCC
Source organism: Coregonus clupeaformis (assembly GCF_020615455.1). Taxonomy (NCBI): domain Eukaryota; kingdom Metazoa; phylum Chordata; class Actinopteri; order Salmoniformes; family Salmonidae; genus Coregonus; species Coregonus clupeaformis. The sequence goes on from NC_059202.1 coordinate 8,504,379, forward strand.
GCGATATCTCCGTCTCTTCCTCACGCGAATGACGGGGATTTGGGCCTTGTCGGGTGTCTGTATGATATCCTTCGCGGCCGCCTCGTTGAAGAAAAAATCTTCGTCCAATGCGAGGTGAGTAATCGCTGTCCTGATATCCAGAAGCTCTTTTTGGTTATAAGAGATGATGGCAGAAACATTATGTACAAAATAAATTACAAATAACGCGGAAAAACACACATAATAGTACAATTGGTTAGAGGGCTGTAAAACGGCAGCCATCTTCTCCGGCGCTGTTGAGCTCAGTAGTGTGTGTGGCCTCCACGTGCCTGCATGACCTCCCTACAATGCCTGGGCATGCTCCTGATGAGGTGGCGGATGGTCTCCTGAGGGATCTCCTCCCAGACCTGCACTAAAGCATCCGCCAACTCCTGGACAGTCTGTGGTGCAACGTGGCGTTGGTGGATGGAGCGAGACATGATGTCCCAGATGTGCTCAATTGGATTCAGGTCTGGGGAACGGGCGGGCCAGTCCATAGCATCAATGCCTTCCTCTTGCAGGAACTGCTGACACACTCCAGCCACATGAGGTCTAGCATTGTCTTGCATTAGGTGGAACCCAGGGCCAACCGCACCAGCATATGGTCTCACAAGGGGTCTGAGGATCTCATCTCGGTACCTAATGGCAGTCAGGCTACCTCTGGCGAGCACATGGAGGGCTGTGCAGCCCCCAAAGAAATGCCACCCCACACCATGACTGACCCACCGCCAAACCGGTCATGCTGGAGGATGTTGCAGGCAGCAGAACGTTCTCCACGGCGTCTCCAGACTCTGTCACGTCTGTCACGTGCTCAGTGTGAACCTGCTTTCATCTGTGAAGAGCACAGGGCGCCAGTGGCGAATTTGCCAATCTTGGTGTTCTCTGGCAAATGCCAAACGTCCTGCACGGTGTTGGGCTGTAAGCACAACCCCCACCTGTGGACGTCGGGCCCTCATACCACCCTCATGGAGTCTGTTTCTGAACGTTTGAGCAGACACATGCACATTTGTGGCCTGCTGGAGGTCATTTTGCAGGGCTCTGGCAGTGCTCCGCCTGCTCCTCCTTGCACAAAGGCGGAGGTAGCAGTCCTGCTGCTGGGTTGTTGCCCTCCTACGGCCTCCTCCACGTCTTCTGATGTACTGGCCTGTCTCCTGGTAGCGCCTCCATGCTCTGGACACTACGCTGACAGACACAGCAAACCTTCTTGCCACAGCTCGCATTGATGTGCCATCCTGGATGAGCTGCACTACCTGAGCCACTTGTGTGGGTTGTAGACTCCGTCTCATGCTACCACTAGAGTGAAAGCACCGCCAGCATTCAAAAGTGACCAAAACATCAGCCAGGAAGCATAGGAACTGAGAAGTGGTCTGTGGTCACCACCTGCAAAACCAGTCCTTTATTGGGGGTGTCTTGCTAATTGCCTATAATTTCCACCTGTTGTCTATACCATTTGCACAACAGCATGTGAAATTTATTGTCAATCAGTGTTGCTTCCTAAGTGGACAGTTTGATTTCACAGAAGTGTGATTGACTTGGAGTTACATTGTGTTGTTTAAGTGTTCCCTTAATTTTTTTGAGCAGTATATTTCAATGTCTGGCTTTGTCTTTGCCGTTTCAGTGCAGACCGCAGAGTGTATAGGATCTTTGTCTTTACTCTGCGTTAATCTCATAGAACCAGACGTGTGTCTATAAATATTGCATACTCTGTAGCTGTAAAGTCTAGCATTCAAAATTACCTGTGAGTTCAAGATGCATGTTAGAAACCGGGGCATTGCTATAGACTGTGGTGGATTCTTGCCGTCTGCTTGTGGGCCGACATATTTCTGTGTCATCAAAGCAAAGGGCCAGCTGCGAACAATAAAGTCTAACCGTTGGCTTGGCACAGCTTCAAAGCTAATGTAATGTGAGGAGTGTGTAGCCAGCCTACATAACATACAGTAAGTATGCGATGAGGTAATCGGTCTGTAGCTCAGTTGGTAGAGCATGGCGCTTGCAACGCCAGGGTAGTGGGTTCGTTTCCCACGGGGGGCCAGTATGAAAATGTATGCACTCACTAACTGTAAGTCGCTCTGGATAAGAGCATCTGCTAAATGACTAAAATGTAATAGGGGATGTATTCTCTTATGACCGAAAAGAGCTTCTGGATAATTTCTACCAGAATGTCACGTGCAACCAGAGAAAAAAAACTCTACACCACCTTTACTCCACACACAGAGACGCGTACAAAGCGCTCCCTCGCCCTCCATTTGGAAAATCTGACCATAATTATATCCTCCTGATTCCTGCTTACAAGCAAAAACTAAAGCAGGAAGTACCAGTGACTCGGTCAACACGGAAGTGGTCAGATGATGTGAATGCTACGCTACAGGACTGTTTTTCTAGCACAGACTGGAATATGTTCCGGGATTCCTCCAATGGCATTGAGGAGTATACCACCTCAGTCACCGGCTTTATCAATAAGTGCATCGACGACGTTGTCCCCACAGTGACCGTACGTACATATCCCAACCAGAAGCCATGTATTACAGGCAACATCCACACCGAGCTAAAGGCTAGAGCTGCTGCTTTCAAGGAGTGGGACACTAATCCAGACGCTTATAAGAAATCCCGCTATGCCCTCAGACGAACCATCAAACAGGCAAAGCGTCAATACAGGACTAAGATTGAATCCTACTACACCGGCTCTGATGCTCGTCGGATGTGGCAGGACTTGCAAACTATTACGGACTACAAAGGGAAACCCAGCCGCGAGCTGCCCAGTGACACGAGCCTACCAGTCAGGCTGAATACCTTTTTATGCTCGCTTCGAGGCAAGCAACACTGAAGCATGCATGAGAGCACCAGCTGTTCCGGACGACGGTGTGATCACGCTCTCCGTAGCCAATATGAGCAAGACCTTTAAACAGGTCAACATTCACAAGGCTGCGGGGGCCAGACGGATTACCAGGACGTGTACTCAGAGCATGCGTTGACCAACTGGCAAGTGTCTTCACTGACATTTTCAACCTCACTCTGACCGAGTCTGTAATACCTACAGTGCCTTGCAAAAGTATTCATCCCCCTTGGCGTTTTTTCCTATTTTGTTGCATTAGAACCTGTAATTTAAATGGATTTTGATTTTGATTTCATATAATGGACATACACAAAATAGTCCAAACTGGTGAAGTGAAATGAAAAAAATTACTTGTTTAAAAAAAAATAACTGAAAAGTGAATACCCTAATATGTATTCACCCCCTTTGCTATGAAGCCCCTAAATAAGATCTGGTGCAATCAATTACCTTCAGAAGTCACATAATTAGTTAAATAAAGTCCACCTGTGTGCAATCTAAGTGTCAGATGATCTCTGTATATATACACCTGTTCTGAAAGGCCCCAGAGTCTGCAACACCACTAAGCAAGGGGCTCCACCAAGCAAGCAGCACCATGAAGACCAAGGAGCTCTCCAAACAGGTCAGGGACAAAGTTGTGGAGAAGTACAGATCAGGGTTGGGTTATAAAAAAAATATCCAAAACTTTGAACATCCCACAGAGCACCATTAAATCCATTATTAAAAAATGGAAAGAATATGGCACCACAACAACCCTGCCAAGAGAAGGCCGCCCACCAAAATTCACGGACCAGGCAAGGAGGGCATTAATCAGAGAGGCAACAAAGAGACCAAAGATAACCCTGAAGGAGCTGCAAAGCGCCACAACATAGATTGGAGTATCTGTCCATAGGACCACTTTAAGCCATACACTCCACAGAGCTGGGCTTTACGGAAGAGTGGCCAGAAAAAAGCCATTGCTTAAAGAAAAAAATAAGCAAACACGTTTGGTGTTCGCCGAAAGGCATGTGGGAGACTCCCCAAACATATGGAAGAAGGTACTCTGGTCAGATGAGACTAAAATTTAGCTTTTTGGCCATCAAGGAAAACGCTATGTCTGGCGCAAACCCAACACCTCTCATCACCCCGAGAACACCATCCCCACAGTGAAGCATGGTGGTGGCAGCATCATGCTGTGGGGATGTTTTTCATCGGCAGGGACTGGGAAACTGGTCAGAATTGAAGGAATGATGGATGGCACTAAATACAGGGAAATTCTTGAGGGGAAACCTGTTTCAGTCTTCCAGAGATTTGAGACTGGGACGGAGGTTCACCTTCCAGCAGGACAACGACCCTAAGCATACAGCTAAAGCAACACTCGAGGGGTTTAAGGGGAAACATTTAAATGTCTTGGAATGGCCTAGTCAAAGCCCAGACCTCAATCCAATTGAGAATCTGTGGTATGACTTAAAGATTGCTGTACACCAGCGGAACCCATCCAACTTGAAGGAGCTGGAGCAGTTTTGCATTGAAGAATGGGCAAAAATCCCAGTGGCTAGAGGTGCTAAGCTTATAGAGACATACCCCAAGAGACTTGCAGTTGTAATTGCTGCAAAAGGTGGCTCTACAAAGTATTGACTTTGGGGGGGGTGAATAGTTATGCACGCTCAAGTTTTTTTGTCTTATTTCTTATTTGTTTCACAAGAAAAAATATTTTGCATCTTCAAAGTAGTAGGCATGTTGTGTAACTCAAATGATATAAACCCCAACAAAAATCAATTTTAATTCCAGGTTGTAAGGCAACAAAATAGGAAAAATGCCAAGGGGGTGAATACTTTTGCAAGCCATTGTACATGTTTCAAGCAGACCACCATAGTACCTGTGCCCAAGAAAGTGAAGGTAATCTGCCTAAATGAATACCGCCCCGTAGCACTTACGTCTGTAGCCATGAAGTGCTTTGAAAGGCTGGTCATGGCTCACATCAGCACCATCATCCCGGAAACCCTAGACCCACTCCAATTCGCATACCGCCCCAACAGATCCACAGATGACACAATCTCAATCGCACTCCACACTGCCCTTTCCCACCTGGACAAAAGGAACACCTATGTGAGAATGCTGTTCATTGACTACAGCTCAGCGTTCAACACCATAGTGCCCAGAAAGCTCATCACTAAGCTAAGGACCCTGGGACTAAACACCTCCCTCTGCAACTGGATCCTGGACTTCCTGACGGGCCGCCCCCAGGTGGTAAGGGTAGGCAACAACACGTCTGCCACGCTGATCCTCAACACAGGGGCCCCTCAGGGGTGCGTGCTTAGTCCCCTCCTGTACTCCCTGTTCACCCTAGACTGCGTGGCCAAGCACGATTCCAACACCATCATTAAGTTTGCTGACGACACAACAGTGGTAGACCTGATCACCGACAACTGTGAGACAGCCTATAGGGAGGAGGTCAGAGACCTGGCAGTGTGGTGCCAGGACAACAACCTCTCCCTCAACGTGAGCAAGACAAAAGAGATGATTGTGGACTACAGGAAAAGGAGGGTCTAACATGCCCCCATTCACATCGACAAGGCTGTATTGGAGCAGGTTGAGAGTTTCAAGTTCCTTGGTGTCCACATCACCAACAAACTATCATGGTCCAAACACACCAAGAAAGTTGTGAAGAGGGCACGAGAACGCCTTTTCCCCCTCAGGAGACTGAAAAGATTTGGCATGGGTCCCCAGATCCTCAAAAGGTTATACAGCTGCACCATCGAGAGCATCCTGACTGGTTGCATCACCGCCTGGTATGGCAACTGCTCGGCATCCGACCGTAAGGCGCTACAGAGGGTAGTGCGTACAGCCCAGTATATCACTGGGGCCAAGCTTCCTGCCATCCAGGACCTATATACTAGGTGGTGTCAGAGGAAGGCCCAAAAAATTGTCAAAGACTCAAGTCATAGACCGTTCTCTCTGCTACCGCACGGCAAGCGGTACCGGAGCTCCAAGTCTAGGTCCAAAAGGCTCCTTAACAGCTTCTACCCCCAAGCCATAAGAATGCTGAACAATTAATCAAATGGTCACCCGGTCTATTTGCATTGACCCCCCTCCTTTTGTTTTTACACTGCTGCTACTCGCTGTTTATTATCTATGCTTAGTCACTTTACCCCTACCTACATGTACAAATTACCTCGACTAACCTGTACCCCCTGTATATAACCTCATTATAGTTATTTTATTGTGTTACTTTTTTATTTTACTTTAGTTTGTTTAGTAAATATTTTCTTAACTGTGTTTTCTTAACTGTATTGTTTAAGGGCTTGTAAGTAAGCATTTTATGGGAAGGTCTACACCTGTTGTATTCGGCGCATCTGACAAATACAATTTGATTTGATGTATGCAGGACTTGGCTGACTTGTAGGCCTAGGCTCGTCAAAGAGAATTGTTAGAACCTACTGCTTCACATAGACTCCCCTAAATACGGTCGGGTCCAAAGGTATTTTGACAGTTTTTGTTGTTGTTGTTTTGGCTCTGTACTCCAGCACTTTGATTTGAAATGATACAATGGCTATGATGTTAAAGTGCAGACTGTCAGCTTTAATGTGAGGGTATTTTCATCCTTATTGGGTGAACTGTTTAGAAATGACAGCACTTTATGGATCTAGTCTCCAAGGTGTCATTAGTATTTGGACAAATTCACTTAGTGTATTAAGTTTAGTCAAAAGTTTAGTATTTGGTCCCATATTCCTAGCACGTAATGACTACGTCAAGCTTGTGACTCTGCAAACTTGTAGGATGCATTTGTAGTTTGTTTTGGTTGTGTCGGATTATGTTGTGCCCAAAACACATGAATGGTAATAATGTATTGTCATTTTGGAGTCACTTTTATTGTAAATAAGAATAGAATATGTTTCTGAACATTAATGTAGATGCTACCATGATTACGGATAATCATGAATGAATCGTGAATAATGATGACTGAGAAAGTTAAAGGCACAAAGATCATATCCCTAAAACATGCTAACCTCTTAACATTACCAATAACAGGGGAGGTTAGCATTTTTGGGGGGGTATGATATTTATGCCTCTAACTTTCTTATTTATTATTGTGCCCAATAGAAATGAATGGTAATGTATTGTGTCATTTGAGTCACTTTTATTGTAAATACAAATATAATATGTTCCTGAACACTTCTACATTAATGTGGATGCTATCATGATTACGGATATTGTACTCCTGAGTGGCGCAGTGGTCTAAGGCACTGCATCGCAGTGCTAATTGTGCCACTAGAGATCCTGGTTCGAATCCAGGCTCTGTCGCAGCCGGCCGCGACCGGGAGACTCATGGGCGGCGCACAATTGGCCCAGCGTCGTCCAGGGTAGGGGAGGGAATGGCCGGCAGGGATGTAGCTCAGTTGATAGAGAATGGCGTTTGCAACGCCAGGGTTGTGGGTTCGATTCCCACGGGGGGCCAGTATAAAAAAAAAAAAAATGTATTCACTAACTGTAAGTCGCTCTGGATAAGAGCGTCTGCTAAATGACTAAAATGTAAATGTAAATGTGGATAATCAATCATTAATGAATCATGAATAAAGTTGAGAGAGAACGTTAGAGGCATAAATATCATACCCCCAAGACATGCTAACCTCCCCTTTTATTGATAATAGTGCAAGGTTAGCATGTCTTGGGGGAATGATCTTTGTGCTTCAGTAACTTTCTCACTCATCATTATTCACGATTCATTTATCATTATCCGTAATCATGGTAGCATGCACATTAATCTAGAAGTGTTCAGAAACCTATTCTATTCATATTTACAATAAAAGTGACTCCAAAATGTCACAATACATTATTTACCATTCATTTCTATTGGGAACAACATAATCCGAAACACAACCAAAACAAACTGCCGATGCATGCAACAGGTTTGTAGTCACAAGCTTGATGTAGTCATAACTTGCTACATTTGCACACACTGTATATACAGTGGGTGGAAAAGTATTTAGTCAGCCACCAATTGTGCAAGTTCTCCCACTTAAAAAGATGAGAGAGGCCTGTAATTTTCATCATAGGTACACGTCAACTATGATAGACAAATTGAGAGAGAAAAACAGAAAATCACATTGTAGGATTTTTTAATGAATTTATTTGCAAACAAGCAAGATTTCTGGCTCTCACAGACCTGTAACTTCTTCTTTAAGAGGCTCCTCTGTCCTCCACTCGTTACCTGTATTAATTGCACCTGTTTGAACTTGTTATCAGTATAAAAGACACCTGTCCACAACCTCAAACAGTCACACTCCAAACTCCACTATGGCCAAGACCAAAGAACTGTCAAAGGACACCAGAAACAAAATTGTAGACCTGCACCAGGCTGGGAAGACTGAATCTGCAATAGGTAAGCAGCTTGGTTTGAAGAAATCAACTGTGGGAGCAATTATTAGGAAATGGAAGACATACAAGACCACTGATAATCTCCCTCGATCTGGGGCTCCACGCAAGATCTCACCCCGTGGGGTCCTCTGCAACTGGATCCTGGACTTCCTGACGGGCCGCCCCCAGGTGGTAAGGGTAGGTAACAACACATCTGCCACACTGATCCTCAACACGGGGGCCCCTCAGGGGTGCGTGCTCAGTCCCCTCCTGTACTCTCTGTTCACCCATGACTGCATGGCCAGACACGACTCCAACACCATCATTAAGTTTGCCGACGACACAACAGTGGTAGGCCTGATCACCGACAACGATGAGACAGCCTATAGGGAGGAGGTCAGAGATCTGGCCGTGTGGTGCCAGGACAACAACCTCTCCCTCAACGTGACCAAGACAAAGGAGATGATTGTGGACTACAGGAAAAAAAAGAGGACTGAGCACGCCCCCATTCTCATCGACTGGGCTGTAGTGGAACAGGTTGAGAGCTTCAAGTTCCTTGGTGTCCACATCACCAACGAACTATCATGGTCCAAACACACCAAGACAGTCGTGAAGAGGGCACGACAAAGCCTATTCCCCCTCAGGAGACTGAAAAGATTTGGCATGGGTCCTCAGATCCTCAAAAAAATTCTACAGCTGCACCATCGAGAGCATCCTGACTGGTTGCATCACCGCCTGGTATGGCAACTGCTTGGCCTCTGACCGCAAGGCACTACAGAGGGTAGTGCGTACGGCCCAGTACATCACTGGGGCAAAGCTCCCTGCCATCCAGGACCTCTATACCAGGCGGTGTCAGAGGAAGGCCCTCAAAATTGTCAAAGACTCCAGCCACCCTAGTCATAGACTGTTCTCTCTGCTACCGCACGGCAAGCGGTACCGGAGTGCCAAGTCTAGGTCCAAAATACTTCTCAACAGCTTCTACCCCCAAGCCATAAGACTCCTGAACAGCTAATCATGGCTACCCGGACTATTTGCACTGCCCCCCCACCCCATCCTTTTTACGCTGCTGCTACTCTGTTAAGTATTTATGCATAGTCACTTTAACTCTACCCACATGTACATATTACCTCAACTACCTCAACTAGCCGGTGCCCCCGCACATTGACTCTGCAACGGTACCCCCCTGTATATATAGCCTCCCTACTGTCACTTTATTTTACTGTATATATAGCCTCCCTACTGTCACTTTATTTTACTTCTGCTCTTTTTTTTCTCAACACTTTTTTTGTTGTTGTTTTACTCTTACTTTTTTTGTTTAAAATAAATGCACTGTTGGTTAAGGGCTGTAAGTAAGCATTTCACTGTAATGTCTGCACCTGTTGTATTCGGCGCATGTGACCAATAAAATTTGATTTGATTTGAAATGATCACAAGAACGGTGAGCAAAAATCCCAGAACCACACGGGGGGACCTACTGAATGACCTGCAGAGAGCTGGGACCAAAGTAACAAAGCCTACCATCAGTAACACACTACGCCGCCAGGGACTCAAATCCTGCAGTGCCAGACGTGTCCCCCTGCTTAAGCCAGTACATGTCCAGGCCCGTCTGAAGTTTGCTAGAGTGCATTTGGATGATCCAGAAGAGGATTGGGAGAATGTCATATGGTCAGATGAAACCAAAATAGAACTTTTTTGGTAAAAACTCAACTCGTCGTGTTTGGAGGACAAAGAATGCTGAGTTGCATCCAAAGAACACCATACCTACTGTGAAGCATGGGGGTGGAAACATCATGCTTTGGGGCTGTTTTTCTGCAAAGGGACCAGGACGACTGATCCGTGTAAAGGAAAGAATGAATGGGGCCATGTATCATGAGATTTTAAGTGAAAACCTCCTTCCATCAGCAAGGGCATTGAAGATGAAACGTGGCTGGGTCTTTCAGCATGACAATGATCCCAAACACACCGCCCGGGCAACGAAGGAGTGGCTTCGTAAGAAGCATTTCAAGGTCCTGGAGTGGCCTAGCCAGTCTCCAGATCTCAACCCCATAGAACATCTTTGGAGGGAGTTGAAAGTCCGTGTTGCCCAGCGACAGCCCCAAAACATCACTGCTCTAGAGGAGATCTACATGGAGGAATGGGCCAAAATACCAGCAACAGTGTGTGAAAACCATGTGAAGACTTACAGAAAACGTTTGACCTGTGTCATTGCCAACAAAGGGTATATAACAAAGTATTGAGAAACTTTTGTTATTGACCAAATACTTATTTTCCACCATAATTTGCAAATAAATTCATTAAAAATCCTACAATGTGATTTTCTGGATTTTTTTTCCCTCATTTTGTCTGTCATAGTTGACGTGTACCTATGATGAAAATTACAGGCCTCATCTTTTTAAGTGGGAGAACTTGCACAATTGGTGGCTGACTAAATACTTTTTTTCCCCACTGTATATTTTCTGTTGTATTTTTGACTTTATGTTTTGTTTTACCCCATATGTAACTCTGTGTTGTTGTTTTTATCGCACTGATTTGCTTTATCTTGGCCAGGTCGCAGTTGTAAATGAAAACTTGTTCTCAACTGGCTTACCTGGTTAAACAAAGGTAAAAAATAAATAAATACAATTAATACACTAAGTGAATTTGTCCAAATACTTATGACACTTGCAAATGGGAGGACTAGATGTCATTTCTAAATGGTAAAACAAAATGTGTATGACATTCTGTACTGTCGCCTCATTTGACCTCAAATCCAAAATGCTTGAGTAGAGCCAAATTTAAACATTTTAGCTTCACTGTCCAAATAAATACGTAGGGTAATGTATTAATAGGCCTATCTCTCTTTCAGAATCTTCACAAATCACATTTTGTTTCTGTTGATATCTTGGCCTTATGCAAACAGTGGGGCTTTTGCAAATGTCTAATTTCCATAGAAAATGAGCAGACCCCAGCTACTATGGAAAACGAGAGAGGTGACTGTGATAGTGGAAGTGAGAGGGAGGAGAGACTGTGCCAGTGGAGCAGCTCCTGCACTGGGCCCTGACCTGACAGTCATTAGTGTGACTCACACAAGGCTGAGGTCATGCTAGTTCGTCATCCCTCCAGCACCATCACCATTCACAAAGCCCCACTCGCCCACTCTCTCACTCTAACTCAGTGGAACAGAACACAATAGACACACATGAAGCAGAACATGAGTGCTGTACTGTACCGTATACTGGCTGTAGCCCCCCCCCCCCCTCCCCCTGGGCTGACATCCCAGAGCCAGAGATTATGTGTCAGTCAGTCTCACTATGCTGCTGGGGTTGACTGCATCACAGGCAGATTAGATGACTGCTTGCTAGGCTGCATATGATGGATGGATATGCTGCACATTCACGGCAGATATATCTATGTCAGGGTGTCTATGGGTTGTGTTTCTTAGCAACCAGATTACCTCTCACTCTTAAATCAGTAACTGTAGTTGGTTGGTGGTGGTGTTTGGTGCACTAACAAACCCCTTGATTTCTCTCCTCCTCACCAGAGTCTGTGTATAACCTCCTCCCTAAGGAGCTCCAGCTGCAGCCATCCTCCTCCTCCCAGACAGACGCACCCACCATGAGCCAGAAGAGTGGGGGAGAGGCCGGACCGCCCCCTTCTGCAGCCATGGCCTCAGGTAAGCCCTTCACTCTGACCCCACCAGCCTGACCTAGGATCAGATTACTCTGTCCGCATCCTCACCTAGATCATTAGGATGCAGAACATAAGACTGACCTTAGTTCAATGTCTAGTCGAAAACTTCACCCTAGTTTACTTCACCACCGTTCCTGTTGAGTGCCTGTGGGGTAGTTGGTGCTAGTGTTGGTGTATTCTGGGAAATATTGAGTTTTCACCTCTGTAGGGTAAATGTGGGCCATGGTTACTGTAGACAGGACAGGTGTGAGAGAGTGGGAATAAATATTGTTTTGTTTGAATGAACGAACATGGCCTTGGTCTATATATTATTTTATTTGCATTAGCCTATAGCTAAAGTCATATTAGGCTGGTATTGCTTGCAATCTGTCTCTCTCGGGTCTAATCAAAAATGGATTAAAAATTGTTTTGTTTTCTTTCGATTGTCCTACGTTTTCATCTCTCTTAGATGGAGCAATGTAAATTAGCCCCACCACTAGAGACAACCTTACTGTCCGTTTTTGTTCTTAGATGATGAGAACAGGTTAAAAGAGCTAGGCTATAATTAGCAAAGCAGTTATTGTGTCCTTTTAGCACTTCTGAATTAGCACGCCTGTCTGAATCTGTCTGCGATAGACTTTCTGTGAAGATAAGATTACATACACACACACAAACACACACACATAGTCATGTAGACCAGCATAAAGAAAACATCTCATGATATCTCAAGAGATGGCATTTATATTAGATCAGAAAAACAATATGTTGTGTCACATCAGCATAGTTGGGCTATTAAAGGGATACTTGGGGATTTTGGCAATGAGGCTCTTTATCTACTTCCCCAGAGTCAGTTGAACTCCTGGATACCATTTGTATGTCTCTGTCTCACTGTTCTACATGACTCAGTGTGTTTTTTTACGGCAGAGTATTCATACCTTTTAGCACAGGAAGCTGACTGAACTCAGTAGTCTTGAGGCTGCTGTCATTATGCACAGTAACCCAGGATTAGGTAGAAGTTGACCCTATAACCACTGGTAGAGGCTCAGATAATTCTCAACCCCTTTAATGGTTACTGTTAGGATTGGGGTGTAGGGTAGACTGGTCCCAGATCTATATGTGTTTTAGCCAATTCTTCTGACTCTTGTAGTCATGCCATACATGAACCAGGTTAGGGTAATCTGATTCTAGATCTGTGGTTAGGGACAGCTTCTACCACAAGCTCATTTTCAGAGTTGGAGAGCTGGCTTCATGCTAGCCCAAGCAAGCACTACATGCATCATCATGTTATCCAAAGACACTTAAATAAACAAAGGATCAGCTATCCTCAAACAGTATTTACAGTGAGGGAAAAAAGTATTTGATCCCCTGCTGATTTTGTACGTTTGCCCACTGACAAAGACATGATTAGTCTATAATTTTAATGGTAGGTTTATTTGAACAGTGAGAGACAGAATAACAACAAAATAATCCAGAAAAACGCATGTAAAAAATGTATAAATTGATTTGCATTTTAAAGAGGGAAATACGTATTTGACCCCTCTGCAAAAAATTAGTACTTGGTGGCAAAACCCTTGTTGGCAATCACAGAGGTCAGACGTTTCTTGTAGTTGGCCACCAGGTTTGCACACATCTCAGGAGGGATTTTGTCCCACTCCTCTTTGCAGATCTTCTCCAAGGCATTACGGTTTTGAGGCTGACGTTTGGCAACTCAAACCTTCTTCTCCCTCCACAGATTTTCTATGGGATTAAGGTCTGTAGACTGGCTAGGCCACTCCAGGACCTTAATGTTCTTCTTCTTGAGCCACTCCTTTGTTGCCTTGGCTGTGTGTTTTGGGTCATTGTCATGCTGGAATACCCATCCACAACCCATTTTCAATGCCCTGGCTGAGGGAAGGAGGTTCTCACCCAAGATTTGACGGTACATGGCCCCATCCATCGTCCCTTTGATGCGGTGAAGTCGTCATGTCCCCTTAGCAGAAAAACACCCCCAAAGCATAATGTTTCCACCTCCATGTTTGACGGTGGGGATGGTGTTCTTGGGGTCATAGGCAGCATTCCTCCTCCTCCAAACACGGCGAGTTGAGTTGATGCCAAAGAGCTCGATTTTGGTCTCATCTGACCACAAAACTTTCACCCAGTTCTCCTCTGAATCGTTCAGATGTTCATTGGCAAACTTCAGACGGCCCTGTATATGTGCTTTCTTGAGCAAGGGGACCTTGTGGGCGCTGCAGGATTTCAGTCCTTCACGGCGTAGTGTGTTACCAATTGTTTTCTTGGTGACTATGGTCCCAGCTGCCTTGAGATCATTGACAAGATCCTCCCGTGTAGTTCTGGGCTGATTCCTCACTGTTCTCATGATCATTGCAACTCCACAAGGTGAGATCTTGCATGGAGCCCTAGGCCGAGGGAGATTGACAGTTCTTTTGTGTTTCTTCCATTTGCGAATAATCGCACCAACTGTTGTCACCTTCTCACCAAGCTGCTTGGCGATGGTCTTGTAGCCCATTCCAGCCTTGTGTAGGTCTACAATCTTGTCCCTGACATACTTGGAGAGCTCTTTGATATTGGCCATGGTGGAGAGTTTGGAATCTGATTGATTGTTTATTTCTGTGGACAGGTGTCTTTTATACAGGTAACAAGCTGAGATTAGGAGCACTCCCTTTAAGAGTGTGCTCCTAATCTCAGCTCGTTACCTGTATAAAAGACTCCTGGGAGCCAGAAATCTTTCTGATTGAGAGGGGGTCAAATACTTATTTCCCTCATTAAAATGCAAATCAATTTATAACATTTCTGACATGCGTTTTTCTGGATTTTTTTGTTGTTATTCTGTCTCTCACTGTTCAAATAAACCTACCATTAAAATGATAGACTGAGTCATGACTGATCAGCTCTTGTTGTTCATTGGCTGTCTCGTTTGTATTGCAGGAAATTCCCTCCCTCTGAGGAAGGGGGCGTCTGCATATAAAATGGCCTGCAGGTCACTGCTCCATAGGTCAGAGCCTTGTTTATTCTGTTGCCATGGCTACGCTCAGTCCCAACCCAATCCTCCAATTGGCATGCTCAGACCGCTGTATAGGCCGAATACTGTATGCACAAACTGCTCTAGCCCCCATTTACATTTAATTTGGCACCGCATCATTAGTTTGCAAATTTGGCTGTTAAGAGGAAAGTCTGACTGACCAGATGTTTTATTTAATTTTTTGGGGCAATGTATGTAACAATTTTAAAAGCTTGCTTTTGTTTTTTCTAAACACAGCATGTCAGTTTTGTCATGTTGATTTTTATTGAGCAAGTTTTTGTAGGAATCAAACATTCAATTGGGGGGAACATGGGGCCTATTTGTACCATTCTCAACTTTAACTTCAGAAAATTTGCCCGACACCAGAGAGCTCTGGTATGCACAGTGAGGGCATTTAGCCACACAACAAACCATGACAAAGGAATTTAGAGTTGGGAAGAGGGAAAACTCTGGACAAATCATGCACAAATTCAGCTGCGTGAATGGGACTGCTAGCCTGCTCTGTATTGACATCCATACTAACATTGTGATCGTTCCACATTCTATCCAGATGCCACCTCATCTAGCCCTTCTCCATCCTCCTCTTTGGCCATGGACCAGCACAAGCCTCCTCTCCTCCTCCAACACCATCCCAGCGGTGCCCCCAGAGAGGTGTCCGGAGCCCCAGAAGGATCAGAGATGCAAGGCATGGAGGGAGCTCTGTCTGCCCCTGAAGGTGGAGACGGCAGTGAGACCAGCTCTGGAACAGGAGGAGGAGACCCAGGAGCACCAGGGGCAGTGGGGGTGGGAGCCCAGCAGCAGCAGCCCCAGAACACCCCCTCTAAGCGGAGGCCAGTGTTGAGCATCTCCCCCCCTCCAGAGGACCTGTTTGATGACAGCAGTATGTCCTGCCAGGAGGATCCAGCCCCGGCCGGGCCAGCAGGCCCAGACTCAGAACATAGCAGCAGCATCTGGGCTGACGACTCGGCCTCCAACTTCAGCCTGATCAGCTCCAGCTCCTACAACGACAACACAGAGGTCCCCCGCAAGTCCCGTAAACGCACCCCCCGCCAGCGGCCCGGGCCCAGGCCTGCACCCCCAGAGGACAGCATGGATGTGTTTGATGCAGACAGCGCCAAGGCCCCACACTTTGTCCTGTCTCAGCTGGGCCCAGACAAGGCCAGCCCCAAGCCCAGGTAGGTTGAATAGAATGCTAGTCTTCTTTTAATGTATCTTTGCTAAGAACATGAGGATTTAAGTTGACATACCATTGACTCTGTTGCACACACAGCAAAGCAGAGTCATCACCTGATGTTCTGGAGGCCTAATAAAGAGTGTGTTGTGTGTTCTCCAGTTCTCTGGAGGCTGGGTGCATGCTGAAGGGAGGCCTGCTGTCAGGTCAGTATCCCCAGAAGAGTGAGGGCAAGGAGCTGAAGATCCTGGTGCAGCCAGAGACCCAGCACCGGGCACGCTACCTAACCGAGGGCAGCCGCGGCTCTGTCAAAGACCGCACACAACAGGGCTTCCCCACGGTCAAGGTGAGCAACACTTTATTTTATTTTTAACCATTGGTTAGTCGTATACAATTGTGCTAAGTTGTGTTTGGTTGAGCTGTGTTGCACTCTACTCACCATCTTCTCCCCTTCTCTCTCCAGTTAGAGGGCGTCAGTGAGCCGGTGGTGCTGCAGGTGTTTGTTGCCAGTGACGCAGGCAGAGTGAAGCCTCATGGGTTCTACCAGGCATGCAGGGTGACAGGACGCAACACCACAGCCTGCAAGGAGGTGGACATCGAGGGAACCACCGTCATAGAGGTCCCTCTGGAGCCCAGCAGCACCATGTCACTTGCGTAAGGGCCTCATTCATTGAGTTAATGAACATTGAAACATTGGTGAAATATCAGTGTGTTATTTAAGCAATAAGGCACGAGGGGGTGTGGTATATGGCCAATTTACCACGGCTAAGGGCTGTTCTTAGGCACGACAGCTCGAACCACCCAGTTTATAATGTTTCTTTCATCATCTGAACATTCTGTAACGTTGAATCTTTACAGGGTTGATTGTGTGGGGATCCTGAAGCTGCGTAACGCGGACGTGGAGGCTCGTATCGGTGTGGCCGGGTCCAAGAAGAAGAGCACCCGGGCCAGGCTGGCATTCAGGGTCAACATCCCCCAGCCTGACGGGTCTGTCCTCACCCTGCAGACCACCTCGTCACCCATCCTCTGCAGTGAGTCAACCAACTATCACCCTATTCATACAAACACAAATAACTATCAGGTATGTGTATGTGCTTGTTTGATGTTCATTAAATTCCTTAGGTTCTTGTCAGGCTGGAACAAAAGCTGGCACACCACTTAGTTTCAATAGTAGGGTTTTGTGAACAGCAATTCTGCACACTCTGCTTTGTGCATGTCCTTCCCCAGCCCAGCCAGCGGGGGTGCCAGAGATCCTGAAGAAGAGTCTCCATAGCTGTTCAGTGAGAGGAGGAGAGGAGCTCTTCATCATAGGGAAGAACTTCCTCAAAGGAACCAAGGTCATCTTCCAGGAGAACCCAGCCGGTACCAGCACCAACCTGCCCGTCTTCCTCCTTTCTTCCCTGTCCTCTTTTCCTTTTGTTCACATCCCTTTCTTCCTCTCTCTGTGGTGTCTGTGATGTCTCCTCATAGTGACGATGTTGAGATACATTTATTAAAAATGATTGATTAATGATATTGATTCCTTTTCTTTCCAGATGATAACTCGTGGCAGGCCGGGGCAGAGATTGACATGGAGCTGTTCCATCAGGTAGCCCATTGATATCGATGCATGAAAGGGAAAGGGGGATACCTAGTCAGTTGTACAACTGAATGCATTTAACCCAACCAGAATCAGAGAGTAATGCATACGGATCATGAGCTGACTGTCCTAATCCTAATGATGTTGTTCTGTTTTCTCCAGAACCATGTGGTCGTGAAGGTTCCTCCGTACCACAGCCTGTCTGTCTCCTCTCCTGTCTCTGTGGGTGTCTACATCATGACCAACGCCGGGAGGTCACATGACATCCAGCCCTTCACATATACCCCAGACTCAGGTGTGTGCACTGATACCTTCCTTCAGTGTTTGGATAGAGGGAGTAAGAGATGGGTTGAAGAAGGGAGTGATGAAGGTTTGAGTAATGGTATGGTGTGTATATATAGAAACAGTGTGTTTGTTTCTCTCATGGTCAAGCTGTGTTTCTGTTCTGTCCCACAGCAGAAAACTCCCTGAACATGTCTGTGAAGACAGAGGGCTCTTCTCTGGTCAAGGCCTGCACCTTCCATGACCAGATCAATTCTCTGGTCTCTGACCCTGCCCAGTCTGCTGGTGAACTGGTCAAACGACAGGAGGTCACACCTATGGAGGTCTCCAGCAATACCCCATCCAAAGCACTCTTCAAGGTAGGAACAATATACAGATCGTATTTAACCAAGGATCCTTGTATGTACATTTATTATCAGATGGTTTTGCTGGGACATCACTCTTTAGTTGTATCAATCAAAGAAAACATCTGGATCCAGAGTCATTGGCCAACTTTTAGGGGAGTGTGTAGATTCTAGAAAATACCTTTATTCAAAATTATTTAATTACTCTCTTTTTGTCTTCTCCCTCAGCAACCCTCTGACACCCTTATCTTAGTCCAGCAGACCCTTGACCTGAGCTCCAGCGCCCCGCCTAGCAATGAGTCCTTCCCTAGCCCCATGCCCCTCCAGCCTGGGGACGTGGACCTCCCTCAGGCCCCCGTCTTTCCCTCCCTGGAGCCCCTCGGCACCATCCAGAAGCAGGACATCGCCCCCATCACCTCCTTCCCTGTCTCCAGCGACACTACCACCCTCCCCCCTGTCCCCCCAGAGGTACCCCAGCAGTTCCTCCGGGACCCCCAGGAGAGCCTGCCTCAAGAGGCCTCCAGCTCCAGCAGCGGGGTGATGGTAGTAGGAATGTCCCAGATGGCGCCCCCCTCCCAGGCCCCCCAGCTGGAGAGGGCGGTAAGGGAGCTCCAGGCGGGGGGCAGCAGCCTGGTACAGCAAGTTCTAGAGGCAGCAGTGGCCCAGCAGCAACTCAACTCAGTGTTGTACAGCCCCACGCCCTCCACTGACACCCTGCAGCAAAACGTACAGGACACCATGAACAGCCTGAGACTGGGGTGCACTGAGGGCTCTCTGGCCACACAACAACACCTACAGATACAACAACAGCAGCAGCAGCAGATACAACAACAGTTGCAACAACAGCAGATCCTTGGCAACATGCAACAGCAGCAGCAACAGATACAGCAGCAGCAACAGATACAGCAACAGCAGCAGCAACAGTTACATCAACAGCAACACCAAGTCCTTGGCAACATACAGCTACAACCACAATTATTACTACAGCCACAGGATCAACAACTGCAACAGCAACAACAGATACTGGGGAACCTACAACAGCAACAATTACAACATCAACAGTTTCAACAACAGCAGCAGCAGGTCCTAGGCAACATACAGCTACAGGATCAACAACAACTACTGGGCAACCTACAACAACAAAACCAAGCAGTAGGCAACATGCAACAGTTACAACAGCAGCAGCAACAACAACAACAGTTACAGCAGCAGCAGCAACAACAACAACAGTTACAACAGCAGCAGCAACAACAACAACAGTTACAACAGCAGCAGCAACAACAACAACAGTTACAGCAGCAGCAGGTGTTGGAGAACTTCCAGCAGCAGCTCCAGGCTGAGCTCCTCCAGCCCCAGATCCACTGCTCGTCTCAGCCCCAGCAGCAGCAGCCTGTGTCTCTCCTCCAGCAGGCTGGGGAGCTGCTCACCATCCAGACCTCCAGCTTCCCCCAGCAGCCCCCCTCCCACACCTCTCCCCCCCAGCAGCTCCTCCAGTCCCCCAGGCCTCTGTCGGAGACCCCCAGCCCACAGCACCAGGTCCAGGCCGCCCTGCTTCAGAACACTTTGACTGTGCTGACCAGTGGTAGCCTAGATCATGAGCAGCAGGTCACGGGGTCAACACTTTTCCTCTCTCCCAACACACTCTCTAACCAGGGTAGTCAGCAACAGCTAGCATTCCTGTCCTCCATGGAGACTTCAGCCAGTGAGCCTCAGACTGTGTCAGTGTTCCAGCCTCAGACCCAGCAGCAGCAGCAGAGCACCCCCATGGACCAACAGCAGTCCCCCCAGCAGACACAACCACAGCAAACCCAGCAGCAGCTTCCCATGGCTCAGCAGGGCTCCTTGTTCCAGACTAGCACTCTGTCCCCCAGCCAGCACCCTCAGCCCCAGCCCGCAGACCTGCTCCTCTGCACCGCCTCCCTCAACCCCCAGGCTCTACCCCCAGCCCTCCTCTTCAGTACCCAGGCCCAGAGCCCCTCCATGGGCAGCAGCAGCACCCCTCACCCCCAGGACACCCCTGCTCCCCTCCTGTTCTCCCAGCCCACCATGGTGGGGATCAGGGTAGGGGTGGCCCAGTCTGACCCAGCAGAGCCCATGTCCTTCCAGGACCAGAGCTCCACAGTAGGGGGGACCCCTGCCTCCATCAATCCCTCTCAGCAGGGCCTGTTCCAGGGGCAGCAGCCAATGCAGGTGGGCTCCAGCTCAGGCAGTGGCCCTGCCAGTCAGCAGGTGGAGCTGTTCCTGCCACAGGGTTCTCTGTCTGGTCTGCAGAGCAGCATGGCCACGCAGGAACTAGAAAACCAGGCTGCAGCAGCTGCAACCATCTTTGTGATGCAGAGCGGGCTGGGGGTGGTGGGGCTGCAGAGTACCACCTCCTCCCCCGGTCAGAGACCCCCAGAGCAGCTGTTCCAGACGGGAGTGAGCGGGAACGTCAGCCAGCCAGGAGGACAACCCAACCTGTTTGTGTTCGGCCTCCAGAATGGTGAGATTTTATTTTATATATACTGTATAAATTGTTTTAAATGTTAAAATAATATTTGTGTGACATCCTCCTCTACTATTTCTCCTCAGATTCCTCCCAGCTGATGACGTCCTCTGGTCCTACACTATCAGCCCAGGGCCAACCCCAGAACCC
This sequence comes from Coregonus clupeaformis, assembly GCF_020615455.1. Taxonomy (NCBI): domain Eukaryota; kingdom Metazoa; phylum Chordata; class Actinopteri; order Salmoniformes; family Salmonidae; genus Coregonus; species Coregonus clupeaformis. Next base: position 8,525,242 of record NC_059202.1, read on the forward strand.
CAACCCTGTGCAGGCAAGCCACATCCAGTCTCTACTGGACCCAAACATATCCCAGACAGCCACACCCATGCAGACTAACCTTCAGACACCCATGCAAAGTAGTCTACAAAACACCATGAGTAGCTTAGAAAACGCCATGCAGACCAACCTACAGACCCCAATGCAGACAAACACACATACTGCAATGCAGACCAATATACAGACTGCCATAGAAACTAGCCTGCCAACCCTCATGCAGACCAACGTCCAGACTAGCTTACAGAACGCCATACAGACCAACATGCAGACGTCCATGAGCACCTCCCAGAACATGGAGAAGATGGAGGACCTGCTGGAGAGTCTACAGAAACAGTGATCATTACTGGGGGTTCTAGTGACGTCTGCCCACTCTTAGACTGGGACAGGTTGTGTCTTCTGCTTACAAATTCAACCCCCCACAGATACAGATAATGGGGATAGAGGTGTCTGACCATGGTATGAGCCACCTAGGCTAAGAACATGTCATGATGATGTTTTAAATATTTTTATCAGATGTACTCTTGTGCCCTTAGCTCATATTTTGATGTGTTTGTACATGCATTCATAGAGAAGGACAGACATATAGACACTGTTATGATGAGTTGGTCCAATTTGTAAGTCGCTCTGGATAAGAGCGTCTGCTAAATGACGTAAATGTAAATGTAAATGTGATTGCTCATTTTGCTGGATCAGAGGAAAGTAACTCCTGTATCCATCAGTTTAACATATACAGTGGTTCTTCTTTTTCATAATGTACTGTGTTATTGATGGCTACGAGTGGAGGGAGGAAGACTGAGAGAGAAAGCAGGAGAGGGATAGAGAAAGTTGGAGCTAGAGAGAGAGACCGAAGAGATGGCGAAAAGATTGTGAGATTTTTATGATGGAAAGGGAAGTGCGGCCAGAGAAAGGTATCTCACCCTGTTCTTGTTTGTGATTGCAAAGCTTCATTCAGGTCATACAGCAGTCAGTGTATCTGGTCATACAGCAGTCAGTGTAACTCATAATATCTCTTGCTGTGGCATTTCCCAGTCTCCATGTGGTCTCTTATTATTACAAGTGGTTACAGAGGCTTTTTCCATGTTTATGAAGCATTTGCATATATCGTGCGACTTGTGTTTGGGGGATTTTAGAATTGGATTTGGAAGTCTTTCCAGTATATTGTGAATATAATTATGCTTTCTACTAGGGAGAGTGAAGCGTTGTGTGGTTTTATAAACATTAAGCACTTTATAAACTGTTTTGTGTGACCAGCAAATCCTTATATCCATCCAGAGGCTTTCTATGGTTAGTCACTTTGTACTTGTTGATGTCCATTAAAAAATTATAATTTTTAAAGTTGTCAAGGTATACATTTAAACACATTGACCATGTATTCATACATTTTTCATTCACTATATTTTTGGAGATATTTTTGAGATTTTTCTAAAGATTGTCTGTGAATTCATCTGAAGCCTATTTATACTGAGTGGTCCAGTCAGTGTCTGTCAATTGTCATTCCCATAACGAGTATACAGTGTTTGTTTTGGTGTGTCTCTGATTGTAACTAGCTACTGTTCCTAGGCTTTCATATCTCTGCCTACATCCCCACCAATTATACTTTTTTTGTGTCGATACATTGTGTGTACATTTGTGCGTGTGTTATTTTTATTAAGAATGTACAGCACATTGCTATCTGTAGCCTACTATTTACCTTGTACTTTGCAATCTGTGTAAGTTAACAGACAGTGTTTTACCTTGTTTTGTGTGTGGTTGTAGTTTTTGGTTGGTTTCTGGTTCATGCACTGACAGATGTTGAACCACTACTGTCAGTGTTCAGGGCAGAGCTGTGTGAAATAGACACACAGTACCTGTCCCATGCATTGACACCAGGGACTCACTGCTACACAAAAACTCTGCTACAATAGCATACCACTTACTATAAAGCAATGTTTTGGGCATGTACTCTGTGGTATGCTAGTATGGACATTGGAATGTGGCCTAAAATCTCTGTTACTAAGGTTGGAGTAATTGCTGTGAGCAGGCAGTGTGTGGGGAGTGTATCCTGTTTTCAAACTCTTGTCATATTTGTTCCATTTAAAATATCCTAATGTTTGTTTACTCATTTGTAAATGTTTTACTCATTTTAAATCATACAGCTTTCATGGATAATATTAACATTGTTTTTGTACAAATTACAAACTTTAAGTAGTACACATATTGTGTAAGGAACTCTCCTCCCAACAGTTTTGCCTCTGTTATATCCATCCAAATTAATATGCATTTTAAAGCATGTTGCTCTACTTTGCTTTAGATGCAAGGTGATACTACTGTTATTCCATATCTGATAAATAGTAGTCTGTTTGACATATTGGCTGTGTTTACACAGGTAGCCCAATTCTGATATTCTTTCCCCACTAATTGGTCTTTTGACCAATCACATCAGATCTTTTTCAGAGCTTATCTGATTGGTCAAAAGACCAGTTAGTGAAAAAACATCAAATGGGCTGCCTGTCTAAATGTAGCCATTGACACAAACGGATGGAATGAGAACTATTCGGTTGTTGCTCAGATTCCTATATGCTCATGTTTACATTTGTCATATTTTCACATTCTGTCTTGCAGAAGTAGGATTACTCAATTTTAAAATGTAATTTTAGAAAGTTTCTTACCCATGAATCAGATTACATAGTATTTTTATAACAGATGTTCAGTTTTATATACATGCAGTATAGTATGTTGTTGTTCAAAAATTGGACTGAAATCCAGTGTACAGTTTGGGGGTGTGTATACTACCAGATCTCTTCATGTAGAACACGAGCCAATAGTCTACAGTATACTCTCATTCTGTGCTAACCATATAAATGGAATGTATGCAAGGGACACCGTTCTAATTCTACTGTAATTCTATAATTCCATATGAGATAGAGCCTGTCAAAGATGGTGGCACATACTTTTTGAGAACACCCACAGAAAATGTAAACTATTTTGAACCCCACATTTGGTTTCACCCATCCAAAATGTCAGTTAGGCCTAAACACAATAGATGATCACGTCCATTACTGATTTCCAAGCGTTCCATTCCATTTTTATTGGGGATTTTCAAGAGCTCATGGTGCCTCACTAAGCCATACAAACAGAAAAAGCCAACCTCTGAGTATCTCCTGTCAGTGTGATGAATGTAACTTTACCTCACAGTGTGGGAAATATCAATTTGTACCGCATCTGCCACCGGACCAACTAGATATACTGTTTTTAGAGAAAATATTTGACTTAGCCTAATCTTGAACGTTTAGTGCATTGTACATGTGTGGAAATACATTGTTTTAATGTGGTTCTAATTTCTGGTTTCATGTTCCAAGGTCAAGCACTCTTATTTGGATTGATCTATTGCTTAGTTTAACTGTTTGAGTGACTACATATTCATCTGAAAATGTTAACTTTAAGGTGGCAAAATATCACACACATGGTCTCCACACACATCAGTTGTCATTAACTCATGAATATCCATGTTGAAATATGAGACTGGGGTTATCAGTTATTGTGAATTTCTCAAGTGTGCCTTGACAAACCATCAGTGTAGTAAGTTTACCAGATTCCCTTTGTGTCATGACTGTTCATGTCCCTTGTCTAATGTTCCTCTTCCCTAGATGATCTCTGACTTCTCATAATTCAGTCTAGCCAGTGTCCGTGTTCTGCTTTTAGTTACATGACCACCTAACGTGTTTTAATTTCATCCATCCAAGTGGTTTCCAGCTCCAGTCCTCGAGTACCCCCAACAGTACACATTTTTATTGTAGCCCCGGACAAGCACACCTGATTCAACTTGTCAGCTAATCATCATGCTCTCAATGAGTTGAGTCAGCTGTTTTTTTTTGTCCGGGGCTTCAACAAAAATGTGTGCTGTTGGGGGTACTCAACGACTGGAGTTGGAAACCACTGCTGTAGAACTTCTGTGCAGCTTAACCAGTCGACTGTATACCTGTTTGTTTCTATAAGTATCCCTACTTCATGCCTGTCGTGATTCATAATTGTGAGGTAAAAGGGAAAAGAGGTGGAGATTATTCAGATCAGGTGTTGTGGAAAGCTCTCGTGTAAGTGTGTGTGCTTGTCAGCATAACTGTTGTTGCTGTGAAGAGTTTAACATGAGATCAAAATGCGGTAATAATAAAGACTCCTATTGGCAACAGTGTGAGCTGTGTTTTGTGCATTATCAGTCAGTTTGCTTACTCACAAATGTCACCCTCTGTGTCTCACTTTTCCTCTGTTCAACTGTTCTTTGTATAGCTTTAGGCCTAGATTTTGAAGTGACTCAAATCCTATTTATTTGCATATCTGATTAGAATGTTATTTTTCCTGCAGTCTGAACAGCCAAAAAGCACATGGAATCTGATATTTCAAGCCACTACGAAGGTGGTTTGAAGTCAGATACAAATCTGATTCCTGGCCATGTGTCTGAATGGTCAAATCTGATTTATTTGCCCTCAAGTGGTTATTAGACTGTTATTCGGCATATCTTGTTGCTTGCTAACTACTCTGTTGACAGTTTGACAAGAACATGTGGTAGCCAACTAGCTTGTTGTTTACAAACAAATTAGTGAATGTGATTGAAAGCTAAACAGCTAGCTACCTAGATATTTAGTTGACTGCTGGAGCTAGCCAAAAAGAACTTGTTTTGAAAGTTGGATCATCTTATCCTTTGAGGCTTTAAAAGTGTTCTTACCCTATGATTTTGACCATTCAAAGCAACTGGGAAACATCCATGGCAGGCATTGTCACCTTAGCTCGCTACATAAGCACAGGCACCACCACCAATCAGCCTACACCACTGCACACGCACACATGTCGTTACTATGACAACTTGTGTAGCCTTGTCAGCAAATGACTGCTGTCCAGTGTTGCCAACTTAGTGACTGTCGCTATATTTAGTGAGTATTCAGACCCCTCTAGCGACACATTTTCAAAAAAATCGACTAGTGACAAATCTAGCAACTTTTTCTGGTGTTATTGGAGACTTTTGGAGACTGACGTGAAAGCACGTATCGTTCTTACTCTTCTCAACGAGCAGCGGGTGCTGCGTGGGCCCCGTCCCAAAGCACTCACAGGCGGCCCAGTCTCGCGCTGCAGTCAGAGCAGGAGATGTTCACACCTCCGCGTCCAGACCGCAAATGAATCGCACATGCGGGAAGCCGCCACTGGCATTCATCCAGAAAAACGCATGTCAAAAATGTAATAAATTGATTTGCATTTTAATGAGGGAAATAAGTATTTGACCCCTCTCAATCAGAAAGATTTCTGGCTCCCAGGTGTCTTTTATACAGGTAACGAGCTGAGATCCTAATCTCAGTTTGTTACCTGTATAAAAGACGCAATCAATCAATCAAATTCCAAACTCTCCACAATGGCCAAGACCAAAGAGCTCTCCAAGGATGTCAGGGACAAGATTGTAATATAGACCTACACAAGGCTGGAATGGGCTACAAGACCATCGCCAAGCAGCTTGGTGAGAAGGTGACAACAGTTGGTGCGATTATTCGCAAATGGAAGAAACACAAAATAACTGTCAATCTCCCTCGGCCTGGGGCTCCATGCAAGATCTCACCTCGTGGAGTTGCAATGATCATGAGAACGGTGAGGAATCAGCCCAGAACTACACAGCAGGATCTTGTCAACGGGACAAGTCACCTGGGACCATAGTCATCAAGAAAACAATTGGTAACACACTACGCCGTGAAGGACTGAAATCCTGCAGCGCCCGCAAGGTCCCCCTGCTCAAGAAAGCACATATACAGGCCGTCTGAAGTTTGCCAATGAACATCTGAATGATTCAGAGGAGAACTGGGTGAAAGTGTTGTGGTCAGATGAGACCAAAATCGAGCTCTTTGGCATCAACTCAACTCGCCGTGTTTGGAGGAGGAGGAATGCTGCCTATGACCCCAAGAACACCACCCCACCGTCAAACATGGAGGTGGAAACATTATGCTTTGGGGGTGTTTTTCTGCTAAGGGGACAGGACAACTTCACCGCATCAAAGGGACGATGGACGGGGCCATGTACCGTCAAATCTTGGGTGAGAACCTCCTTCCCTCAGCCAGGGCATTGAAAATGGGTCATGGATGGGTATTCCAGCATGACAATGACCCAAAACACACGGCCAAGGCAACAAAGGAGTGGCTCAAGAAGAAGCACATTAAGGTCCTGGAGTGGCCTAGCCAGTATCCAGACCTTAATCCCATAGAAAATCTGTGGAGGGAGCTGAAGGTTCAAGTTGCCAGACGTCAGCCTCGAAACCTTAATGACTTGGAGAAGATCTGCAAAGAGGAGTGGGACAAAATCCCTCCTGAGATGTGTGCAAACCTGGTGGCCAACTACAAGAAACGTCTGACCTCTGTGATTGCCAAAAAGGGTTTTGCAGAGGGGTCAAATACTTATTTCCCTCATTAAAATGCAAATCAATTTATAACATTTTTGACATACGTTTTTCTGGATTTTGTTGTTGTTATTCTGTCTCTCACTGTTCAAATAAACCTACCATTAAAATTATAGACTGATCATGTCTTTGTCAGTGGGCAAACGTACAAAATCAGCAGGGGATCAAATACTTTTTTCTCTCACTGTATAACTGGTTTTCAGTGTCTCCAAAGCGCAGGGAGCCCTACAAGGCCATATATGAGACCATCAACTGTGGGGAGAAACCTTTACAGATAACCAAGGTGTGTGCCACACGTTGGCTCTCCATTGAACCCGCAGTTTCACGCATTTTGGACCAGTGGGAGGAGCTTAGGCTGCATTTCACAGTCACCAAGTCCAGTGAACACTGCTACATGGCTGAGGTTTTATACTCCATGTACAGTGATCCTCAAAACATATTGTATCTGACTTTTTTGAAGTCAGTGCTGGGTGAGGTACAGTTGGCCATCAAGGCTTTTGAGGGACAGCAAGTAGATCCTCTTAAGCAACTTGACAGCTTGGGTAGCCTGATCAAGTCTGTGAGCAGCAGGGTGCTGAATCCACTGGCAAATGTTGATGTACTCAAAGGGCCAATAGATGGATACATAAGTCCCAAACCGTACCTTGGTTACCTTTTTGAGTCAAAGACAGCTGAGCTCCACCTTGCGCCTGAGGATGAAAACAATGTCCGAAAGCAGTGTGTAGCCTTCACCATCTCCCTCACTAATGAGTTGAGGGTGAGACTGCCGGACATCATCGAAGCATTGCAGTACATGTTAGTTTTCAATGTGGAGGAACCTCTAAAGCACAATAAGAGCCCTGGAGAAATAAAAAAAATAGCTAAGCTCCTTGGCTACTCCCCTGCAGAGATAGACAAGATTGTCCAGCAATCTTAGTAAATGGAATGAGACAAAAAACACACTGGGCTTCTGGAGTGAGATTTGGAAGTTCAGGGATGCAGCTGATATCAAATCAAATCAAATCAAATTGTATTTGTCACATGCGCCGAATACAACAGGTGTAGACATTACAGTGAAATGCTTACTTACAGTGTTAAGTAAAAAAAAATAAAAGCAAATAACTAAAGAGCAGCAGTAAAATAAAATAACAGTAGGGAGGCTATATACAGGGGGGTACCGGTGCAGAGTCAATGTGCGGGGGCACCGGCTAGTCGAGGTAATTTAGGTAATATGTACATGTGGGTAGAGTTAAAGTGACTATGCATAAATAATAAACAGAGTAGCAGCAGTGTAAAAGAGGGGGGGGGGGGTGGGGGGCAGTGCAAATAGTCCGGGTAGCAATGATTAGCTGTTCAGGAGTCTTATGGCTTGGGGGTAGAAGCTGTTGAGAAGCCTTTTGGATCTAGACTTGGCGCTCCGGTACCGCTTGCCGTGCGGTAGCAGAGAGAACAGTCTATGACTAGGGTGGCTGGAGTCTTTGACAATTTTGAGGGCCTTCCTCTGACACTGCCTGGTATAGAGGTCCTGGATGGCAGGAAGCTTGGCCCCAGTGATGTACTGGGCCGTACACACTACCCTCTGTAGTGCCTTGCGGTCGGAGGCCGAGCAGTTGCCATACCAGGCGGTGATGCAACCAGTCAGGATGCTCTCGATGGTGCAGACATGATCAGTCTGTATAACTTTTTGAGGATCTGAGGACCCATGCCAAATCTTTTCAGTCTCCTGAGGGGGAATAGGCTTTGTCGTGCCCTCTTCATGACTGTCTTGGTGTGTTTGGACCATGATAGTTCGTTGGTAGGATAACCGTAATCTTAGGTCGTCCAATTTGTTCTCAAATGATTGAACATTGGCTAATAGGATTGATGGAAGACGCAGTTTACTTGCTCGCCGTCGGGTCCTTACAAGGCACCCCGACCTACGTCCACGATATCTCCGTCTCTTTCTCATGCGAATGACGGGGATTTGGGCCTTGTCGGGTGTCTGTACGATATCCTTTGCGTCCGGCTCGTTGAAGAAAAAATCTTTGTCCAATACGAGGTGAGTAATCGCTGTCCTGATATCCAGAAGCTCTTTTTGGTCATAAGAGACGGTGGCAGAAACATTATGTACAGAATAAATTACAAATAACGCGAAAAATACACATAATATTACAATTGGTTAGAGGGCTGTAAAACGGCAGCCATCTTCTCCGGCGCCACTTCAACCCATTTCAAGAACTTGCCATGGCTGCTGTGTCTGTGTTGTCCTTGCCACACTCGAATGCTGAAGCCGAGAGAGTATTCAGCCAGATGAGTGTGGTAAAAAGCAAACTTAGAAATCGGATGTCCTTGCAGACCCTTAACTCCATCCTGTACATTCGATATGGACTGAAGCTGTCTGGTGAGGCTTGCTATGAGCACCAGCTGCCTGATAATGTTTTGCAGCTTTTTGGCACATCAGCTGCTTACTCATTTAAGTCAGCTCCCTCAGTTGCTGAACCTGCCATAGAGAGCCTTGACCAAAATGACGATGACCCACTCTTTCTGTGAGCCAGCACAGCCTGTGTGTGTGTGGAGGGGGGTCTGAATTAGGGCCAGACTAGTTACCATAATTTTCTCACATTGCCATTGACAGTTTTTTTTATAGTCTCTTTTTGGTCCATTTAGATTGTTAATTGTATACAAAAAAATTGTTAAAATGTTATGGTTTACTTGTTTTACTGTGACTTGTTGTAGGCTCCTAAGTGGACCATAATGTTAAAAACAAAACAAAACTTTTTTTTAAAATAGTAACTCCGCCGAAGTGTCTGTTTTGGGTCACTTTTGCCGGTCCCAAGCCCGGATAAAGGAGGAGGGTTGGAATTGTGACATTAAAAAAAACAAGAATCGACAGAAGAAAGTTAATTTGTAGTTCTAAACATATTTAGGGTGTTTTTTACTCACTTTCTGTCTCTCCCACAACGTTATTCCTCCTGAATACTTATCTAAATAAGTTATTTCTGTTTTTTATTTTTAATAACTTTGCAAAAATTTCGAAAAACCTGTTTTCACTTTATCATTATGGGGTATTGTGTGTAGATTGATGAGGGGGGAAAATAATGTAATCAATTTTAGAATAAGGCTGTAACGTAACAAAATGTGGAAAAAGGAAAGTGGTTTGAATACTTTTTGAATGCAATATGTTGACCCTCATCAATCTGGCAGTCAGGCAGACAGACGGCGAGAGCTAGACAGCAAAACATAGTCTAGTTAGTCAGCAGGCTGGATAACTTCTGTACTCCTTCCCTTTGTTCCCTTCTCCATCCAAGCTAGAAGATTCCTGCAAAACAAGAGAATCAAGATTTGAAAATGGCAGTTGAGAGGTGTAACGTTAGAATGAGTGTTGATGGGGAGCAAGGATAAGCAAAATATATAGTATTGTCATATACAAAATACTCAAATACAAGGATCTCCGATGAATCAAGAAAATCTTCACATCCATATTGGGGGTACACGTTTCAAGAATGAGGCTAGCTTACTGTGTTTCGTGTTTTCATGTACTCTCTCTCTCTCTCTCTCTCTCTCTCTCTCTCTCTCTCTCTCACACACACACGATGTCAATATTTTCTATAAGTTATTGTCAGCATCTCTCTCTCTCTCACACACACACACACAGATACACACATAGGTAGTTAACGTGACAACGCTGACATGACAATGTTTTCTAAAGTGATTGTGATAATCTCTCTGTCACACACACACATACGTAGAGAACACACACACACATGTACTATCATTAACTAAACATAAATCAAAATGTCTAATGTTAGCTAGTTACAACCAACGCCTACAACAGGTAAAAATGAAAATGTACCATGGCATGTCCATGGAGGATTTGAGAGAGCTAATGTTCGCTTGCTAGCTAGCCAAAATTAGCTAGCTAGCAAATCACTCCTTGACCGTTCTTCTCCCAAACCGCCGCTTTACACAACAATAATGCAGGAGAACAGGGACTACCACTTAGCTGTCAAATCTTTTCGAAGTTTTTGTGTACAGTTTGAGAAACTGTCGTTGTTTTCCAGCCGTGTTGTAGCTTACTGGGAGCTCTGTCCCAACTACACAGCCCATCTGAAATTAGCCCACCCAACTACCTCATCCCCATATTGTTATTTATTTTGCTCATTTGCACATCAGTATCTCTATTTGCACATCATCTCTTGCACATCAATCATTCCAGTGTTAATACTAAATTGTAATTATTTTGCACTATGGCCTATTTATTTCCTTACCTCCATACTTGCTACATTTGCACACACTGTATATATATTTTCTGTTGTATTTTTGACTGTACGTTTTGTTTATCCCATATGTAACTCTGTGTTGTTGTTGTTTTTATCACACTGCTTTGCTTTATCTTGGCCAGGTCGCAGTTGTAAATGAGAACTTGTTCTCAACTGGCTTACCTGGTTAAATAAAGGTGAAATCAAATAAATACAAATATAGAATGTTGATGGATGCTCTCGAGCTACTGCTGCGTGTTAATTAATTAAACAACCATTATTTAATTGTACTGCAGTTTGTAAGGGAATCCTATATTATTGTGCATATTTATCTTACATGCTGGTAGCCTAGAACAAAATGTTATGGAAGTGAATGTGCACTTTTCAGTTGGGTGGACTGCAAACCACAAAAAACACTGCCATAGCCTGTAGTAAAAGCAAAAGCATAATATAGCATCAGAGATTCTCTAAATTAGGGACCATCTTTGATACTTACAGGACCGCAGAGACTGTCACAATTTTGAGCTTTTAATGACCTTGTAAATTTGATGACTTGGAGGTAAAATATATCAAATGTCATTGTTTTTTAAAATTGGTATTTCATCACCTGACGAATAAACACCTCAAATGGCCCTACTCCTGAAAAGTTAATTGGGCCGGATAAGCTGATGTGGACTCGGCCCGAGTACTATTAGCCGGAGCCCAGAGTAATATGATTCTGCTGGATTTGGGAAGAGCTCGCACGAAGCCCCCCCCCCGCCTCAAACAGAATAGGCCCGAGCCCAGTGTGTTGACTGGGTACAGCATGCCACCAGACCTTAACCTGCTTTGATGCGCTCTGCCAGCTGTTGTTTGCCAAGTGTGCTAAGCTGCTAAACTCATACAAAAAAAATAACTGCTGAAAAATAACATTATTCCAATGTTTATAATTGTAATGGTTCTAGTGTCTTATGTGCAATGGGTGCATGGCCCACAAACACTATGCACATGTAGCATTTAGATAAGTGGTCAGGAGTTTAATCAGATTTCAACCAAAAAACAGATAAACAAAAATAAGACGTCTTCTTCATGACGTCAAAAATACCAGATTTGAATGGAGAAAGCTGACCCAAGAGCAGCACTTCCTTTCTTTTGATCCTGTCAGTATCGATACGTTCCAACGATGCACCTTGCGACTGCTCTCTCTGCGTGGTGTTTTGGGAAGCGCACGTTACAGTTTAGGCAGTTGTAGGAAAGATGCATCATCAAAACACTCGGTAAACCTAAACTCCATCTCTAAAGGGAAACCGGGCCCTGAAATAAATCACAATCTTGCAACCCTTTAGGCCAGGTGTCAAACTCATTCCACGGAGGGCTTAGTGTCTGCTGGTTTTTGGTTTCTCCTTTCAATTAAGACTTAGACAACCAGGTAGGGAAGTCCCTTACTAATCAGCAACCTTAATTCCTCAATCAAGTACAAGGGAGGAGCGAAAACCCGCAATCATTGGACCCTCCGTGGAATGAGTTTGTAGCCAATCCATGGAAGTCAGCTTTGACACACACACACACACCCTAGCACAAGGTTTTAAAGATGAACAACAATAATATTTAATATTGCTGTCAATGAGTGGTGAAAGAAAACATCACTGACAGCACAACATTTCCATTGTATATGAAACAAAATTATGTTACAGTACATTCCAGCATTATTGGTTTGTAGTTTGTTCGATGCAGTAAAAGTGTTTGATACATGACTTTAGACTCAGAGTTCATTGTGGATATGTACAGTCTGAGACCCTGTGGATTGTAAATCAATATTCACTATTACTAACATAATCAGACTCAGAGGCATTCAAGGCCCCAAAAGAATGTATGAAAAAAATCGAAATGATAATAGTGTAATATCTCCCATAACCATCTTTACACGACATCCTCCTCTACTTAAACACATTACTCATCCCATTCCTTGCAGGGGAACAAGATTTTGTTAAATAAGAATAAATAAATAAAACGTTTGTTTTCTCAAAGAGCATCTTGCAAAGTGAATTCACAGTCCATGTGTTCACATAGAGTACCACAGTAGGAGTCATAAAATCTAGCGGTCAAACAAAGAAATGGTTCCAATCGTTTTTCCACCACTAATTTTTCCCATAGGAGATTTTAGACACACTTAAAATAAGGGCTGTGTTTTTCGTGTAGGCTTACCCTGGCGTGACTTTTTGATAACGGTGTAAATCTCTCTAGGACAAGGTGACATCAATATATTTGCCTGTATTTACCCCCCAAAAATGAAATGATAATTAGCTGCTAATGTGGCTATCATAAAGAACTACAAATGAGGATCTGGACGAGACTGCCCAATCGAGGCAAAGGTAGTTAATCCAGAGATTCTTATCTAATGTTAGCTAAATTTAGTAATGAATAAATTGACTACATTTCTTTAAAATGGACAATTCTGTGAACGGTCTTGTGCAAGTTTTAAATTGACACAATTGACTATTAGCAAAGGTGTCAGCTAGAGATGACGTGCAGGAGCTTGCAGGGATCTGTAGTCTTACATGATGTCTACTTTGATGCTAATTAGCATTTTCGAATTTGAGAGTAAATAGAGGCAAATATATTGATAAAAGTCACCTTGTCAGAGAGATTTACATGGTTATCAAAATGTCACACCAGGGTAAGCCTGCACGAAACACAGCCCTTATTTTAACTATTTCTAAAATTCCCTATGGGAAAAATGAATGGTGGAAAAACTATTGGAACCATTTCTCTGTTTGACTGCTAAGTTTTATGGGTATTATGACACCTCCACTGTGAGGCTCTATTAAGTATGTAAGTAAGTTCCATACGTAGAAAAGAAAATACGGTTCAGAACCCCAAAAAGCTCAGGATCATCACAGTGGTCCTAGACTCCCTTCATCCATTTGTCCATCGCCTCCTCTTCAGCTCACACTTTGTACTTCTCCTTTGCGTTCTCGTTCAGTATACAGATGTGCTGCACAGAGCAAAAACACATGGTAACGAGTATGTGTGTGCGCACACGCGTAAAAGAATACACCAATGACAGACTTGATTTAACAGACCCATCTTATATTTAGGTCTTTCACTAAGATTCAACATGCTGAATCTAGGATAGAGAATATAACAGAATATCAGTATCATCTCTAACCCAGACAACTTACACTGAGATCTCTGAAGTACTCATTGTAGTCCAGGGCATATCCCACCAGGAACGAATCAGGCACCTCAAACCCGATGTCTGGGAAATACAGAGACAGACGTAAACACAAACAGACAAAAATCACTCTACAAATACATGCAAAACAGCTATATGTGCAACATGTCTTAACATATTGATACGAGTCTCTAGTTCCTGGCATGCTAAATACCAAGACATCCGTATAATGAGTTTATGGGATGTGTTTTAGTGTACATTTCTCCTTTACAGCTATATGCATTAGTATTACATAACAACATTAAGGCAGATAGAAAAGAGCACCATACTTTATATCTCTCGAGGCTAGCTAGTTTACTCCTGTTGTCTGTGACTGGGGTTTACCCTTTAGCTGCCAGGGCCATAGAGCAGGTCTAGATTTTCAGATAAGCATATTAATCTCGTGGAAAATATAACTGCATTATATGTGGTCATCCTTCCAAAGGCTGAGGCTCTTTCTAGTACAGTAGTACATCAACAGTGGGCAGGCACACACAACACACACACACAGGCGGCAGGTAGCGTAGCGGTTAAGATTGCTAGGCCAGTAACCGGCAGGTCGCTGGTTCGAATCCCCGAGCCGGCAAGGTGGAAAGATCTGCTGTTCTGCCCTAGAGCAAGCACTTAACCCCCAACAACTGCACCGTGGACTTCGATTAAGGCAGCCCCCTGCATCTCTCTGATTGGGTTAAATGCGGAAGACATTTCAGTTGAATGCATTCACTTGTACAACTGACTAGGTATCCCCTTTCCCCAACACACACCAGCAAAACTCACAGTCTGGTCTGTATCCTGAGCTCCTTGGTGTTCTCTTGACTAGAAGGCTGAAATGACAATGCATACAACCAGAGAAATGAATAGGATCTCTAGGCAAACCATGCGATGTTGTCAATGACATAGTCTATACAACAATCTCAATGACACAGCAAACAATACAATTCACTCAATGGTGTTGTATTGTTCTTAATAATATAATGCACTCAAGAACATAGCCATCTACAACCTAAACTAGAGGGTCAAACAGTTCCTTCGATAGCAGAGGGATATCCCGTCCTGCCACAGATCTGTTAACAGTGCATAGATTAACTCTTAAGCTGCCCCAGTCACATAACATCTCTAAATCAGTGCTTACGGGGAAGAGAGAGCATTAGGGTAGACAGAGAGTGCTGTCTGGATCGGCAAAGTGACTGACATTCTGAGCTGAAACACTTCTGTCTAAATCAGGGCTACACAGCACTTCTAGAGGATGTTCAGTAGGCATGATATGGGAGAAAAGAGAGTACTGTATACAATGGTTCTCACCTGACCACTTTGACCATCTTTGGATTGCATTCACTTAGCAGTGATAGCAGTGTCTCCATAGTCCTCCCCGTCTCCACAATGTCCTAAACAAATCAGCAGGACAGATACAGTTGGATAAGGGGTTTCAATTTATGGCATGCAAAGCAGTCCTTCACTAATTCAAGGCAAGCAATAAAATATTTATGTGGACCCAAGAGTGAATGTGATTTGTGCCCTGGTCATATTGCTACGGTTCATGTGAGAGCTAGCATGCTCCACACATTTATTTACAGCAGTTTTAACATTTAGCAGGATTGACAATTCAGATGAAGTGCTAGAAAGACAGAGGGAAATTGTCTTACCTCAACTATCAAAACATTCTGCAAAGGAAATGACGAAACAATTGATCACACAAATATACTGTTGATGAATATGTACAGATCAGAACATTTGAATAATTTATTTAAAAATTACAGAGCCTCATTGGTAAAAGGGTTACAACTTCACTCCTAAGATGTACAATATTTTATCAGTGATTATGGCAAGCAATCAAATCTCACCTTCCCCGTTAGAGTAGAGAGCTCATCCCCTCCAATAACTTTGACACTGTTTGTAGACTGGTCATTCTGGGGACAATACACACACACACACACACACACACACCAGTAAAACTACACATCTCATCCAGGAAGAGGGTGATGGTCTAAATCTATCATAAGGTGATCTAGTGGTGATCTAAATATACCTCATAACAGTGTTGGCCAATGGCAGTGTTATCTGCTCATGCATCAGTAGCAGATCAGAGTCTAGTAGTAGATCTGATTGTGCTTTAGCCAACCCCTGTGTCGTGTTTGTTGGCATGAGAACAGATAACAAAGGAGTTGGCTAAACACACAAACTGATCTAAGACCAGGCTAGACAACACAATTCTCCAGCAACAATACCCCCAGAATAAGCATGTAACCCGGCATTTACTGTACATAAAGATTGCCATCTACTGTATCTAACAGATTTGGAAGCTATTGAAGAAGGAAGATAAATGTGGAATGGTTCACTCACGCAATAGCTCTTTAGCCTAATGAAATCCACAGTCAACGGGACAGACTTCTCGCTGTTCTGATTTAGGGCCTTGATGTAGTCCAGCAGGTCGGCAAAGAATTTATAACCTCCTTTGAGAACACACAGTGCTACTATATGGTGTCCCCCCATGTCACGGACTATATCACGAGCCAGACGCTCAGTCCTAGAGAGAGAGAGACAAAGAGAGAGAAGGATAAAGAAGGGGGATGGAGAGAGAGAAGGAGAGAGGAAGATACAATGGCATGTGAACTGTAATTTATGTGCAGGCTCATCAATCTTCAGTTGGTTTGTGATCTGGTTAGTCAAAAAAATAAATAATGGTTTGTGGTTAGTCTGGCCACCTGATGAAAAGTTGCTGCCTGGGTCAAATCAAATGATCTGGTTGGAGTCCTTCTACCGTATTCAGAACAGGGTTTAACATGGCATTCTACAACCGGGTAGTCTGATTGCCCATGTCACATTCATAAGCCTGCTGCTTGCCACCGCATTCATAAGCCTGCTGCTTGCCACCCCCATGTCTGCAATTCAAATTGATGGTGGCTGTAACTTCCCTGCTGGTCTGAATGCCTAACAGTGATTTGCCTAACAAATATGTTGGTGAGCTGTTTCACACAAAATACCTTTGCAACCATGGGTAAATTAAGAAAACAATAGAGGCACAGAGGAGTTGGTGAGAACGTTGAGTCCTGATTTACTCCATAAGTGAATAGGAAAGTGTGTGTCAGAGAGAGACACTATTTCTGTTAACAACTCACTGTAACCTGATCCGACGAGTTGAACCTATAATATTCTGCTCTCCATTTATTGTACGCAGCACAAGGTTATTAGCTATATATTCATTTCTATTTCTATTTGTTTTTATTTATTTATTTGAAATTCAGTTTAGTTTCAGTTGGTTTCCCGGCATGAATAACTAGTTTTTATTCCGTTTTATTTCTATAAAAACATTTATATTTCGTTTTTATATTATTTAGTTTCAGTTTTAGTGTTAGTGTTGGGGACAGAAAGTAGCCTCCTACAGTGGGGAGAACAAGTATTTGATACACTGCCGATTTTGCAGGTTTTCCTACTTACAAAGCATGTAGAGGTCTGTAATTTTTATCATAGGTACACTTCAACTGTGAGAGACGGAATCAAAAATCCAGAAAATCACATTGTATGATTTTTATGTAATTAATTTGCATTTTATTGCATGACATAAGTATTTGATACATCAGAAAAGCAGAACATAATATTTGGTACAGAAACCTTTGTTTGCAATTACAGAGATCATACGTTTCCTGTAGGTCTTGACCAGGTTTGCACACACTGCAGCAGGGATTTTGGCCCACTCCTCCATACAGACCTTCTCCAGATCCTTCAGGTTTCGGGGCTGTCGCTGGGCAATACGGACTTTCAGCTCCCTCCAAAGATTTTCTATTAGGTTCAGGTCTGGAGACTGGCTAGGCCACTCCAGGACCTTGAGATGCTTCTTACGGAGCCACTCCTTAGTTGCCCTGGCTGGGTGTTTCGGGTCGTTGTCATGCTGGAAGACCCAGCCACGACCCATCTTCAATGCTCTCACTGAGGGAAGGAGGTTGTTGGCCAAGATCTCGCGATACATGGCCCCATCCATCCTCCCCTCAATACGGTGCAGTCGTCCTGTCCCCTTTGCAGAAAAGCATCCCCAAAGAATGATGTTTCCACCTCCATGCTTCACGGTTGGGATGGTGTTCTTGGGGTTGTATTCATCCTTCTTCTTCCTCCAAACACGGCGAGTGGAGTTTAGACCAAAAAGCTCTATTTTTGTCTCATCAGACCACATGACCTTCTCCCATTCCTCCTCTGGATCATCCAGATGGTCATTGGCAAACTGGTGACCTTGCGTGCGCTGCAGGATTTTAATCCATGACGGCGTAGTGTGTTACTAATGGTTTTCATTGAGACTGTGGTCCCAGCTCTCTTCAGGTCATTGACCAGGTCCTGCAGTGTAGTTCTGGGCTGATCCCTCACCTTCCTCATGATCATTGATGCCCCACGAGGTGAGATCTTGCATGGAGCCCCAGACCGAGGGTGATTGACCGTCATCTTGAACTTCTTCCATTTTCTAATAATTGCGCCAACAGTTGTTGCCTTCTCACCAAGCTGCTTGCCTATTGTCCTGTAGCCCATCCCAGCCTTGTGCAGGTCTACAATTTTATCCCTGATGTCCTTACACAGCTCTCTGGTCTTGGCCATTGTGGAGAGGTTGGAGTCTGTTTGATTGAGTGTGTGGACAGGTGTCTTTTATACAGGTAACGAGTTCAAACAGGTGCAGTTAATACAGGTAATGAGTGGAGAACAGGAGGGCTTCTTAAAGAAAAACTAACAGGTCTGTGAGAGCCGGAATTCTTACTGGTTGGTAGGTGATCAAATACTTATGTCATGCAATAAAATGCAAGTTAATTACTTTAAAATCATACAATGTGATTTACAGACCTCTACATGCTTTGTAAGTAGGAAAACCTGCAAAATCGGCAGTGTATCAAATACTTGTTCTCCCCACTGTATGTATGGGAGGCTAGGAGCCATTTAGGTGTTGTAGGTTGTAATTCTTCCCTGTTAGTTAGTGATAACAGAGAGAAAAAAGTATGTGTATGGAGGTCAATGAGAGTGTCGAATTTGGTCAACAAAAAATATAATTAGTATTTGCTATCTGAGGCTTATTTGATCGAATAGAAGTTTCGTAATGGTTAGGTTGTTACGAATGCACTGATAAGTGGATGCACGTGGCATTTCAGCAACTTTGAAAGAAAGACTATCGGAGTTCAGTGGAGGCTGCTGAGGGGAGGACGGCTCATAATAATGGCCGGAATGGAGTAAATGGAATGGTATCAGCCACACGGAGTTGTGTCTGTTGTTCACACGCATATCTGCCCTCTCATTGGCTAGAATTATCCCACCTGATCTCTCCTCCTACCGCCTGCCTTCCATCTTTGTGGACCTGTATTTCCATCATTAGCGCAGTCACTCGACTATCTTGTCAATATAATAGATCATCTTTGGTGATAGCTAGAAGTCTCGGAAATCCCAGACCTATAGCAGCAGCACAAGGTCTGGTGAAGATGTCAGATTCTCTTGGACATAAAAAAAAAAAAGGTTCCGGGGAGGGGCCTCTTCAGACAGACAAATCTCTCAACTAATCATGAGTTTGGGTAGGCGGGCAAAGCCTGAAAAATCTAACTGTTTCCGTAGCCTGTAGACAGACAAAACCTGGCTTGAAGGTAGATGATGCAAACTAGCCACTTGCAAAATGCACTCATTAAAATAACCTCCACATTCTCCATCTTGCTAGCTATCTACTACTTTGTGTCCGGCGGGGGTGTTTACGCTAGGGCAACAAGTGGAGAAGGTGGTGACGTCACCGGATGTGACGCGCTTCCCTGTTCCAATCCCCCGTGCCTGTCCAAACTGACGCAGGTACTTGTACAGACTTGTATGCTGGAACATTGTGGAAGGTAACCCATCTGTCTAGAGAGATAGCTAATGAGAGACTGGATCGCTAATGATGCACAAGCTAAGCCTATTTGAAACATCGCCATCTCCTGGCAGCATTTACCTGCCAGATTCAGAAGCTTGAATACCCCATTAGAAAAAAAAAGCTTGAAAACCCAATTCGATTTTTGCCCAAAGATTAAAAGAGAAAAAACTAAAGCTGAACAAAATGTACGATGGTTTTTATTTTAGTTCGTTTTGGAGTCAAAGATAATAGTTTCAGTATAGTTTTTGTTTTCCAAACGGGTTTCTTAATCATTTTATTTCAGTTTACTAAATGTTTTTCATGATTAGTTTTTGTTTTCTTTGTTTACTATAATAACCTTGACGCAGCATCGTGCCTTGGGGTTTGATGATGATGCTACAGTACAGTAGCCTACCCAGGTCCCATGAGTGCCAGTCCAGTGGTGATGGTTTGACTTACCTGTCCATGATCAGTCCATGAGGGATGATGACCCGGTCTAAATCCTCCTCATAGTGTTTGGGGACACAGAAGAGGTCCAACTCATACCCTTTCTCATCATCAGGTATCTGAAGGAGCAAAGAGATAAAACACATTTAGCAAATCATGACCTTGGGAGTAAGGTTATATCTGTGCAAAGCATAGTTCTGAGATATTGAGCATCAAAGTTTTCACATTCCAGATGTCAGAACTGTTTTGTAGTGAATTGTTCTTTCAGGTACCTAAATTGCAGAGTATCAAAATCCTGAGACATTTGTCAATCTGTTGTTTTAGGGGGCTGCAATCACAGATAGAACCTTATGGCTGAACCCAGATTGACATTTCAGAGCCTATTGACACTTCTGAATGAAACATTCAGTTAAGAACTGTAGCTATTTGAATACATAAATGACAGAATAACTATTTTACCAAGATAGAGTCAGAACTCATCAAATACATTAAGAAATATATTATGATCAGACGAATTACGATCATCACTGAAAAACGATCTGACAAGATATACTTTTAAGATTTCTGACGTTGTATTTTGTTTGCGTGCCATTATTACTTGCTAGACTAGCCTACAACACAGGTCAAGTTCATTTTGCATGGCCCTGTGCCCCAGGTGAACGGAGTTAGGTAATTTTAAACCTTTCCATTGGTCTTAAATAGAAATCTCCACCCACCCTGGGCACCGGGCCATGAAAAACGAACTCCATCATTATTAGAGGGAGATAGCAAAGACATTTTCTGATTGGTACGTCTGTATTTGTTCAGGCTTGTGATTGGATTGCAGATAGAACATTATACTGCCAAATTCAAAAGGTATTTATGCAGATAGAACTTTCTAGTTTTTCCATTTTTGTTTCACTTAAAACTAACTTTTAAAAAAATCTCACATCAAAGTCATATGAAGAAGCATCTAAAGATCAAATTATATGTGACTGAACACTTTTTTAAAACAAAATATAACCTTATATAGTTCCAATGTCTGGAAATGTTGGCACAGAATGGCACAAGTCTTCATTGAGTTGACCAAGTCTTCGCAAACGGAAGCACATACGCACGCGCGATCACACACTAACGTCACCCCTGCAACATTTTTAAGCTTGCTTTCAACCACCTGTTTCTGGGTGAGACAGAGATAGCGAGTGCGATCCGCTTTCAGGATTTCATACTAGGCCTGACTGGCTGCGTCAATTGTGAAATTATGTCAATTGACAAGGTAGCTAACATATGCCAGGGATTTATTCACACCTGTCCTGTCCCGCAATCCTGAAGTCATTATGAAACCACACTCCGACACATAAATCAAAAACGTCCATTCTGCAGAAACCCATTCTGTCCAGAGCAAGACAAGGGATCTGTCTGACTGACATTGGAAATAGAACATAGGGTACACTTTACCTGGAGATAGGAGGCCATGTTACCGCTCGTGCTGTTCACGCCTCACTAGGGTGATATTTGAGGAGTCATGCCCGGATCCATAGGGAAGAAATAATGTTATTTAGTGTAATGGGTGGGGCGTCTCTCGTATGTGCTCTGTCGACCTACTTTACCGTGGTCGAGTACATGCGATGCTCTCCCTCCCCCGGGATTTTAAACCATCACGTCACAATCCATTTTACCACAGCTAGCCTTTTACCGACCAATAATCTGATTTACCGGACGCAACCTGCGTTTAATGCACTGGCTGTTGCACATTTCATAATACCGCCGTACTCATTGCGTTGAAATGAATGGTACAATTGTCGAATTAGCTGAACTGTGAAAATAATTGTAGCCTAGTGAATATTTGTCGTAAATCACCGTCCGTTATATCGTATGTTATAATATAAATCCACACATCCAAATCAATGCAGAAACGCGTTTTCCCTGTGCTAGCCTATAGCTGCGCCATGACAAGGATTATCATACATTTGGGAGGCTTGCTGTCATAGTGACATGCTGCTCAATGATGATCTATATACAGCGTATTCCATGACTATTTAGTTCATTGTCTGTAACCCAGTATTTGTCCGATCAATAGTTTGTCTACAGTTTATCCAAATGGGAAAATAAACTTCAAACCACTCCTTTCGCTTGGTATAGCCTGTGTTATGTTAGATACAGATTCATAATATGCAGTCCATCACCAGCCTTGAATGTATGGCCATGTTAGGATCAAAACCATAATGTACAGTCATGGTCAAAAGTTTTGAGAATGACAAGTATTGGTCTTCACAAAGTTCGCTGCTTCAGTGTTATGAGATATTTGTCAGATGTTACTATGGCATACTGAAGTATAATTACAAGCATTCCATAAGTGTCAAAGGCCTTTATTGACAATTACATTAAGTTTATGCAAAGAGTCAATATTTGCAGTGTTGACCCTTCTTTTTCAAGACCTCTGCAATCTGCCCTGGCATGCTGTCAATTAACTTCTGGGCCACATCCTGACTGATAGCAGCCCATTCTTGCATAATCAATGCTTGGAGTTTGTCAGAATTTGTGGGTTTTTGTTTGTCCACCCGCCTCTTGAGGATCGACCACAAGTTCTCAATGGGATTAAGGTCGGGGGAGTTTCCTGGCCATGGACCCAAAATGTAGATGTTTTGTTCCCTGAGCCACTTAGTTATCACTTTCGCCTTATGGCAAGGTGCTCCATCATGCTGGAAAAGGCATTGGTCGTCACCAAACTGTTCTTGGATGGTTGGGAGAAGTTGCTCTCGGAGGATGTGTTGGTACCATTCTTTATTCATGGCTGTGTTCTTAGGCAAAAATGTGAGTGAGCCCACTCCCTTGGCTGAGAAGCAACCCCACACATGAATGGTCTCAGGATGCTTTACTGTTGGCATGACACAGGACTGATGGTAGCGCTCACCTTGTCTTCTCCGGGCAAGGTGTTTTCCGGATGCCCCAAACAATCGGAAAGGGGATTCATCAGAGAAAATGACTTTACCCCAGTCCTCAGCAGTCCAATCCCTGTACCTTTTGCAGAATATCAGTCTGTCCCTGATGTTTTTCCTGGAGAGAAGTGGCTTCTTTGCTGCCCCTCTTGACACCAGGCCATCCTCCAAGTCTTCGCCTCACTGTGCGTGCAGATGCACTCACACCTGCCTGCTGCCATTCCTGAGCAAGCTCTGCACTGGTGGTGCCCCGATCACGCAGCTGAATCAACTTTAGGAGACGGTCCTGGCGCTTGCTGGACTTTCTTGGGCGCCCTGACGCCTTCTTCACAACAATTGAACCTCTCTCCTTGAAGTTCTTGATGATCTGAGAAATTGTTGATTTAGGTGCAATCTTACTAGCAGCAATATCCTTGCCTGTGAAGCCCTTTTTGTGCAAAGCAATGATGACGGCAAGTGTTTCCTTGCAAGTAACCATGGTTAACAGAGGAAGAACAATGATTTCAAGCACCACCCTCCTTTTAAAGCTTCCAGTCTGTTATTCTAACTCAATCAGCATGACAGAGTGATCTCCAGCCTTGTCCTCGTCAACACTCTCACCTGTGTTAACAAGAGAATCACTGACATGATGTCAGCTGGTCCTTTTGTGGCAGGGCTGAAATGCAGTGGAAATTTTTTTTGGGGATTAAATTCATTTTCATGGCAAAGAGGAACTTTGCAATTCATCTGATCACGCTTCATGACATTCTGGAGTATATGCAAATTGCCATCATCAAAACTGAGGCAGCAGACTTTGTGAAAATTAGTATTTGTGTCATTCTCAAAACTTTTGACCACGACTGTATATGGGTACATTTTGACTGACTGACTTACAAATACTGAGTAGTTATTTATGATGCAAGGTTCTTTGTAGATCAGTAAGTCGGCAGTCGCCTGCACTGTAAAACAAGCCCTATGTCTTCCCCACAAATGCCTGGCAAGACTGCAGGGGAGGCAGCATAACCTCACAATTCTCCTCCCTGGGTTTCTATTACATTAAATATTATACAGTACAAAAAACACCCAAATAAATGCAAGGGACAAAAGAAAACATTTGCCAATTGGAAACATAACAAAATTATTTAATATGACCCCACTTTAATGAGTGACACAGAAATTGAAGGTTCCTTTTCACCATACGAAAGATAAGAGCTCCCAGGCAATTGTGTGTGTATGTATGTATGTATGTATGCATGCATGCATGCATGTATATATATATATATATATATATTACACACACACACACACCACCAGGGTCGCATTCAGGAGGGGGCAATTTACTGAACGTTACCGATAGAAATAACAGAATAGAGCTGACGTGATTACTCACATCAGAGAGGCATGTCTGTTCTACAATATGCATTTCTATCTGAGCGTTCCTTAACGTTGTGCCCTACAGAACGCAGCCCAGACGGTGCAGAACAAACGTTCTCATTGTAGAGAACATCAACACACATAACCATCCTCTCACCCTCAGCACTATAGTTATTATGTCAGTTATGACAAAGGGCAAGTCTCAAATGACACCATATCCCCATATAGAGCACTACTTTTAGCTAGACCATATACACAGACGCATGTGGCTCAGGCCAAAAGTAGTGCACTATCCAGGGGAATAGGGTATGAATAAGACAACAAAATAGTGCACACTTATTTCTTCTTCTTTTCTTCTTTCTTGGATGAGGAGTCACCCTTCTCCTTTTCTTTCTCGTCCTTCTTCTCCTTGTCCTCTTTCTTCTCCTTCTTGCCCTCTTCCTTCTCCTGTCCTTCCTTCCTCTCTGCGTCGCGGTTGGAGATCTTGTTGTTGATGAGGTTGTGGAGAGCCACCACTGAGCGGATGAGGGACGCCAGGTAGACGACCAGCATCTGGTCGTTGGTCTTCAGGTAGAAGGCCTTAGTGAACTCCTGCAGGGAGAGGTGGCAGGATTAGGGCATTGTGAATTATGATTAACTAACCAGGGGATTTGATCAGCACAACAAGGAATCTGGTGGAAAAAGCCACGCTACCTGTTCATTGTAATGAGGTAGTAGATCCTACAAACCTGAATTTATTTGATTTGAGAATGAAAATGTATCAATGTGCACTTTTTCCTAAATAAAAAAAGGTAATATCGATTACCATGCCTGCCACCCCCTGCCCCTATCCCCCTTGCTCCCACACACACTCAAGCCTACCCCCACACCCCATCATACCAGTAGGTTGACGTCGGGAAGCAGGTTGAAGACGTCCTGTAAATGGTAAACGATTTGGTGGTTGATGGGCAGCTTGCCTGCAGCCACTCTCTCCAGGTAAGACCTGATGTCCAGCAGTTTGGAGTTGAGTCCCTTCAGGCCATGTACCTGGTTGGTGATCTGCTGAGACAGAGTACCCACTGTTGTGTCCTTGATGTCTCTGTGGACACAAGATTATATGATAGAATATATCAGAGGAGAATAGAAAAGGATTTAGAATTCAGTGTGGAGTTAAGCTTGAAGTCAGAAGACTCTGTGAAAAGCTTTATTGTGCGTGTCAGTGAGAGAGAAAGAGAGATTGGTATGTGGAACGTCTGTGTGTGGTCTAGTTAAAAGATAATGCGTACCTGAGCAAGTGCTCCACGCCCACCTCCTCCGCCTCCTCTGCTCCGATCTCACTGGTCACATGTTCAAACGTCTTGGAGGTCGGAGTGCCGTCCTGGAGGAGTACAGTAACAAGAACTTGTGTGATCACTTGTATGCCTAGTCCAAAATCAGCCCAGAGACCCCGGGGTTGGCTGGTCCAGGGTTTGACTGATTTTGTCATTTAGGCTCATACATGTCTATGCTCCACTTACGTCATGTATTTCCTCCACAGAAAAGTAGGCTTCTGTAGGCAGGCCCAGGTCCTTAGGCTTCACATCAATGATCACTAAAACCTGAGAGGGAGGAAGTTCCATACAAACACAGTCATTGTTAAAATCTCTGCTGCATTATCAATACAATTTTATAATTTCAACAGGAGATGAGACAAATATGTCTTACTGGTATTTATTAATGTGGAATATTTACAGGGTTGAAAGCACTTACTGAATTGGTGCAGTATTGCTTGATGAGTTCATTGATGGCAATGTCATTCTTATGTAGTTTAGGACCTGTGTGATACCAGCCCACTATCCTCTCTCTGGCTGAAGAGAAGAGAAGGGAAAGGTTTAAGAATCTTATAGGATAACTGTAGAAGTCGATGAGACTGAATTTAATAGTTAAAATGTACTAATGTATAGTGTGTTTGAGTGTGTGTTCTCACCATTGACTTTCTTGAACATGCTGTACATATTCTCCAAGTAGTCATGATCCAGGAACCACACAGAATCATCCTTGTCATCCTCATCAAAAGGCACTGGAGAAAACCCAATCAATATGGATCCAACTACAGGCTTTTATAGCTAAACATTTTGTCATCATAATTACTCTGCCATCACAAATGTTATATGAATGTTATAAACTAGCCATATGACATAACAGGTTATTTTAGTACATGATGAAAGGAGAAGAAATCACCTGCAAAGCTGTTGGACACATCAAGGACTTTCTTATGCCAAGAGCCGAGGAGAACACCCACTACTCGCTTCTGGTTGCCTACTTTCCCTATTCTGTAAAAACAACATAACATTTACACAATCAATACCATAGGATGTCTTAGAGGAAATCAAAAATCAACTAAAGTGAACATAACTAGCTACTTTTACCCCGGCACTAGCGAAGTTAACTACCCTGATCCATAATGACGTTGTGCTCTACGAAACAGACTGAAAAGGTTTTCCAATTATTCCATTATTTAGAAATCAGTTTATGTTACTTGCTAATACTAACTGATAGTGAGTGGCCTGTAAATACAACTGACTAGCCAAAATTAGCTAGCTAGCTATGCTACTGTCATGGCTAACAAATACACAGCTTCATATGGGTTTCTGACTCAGCAGGTTAGCTAGGCCTGGCTGCAACATAATCTCTCGTACAAAAAGTGGCAAGTTAGTAAAGAGGTAGCGAATGGATATGATTTCGAAACAGATATACTATTAATGACATACCTATTAAAATGATCCACCACGCTGAGCAACACCAGTGGATGGACAACCACATTTTCTACCGCTAACTCCGGCATTTTTATGTGAAGTGTTTGAGGATTCAACCAAACTCTGTGATGCTAGCTGTCTAGCTAGGTAGCTACTTCCTGTCAAATGGCTAGCTACTTCCGTTTCTACGTAGCAACAGAACCACTAAACAGAACGCGACGGTAGTGAAGAAGGAATATCTTTGGAAGCCGCTTGTTAGACTACAACAACATTGATTTGACAGCTAACGTTAATCAGAACCTGCAAATATGGTAAAATAGAATTAATGATTTCATTATTAAATGTTTTGTCTCAAGTTGTTAGCTAGTTCAATAATAGTTATGTAAAAGGTAGTTACGTGCAGGCAGGCCTAATATCAAATATTGATGTCAATACCAAGCCATTCATAGTCGCGGGAAGATGTTTTGAGTACGGGGTGCAGAGGAAGTACATACAATCTTAGCCACAGAGGATCATTAGTTTATTTTAAAGATGTGGATTGTTTGTATGCCTAGTTGGGAAGACCTCAATTTGGGCAGAAGGCGTGGCAATAGGCCTAGCTGATTATTGAGATGTGGCTGTCAGTGAAAACCAATGCATCTAAAATATGTGTGAAGATAATTTGTCTTGAGTATAATTTGAAATGTTGAGACAAGAAGGGGAGTGGTGCGTGGTGAATATATTGGCGGGCCTCTCCCCAGAATGCGCTCAGCTCTCCAGAATGTACGGCGTTCACCCATAAAAGGATAAATTAATTCAAGGTTTATACAAATATGTCCATTCAATAGAGGATTCCAAAAGAAAAACAATAGTCCAAACCCCATGCCTCTACCATATATGGTTCAAACGTTACAGACGATTTACTCTGAACATTTAGCATGTTTAGAGTAAATGGAATGTCATCACAGGCATGATCACAAAGTGGTCACTGCTCAATAGAACTGGGGCGCTGCTGCGAAGCAGAACGGTGCTAACTTCGAATGTCAACTCACAAGCTAACTAGTGGCTGCAGGTTTGTGAGTAAAACATGTTTTTTCCCCAAATGAAATCAGTTGAATACAAAACTGAATAGGGACTAAATATAATAATAATATATTATTATTATTATTATTATTATAAATATGTATTTATTTACAAAGCTGAATTTCAATATCCACCCTCCGCGAAGACAATATGTTCCTGTTTGTTTGTGTATTTCTGAGTCTTTCCCTTTAAATCTTCATAGAAACGGCCCTCTCAAAGTAGATTGATTGCCAATACAGTGGTTTGCAAAAGTATTCACCTCCCTTGGCATTTTTCCTATTTTGTTGCCTTACAACCTGGAATTAAAATTGATTTTTTGGGGGGTATGTATCATTTGATTTACACAACATGAAGATGCAAAATATGTTTTATTGTGAAACAAACAAGAAATAAGACATACCACAGATTCTCAATTGGATTGTAGTCTGGGCTTTGACTAGGCCATTCCAAGACATTTAAATGTTTCCCCTTAAACCACTTGAGTGTTGCTTTAGCAGTATGCTTAGGGTCATTGTCCTGCTGGAAGGTGAACCTCCGTCCCAGTCTCAAATCTCTGGAAGATTGAAACAGGTTTCCCTAAAAAAATTCCCTGTATTTAGCTCCATCCATCATTCCTTCAATTCTGACCAGTTTCCCAGTCCCTGCTGATGAAAAACATCCCACAGCATGATGCTGCCACCACCATGCTTCACTGTGGGGATGGTGTCCTCGGGGTGATGAGAGGTGTTGGGTTTGTGCCAGACATAGCGTTTTTCTTGATGGCCAAAAAGCTCAATTTTAGTCTCATTCTTCCATATGTTTGGGGAGTCTCCTACATGCCTTTAGGTGAACACCAAACGTGTTTGCTTATTTTTTTCTTTAAGCAAAGGCTTTTTTTCTGGCCACTCTTCCGTAAAGCCCAGCTCTGTGGAGTGTACGGCTTAAAGTGATCCTATGGACAGATACTCCAATCTCCGCTGTGGAGCTTTGCAGCTCCTTCAGGGTTATCTTTGGTCTCTTTGTTGCCTCTCTGATTCATGCCCTCCTTGCCTGGTCCGTGACTTTTGGTGGGTGGCCTTCTCTTGGCAGGTTTGTTGTGGTGCCATATTCTTTCAATTTTTTAATAATGGATTTAATGGTGCGCCGTGGGATGTTCAAAGTTTTGGATATTCTTTTATAACCCAACCCTGATCTGTACTTCTCCACAACTTTGTCCCTGACCTGTTTGGAGAGCTCCTTGGTCTTCATGGTGCCGCTTGCTTGGTGGTGCCCCTTGCTTAGTGGTGTTGCAGACTCTGGGGCCTTTCAGAACAGGTGCATATACAGTTGAAGTCGGAAGTTTACATACACCTTAGCCAAATACATTTAAACTCAGTTTTTCACAATTCCTGACATTTAATCATAGTAAAAATTCCCTGTCTTAGGTCAGTTAGGATCACCACTTTATTTTAAGAATGTGAAATGTCAGAATAATAGTAGAGAGAATGATTTATTTTAACTTGGGTCAAACGTTTCGGGTAGCCTTCCACAAGCTTCCCACAATAAGTTGGGTGAATTTAGGCCCATTCCTCCTGACAGAGCTGGCGTAACTGAGTCAGGTTTGTTGGCCTCCTTGCTCGCACACGCTTTTTCAGTTCTGCCCACAAATTTTCTATAGGATTGAGGTCAGGGCTTTTGTGATGGCCACACCAATACCTTGACTTTGTTATCTTTAAGCCATTTTGCCACAACTTTGGAAGTATGCTTAGGGTCATTGTCCATTTGGAAGACCCATTTGCGACCAAGCTTTAACTTCCTGACTGATGTCTTGAGATGTTGCTTCAATATATCCACATAATTTTCCTTCCTCATGATGCCATCTATTTTGTGAAGTGCACCAGTCCCTCCTGCAGCAAAGCACCCCCACAGCATGATGCTGCCACCCCCGTGCTTCATGGTTGGGATGGTGTTCTTCGGCTTGCAAGCCTACCCATTTTTCCTCCAAACATAACGATGGTCATTATGGCCAAACAGTTCTATTTTTGTTTCATCAGACCAGAGGACATTTCTCCAAAAAGTACGATCTTTGTCCTCATGTGCAGTTGCAAACCGAAGTCTGGCTTTTTTATGGCGGTTTTGGTGCAGTGGCTTCTTCCTTGCTGAACGGCCTTTCAGGTTATGTCGATATAGGACTCGTTTTACTGTGGATATAGATACTTTTGTACCTGTCTCCTCCAGCATCTTCACAAGGTCCTTTGCTGTTGTTCTGGAATTTATTTGCACTTTTTGCACCAAAGTACGTTCATCTCTAGGAGGCAGTACGCGTCTCCTTCCTGAGCGGTATGACAGCTGCGTGGTCCCATGGTATTTATACTTGAGTACTATTGTTTGTACAGATGAACGTGGTACCGTCAGGCATTTGGAAATTGCTCCCAAGGATGAACCAGACTTGTGGAGGTCTACAATTTTTTTCCTGAGGTCTTGGCTGATTTCTTTTGATTTTCCCATGATGTCAAGCAAATAGGCACTGAGTTTGAAGGTAGGCCTTGAAACACATCCACAGGTACACCTCCAATTGACTCAAATTATGTCAATTAGCCCATCAGAAGCTTCTAAAGCCATGACATCATTTTCTGGAATTTTCCAAGCTGTCTAAAGGCACAGTCAACTTAGCGTATGTAAACTTCTGACCCACTGGAATTGTGATACAGTGAATTATAAGTAAAATAATCTGTCTGTAAACAACTGTTGGAAAAATGACTTGTGTCATGCACAAAGTAAATGATCTTACCAACTTGGCAAAACTATAGTTTGTTAAAAAGACATTTGTGTAATGGTTGAAAAACGAGTTTTAATGACTCCAACCTAAGTGTATGTAAACTTCCGACTTCAACTGTATACTCAGATCATGTGACACTTAGATTGCACACAGGTGGACTTTACTTAACTAATTATGTGACTTCTGAAGGTAATGGGTTGCACCAGATCTTATTTAGGGGCTTCATAGCAAAGGGGGTGAATACATATGCACGCACCACTTTTCCGTTATTTTTTTCATTTCACTTCACCAATTTGGACTATTTTGTGTATGTCCATTACCTGAAATTTAAATAACAGGTTTTAATGCAACAAAATAGGAAAAACGCCAAGGGGGATGAATATTTTTGCAAGGCACTCTATAGGCAATGAAAGCAAAGGATCTGGATGTGAAAATGAGGAAGGTATCAAGTTGATTTTGGTTGGTCTAACGAGCGGAAACACCTCCAAACGGTACCACAGTGCCAAATATGGAAGATACAACCAAGAGCGGAGCAGTTTAAACTAGCAAATGAACGTTCTTATTTAATCAACACTGTCAAGTACAAGTATATTAAGGTTACAATATTGTAGAGAACAATCTAATTATTAATTCTATGAAATTTATAATGACATGGGGCAAAGAAAACTAAGTTTTGACAATTTCGTAGCACCCTCTTGAATTGCCCCGTTTTTCTCTACATTGTACAGCAGTGAGTCAACATGCTACAGAATGCGCTGAGCTGTCTCCCTCCAATTCTTGCACTTTCATTTTTGTATTGTCTTAATTGTTTGCCCTTCGATTGTTTATTTTGGTAAATTCCCCATTACATATGTCACCAATAGTAAATGTATTGTTAATCCCCATCATTTACTTACATTAATTTCTGTTAATGCACATTTTGTCAATTTTTTCATTGTATTTTGTTTGGAGCGCTCCATGTGAGCAATGAGCATGTGTGTGGTTTTTCTGTCCTCTTAGTGTTGACGGAGTGCGCGCGCGCCTGAGCATGCGTAGAAGTAGGCTAACTGGCCTGCTGCGCTCAAATGTAGGAAAGTGCCCATTTGGGGATGTCTGATTTCTGGTTGTCTTATCTCACCACCACTAATAAGGTGGGCTACTCAGTGATTTTTCTCCACCTCACACCTTGAGTCAACAAAGTCATTAAAAAAAAGAATCCATTGTGAATGATAATAGTTCCTCTCAGTATTTGAAAAATCTTTCCAACACTCTCCCCCTTGATAATCACAAACTTGAAACTCACGTGCCACCTAGGAATAGACCGTTGTGAACAGATCGCACATTCTTTGTACTGCGTAATTACAACAGGTGTGTGTGTGTGAGAGAGAGATAATGAGAGGGTTGTTGTAACTAAGATTGTGCCTATTAAAACTGAGCACAAATGGACAGCTATGCGATCCATCGCGGAGAAAAGCGCTCACCTCGATCCAGCACCAGCGGGTGGAAAGCACCACGCACCACCCAGCACTGTGTTGCTTGCTAGACTAGTGGGCTAGTACACCTACGTGTTTGACATGGGCAGGAGCAGGCCTGTGAGCCGAGGGCTAGAGAATGCCATGTTCCTTATTTGATATCAAATCAAATCAAATTTTATTTGTCAAATTCGCGTGTTTAGCAGATGTTATTGCGGGTGTAGTGAAATGCTTGTGCTTCTAGCTCCGACAGTGCAGTAATATCTAACAAGTAATATCTAACAATTTCACAACATATACCCAATATACACAAATCTAAGTAAGGAATGGAATTGAAGAATATATACATATACGGACAAGCCATGACAGAGCGGCATGGACTAAGATACAGTAGAATATTATAGAATACAGTATATACAGTTGAAGTCGGATGTTTACATACACTTAGGTTGGAGTCATTAAAACTCGTTTTTCAACCACTCCACTAATTTCTGGTTAACAAACTATAGTTTTGGCAAGTCGGTTAGGACATCTACTTTGTGCATGACACAAGTAATTTTTCCAACAATTGTTTACAGACCGATTATTTCACTTATAATTCACTCTATCACAATTCCAGTGGGTCAGAAGTTTACATACACTAAGTTGACTATGCCTTTTAAACAGCTTGGAAAATTCCAGAAAATGATGTCATGGCTTTAGAAGCTTTGGATAGGCTAATTGAAATAATTTGAGTCAATTGGAGGTGTATCTGTGGATGTATTTCAAGGCCTACCTTCAAACTCAGTGCCTCTTTGCTTGACATCATGGGGAAATCAAAAGAAATCAGCCAAGACCTCAGAAAAAAAATTGTAGACCTCCACAAATCTGGTTCATCCTTGTGAGCAATTTCCAAACGCCTGAAGGTACCACGTTCATCTGTACAAACAATAGTACGCAAGTATAAACACCATGGGACCACGCAGCCGTCATACCGCTCAGGAAGGAGACGCGTTCTGTCTCCTAGAGATGAACGTACTTTGGTGCGAAAAGTGCAAATCAATCCCAGAACAACAGCAAAGGACCTTGTGAAGATGCTGGAGGAAACTGGTACAAAAGTATCTATATCCACAATAAAACAAGTCCTATATCGACATAACCTGAAAGGCAGCTCAGCATGGAAGAAGCCACTG
Organism: Coregonus clupeaformis; assembly: GCF_020615455.1. Lineage (NCBI taxonomy): Eukaryota > Metazoa > Chordata > Actinopteri > Salmoniformes > Salmonidae > Coregonus > Coregonus clupeaformis. The sequence continues at coordinate 8,558,769 of NC_059202.1, forward strand.
CTCCAAAACCGCCATAAAAAAGGCCAGACTACGGTTTGCAACTGTACATGGGGACAAAGATCGTACTTTTGGAGAAATGTCCTATGGTCTGATGAAACAAAAATAGAACTGTTTGGCCATAATGACCATCGTTATGTTTGGAGGAAAAATGGGTAGGCTTGCAAGCCGAAGAACACCATCCCAACCGTGAAGCACGGGGGTAGCAGCATCATGCTGTGGAGGTGTTTGGCTGCAGGAGGGACTGGTGCACTTCACAAAATAGATGGCATCATGAGGAAGGAAAATTATGTGGATATATTGAAGCATCATCTCAAGACATCAGTCAGGAAGTTAAAGCTTGGTCGCAAATGGGTCTTCCAAATGGACAATGACCCCAAGCATACTTCCAAAGTTGTGGCAAAATGGCTTAAGGACAACAAAGTCAAGGTATTGGAGTGGCAAACACAAAGCCTCGACCTCAATCCTATAGAACATTTGTGGGCAGAACTGAAAAAGCGTGTGCGAGCAAGGAGGCCTACAAACCTGACTCAGTTACACCAGCTCTGTCAGGAGGAATGGGCTAAAATTCACCCAACTTATTGTGGGAAGCTTGTGGAAGGCTACCCGAAACGTTTGACCCAAGTTAAACAATTTAAAGGCAATGCTACCAAATACTAATTGGGTGTATGTACACTTCTGACCCACTGGGAATGTGATGAAAGAAATAAAAGCTGAAAGAAATCATTCTCTCTACTATTATTCTGACATTTCACGTTCTTAAAATAAAGTGGTGATCCTAACTGACCTAAGACAGGGAATTTATACTAGGATTAAATGTCAGGAATTGTGAAAAACTGAGTTCAAATGTATTTGGCTAAGGTGTATGTAAACTTCCGACTTCAACTGTACATATGAGATGAGTAGTGCGAGATATGAAAACATTATTAAAGTGACTAGTGTTCCATTTCTTAAAGTGGCCAGTGATTTCAATAGGCAGCAGCAGCCTGTAGTGTGCTAGTGATGGCTATTTAACAGTCGGATGGCCTTGAGATAGAAGCTGTTTTTCATTCTGTCGGTCCCAGCTTTGATGCACCTGTACTGACCTCGCCTTCTGGATGATAGCGGGGTGAACAGGCAGTGGCTCAGGTGGTTGATGTCCTTGATGATCTTGTTGGCACTGTGTTATCCTCAAAGCGGGCGAAGAAGGTGTTTGCGACGTGGCTGTTTTTCCTTTTGTAGTCCGTGATTGTCTGTAGACCCTGCCACATGTCTCGTGTTTGAGCCGTTGAGTTGTTCCCATTCCCTTTTTTCCAAGTTTAGAATTCTGAACTAATATAAAATAGATGTGGAAAACTGTTGCGAGCGTTACTCTTGATAGGGTGAGAGAAGGGAAGAGGGGCAGAAAGGGAGCGAGAGAGACCGGACTTAACGCAAACTGTCTATCATCGGACTGGTAAGTGTGGAAAGTGACCTGTTGAAGTTGATAAATGACAAACTGGGCATACTGGAGTTGGTCAGTAATGATGTAAAATAGTTGAAGGCGAGTCTGGAAATGAGTGACGGAAATGCTGCGATAATGGAGAGCGATACAAAAAAACTAAAAGTGACAGTCACTAGGATAGAAACGGATGTTAAGGAACTTAAAAAGGAGAACAACTTTCTGAAAGAAGCCTTACTAGATATACAAACTAGATCGATGAGAGAATTAGCTAGTACTTACGGGTATCCAGGAAAAGGAGAGAGAGATTACAGAAAGAATAGTGAGGGACTTCTTTCTTACAGCGCTGCAGATTCCACTCGAGGCTGTCGATAAAATCCAACTCGAACGTGTACACCGTTTCGGACAAAGAGGGCAGAGATATGAGCGTCCAATCGTTGCCAAATTTGCCTTTTTTAAGGACAAAGTAATGGTTAAAAACCTAGGAAAAAGACTTGCTGGCATGAAAATAGGCATGAATGATCAGTTCCCGAGGGAGATTGCAGAACGGCGCAAAGTTCTGTACCCAATCTTCAAGGAAAACAGATTAAAAGGGAAGCGTGTTGCTCTCATTGTTGATAAACTGTATATTGACAACCAAATTAGGGTTGCACGATATTGGAAATAACTGACATTGCGATATTTTGTTTTTCTGCTATATATATTGCGAAATGAAAAAATACAGGATGTATGTATGATCCTCTGGGGAAAATGCAGTTTGCAAACAGCGACTTTTCAGGTGGAAGTCCTCATTAATAAAGTGTACGGTCAGACTTATGTAGGGCTCCGTTGTCCAGCTGGACCACAAGTCCGTTGTTGCTGTATAATATTCCACTTGTGACAGCTCTGTTTCAACTTGTGCCTTGCATTTCTCGTACAACTCTGGGATGGCAACTTGAAAAAAATTGTTGCGTGATGGCATTACATACCGCTTGTCAAGCGACCGGATCATGTTTTTAAAACCCTCTTTGGTAACCATGTTAATTGGTACCATGTCTTTGGCGACGTGAAATGTTATTGAATCTGTGATTTCTCTCTGCCGTTTGGAACCTTTCTCGTATGGTGTAATACTGGCAAAGGCATCCGAACTAGATCTTTGCTTTGGAGGGCATTGAGATGCTTTGCACTCGTCATACGAAGATTTGTGGTGCCGCCTTAAATGATCGAACAAATTGGTCGTGTTGCCTCGTGTTGTGGCAACAATTGCAAGGCACTCTCGACAAAGTACCTGTTTTTGGTCAACATCATCCTGTCTGTAGCCGAAATATTTCCATATAATTGACGATGCATTTATTTTTGCCACCAAATTCTCAATTTCGGTCTTTTTTGCCTGTTCCTCGCTCATCATTTCGTCGCAAGCAGAGCCTGCATGTCAACCACGTGCAGCAACGAACTCCGTGTTTAAAAATAATAATAATAAACTGTGTATCCAATAACCCATAAATTGGAGTAAATTACGTTATATCAGACAGATATAATGCTAGTTTAACATTGAAAATATATATATATTGTAGACTGATATATGTTTACCTTACTAAATCGCATGTTCTGCGATGTGACTATTGCGGATGCATACATCGCAATGTCGATGCTGAAATGATATATCGTGCAGCCCTAAACCAAATGTTCCGCGACACAAAGACTACTCCATGGCTATTCTGAAAGTTCTAATAGAGGAGTCGAATAATGGAACACCCAATACTAGTCATGGTAGGGATTGTAATAATAAAACATATTTATAGTAGGTATAGTAATTTATAAAGGGATAAGACAGTATTACAAGAAAAGATAACAAGCTAAATAATACATTTTCAAATACAACTAAATTAGAACACAAGTACTCAATCAACATAGTGGAGATAAAAACATAGCAAATAGAAGACATAGAAGGCACAGTTTGGGGATATGTATGGATGAATTGTGATGGAAGGTGTGGTGTGCGTTTTGGTGTTTGAATAAGTGTGGCGTTAAGTGAGTGAGAAAGGAAATGGTTGCATATCCCAGAACCAACATGTGTCTGTGAGCAGGAGTTGTGAGAGAGAGCTTTCAATACATTTTAAAGTATAGTCCCGTGTTGCTCAGTTGGTAGAGCATGGTGTTTTCAATGCCAGGGTTGTGGGTTCGATTCCCACGGGGGGCCAGTATGAAAAAATAAATAAAAAATGTATGCACTCACTAACTGTAAGTCGCTCTGGATAGGAGCGTCTGCTAAATGACTAAAATGTAAAATGTATACATTTTATTTTTTATTGTCCTATCATGATGGAACGATCCCCAATCCTATATCCTAGACACCCACCTGAGCGACCCATACACCAAAGTGAAGTCCCCATCTGTTTTATGGACCTGCTGTGAGTTGCCTATATGCAGCCAAAACAGGAAAATAAATGTGGTCAGAGACCTACTTGAGCAGCACCGCCCCCCCAAGATTCTGAGCCTGCCTGGCAGGGTTGGTCCTACAAAGCCCCCTGATGGGAGAGCATTATATACAAGGAAATTCTCAAAGCTGCTAATGAGAACCTTGACGACCTTGTACCTAGCCGGTGGGGATTCCGGTGGGGTACCCCCACCCAGGTAGTGGCAGTGCTGGCAACACTGGCTGCAGTAACCCAAGGGGAGGGGGTCACACTCGGACAATCAGAGGCTTATCATTGTGGCCCAGGTGGCACAAAATAATCAAAGGTCTGACTGCACGGAGATCAGAGTGTTTGTGTCTCAGGTGAAGAGGGTGGATCTGATCTCCATCACCTAGGACTTGACATAGATTAAATAGATTAATCAAATGTCACATTGTTTTCAATTTCTGCTCAATCTTGCATGCTTTCTCAATCAGCTGTAACTGAATATGCATTCGTAAATCAGGTCCTTTCTTGAGTTGGGCTCTGGGATGTACCAACCGTTGAGCATCTGATTTTATGGTTGATTGTGGAGGAAAGGGGTTGAGTCGGGGAAAACTCCAGGGTTGGATGGCATACCAGTCAAGGTATACCAAACCTTTTTTGATATACTAAGAGGACTGTTATTAGCATGTTTTAACCACTCCTATGTAAATGGTAGATTATCAGACACTCAAGAAGAAGGTCTGATTTCTGGTTATTACTGAAACAGGATACAAGTGGGAAATATAAAGACCCAGTCCATTACAAAAATTGGAGGCCCCTTACACTTCAGTGTTGTGATGCAAAAATTCTAGCAAAATGTATCGCGCATAGAATTAAAAAGGTATTGTCGGACATTATTCATTCTAATCAGACAGGTTTACAAAATACATTGGAGATAATATAAGGCAAGTACTGGAAACAATAGAACACTATGGAAAATCTGGGAAACCAGGCCTGCTATTCATAGCAGACTTTGAAAAGGCATTTGATAACGTACGACTGAGGTTTATATATAAATGCTGGCGCATTTCAATTTTGGAGAATTTCTTATAAACTGGGTCAAAATCATGTATAGTAACCCTAGGTGTAAAATAGTAAATAATGGCTATTTCTCAGAAAGTTTTAAACTGTCAAGAGGAGTGAAACAAGTTTGTCCACTATCGGCATATCTATTTATTATGGCCATTGAGATGTTAGCTATTAAAATCAGATCCAACAATAATATCAAGGGATTAGAAATCCAGGGCTTAAAAACAAAGGTGTCATTGTACGCTGATGATTCATGTTTTCTTTTAAATCCACAACTAGAATCCCTCCACAGCCTCATAGAGGATCTAGATACATTTTCTAACCTCTCTGGATTACAACCAAATTATGACAAATGTACTTATTGGATCACTAAAAAATAAAATTTTTACATTACCATGTAGTTTACCAATAAAATGGTCTGATGGTGATGTGGATATACTCGGAATACATATCCCAAAGGAAATAAATGATCTCACTCCAATAAAATGTAATAGAAAGTTAGCAAAAACTGATAAGATCTTGCTACCATGGAAAGGTAAATACCTGTCAATTTGTAGAAAAATCATCCTGATTAACTCTTTAGTATTATCCCAGTTTACCTATTTGCTTATGATCTTGCCTACGCCTAACAGTTTTTTTTTAATTATATGAGAAAAAAATATTCAATTTTATTTGGAACGGCAAGCCAGACAAAATTAAACGGGCCTATTTATATAATGAATATGAATTCGGAGGACAGAAATTATTAAATATTAAAGCATTAGACCTATCACTAAAAGCTTCAGTCATACAAAATTATTATTAATCCTCCAGAAACGACAGAACAAATAATGCAACAAATATTGTGGTTAAACTCAAATATACTAATTGACAAAAAACCTTGACAAAATGTTTAAAAAAGGTATAATCTTCGTAAATTATATCATCGGTAGGACTGGTGGAGTTATGTCGTACATGCAGCTAACAAAAACAAATGGAAATGTCTGCTCTACCCAAAATTACAACCAAATAATTGCAGCCTTACCGCAAAAATGGAAGAGGTAATTGGAAGGGGGAGAAAGTAAGGAACTTGTCTGTCAGCCTTGCATTAAAGAACATAATTGGTTAAAGAAAACAACTGTGAAAAATAAAAAAGTATACCAGTTTCATTTAAGGACAAAAGGATTGACAGCCGTCCCATATAGATTGCAAAATAGCTGGGAAGAGATTTTTGACGTACCGATCCCATGGCATAGTGTTTATGAACTGATACGCAAAACGACACCGAATTCAAAACTTAGAATCTTTCAATTTTAAATTATTATATAAAATTCTTGCTACCAATAGAATGTTATTTATATGGGGGATACAATCGTCCCAGCTCTGCAGATTTTGCATCGAAGAGACAGAATCATTAGATCATTTTGTTTTGGTACTGTCCATTTGTAGCTTGTTTTTGGACACAGGTCCAGGAATGGCTAAAGGATTGCAATATTTACCTTGCAGATGGCATTACTGGGTGATCTGAAAAGTCATAGTCAATCGATCAATAATATAATAATACTTTTAGCAAAAAAGTTTATTTTCAATTTACAATCTGTAGAAACAATGAGAATAGAAAGGTTCAGAACGTTTGTAAAACATCACAGTACAGTTGAAAAATATATGGCGAATAGAAATCCTATATGGATGATGTTAAGAGAGATGGGAGGTGTTGAATGGAGTTGAAGGATGGGACTAATAACAACAACTAATAACAAGATAACTAATAATGTAAGCATACTGTGTCCATAATAAGTATATAGGTTGTAGGTTGGGAGCTTTTGTGAAAGAGCACAATTAGAAAGTTATGGCATATAGAAGCAAACCGGATGGACATCATGAAAATGATCGGAGAGGTTGAGAGTAGAAGAAGTTCAGGAGAAAAAACAAACAAAATATAATTATTGTAAAATTGACTGTGTCCATAAAATGTATATAGTAAGTATAAGCTGGAAGTAGAGGCCTAAGCATTGTTGTTCACTAGTTTACTCCAATTAGGGAAAGGGTGGTGGGGTTGGAAAGTAATAAAGGGGAATATATTTTTTTTTAAAGGATATGTGTGTGTGTGTGTGTGTGTGTGTGTGTGTGTGTGTATGTATATATATGTATATGTATATGTATGTGTATATATATATATATATATATATATATATATATAAAAACATGGGGGATTGGAAGTGATGCAGACAATTACATTGATGGAAGTTACAATCTATCTGCAATATTAAGCTGATCTACCCCCTAAAAAAGAAAGAAAAAACGGTCTATCATACAGCAGAGCGTGTGTCCGACACCAAACCCCTACAACTGAATAGAAAAAAAGCATATCAGGAGCCCACCACATACAAAACAGAGCTGAGAGCTCTCCTTGCAGAATGGGGCCCATATATAAATATAGTGTAATTTATATCAATAATGCAACCAAAAAATAGTTTAATAGTTTATTGCAACAACACAAATTCTTGCAATTTTACCATCTCACTACCAGGGGGTGTTGCAGCACCTTCAGCACCTGTACTCCCCGCAGCTATGAACCCATTGCACTTTAAAGGGGCAATCAGCAGTTGCTACATACATTTTTTGACTTATAAATTAATGATATGTACCCATTGATTCTTGAAGAATATAACTTATAAGTGCCTCATGAGCTTAGTTCAGCTGACATACCCCATCAGTGGCCATAATATAAGCTTGTTTTACTCCAATGTTTGTAAAGAAAGTAAATGTCAACAAACACTGTATAGCCAAAAGAAAATATCTGTTTCAAGTTTTATTAGTTGTATGTACTGGATACACATGGTATACATCGTCCAACAAAATGCTTACTTGCAGGTTCCTTCTCGAGAATGCAACAACAGTAAGAAATCATAAAAAATACTGACATGCTTTATTTTCTTCCATAAACAGGCAGAAGTCGAGGAGACACTAAAGAGAATTCAAACTCACAAAGGTGTAATTGGAACAATAGTTGTTAATGCCGAGGGTAAGCAAGACAACACTGAAGTAACAGTATCCCTCCCTCGCTACAATCCTATGTTTACATTCTCTTACAGGAGCTGTACCTATAGCCACAACATTATTATTACTTTTATTTGTCAGGGACCATGTACAACATGCCATTGCACCAGATTTAGCTAGATAGCTAATTTTCATCTGTAGTCGCTGGGCGTCAGAGACATGTGAAGACAATTTTACACTTTAGACATACCATTTGAATTTATGTAGCAAGCTAACTAATCAGTAATACTCTCATCACTTCTCTATTATAAAGTTGATGCTGTGTGTTGGTCTTTCTTAGGTATCCCAATCAGAACTACCTTAGACAACTCCACCACGGTGCAGTATGCTGGTCTGCTGCACCAGCTCACTATGAAAGCCAGGAGCACAGTCCGAGACATCGACCCTCAGAACGACCTGACCTTCCTCCGAATCCGCTCCAAGAAGCATGAGATCATGGTGGCACCTGGTGAGTGTAGCAGAGGTGGTTTAGGTTCTCAAGGGAGGCCCAGACACGTGAAGATCATCTATGTATCTGACGTGTTGATATTGTGCTCATCATTTGATTATTTGATTCATTGTTAACATAAATGTAATTCAATATTGAAATGTAATGAAACACATTTAGGGGTTTTACAGTTTTTCTCCTCTCTCTTCTCACTCTTTTCCAGACAAGGAGTATCTATTGATAGTCATCCAGAACCCTAGTGAATAGCCCCAGGATGTTCCTGTGAGAGTCAGGCAGTAGCTCCTCACACACTGATCTTTGTCTCTGTCAAGAATAGATGTTTTGTTTAACTGGACCACACATTTTGCTTTCTGTGTATTTTCTTATTTTTCGGCTTTTTGTACTCTGCAATATGTTGCCTTATTCTATTCATTCTCCTTCTTCTTAGCCATTGTCATCAATTAAAAAAATAGAAGAAACAAGAATGTCATAACAATTGGTGCATTGTGTATGTCCTATTTTCCTATGTCCCATGTCGACCCCTGTATGATGATATGAATATAGTCTTATGTAAGGAGGGTAGATAATGACTGAATCTGAATTACTTTATTCTGAGTTAATGTAGAGGAACTGAGGAAGGTCAATGTGTCAGAGACAGAGCTGTAGTGTATGGTCAGAGTTACCACAGAGCAGCAGTATCAGACATGTTTAATTTTCATTCAACTGTTTGTTCTAAAGAGCTTCCTGGGGTGTGATTGAGTTAACTAGCTAACTTTCCAAAATTGCTTGAAATACATTTCATTTTTTGGGAAATGTATAATTACAATTGACAAGGTATAATTGACTTGACAACAACCCCATATACAAATTTAGCTTTCTTCATCAGAAAATCAAAGTGTCATATGTGGCTGTTTTATCAAAGTTAGCTGGCTAATTTAATAATTCTGCTTTCCAGAATACCCCACTTTGGTAGAAATCTATGGTGTGAACTCAGAAATCAAATACCAGGTCAGGCCAGCAAAGGGCATACGCTGGCTGTCACAGCACATTCTCAGTGATTTTACATTTTAGCCATTTAGCAGACGCTTATCCAGAGCGACTTACAGTAGTGAGTGCAAAAATGTATACGTTTTTTTGTTCAGAATTGTGCATGTATGTGGGTGTGATAATGTAAAGAGAATGAGGGAAATGTTACTAGTGACCATAGCGAGTACACAGCCACTACTGCTGGAGGTGGGGGATGTGGTCTACATGTGCCTCTCCTCAGGTTCCAGTTACTGGAATAGAACTACAACACAAACTCACAACAAATCATTGGCTCACTTTTATTGGGCTAGAACAAATGTTTTTTTTTTTTAACTTTACAATGTGTCCTTAATACCTACCCTATTTATTTACATGATAGTTAAATAGGATATGTTGGTCATCAGTTACACAAGCACAGTGTATTACAGTGTTGTTGAATGGCACTTAAAGGGAGAGTTCACTCAAATGACAAAGGTTTCCTTACCCTGTAAGCAGTCTATGGACAAGGTATGACAGCAATGAATGCTTTGGTTTAGGTAAAGGGGATACCTAGTCAGTTGCACAACTGAATGCATTCAACCAAAATGTGTCTTACGCATTTAACCCAACCCCTCTGAATCAGAGAGGTGCGGGGGGCTGCCTTAATCGACGTCATCGGCGCCCGGGGAGCAGTTGTTGGGGGTAATTGCCTTGCAGAATGGCAGATTTTTTCCACCTTGCCAGCATGGGGATTCGAACCAGCGACCTTACAGTTACTGGCCCAACACTTAACCGCTAGGCAACCTGCCGCCTAGATGCAGTAATATATTTTACAGTACTATTTTCCTTACTGTAAAACATATTACAGCATCCCAACTCTGGCGCCAGTATAATGCTGTACATTTACAGCATGGATTGCTGTCATACACTGTAAAACTTTCCCCTGTGAATGTACAACATTATACTGGCACCAGAGTTGGGATGCTGTAATATGTTTTACAGTAAGGAAAATAGTACTGTAAAATATATTGCAGCATCTCTGCTGTAAAGCAAAATTACAGTATTAAACTGGCAACTCTGGTGCCAGTGTAATGCTGTAAATGTACAGTGAAATTCTCCCTGAAATCTAAATGTAAGAAAAACCAATTTGTACATAAAATACATTTATTCAAATTGGTAAAAACATTAACAAATTAACAATAGAACTAACAACAGTTAACACATATGTAACCAAATAAGAGCATCATTACAACACTAATTTCAAAACTATATTGTGTGCCTTGGTGTGGGGGAACGAGAGACAAAGTGTGAGACCTGCTGAGAGCCGAGTGATCCGAATCACACAGGGTTGTGACAGCTAAGGAGGACACTGTCCCAGTGTTGGTGCCGTTCATGCTCTCCCCATTGAGTAGACTGTATCACAGTGGCATCTAGATGGATACCAATATTAGTTATTTCTTGTGTAGGCGGCTATCCTACTTGAAATATAATCCTGGGAGGGAGAAAATTGGCCATGCTACTTGCTACCTAGGTCGGCAGGCACGTCGATACAACACCGGTGCACGGGTCATTCGCATCGGCTTTAGCAGTTTGCGAGTAGTTTAACAGCTCACACTGTGGTTGCGCCGGTAGTTTACCACAGCCAAAAAGTCATAATTATGGCTAAACCCTGTCTATTTCTACAATTTATCTTCTTAAAATCGGATTTTAAACCTAACCCTCACCATAACCACACTGATAAACTTATGGCTAACCTTAAATTAAGACCAAAAAGCTGATTTGTGTTTGCATTAATTTTTAGGATATTGCCAATTTTGACTTTGTGGGCCGTGGTAACAAGTGACAACCAGCTACGGTCGTCATATCTTTTGAACCGCTAAAAACAAGAAATGTTCTCTGTAGGCATGATAAAAACGGTCACAAATCTGCGGTCAGTTTATTCTCTATGGCACTCAGAGGCTGCAGTACAGGCAGCGAATCCTACTATCACAACAGTTATTATCTGGGTGATTTTTTTTTTCTAGGTCGCATTTACAAGCAATTTAGAGCAGACCAAAATGGCTAGAGCAGACCGAAAGCGCTAGCTAGCAAGCAAATGTTAGCCAGCTAGCTAGCTAGATTAGCTAAGAAAACATGCAGTAACTTAACGTTGGCTAGCAATAAAGACACTTATAAACAAGTCAATGTATCTACCCAGCAGCTGCTGAAAATATTATTCCACTTCAAGAAGATATTTACTAAAATAGTCTGAGCTTCATGTGTCTCACCCCACAGCATGAGGTTGGCGTTTGAAACAGATCTTTTCAATCTACAGTAGTCATAAGCTGTTACTGTAAAGAAATACAGTATGTTAGAGTAACTTTTACAGGAGGCTTCCAATTACAGTTAATACCAGTATTTTTCAGCATTTTACCCATAATGCATTGCAATCTACAGCATTAATGCTGTAAAACACCTTTATGCTATTTTACTGTGCATTCTACAGTTTTTTACTGTTGAAATTACAGAAAAGTCTTACAGTGTACCTTGTCCAAAGACTACTTACAGCACAGGTGTCAAACTCATGCCAATTTTTTTTTATTTCACCTTTATTTAACCAGGTAAGCTAGTTGAGAACGAGTTCTCATTTACAACTGCGACCTGGCCAAGATAAAGCAAAGCAGTGCGATAAAATCAACAACAACACAGAGTTACATATGGAATAAACAAAAACAAAATGTACAGTCAATAACACAATAGAACATCTATATACAGTGTGTGCAAATGTAGTAAGTTATGGAGTAGTAAGTTTTGCACTATGGCAATAAATAGGCCATAGTGCAAAATAATTACAATTTAGTATTAACACTGGAGTGATAGATGTGCAGAAGATGATGTGCAAATAGAGATACTGGGGTGCAAATGAGCAAAATAAATAACAATGTAAATAACAATATGGGGATGAGGTAGTTGGGTGGGCTAATTACAGATGATTGATAAATGTAGGTCCCTAATTAGTAAGGAACTTCCCACACCTGGTTGTCTAGGGTGAATTGAAATGAAAACCAAAAACCTGAAGACACACCTCCCGAGTGGTGCAGTGGTCTAAGGCACTGCATCGCAGTGCTAGCTGTGCCACTAGAGATCCTGGTTCGAATCCAGGCTCTGTCGTAGCCGGCCGCGACCGGGAGACCCATGGGGCGGCACACAATTGGCCCAGCGTCGTCCAGGGTAGGGGAGGGAATGGCCGGCAGGGATGTAGCTCAGTTGGTAGAGCATGGCGTTTGCAACGCCAGGGTTGTGGGTTCGTTTCCCACGGGGGGCCAGTATGAAAAATAAAATAAATAAATAATGTATGCACTCACTAACTGTAAGTCGCTCTGGATAAGAGCGTCTGCTGAATGACTAAAATGTAACTAGGCCCTGCATGGAATGAGTTTTGACACCCCTGGCTTACAGGTTAAGGAAACCAATGTGTCATTTTGTAATTTAAGTGAACTATCCGTTTAAGACAGATTCTGTTCTTTGGATTATTGAGTATCTTGTATAGTGATAATGATATTGATAAACCTAACAACAATTTAACTTAGAAATCAACAAATAGATCAAATCAAATGTTATTTGTCACATGCGCCGAATACAACAGGTGTAGACCTTACAGTGAAATGCTTACTTACAAGCCCGTAACCAATAATGCAGTTCTAAGAAAAATAAGTGTTAAGTATTTACTCAAATAAACTGAAGTAAAAAACAGATAAGTAAAAAAGAAAATAACAAATTAATTCAAGTGCAACAATAAAATAACAGTAGTGAGGCTATATACAGGGTGTACCGGTACAGAGTCAATGTGCGGGGGCACAGGTTAGTCAAGGTAATTGAGGTAATATGTACATGTAGAGCTAAAGTGACTATGCACAGATAATAAACAGAGAGTAGCAGCAGCGTAAAAAAGGGTGGGGGGGACAATGCAAATAGTCTGGGTAGCCATTTGATTAGCCGTTCAGGAGTCTTATGGCTTGGGGGTAGAAGCTGTTAAGAAGCCTTTTGGACCTAGACTAGGTGCTCCGGTACTGCTTGCCGTGCGGTAGCAGAAAGAACAGTCTATGACTAGGGTGGCTGGAGTCTTTGGCAATTTTTAGGGCCTTCCTCTGACACCGCCTGGTATAGAGGTCCTGGGTGGCAGGAAGCTTGGCCCCAGTGATTTACTGGGCCGTACGCACTACCCTCTGTAGTGCCTTGTGGTCGGAGGCCGAGCAGTTGCCATACCAGGCGGTGATGCTACCAGTCAGGATGCTCTCGATGGTGCAGCTGTAGAATATTTTGAGGATCTGAGGACCCATGCCAAATCTTTTCAGTCTCCTGAGGAGGAATAGGCTTTGGACCATGATAGTTTGTTGATGATGTGGACACCAAGGAACTTGACGCTCTCAACCTGCTCCACTACAGCCCTGTCGATGAGAATGGGTGCGTGCTCGGTCCTCCTTTTCCTGTAGTCCACAATCATCTCCTTTGTCTTGCTCACGTTGAGGGAGAGGTTGTTATACTGGGACCACACGGCCAGCTCTCTGACCTCCTCCCTATAGGCTGTCTCTTCATTGTCGGTGATCAGGCCTACCACTGTTGTGTCGTTGGCAAACTTAATGATGGTGTTGGAGTCGTGCTTGGCCATGCAGTCATGGGTGAACAGGGAGTAGAGGAGGGGACTGAGCACGCACCCCAGAGGGGCCCCCATGTTTAGGATCAGCATGGCAAATGTGTTGTTACCTACCTTTACCACCTGGGGGCGGCCCGTCAGGAAGTCCAGGATCCAGTTGCAGAGGGAGGTGTTTAGTCCCAGGGTCCTTAGCTTAGTGATGAGCTTTGAGGTCACTATGGTGTTGAACACTGAGCTGTAGTCAATGAATAGCATTCTCACATAGGTGTTCCTTTTGTCCAGGTGGGAAAGGGCAGTGTGGAGTGCAATAGAGATTGCATCATCTGTGGATCTGTTGGGGCGGTATGCAATTTGGAGTGGGTCTAGGGTTTCTGGGATAATGGTGTTGATGTGAGCCATGAACAGCCTTTCAAAGCACTTCATGGCTACAGACATGAGTGCTACGGATCGGTTGTCATTTAGCTTACCTTGGTGCTCTTGGGCACAGGGACTATGGTGGTCTGCTTGAAACATGTTGGTATTACAGACTCTGTCAGGGACTAGTTGAAAAAGTCAGTGAAGACACTTGCCAGTTAGTCAGCACATGCTCGGAGTACACGTCCTGGTAATCCGTCTGGCCCTGTGGCCTTGTGAATGTTGACCTGTTTAAAGGTCTTAATCACATTGGCTATGGAGAGCGTGATCACACAGTCGTCCGGAACAGCTGATGCTCTCATGCATGCTTCAGTGTTGCTTGCCTCGAAGCGCGCATAGAAGTAATTTAGCTCGTCTGGTATGCTCGTGTCACTGGGCAGCTTTCGGCTTTGCTTCCCTTTGTAGTCCATAATAGTTTGCAAGCCCTGCCACATCCGACTAGTGTCGGAGCCGGTGTAGTATGATTCAATCTTAGTCCTGTATTGACGCTTTGCCTGTTTGATGGTTCATCAGAGGGCATAGCGAGATTTCTTATAAGCGTCCGGGTTAGAGTCCCGCTCCTTGAAAGTGGCAGCTCTACCCTTTAGCTCAGTGTGGATTTTGCCTGTAATCAATGGCTTCGTATTGGGGTATGTACGGTCACTGTGGGGACGACGTCATTGATTCACTTATTGATGAAGACAGTAACTGATGTGGTGTACTCCTCAATGCCATCGGAAGAATCCCAGAACATATTCCAGTCTGCAAAACAGTCCTGTAGCTTAGCATCTGCGTCATCTGACTATTTCTGTATTGAGCGAATCACTGGTACTTCCTGCTTTAGTTTTTGCTTGTAAGCAGGAATCAGGAGGATATAATTATGGTCAGATTTGCCAAATGGAGGGCGAGGGAAAGCTTAGTACGCGTCTCTGTGTGTGGCGTAAAGGTGGTCTAGAGTTTTTTTTTCTTCTCTGGTTGCACATGTAACATGTTGGTAGAAATGAGGTGAAACAGATTTAAGTTTCCCTGCATTAAAGTCCCCGGCCACTAGGAGCGCCGCCTCTGGATGAGCATTTTCTTGTTTGCTTATGGCCTTTTACAGCTCGTTGAGTGCGGTCTTAGTGCCAGCATTGGTTTGTGGTGGTATATAGACAGCTACGAAAAATATAGATGAAAAGTCTCTTGGTAAATAGTATGGTCTACAGCTTATCATGAGATACTCTACCTCAGGCGAGCAAAACCTTGAGACTTCCTTAATATTAGATTTCGTGCACCAGCTGTTATTTACAAATATACACAGACCGCCACCCCTTGTCTTGCCGGAGGCAGCTGTTCTATCTTGCTGATGCACCGGGATTTGGGCCTTGTCGGGTGTCTGAAGTATATACTTCGCGTCCGACTCATTAAATAAAAAATCTTCGTCCAGTACGAGGTGAGTAATCGCTGTCCTGATATCCAGAAGCTCTTTTCGGTCATAAGAGACAGTGGCAGAAATATTATGTACAAAATAAATTATAAATAATGCGAAAAAACACACAATAGCACAATTGGTTAGGAGCCCGTAAAACGGCAGCCATCTCTTTCGGCGCCATTCTCTGACACTGAATGTGAACCAAATTCCCTCCACTTCATGAAATGAAAGGTTGTTCTACCTCATTTGACACAAACATTATATAATACAATCAATCAGTTATCTTCGTTAAGGCACACAATCAACATACAGTATAAAGTACTATTTTCATTAAAGATTTACTTTTGTCCCAAATACACACCTTTTCATTATTTAACCAGGTAAGCCAGTTGAGAACAAGTTCTCATTTACAACTGTGACCTGGCCAAGATAAAAAAAAAAGCAGTGAGATAAAAACAACAACACAGAGTTACATATGGGGTAAAACAAAACATAAAGTCAAAAATACAAACAGAAAATATATATACAGTGTGTGCGAAGTTAGTAAGTTATGGAGGTAAGGCAATAAATAGGCCATAGTGCAAAATAGTTGCAATTTCGTATTAACACTGTAATGATAGATGTGCAAAAGATGATGTGCAAATATAGATACTGGGGTGCAAAATAAATAACAATATGGGGATGAGGTAGTTGGGTGGGCTAATTTCAGAATGGCTGTGTACAGGTGCAGTGATCGGTAAGCTGCTCTGACAACTGATGCTTAAAGTTAGTGAGGGAGATAAGAGTCTCCAGCTTCAGAGATTTTTGCAGTTCGTTCCAGTCATTGGTAGCAGAGAACTGGAAGGAATGCCGGCCAAAGGAGGTGTTGGCTTTAGGGATGACCAGTGAGATATACCTGCTGGATTATAGTGCAACAGCCAAGCCAAAATACTTAATAATCAAGTATAATTGATTACTACCCTGGAATAGTTCAACAGTATTGCACTCCCAGACATTGAATATAGTCTTTCACTTCACAATCATTTCCTCCACCATTGAAGTGCATGTATGCCTAATTTGTTTATACTTACAGTATGTGGAAATAAATTGGTTGACAGAGATCCTTGGCAAGGCCTCAGATCCAGGAGGGACACAGAGACACTTGAAACTACAGAGAGGAGTAAAGGCATTTAGAATCTATAACTTTTGGAGATCTGAGAAATTGGATAAGTGTCCCACAGTGTGGTAACAATTCCACATGGCCTTTCAGAGGACAAGATGGAGCAAGATTCAAAGTTTATTCGCCACGTACACAGGACACAACAGGAGTAAAACAGTACAGTGCACCACCATATTGCTGTACCTATCCAAGACTGCTCAGGCCTGTATAGAACCAGTGATGTTACCTGGAAGAAATGGATGAGATCCTCTGTGAGGAAGAGCTGTTCCAGCTCAGCATCTCTCCTCCCCAGCTCAGCAACCTCCTGCTCCAGCTGTTCCAGGAGTCCTTCAGCCCGACTCACGTCAGCCTTCTCCTGGGCTCTGATCTGCTCTTTCACCTCAGAGCGTGTTCCCTCAATGGAGCGGATCAGCTCAGCAAAGTTCCTCTCACTGTCCTCAACTGCTGCCTGTGCAGAGCGCTTTTAGGGCAAACTGAAAGAGAGGAGGGGATCCATTTTAACCAGCCCATTTACTCAGCCTTACCAGGACCTCAGACAGCCTGCAAATAGAAACGGGAATATATATATAATTTAAATATACTGTAGATGGCCCAACACTAACCTTCAGAGAGACCACAGCTTGTCTCAGCTCCTGCATCTCCTTCTCTCTCCTGGATTTCTGATGATTCTTCACGAAGTGTTTCTGCAGAGAAAGAAATCATACCACACTGAAATTAATTTAGTGTCTGATACATCAAAAAGCTCTATGTGTACTTAATGAGAGTCCATGTATAAATATAGGTTATGGTTATTTCCATTTAAAAGGAACCATGAGCACCAACGTGAAGTTCATAGGAGCATGTCAAATCTGGTGTCAAATGAAAGCTAAGAGTCTATATTTTTGAGAAATTAAAGCACATATACAGTACCAGTCAAAAGTTTGGACGCACCTACTCATGAAATAACACATATGGAATCATGTAGTAACCAAAAAAGTGTTAAACAAATCAAAATATATTTTATATTTCAGATTCTTCAAAGTAGCCACCCTTTGCCTTGATGACAGCTTTGCACACTCTTGGCATTCTCTCAACCAGCTTCACCTCTCAATTGGGTTGAGGTCGGGTGATTGTGGAGGCCAGGTCATCTGATGCAGCACTCCATCACTCTCCTTCTTGGTCAAATAGTCCTTACACATCCTGGAGGTATGTTGGGTCATTGTCCTGTTGAAAAACAAATGATAGTCCCAATAAGCGCAAACCAGATGTATTGGCGTATCGCTGCAGAATGCTGTGGTGGCCATGCTGGTTAAGTGTGCCTTGAATTCTAAATAAATCACTGACAGTGTCTCCAGCAAAGCACCCCCATACCATCACACCTCCTCCTCCATGCTTCACGGTGGGAACCACACATGCAGAGATCATCCGTTCACCTACTCCGCGTCTCACAAAGACCCGATGGTTGGAACCAAAAATCT
This sequence comes from Coregonus clupeaformis, assembly GCF_020615455.1. NCBI lineage: Eukaryota > Metazoa > Chordata > Actinopteri > Salmoniformes > Salmonidae > Coregonus > Coregonus clupeaformis. The sequence goes on from NC_059202.1 coordinate 8,577,159, forward strand.
CCAATTTGGACTCATCAGACCAAAGGACAGATTTTCACCGGTCTAATGTCCATTGCTCGTGTTTCTTGGCCCAAGCAAGTCTCCTCTTCTTATTGGTGTCCTTTAGTAGTGGTTTCTTTGCAGCAATTCGACCATGAAGGCCTGTTTCACACAGTCTCCTCTGAACGGTTGTGTCTGTTACTTGAAATCTGTGAAGCATTTATTTGGGCTGCAATTTCTGAGGCTGGTAATTCTAATGAACTTATCCTCTGCAGCAGAGGTAACTCTGGGTCTTCCTTTCCTGTGGTGGTCCATATGAGAGCCAGTTTCATCATAGTGCTTGATGTTTTTCTTGACATTTTCCGTATTGACTGACCTTCATGTCTTAAAGCAATGATGGACTGTCATTTCTCTTTGCTTATTTGAGCTGTTCTTGCCATAATTTGGACTTGGTCTTTTACCAAATAGGGCTATCTTCTGTATACCAACCCTACCTTGTCACAACACAACTGATTGGCTCAAACGCATTAAGAAGGAAAGAAATTCCACAAATTAACTTGTCCAAACTTTTGACTGGTACTGTACATTTCTCAACCATTTTCTATCCTAAATATTAGGAACAAGCAAAGGCTTTGACTTCTGGTCAAACAGTTGGAAAAGGGCTCTTAGAAAACATCTACCATAAAAAGTCTTAAAAGGTATTATAAACACATCAAAACACAAAAATGTTGAAGTAAAGACCCCTGCCAACACTTATATTTAGTTTGGGATAAATTATTTGCCTTGTGTACGTTTAAGAAACATTACCCTGTGCCTTGAAATTACGTTACCTAGAACCCACAGATCTTTAAGATTATTTCTAATTTCTCTCCCTCATGACGATGGAGGATAATGAAAGTTCACAGAAGTAACAAGTGAAGCTAGACCTACCAATTAGTTGTGTTTTACTGATATCTATTGGTTTATGAATTATTAAGTGATTAAGACTTTCAATTCTGTTACCCAATTGTTAATGGAATTTTAGAAAAATCAATAACGGAATTACTGAAATTGAATTGGCTACAATGGGAAACCATAGTAGTCACAAACCACAGTTGGGTCACCTTCTACAGTCCTCCCTTCCACTGGCATACTGTTACGTTCAACTCATAACTGTTTTCTTTCTGTTGTCTGGTGTGAAAACAGTCTGGACAACCCCATCCCTCTCTCTCTTTTCTCTCTCTCCAGTTAATGTAATCTCTCCCAGCTCTTACTGACACCTACCCATGAGCCCCCTCTCTTTCCATTTACTGTAAACATCATCCTTACCCACTGAGCACCGAACGACACCGGATGTTGAAAAGTAGTGGAAAATTGGTCAGTCCGTCCTGGTCTTGATTTCAACGTCCACAGATGTGGATTTTTGGTTCGGTCCGGACTGGCCTTGATTTGGCCCAAACATAGACATCCATGATTGGTTCAGATTTGGTCCAGTCCAGACTGGACCAAATCTGAACCAGTCACATACAGTGAGGGAAAAAAGTATTTGATCCCCTGCTGATTTTGTACGTTTGCCCACTGACAAAGACATGATCAGTCTATAATTTTAATGGTAGGTTTATTTGAACAGTGAGAGACAGAATAACAAAAAAAATTATAAATTGATTTGCATTTTAATGAGGGAAATAAGTATTTGACCCCTCTGCAAAACATGACTTAGTACTTGGTGGCAAATCCCTTGTTGGCAATCACAGAGGTCAGACGTTTCTTGTAGTTGGCCACCAGGTTTGCACACATCTCAGGAGGGATTTTGTCCCACTCCTCTTTGCAGATCTTCTCCAAGGCATTAAGGTTTCGAGGCTGACGTTTGGCAACTCAAACCTTCAGCTCCCTCCACAGATTTTCTATGGGATTAAGGTCTGGAGACTGGCTAGGCCACTCCAGGACCTTAATGTGCTTATTCTTGAGCCACTCCTTTGTTGCCTTGGCCGTGTGTTTTGGGTCATTGTCATGCTAGAATACCCATCCACGATCCATTTTCAATGCCCTGGCTGAGGGAAGGAGGTTCTCACCCAAGATTTGACGGTACATGGCCCCGTCCGTCGTCCCTTTGATGCAGTGAAGTTGTCCTGTCCCCTTAGCAGAAAAACACCTCCAAAGCATAATGTTTCCTACTCCATGTTTGATGGTGGGGATGGTGTTCTTGGGGTCATAGGCAGCATTCCTCCTCCTCCAAACACGGCGAGTTGAGTTGATGGCAAAGAGCTCGATGTTGGTCTCATCTGACCACAACACTTTCACCCAGTTCTCCTCTGAATCATTCAGATGTTCATTGGCAAACTTCAGACGGGCCTGTATATGTGCTTTCTTGAGCAGGGGGACCTTGCGGGCTTTCAGTCCTTCACGGCATAGTGTGTTACCAATTGTTTTCTTGGTGACTATGGTCCCAGCTGCCTTAAGATCATTGACAAGATCCTCCCGTGTAGTTCTGGGCTGATTCCTCACCGTTCTCATGATCATTGCAACTCCACGAGGCCCAGGCCGAGGGAGATTGACAGTTATTTTGTGTTTCTTCCATTTGCGAATAATCGCACCAACTGTTGTCACCTTCTCACCAAGCTGCTTGGCGATGGTCTTGTAGCCCATGCCAGCCTTGTGTAGGTCTACAATTTTGTCCCTGACATCCTTGGAGAGCTCTTTGGTCTTGACCATGGAGGAGAGTTTGTAATCTGATTGATTGAGTGCTTCTGTGGACAGGTGTCTTTTATACAGTAACAAACTGAGATTAGGAGCACTTCCTTTAAGAGTGTGCTCTTAATCTCAGCTCGTTACTTGTATAAAAGACCTGGGAGCCAGAAATCTTTCTGATTGAGAGGGGGTCAAATACTTATTTCCCTCAATAAAATGCAAATCAATTTATAAATGTTTTGACATGCGTTTTTCTGGATTTTTTTGTTGTTATTCTGTCTCTCACTGTTCAAATAAACCTACCATTAAAATTATAGACTAATCATGTCTTTGTCATTGGGCAAACGTACAAAATCAGCAGGGCATCAAATACTTTTTTCCCTCACTGTAGATGTCTATGTTTCACAAGTGTGGAGAGCACAGTACACAGTATTTAGTGCCCCACCGAAGGAAACTATGTTTAACCAGGATCCAGTTTTAATAAGGAATTAAAAACACTGCACTAACGGACAGTGTGTGTAGCAGAGTAACAGAGACAGAGTTTCCTTATTTTCCTGTTTGTTCTGAGGTGTAGTAGTGGCTTCCTGGTTCTGTCGGTGATGTCAGGTACTAGGTCTGGCCAGAAGAAGTCGTAAGTGGTCTGTCACTGGACTGAGAATAGATATGCAGAAAGCTCATAACAAATCATTGTCTCATTTTTATTAGACTTATATAGAAGGATACTTCATACATGACATGACATGATTACAATCAAGGTAATATAATAAGATAGAGTTATGGTTTGTTTTGGCAGCAAAACGTGACCTTGGCCAGATGTTGGCACTGAGTATGTTGTACAGCATCTGAACTTATCCTTTGCTGTATATATTGCCGGTGTAGGGAGGATGATATATGTGGGAGATTTTCAAAGAGGACACAAGAAGGTGGTCTAATCCACATCATTGTAGAGGAATCTCATTTCCAAGTCAGCAGGGCATTTTCCAAATTTAAATACAAAAATAATGGTCCCACTTTACAATGTGTCCATAATACTTATGTATTTACATAGCAGTTACATGGGCAAGTACAGTTTAATCACAGTGTATGTACATTATGTTTTACACAGTACTTGTTAGTTACCACTCAATAAGTGTCAGTATCCGCACAGATGAACCAACCCCAAATCCTGGATTGAGGGGTTGAGTGAATGTGGTCAGAGACAATGTAAAAAGACAGAGTTCCTGCCCATCATCAGTAAGCTACACAACACGTTTCAGGAGTGCAACATCACTGAGTGATGCTAACTTAGCCATCAAATAGCACAATAGATTTAACTTTATCTCTAGCAAAAAGTAATTTACAAAACAGCACTGAAGAGCTTTCTACCAACCTTTCCCAGATATCCTGTCCATTTCCTCCTTGCAGATGTCTTGTAGTCGCTCTTTCAGTTCAGAGACAAATTTATTTACATGCTTAAAAGTGACAATGATGCTGGGTATGGCCTCAGATCCAGGAGAGACACAGAGAGACTGGAAACTACAATATTGAAAAATACAACATTTTATTTTTTTCAAGCACATTTCACTGGGAAAGAAGTCTAGAGGAGAGTCGTTTGTGAGGGAGATATACAGTTGAAGTCGGAAGTTTACATACACCTTAGCCAAATACATGTGAACTCAGTTTTTCACAATTCCTGACATTTAATCCTAGTAAAAATTCCCTGTCTTAGGTCAGTTAGGATCACCACTTTATTTTAAGAATGTGAAATGTCAGAATAATAGTAGAGAGAATGATTTATTTCAGCTTTTTTTTCTTTCATCATATTCCCAGTGGATCAGAAGTTTACATACACTCAATTAGTATTTGGTAGCATTGCCTTTAAAAAGTTTAACTTGGGTCAAATGTTTCGGGTAGCCTTCCACAAGCTTCCCACAATAAGTTGGGTGAATTTTGGCCCATTCCTCCTGACAGAGCTGGTGTAACTGAGTCAGGTTTGTAGGCCTCCTTGCTTGCGCACGCTTTTTCAGTTCTGCCCACACATTTTCTATAGGATTGAGGTCAGGGCTTTGTGATGGCCACTCCAATACCTTGACTTTGTTGTCCTTAAGCCATTTTGCCACAACAAGTATGCTTGGGATCATTGTCCATTTGGAAGAACCATTTGCGACCAGGCTTTAACTGCCTGACTGATGTCTTGAGATGTTGCTTCAATATATCCCCACAGCATGATGCTGCCACCCCCGTGCTTCACGGTTGGGATGGTGTTCTTTGGCTTGCAAGTCTCCCTTTTTCCTCCAAACATAACGATGGTCATTATGGCCAAACAGTTCTATTTTTGTTTCATCCGACCATAGGACATTTCTCCAAAAAGTACGATCTTTGTCCCCATGTGCAGTTGCAAACCGTAGTCTGGCTTTTTTATGGCGGTTTTGGAGCAGTGGCTTCTTCCTTGCTGAGCGGCCTTTCAGGTTATGTCGATATAGGACTTGTTTTACTGTGGATATAGATACTTTTGTACCTGTTTCCTACAACATCTTCACAAGGTCCTTTGCTGTTGTTCTGGGATTGATTTGCACTTTTCGCACCAAAGTACGTTCATCTCTAGGAGACAGAACGCGTCTCCTTCCTGAGCGGTATGACGGCTGCGTGGTCCCATGGTGTTTATACTTGCGTACTATTGTTTGTACAGATGAACATGGTACCTTCAGGTGTTTGGAAATTGCTCCCAAGGATGAACCAGACTTGTGATTTCTTTTGATTTTCCCATGATGTCAAGCAAAGAGGCACTGAGTTTGAAGGTAGGCCTTGAAATACATCCACAGGTACACCTCAAATTGACTCAAATGATGTCAATTAGCCTATCAGAAGCTTCTAAAGCCATGACATCATTTTCTGGAATTTTCCAAGCTGTTTAAAGGCACAGTCAACTTAGTGTATGTAAACTTCTGACCCACTGGAAATGTGATACAGTGAATTATAAGTTAAATAATCTGTCTGTAAACAATTGTTGGAAAAATTAGTGGAGTGGTTGAAAAACAAGTTTTAATGACTCCAACCTAAGTGTATGTAAACTTCCGACTTCAACTGTATATACATTCTACAGTAGGTGGTGATGCCCAGCCTATAGTTTATTTTCATGATAGTTAATATAACGTTGACGATCTGACATTGTTTTAAAGGTACAAATTCAACTTATTTCATACAAGGTTTGTCTATGTTGAAATTTGGTTACCTTGATTACATAATCCTGTGGTTGAAATTTCACCCTCAAAACCAATGTATTTTACACATAGATTCCACGTCAAAATATGTCGATACAGCGTTGATTCAACCGGTTTGTGCCCAGTGGGTAGTATCTGAATGTTTTGACTCAGTTTCATATTGTCACGCCCTGGCTCTGGGACTCTGTTATGTTGAGCCAGGGTGTGTTGTTTCTATGTGTTTTGTGTGCTAAGGTTATTATCTAGTTCATTTGTTTCTATGTTGGCCGGTGTGGTTCTCAATCAGAGGCAACGTGTATCAGCTGTTGCTTGTTGTCTCTGATTGGGAACCATACTTAGGCAGCCTGTTTTCCACAGTGTGTTGTGGGATCTTGTTCCGTGTATGGTTAGTGTTTGTAACCAAGGACGTCACGTTATCGTTTTGTTGTTTTGTTCTCAATTAAAGAAGTATGTTCACTCATCACGCTGCGCATTGGTCCACTTCCTCCAGCGATCGTGACACATATTGCTCCATCTTCTCCCTCTGCCTTGCCATTGGAGTTCCTATCCTTACCAAATACCTGTTCTGAATGGCCCCAGAGTCTGCAACACCAAGGGGCACCACCAAGCAAGTGGCACCATGAAGACCAAGGAGCTCTCCAAACAGGTCAGGGACAAAGTTGTGGAGAAGTACAGATCATTTGGTTATAAAAAATATCTGAAACTTTGAACATCGCACGGAGCACCATTAAATCCAGTATTAAAAAATAGAAAGAATATGGCACCACAACAAACCTGCCAAGAGAGGGCCGCCCCCCAAAACTCACAGACCAGGCAAGGAGGGCAATAATCAGAGAGGCAACAAAGAGACCAAAGATAACCCTGAAGGAGCTGCAAAGCTCCACAGCGGAGATTGGAGTATCTGTCCATAGGACCACTTTAAGCCGTACACTCCACAGAGCTGGGCTTTACGGAAGAGTGGCCAGAAAAAAGCCTTTGCTTAACGAAAAAAATAAGCAAACACGTTTGATGTTCGCCAAAGGCCATGTGGGAGACTCCCCAAACATATGGAAAAAGGTACTCTGGTCAGATGAGACTGAAATTGAGCTTTTTGGCCATCAAGGAAAAACCTATGACTGGCGCAAACCCCTAAACCAGTTATCACCCAGAGAACACCACAGTGAAGCATGGTGGTGGCAGCGTCATGCTGTGGGGATGTTTTTCATATGCAGGGACTGGGAAACTGGTCAGAATTGATGGACTGATGGATGGCGCTAAATATAGAAATTCTTGAGGGGAACCTGTTTCAGTCTTCCACAGATTTGTGACTGGGATGGAGGTTCACCTTCCAGCAGGACAATGACCCTAAGCATACTGCTAAAGCAACACTCGAGTGGTTTAAGGGGAAACATTTAAATGTCTTGGAATGGCCTAGTCAAAGCCCAGACCTCAATCCAATTGAGAATCTGTGGTATGACTTAAAGATTGCTGCACACCAGCGGAACCATCCAACTTGAAGGAGCTGGAGCAGTTTTGCCTTGAAGAATGGGCAAAAATCCCAGTGGCTAGATGTGCCAAGCTTATAGAGACATACCCCAAGAGACTTGCAGCTGTAATTGCTGCAAAAGGTGGCTCTACAAAGTATTGACTTTGGGGGAGTGAATAGTTATGCACGCTCAAGTTTTCAGTTTTTTTGTCTTATTTGTTGTTTGTTTCACAATAAAAAATATTTTGCATCTTCAAAGTGGTAGGCATGTTGAGTAAATCAAATGATTAAAAAAAAAATCAAATCATCAATCAAAATCAATTTTAATATGCAGGTTGTAAGGCAACAAAATAGGAAAAATGCCAAGAGGGGTGAATACTTTCGCAAGCCACTGTATATGTGAAAATGTGATTGTATTATAAATTGTATTAAAACATTTTAAGGACTCTTGGAAGATTAGTCCAAATGAGGACGAAAAGAGATCCTAATAAAATGTAATAAAACCTAACGGACAGTTTTTTTCTGTATGTGAGAAATCTTGCTTTTTCTTACAATTTGTGATATGACTGAACAGTCTGGTTTCTGTAAACACTCAATTGTCAGTAAAATGGATTGGATTTATAAATTGGATGACCTAAGATTACGGTTATCCTACCAACGTGACATTAAAAACTGTAATATCTTATGTTTCACCGAGTCGTGGCTGAACGACGACATGGACAACATACAGCTAGCGGGCTATACGCTACATCGGCAGGATAGAACGGCTGACTCCGTTAAGACAAGGGGTGGTGGTCTTTGTATATTTGTAAACAACAGCTGGTGCACAAAATTAAATACTAAGGAAGTCTCAAGGTTTTGCTCACACTGTTTACCAAGAGAGTTTTCATGTATATTTTTCATAGCTGTCTATTTACCACCACAAACCAATGCTGGCATTAAGATTGCACTGAATGAGCTGTATAAGGCCATAAGTGAACAGGAAAACGCTCATCCAGAGGCAGCGCTCCTAGTGGCCGGGGACTTTAATGCAGGGAAACTTAAATCCGTTCTACCTAATTTCTACCAGCATGTTAAATGTGCAACCAGAGGAAAAAAAACTCTAGACCACCTTTACTCCACACACAGAGACGCATACAAAGCTCTCCCTCACCCTCCATTTGGCAAATCTGACCATAACTCTATCCTCCTGATTCCTGCTTATAAGCAAAAACTAAAGCAGGAAGCACCAGTGACTCGGTTAATAAAAAAGTGGTCAGATGACGCAGATGCTAAGCTACAGGACTGTTTTGCTGGCACAGACTGGAACATGTTCCGGGATTCTTCAGATAGCATTGAGGAGTACACCACATCAGTCACTGGCTTCATCAATAAGTGCATCGATGACGTCGTCCCCACAGTGACCGTACGTACATACCCCAACCAGACGCTATGGATTACAGGCAACATCCGCACTGAGCTAAAGGGTAGAGCTGCCGCTTTCAAGGAGCGGGACTCTAACCCGAACGCTTATGAGAAATCCCGCTATGCCCTCCGACGAACCATCAAACAGGCAAAGAGTCAATACAGGACTAAGATTGAATCGTACTACACCGGCTCTGACGCTCGTCGGATGTGGCAGGGCTTGAAAACTATTACAGACTACAAAGGGAAGCACAGCCGCGAGCTGCCCAGTGAAACAAGACTTCCAGACGAGCTAAACCACTTTTATGCTCGCTTCGAGGCAAGCAACACTGAAGCATGCATGAGAGCACCAGCTGTTCCGGATGACTATGTGATCACGCTCTCCGTAGCCAATGTGAGTAAGACTTTTAAGCAGGTCAACATTCACAAGGCCGCAGGGCCGGACGGATTACCAGGACGTGTACTCCGAGCATGTGCTGACCAACTGGCAAGTGTCTTCACTGACATTTTCAACATGTCCCTGACCCAGTCTGTAACACCAACATGATTCAAGCAGACCACCATAGTCCCCGTGCCCAAGGACACTAAGATTACCTGCCTAAATTACTACTGACCCGTAGCACTGATGTCTGTAGCCATGAAGTGCTTTGAAAGGCCGGTCATGGCTCACATCAACACCATTATCCCAGAAACCCTAGACCCACTCCAATTTGCATACCGCCCCAACAGATCCACAGATGATGCAATCTCTATTGCACTCCACACTGCCCTTTCCCACCTGGACAAGAGGAACACATACGTGAGAATGCTTTTAATTGACTACAGCTCAGCATTCAACACCATAGTGCCCTCAAAGCTCATCACTAAGCTAAGGATCCTGGGACTAAACACCTCCCTCTGCAACTGGATCCTGGACTTCCTGACGGGCCACCCCCAGATGATAAGGGTAGGTAACAACACATCTGCCACACTGATCCTCAACACGGGGGACCCTCAGGGGTGCGTGCTCAGTCCCCTCCTGTACTCCCTGTTCACCCTTGACTGCATGGCCAAGCAAGACTCCAACACCATCATTACATTTGCCGACGACACAAGAGTGGTAGGCCTGATCACCGACAACGATGAGACAGCCTATAGGGAGGAGGTCAGAGACCTGGCCGTGTGGTGCCAGTATAACAACCTCTCCCTCAACGTGACCAAGACAAAGGAGATGATTGTGGACTACAGAAAAAAAAAGAGGACTGAGCACGCCCCCATTCTCATCGACAGGGCTGTAGTGGAGCAGGTTGAGAGCTTCAAGTTCCTTGGTGTCCACATCACCAACGAACTATCATGGTCCAAACACACCAAGACAGTCGTGAAGAGGGCACGACAAAGCCTATTCCCCCTCAGGAGACTGAAAAGATTTGGCATGGGTCCTCAGATCCTCAAAAAGTTATACAGCTGCACCATCGAGAGCATCCTGACTGGTTGCATCACCGCCTGGTATGGCAACTGCTCGGCCTCCGACCGCAAGGCACTACAGAGGGTAGTGCGTACGGCCCAGTATATCACTGGGGCCAAGCTTCCTGCCATCCAGGACCTCTATACCAGGCAGTTTCAGAGGAAGGCCCTCAAAATTGTCAAAGATTCCAGCCATCCTAGTCATAGACTGTTCTCTCTGCTACCGCACGGCAAGCGGTACCGGAGTGCCAAGTCTAGGTCCAAAATACTTCTCAACAGCTTCTACCCCCAAGCCATAAGACTCCTGAACAGCTATTCATGGCTACCCGGACTATTTGCACTGTCCCCCCACCCCCACCCCATCTTTTTACGCTGCTGCTACTCTGTTAATTATTTATGCATAGTCACATTAACTCTACCCACATGTACATATTACTTCAACTACCTCAACTAGCCGGTGCCCCCGCACATTGACTCTGCACCGGTACCCCCATGTATATATAGCCTCCCTACTGTTATTTTTTTTACTTCTGCTATTTTTTTCTCAACACTTTTTTGTTGTTGTTTTATTTTACTTTTTTATTACGAAATAAATGCACTGTAATGTCTGCACCTGTTGTATTCGGCGCATGTGGCCAATACAATTTGATTTGATTTGATTTTGACTTTACACTGATTGGATGACCCCTTTTCAAATTGAACCTATCATTCCCTGTTTTGTATGCAGAACCAGAGGTATCAACCTATCAGATGGAACATGAGGTAGCAAAAAGTGAACAGACTATGTAACCAGAATTGTAACTTGTTCTACGAATCAATGTGGCAATATCAGACTGTTTTTGCTAGTTAATGAACTACGTGTGAGTCTCTCTATATTTTTTATTTATTTATTTATTTTAGTCATTTAGCAGACGCTCTTATCCAGAGCGACTTACAGTTAGTGAGGGCATACATTTTATTTCTTTTTTTTCATACTGGCCCCACGTGGGACGCGAACCCACAACCCTGGCGTTGCAAGCGCCATGCTCTACCAACTGAGCTACACGGGACTGAGCTACACGCCATGCTCTACTCTTCTTATTACACTATTCTCAGTCACTGGTCTCGATGCCAGACAAACATTTTTAAATGTAGCTAGATGTGGAAAATTTGAATGTTCCCATCTTTACCTGTTTCTCAGTCCTTTCAGCTGCAACTGAGACTGTATCATGGCCTTTATGTTTATCCATCACACACAGCAGACAGATAAACTGCTGATCGGTACGGCATGATGAGAGTAGCTCTTCATATCTAGTTGTCCAGTGGCATCAATCAACATGTGTTTTTTTCCTGGGTTGAGGGCATTGTGAAGTTTCAGGTGAGTCTCACAGTAAGAGGCCAGACACATCAGACAGGACTTGACAGCTATGGGTTTTCTCCCAGTGAAGATGTCACACCCCACACCTAAAGGTCCAGCATAACAGTGAAGGGGAGGAGCAGATTGGAGTCCTGTCTTCATCAGTTTTTCCACTAATTCAGTAAGTACAGTGTTTTTCCTCAGAAAAGGTATTGGGCAGTGGAGGCTCATCAGAGGAGGAAGGGGAGGACCATCCTCCTCAGTGAATTTCATAAAAATAAAATAGTGAAACATTAAAAAAGTTATCATTTTTAGATGAAAGTATACTAAATATATTCACGTCACCAAATAATTGATTAAAACACACTAATTGTCAATGAAGGTCTACAGTAGCCTCAACAGCACTCTCTGGGGTAGCAACATGGTGTAGCTGGAGGACAGCTAGTTTCCGTCCTCCTCTGGATAAATTGACTTCAATACAAAACCTAGGAGGTTCATGGTTCTCACCCCCTTTCATAGACTTACACATAATTAGGACAATTTCGTCCTCCAACCTATCAGAGCTCTTGCAGCATGAACTGACATGTTGTCCACCCAATCAAAGGATCAGAAAATAAATCTAGTACTGAAAGCATAAGCTAAAGCTAGCTAGCACTGCAGTGCATAGAATGTGGTGAGTAGTTGACTCAAAGAGAGAGAATGACAAAGGCAGCATCATGCTGTGGGGATGTTTTTCAGCGGCAGGGACTGGGAGACTAGTCAGGATCGAGGGAAAGATGAATGGAGCAAAGTACAGAGAGATCCTTGATGAAAACCTGCTCCAGAGTGCTCAGGACCTCAGACTGGGGTGAAGGTTCACCTTCCAACAGGACAACGACCCTAAGCACAGAGCCAAGACAACGCAGGAGTGGCTTTGAGACAAGTCTCTGAATGTCCTTGAGTGGCTCAGTCAGAGCCCGGACCTGAACCCGATCTAACATTTATGGAGAGACCTGAAAATAGCTGTGCAGCGATGCTCCACATCCAACCTGACAGAGCCTGAGAGGATCTGCAGAGAAGAATGAGAGAAACTCCCCAAATTCAGGTGTGCCAAGCTTGTAGCGTCATACTCAAGAAGACTCGAGGCTGTAATCGCTGCCAAAGGTGCTTCAACAAAGCACTGAGTAAAGGGTCTGAATACTAATGTAAATGTAATATTTACGTTTTTTATATGTAATACATTTGAAAAAAATTCTAAACACGTGTTTTTGCTTTGTCATTATGGGGTAGATTGATGAGGAAAAACATTAATTTAATCCATTTTAGAATAAGGCTGTACGCAACAAAATTTGGAAAAAGTGAAGGGGTCTGAATACTTTCCGAATGCACTGTATACAACGAGCAAAGTGAGCATGCTTTTTGTATGTGATCAGGGGTGTATTCATTATGCAGATTCTGTTGAAAAATGTTTCTTAAACGGAAGCAAACGCAACAAATGGGAATAAACATACCTGAATTTGTCCAATAGAAACTCTCGATTGCAGCTGTTGGACTAATGATTACAACCTAGATCAGCTAGATGCAGGCAAGAGTGTGGAAGGCAGTATTGAATGTGTCACTGTCTGTCACATTCATTACTCAACATTTTCTCTTGACCTGTGCACCTACGTTGTAAACATTAATTCGTAGGCTAGGTTGTAGCAACCTCATGATGGGTATAGGGAACATTCAGTTTAAACCTATCGATGTTACACTGAGTGGATGAATGGAATATGAATGACAGTCATCCAAGATGCTGGTCTTGGGGTGAAGATCTGTCTGCACTGGCGGCAGCTGTAGACACCTTTCAGATTGTCCTGATCCCAGCTGTCCTTAGTACAGCCCATACAGTAGCTGTGTCCACAGACAGTGGTCACTGGATCCTTCAGTACATCCAGACAGATTGAACAAGTCATCAAATCCTTATCTTCTAAAATTGCTTCTGCCATGGTGATACACACACTGAGTAGCAGAGTCACAGAGATAAGTGTAATTTCCCTTTAACGGTTTGTTCTGAGCAGTAGGAGTGGGTTCCACTGAACTTGAAACTTGGCTTTCTCTCTGGTTCTGTGTGAACTCAGATATCAGACAGTGTCTGGCCAGCAGAGGGCATATGTTGTCTGTCACAACCAGAGAAAAACCCTGATGATGGTTTATTGATACTGAAACATTGGTATAAATCATTAAATCTGAGGAGCATTAAGATAATCAGAATGCTGGAGTATGTTTTCATTACAAACAGATAGAAAATCATCTTCTCAGAGTCATCACCTGTGGCTGCTAATCCACGTGATCATTCTAAAATGAGAGAGAGTGATACCAAGAGAGTGAGAAGGAGAGGAGAGCAGGGGGAGAACAATATACGTAGGCAGAAAGAGAGAGAATAGAGAGTGTGAGAGAGAGATAGAGAGAGGGAAATATAAAGAAAGTATGAGTCTCCCCTGTGGCTGTACTGGCTCTACTAACGACCCAGGTCTGCTGGCTATCCGACAGATGGGGAATTAACACCGATTACCCCACTATCACCTGATCTCCTCTGACAGCTCAACACACACACACATGTTCACACACTCATGCACACAGATGTGTGTGTAAGTGAGCATGCAACATGAATCGGTTAAGGGATGCAGTTAATGTATACCTATTTCTATAAAGGACAGCATGTTATGTACTTTATGATCTAGATAGAAAATAGCCCACAAGCTGCAGAGATACTACACATTGAAACAGCATGGAAGCATCCTTTTTCCATTTCCTTTCCTCCCTCTTCCATTTCCTTTCCTCCCTCTTCCATTTTCTTTCTTCTCTGCTTCTCCCCCACAACTCTCTCTCCCTCCTCCGCTCTCTTTCTACAAGTAGGCCTATGTGCAACTTATTACAAACATATGAAATGTGTATGTCTGCTCTAGTGAATAAGACACGATTCTCTCTCATAACAGAATGCTATTGATCTGTTTTACACTAACAGTGGATGGACAGTTTAGAAGCTGTTTTTATATTCTACATATATCACCAGGTCCCTGCTGTGATGGAGAAGCCCCCAAATGTTCACACTGTAGTCATTCATGTTGGTACAAACAACATCAATCTTCGTAAATTAAAGGTTGACTTCAGAGTGCTCATAGCCAAAGTAGAGACAGACAAGCGGGTTCTCATTTCTAGGCCTCTACCAACAATAGGTCACGGAATGGAACGGTTTAGTCGTCTTCTGGCTACATTACTGGCTTAAATCCTACTGTTCCTCGATGGATTTGGAGTACATTGACAATTTTGACCACTTTTGGGAGAGGCCACAGTTTTACAAGAGGAATGGCTTGCATCCTAATATTAAAGGGGCAAAATTTATCTCAGCCAACATCGAGGAGGCTCTTGTAAAACATTGACTCAAAAACTGCCCAACCCCTGCTCAGGGAACTTTTTCCCATTCCCACTATTTCACAGCGTTATCATCGCACTGCTACAGATAACCATATTCCCAGGGGTATTGTCAGTAATAATCTTGTGACCATAAAGTTGAATTCCACTTTTGAGCTTTTGGTTAATGTGGCCATAAGCCAAAATACACATTTATCTGTTGCAAGGATTTACCACCCCATTTTAAGAATATTTGTCTTGACTTAACCCTGACTCAACTGATTGCAAAACCCACACGGATTAATGTAAAAAATCCAGCAAACTCCTCACTGATTGACCAAATTCTGACAAAAGTACTTGTCTAGTGATGTATTTGCTAATGATCTCAGTGATCACTGTCCTAGTACATGTATTAGAGATACCAAACAGGTTAACAATGATCCTCGTATAATTATAATTAAACATTTTCCCCTACAAGCTTTTCTTCATGATAGAGTTGAAGTCGGAAGTTTACATACACTTAGGTTGGAGTCATTAAAACTAGTTTTTCAACCACTCCACAAATTTCTTGTTAACAAACTATAGTTTTGGCAAGTCGGTTAGGACATCTACTTTGTGCATGACACAAGTAATTTTTACAACAATTGTTTACAGACAGATTATTTCACTTATAATTCACTGTATCACAATTCCAGTGGGTCAGAAGTTTACATACACTAAAATGACTGTGCCTTTAAACAGCTTGGAAAATTCCAGAAAATGATGTCATGGCTTTAGAAGCTTCTGATAGGCTAATTGACATCATTTGAGTCAATTGGAGGTGTACCTGTGGATGTATTTCAAGGCCTACCTTCAAACTCAGTGCCTCTTTGCTTAACATCATGGGAAAATCAAAAGAAATCAGCCAAGACCTCAGAAAAAAAATTGTAGACCTCCACAAGTCTGGTTCATCCTTGGGAGCAATTTCCAAACGCCTGAAGGTACCACGTTCACCTGTACAAACAATAGTACGCAAGTATAAACACCATGGGACCACGCAGCCGTCATACCGCTCAGGAAGGAGACGTGTTCTGTCTCCTAGAGATTAACGTACTTTGGTGCGAAAAGTGCAAATCAATCCCAGAACAACAGCAAAGGACCTTGTGAAGATGCTGGAGGAAACAGGTACAAAAGTATCTATATCCACAGTAAAACAAGTCCTACAGTGGGGAAAAAAAGTATTTAGTCAGCCACCAATTGTGCAAGTTCTCCCACTTAAAAAGATGAGAGAGGCCTGTAATTTTCATCATAGGTACACGTCAACTATGACAGACAAAAATAGAAAAAAAAATCCAGAAAATCACATTGTAGGATTTTTAATGAATTTATTGGCATATGATGGTGGAAAATAAGTATTTGGTCAATAACAAAAGTTTCTCAATACTTTGTTATATACCCTTTGTTGGCAATGACACAGGTCAAACGTTTTCTGTAAGTCTTCACAAGGTTTTCACACACTGTTGCTGGTATTTTGGCCCATTCCTCCATGCAGATCTCCTCTAGAGCAGTGATGTTTTGGGGCTGTCGCTGGGCAACACAGACTTTCAACTCCCTCCAAATATTTTCTATGGGGTTGAGATCTGGAGACTGGCTAGGCCACTCCAGGACCTTGAAATGCTTCTTACGAAGCCACTCCTTCGTTGCCCGGGCGGTGTGTTTGGGATCATTGTCATGCTGAAAGACCCAGCCACGTTTCATCTTCAATACCCTTGCTGATGGAAGGAGGGTTTCACTCAAAATCTCACGATACATGGCCCCATTCATTCTTTCCTTTACACGGATCAGTCGTCCTGGTCCCTTTGCAGAAAAACAGCCCCAAAGCATGATGTTTCCACCCCCATGCTTCACAGTAGGTATGGTGTTCTTTGGATGCAACTCAGCATTCTTTGTCCTCCAAACATGACGAGTTGAGTTTTTACCAAAAAGTTATATTTTGGTTTCATCTGACCATATGACATTCTCCCAATCCTCTTCTGGATCATCCAAATGCACTTCAGACGGGCCTGGACATGTACTGGCTTAAGCAGGGGGACACGTCTCGCACTGCAGGATTTGAGTCCCTGGCGGCGTAGTGTGTTACTGATGGTTGGCTTTGTTACTTTGGTCCCAGCTCTCAGCAGGTCATTCACTAGGTCCCCCCGTGTGGTTCTGGGATTTTTGCTCACCGTTCTTGTGATCATTTTGACCCCACGGGGTGAGATCTTGCATGGAGCCCCAGATCGAGGGAGATTATCACTGGTTTTGTATGTCTTCCATTTCCTAATAATTGCTCCCACAGTTGATTTCTTCAAACCTAGCTGCTTACCTGTTGCAGATTCAGTCTTCCCAGCCTGGTGCAGGTCTACAATTTTGTTTTTGGTGTCCTTTGACAGCTCTTTGGTCTTGGCCATTGTGAAGTTTGGAGTGTGACTGTTTGAGGTAGTGGACAGGTGTCTTTTATACTGATAACAAGTTCAAACAGGTGCCATTAATACAGGTAACGAGTGGAGGACAGAGGAGCCTCTTAAAGAAGAAGTTACAGGTCTGTGAGAGCCAGAAGTCTTGCTTGTTTGTAGGTGACCAAATACTTATTTTCCACCATAATTTGCAAATAAATTCATTAAAAATCCTACAATGGGATTTTCTGGATTTTTTTTTCTCAATTTGTCTGTCATAGTTGACGTGTACCTATGATGAAAATTACAGGCCTCTCTCATCTTTTTAAGTGGGAGAACTTGCACAATTGGTGGCTGACTAAATACTTTTTTGCCCCACTGTATATCGACATAACCTGAAAGGCCGCTCAGCAAGGAAGAAGCCACTGCTCCAAAACCGCCATAAAAAAGCCAGACTACGGTTTGCAACTGCACATGGGGACAAAGATCGTACTTTTTGGAGAAATGTCCTCTGGTCTGATGAAACAAAAATATAATTGTTTGGCCATACTGACCATCTTTATGTTTGGAGGAAAAAGGGGGGTCTTGCAAGCTGAAGAACACCATCCCAACCGTGAAGTACGGGGGTGGCAGCATCATGCTGTGGGGGTGCTTTGCTGCAGGAGGGACTGGTGCACTTCACAAAATAGATGGCATCATGAGGAAGGAAAATGATGTGGATATATTGAAGCAACATCTCAAGACATCAATCAGGAAGTTAAAGCCTGGTCGCAAATGGGTCTTCCAAATGGACAATGACCCCAAGCATACTTCCAAAGTTGTGGCAAAATGGCTTAAGGACAACAAAGTCAAGGTATTGGAGTGGCCATCACAAAGCCCTGACCTCAATACTATAGAAAATGTGTGGGCAGAACTGAAAAGGCGTGTGCGAGCAAGGAGGCCTACAAACCTGACTCAGTTACACCAGCACTGTCTGGAGGAATGGGACAAAATTCACCCAACTTATTGTGGGAAGCTTGTGGAAGGCTACCCAAAACATTTGACCCAAGTTAAACAATTGGAAGGCAAAGCTCCAAATACTAATTCAGTGTATGTACACTGCTGACCCACTGGGAATGTGATGAAAGAAATAAAAGCTGAAATAAATCATTCTCTTTCACATTCTTAAAATAAAGTGGTGATCAGCTGCATGCTTGACCCTGAATTAGCTCTAGAATTGTTCTCATCTAGTTGTATCTCTCTGGCAGACAAACACGCTCCCTTTAAACGCCTTAGAGGGAAAAAATAAAACAAATCCTTGGCTCTCTACAGAACTTTCAGATCTTGTTATGATGACAAATCAGGCCTGGGCCAAGGCTAGCTAAACTGACTGCAGCTGATTGTCAGTTTTTCAGAAAATGAGAAATAGATGCACTTCCTCAATCAAGAAAGCTAAATCTAGTTACTTTCTAAGTTCTATCTCAGACTCTGCTGATGATCCGTCAAACCTTTGGAAAACAGTTAATGCACTGAAGCATGGAAATTCCTCTCCCCTGCCTAAGCTAGTTGTCAGACTCTGGCATCATTACTGAGAAAAATGAGATAAGTGATGCTTTTAATCAGCATTTTATCTTAGTAGGCTTTTTATTTGAAATAAATGGTGGTTTAACTGACCCTGGTCAGCCAGTCAACTATTTCTGGTACAATCCCTAGGGTCTGTAAAGCTACCCATATATTCCTCCTTCACAAAGGTGGTGACCCATGTGACCTAAATAATTATCGCCCGATTTCCAAACTTTCTTGTCTAGCAAAAATTCTAGAATCCTTGGTAAATACTCAATTTCGATTCTTTTTAACTACTAAATGTACAGCAGTCAGTTTCAGACCAGGTCATAGCACCATCTCTGATACTTATTTGGTTTTAAATGAGGTTCTTAATTGTTTGGATAAGAAGAAACACTGTGCAGCATTTTTATTGACTTATCTAAAGCCTTCAACACTGTGGATCACTCGTTACTTATACAGATGCTTTCATCAATTGGCCTGGACCAGACTGCGTGTAGCTGGTTTGAAAATTATTTAAAGGACAGTGGATCACTTGAAAGGACAGTGTGTATTTACTGATGGTGTTAAATCAGGTTTTCTGGACATAACAAAGGGTTTCCCACAAGAATCGATTCTTGGTCCGGTTCTTTTCAATATTTTAACAATATTGTTTTTTCTTTAAATAAAAATAATCTTGAACTTTCACCTGTATGCAGATGATACTGTACTGTGGTGTATGCAATTGCCCCCACAGCTGACCAGGCTCTGTCAGAACGTATTGCCCTGCAGAAAGCCTTAATTGAACTGAAATTGGTTCTTAAAGGGAAACTTCACCACTAGACACTATTTGGGGTATTTTTCAAGTCTCCCTACATAACGATGAGTGTAGAGAGGGTGTTTCAGACATAACTATGCACTATAGCTGTATTTTTGAATTTCCGTGCCAGGAGAGTTCAACCAATGACGTCATTGGTTGATTGAGGCTGCTCTCTGATCTAAAAATGGAGTCATGTTTTTTAGCAATTATTGTGGCCTTCGTGTTTTGCCGATTGCACAACACGCTAGCAGCGAGTAGATTTTTCAAAACAGGGCGGTACTAGTTTACAGGTTCATGGGAGCTATATTAACGTGCACTGTCTATCCAAGACTGCTAAATAATTAGCTACACTAGTTAGGTTTTCATCCAATTGGCGACAGATTTTCATGCGAATATTCAAAAAAGCGCATAAAGTGAATATGCGCATTTTCCCACCAGTGGTGTGTTTCCACCAAACTGACTTGTTATGGATAAAAATCACTACGTGATGACGTAGTGCACACAAAATATATTTTTTCGCTTAAGTTTTCACGTACAGAATAAAAATCGAAAGTTCATTGGATTTTTTTTCAAGTTCATTGGATTAATTTCCATTGGATTTTCAACTGTACTGATAGTTTTGTCACAAAAACAGTTAATCATAAGTTATTTCCTCTGTAGCCTAATAAACTGCATGGTTTCCCGAGTCGTAGTGGGTGGACCACACACAATATCATCGTGTGACTTGAAGTTTAATTCGATATGATGGTTATTATATCAATATTTGTGCATAAAGGCATTTCCACCGCCATTTCTTGCATTATTAATTCTATACACACAAAAAGATCCCACCATGTCAAACTAACAAATTATCTGTCGGCATTAAAAAAATTTTTTACCGAAACGTATTGTTTCCATCACAGCTGTCGTGATTTATTTTTATATGGTAAGACTTTACTCGCAATAAAACTGTGGATGGAAACGTGGTTAATGGCTGCTTCTGATGATTCCTCCTTCCAAAAGGAGCTGGACGAGAAAACATATTTTGATGTCCTTTTACATAGGAACATACAGCCCTATTTATTTGAGCCCGGATACACTGAAGAGGGGACAGCGAGAAAAATAATTGCGAGACCAGCAAGCAGCGGTGGCAGCTTAGACCAGCTGGACCAGGACAGGAGGGTATTGACAAACGAGTAAGTTGTTTTGCTGTCGGTAGCTAGCTAGCTCTCTTTTAACCGAGGTAGTGTTGTTCAGTACAGTACAATTTTGGGATCTATTCAGCCATAATGGGACTTGGTAGAACCAATACAAGCCAAGATGGCCAAGTTTAGCTAGCTAGCTAGCTAGCTGTGTTGTTTGATATACCTAAAATGTACTGTAGTCTAACGGTATAGCTAGCTAGCTAACTAGCCTAGGTAGCCTCAGTGCCTCTCATTATGAGCAAAACTGGATATTTCTTTTTTATGATGATGGCAGAGAGTAAAGGAATGATTTTGGCTTGATGACTCATATTAGTATTGGAGTAACTATACCTGTGTGCTAGCTAATGTGTGTCTGTCAGATGTCTCATATTCTACACCATGCTGCTACAGTAGGAATACAGACAGTACACAACGATTGCTCATAAATGTGTAATATAATTTTAATCTTTCTCTCACAGACAATACCACTTAGATACAAAGAAGTTGCTGACTCTCAAGAGGAGATGTGAAAGGTCCCATAACAACAAACTCCCCTTGTATCAAAGTGGCTCCGAACACCTCACTGCACCACCCAAACACACCATATGCTAGTATTCCCTTTGTAGAACTGTAGTATTTATTATAAGCATTAGTAGTATATTTTTATTTTACTATATCATACGTCGCCATGTTCCTGCATACTGCTGTCCAAACTCACCTCGGTCTCCAGAGCAAAAAAACGTTATCTTGAATACAAGCCACGTCTACTTATTTGCTATATTGACAGACTAATTTACTGTTTTATTAAAACATGTTTACTTGCCAACAAATTAGTTTAAATGATACACCAACTCCCTGCATCATTTGTTTTAGCAATAAGACTGAAGCTAGTTTATTCAAATACATTTTTGAAGAAGTTGAAATCAACACTTTATTGGTTTCTGATGCAGCTAGAATAATTTAGCCACTTGTCAGTACACTTGTAAAAAATTATATATAAAACACCATTATATACATATGTACAACAGCTAGCAATATCTATACCACAATGCAGTTGTGAGTATACTAGGCATTCTATATTATACCACAACATCAGTCTAACTGAATATGGATGTTGTGTTTGTTGAATATTCCAGGCAGGTTCCAGAATGTTCTTCAGCTGGTGAACCTGTTCTTGTGTTGGGTAATGGCAGCTGGTTTAGCAAGCTTTGGCGCGGTGGTGATGAAGTTGGATTTGGGGGGCTGTGACTCTGACTCTTTGTAGACAACCGTCTGGTCCTTTCTGCACTCCACAGCCAGGTGGACACGCCACTTGTACACTTTCTTCACCACCCACTGCTTCGATCTCTTGTAGAATATTTGTTTGTACTGCAAGTCTCCTGGAAAGACATGAAGACTGATCATGAGGATGTGTAAAACATGAAAACTGATCATGAGGATGTGTAACCATACAATAAAGCATGTTCATCTGTAAACAACAAAGGATACAGTAGACTGGTATGTTTTTATTTTTATTTTTATTTCACCTTTATTTAACCAGGTAAGCCAGTTGAGAACAAGTTCTCATTTACAACTGCGACCTGGCCAAGATAAAGCAAAGCAGTGCGATAAAAACAACAGCACAGAGTTACATATGGGGTAAAACAAAACATAAAGTAAAAAATTCAACAGAATATATATATATATACAGTGTGTGCAAATGTAGGAAGTTATGGAGGTAAGGCAATAAATAGGCCATAGTGAAAAATAATTACAATTAGTATTAACACTGGAATGATAGATGAGCAAGAGATGATGTGCAAATAGAGATACTGGGGTGCAAATTAGCAAAATAAATAACAATATGGGGATGAGGTAGTTGGGTGGGCTAATTTCAGATGGGCTGTGTACAGGTGCAGTGATCGGTAAGGTGCTCTGACAACTGATGCTTAAAGTTAGTGAGGGAGGTAAGAGTCTCCAGCTTCAGAGATTTTTGCAGTTTGTTCCAGTCATTGGCAGCAGAGAACTGGAAGGAATGGCGGCCAAAGGAGGTGTTGGCTTTGGGGATGACCAGTGAGATATACCTGCTGGAGCGCATACTACGGGTGGGTGTTGCTATGGTGACCAATGAGCTAAGATAAGGTGGGGATCTGCCTAGCAGTGATTTATAGATGGCCTGGAGCCAGTGGGTTTGGCGACAAATATGTAGTGAGGACCAGCCAACAAGAGCGTACAGGTCACAGTGGTGGGTAGTATATGGGGCTTTGGTGACAAAACGGATGGCACTGTGATAGACATTTACATTACATTTACATTTACGTAATTTAGCAGACGCTTACAAATTGGTGCATTCACCTTATAGCCAGTGGAATAATCACTTTACAATATGTTTTTTTTGGGGGGTGGGGTAAGGGGGGGGTAGAAGGATTACTTTATCCTATCCCAGGTATTCCTTAAAGAGGTGGGGTTTCAAGTGTCTCCGGAAGGTGGTGAGTGACTCCGCTGTCCTGGCGTCGTGAGGGAGCTTGTTCCACCATTGGGGTGCCAGAGCAGCGAACAGTTTTGAGGTAGGGGGGCCAGCAGGACAGAGGTGGATGAACGCAATGCCCTCGTTTGGGTGTAGGGACTGATCAGAGCCTGAAGGTACGGAGGTGCCGTTCCCCTCACAGCTCCGTAGGCAAGCACCATGGTCTTGTAGCAGATGCGAGCTTCAACTGGAAGCCAGTGGAGTGTGCGGAGGAGCGGGGTGACGTGAGAGAACTTGGGAAGGTTGAACACCAGACGGGCCGCGGCATTCTGGATGAGTTGTAGGGGTTTAATGGCACAGGCAGGGAGCCCAGCCAACAGCGAGTTGCAGTAATCCAGACGGGAGATGACAAGTGCCTGGATTAGGACCTGTGCCGCTTCCTGTGTAAGGCAGGGTCGTACTCTCCGAATGTTGTAGAGCATGAACCTACAGGGTTGAGTCACCGCCTTGATGTTAGCGGAGAACGACAGGGTGTTGTCCAGGGTCACGCCAAGGCTCTTTGCACTCTGGGAGGAGGACACAGCAGAGTTGTCAACCGTGATGGCGAGATCATGGAACGGGCAGTCCTTCCCCAGGAGGAAGAGCAGCTCCGTCTTGCCGAGGTTCAGCTTGAGGTGGTGATCCGTCATCCACACTGATATGTCTGCCAGACATGCAGAGATGCGATTCGCCACCTGGTTATCAGAAGGGGGAAAGGAGAAGATTAGTTGTGTGTCGTCTGCGTAGCAATGATAGGAGAGGCCATGTGAGGATATGACAGAGCCAAGTGACTTGGTGTATAGCGAGAATAGGAGAGGGCATAGAACTGAGCCCTGGGGGACACCAGTGGTGAGAGCACGTGGTGCGGAGACAGATTCTCGCCACGCCACTTGGTAGGAGCGACCTGTCAGGTAGGACGCAATCCAAGAGTGAGCCGCATCCAGAGACTACATCCAATTTGCTGAGTAGAGTGTTGGAGGCTATTTTGTAAATGACATCGCCGAAGTCAAGGATCGGTAGGATAGTCAGTTTTACGAGGGCATGTTTGGCAGCATGAGTGAAGGAGGCTTTGTTGCAAAATAGGAAGCTGATTCTAGATTTAACTTTGGATTGGAGATGCTTAATGTGAGTCTGGAAGGAGAGTTTACAGTCTAACCAGACACCTAGGTTTTTGTAGTTGTCCACATACTCTAGGTCAGACCCGTCGAGAGTAGTGATTCTAGTCGGGTGGGCGGGTGCCAGCAGCGTTCGATTGAAGAGCATGCATTTAGTTTTACTAGTGTTTAAGAGCAGTTGAAGGCTACGGAAGGAGTGTTGTATGGCATTGAAGCTCGTTTGGAGGTTTGTTAACACAGTGTCCAATGAAGGGCCAGATGTATACAAAATGGTGTCGTCTGCGTAGATTTGGATCTGAGAGTCACCAGCAGCAAGAGCGACATCATTGATATACACAGAGAAAAGAGTCGGCCCAAGAATTGAACCCTGTGGCATTCCCATAGAGACTGCCATAGGTCCAGACAACAGGCCATCCGATTTGACACATTGAACTCTATCTGAGAAGTAGTTGGTGAACCAGGCGAGGCAGTCATTTGAGAAACCAAGGCTATTTAGTCTGCCAATAAGAATGCGGTGGTTGACAGAGTCGAAAGCCTTGGCCAGGTCGATGAAGACGGCTGCACAGTACTGTCTATTATCGATCGCGGTTATAATATCGTTTAGGACCTTGAGCGTGGCTGAGGTGCACCCATGACCAGCTCGGAAACCGGATTGCATAGCGGAGAAGGTACCGTGTGATTCGAAATGGTCAGTGATCTGTTTGTTAACTTGGCTTTCAAAAACTTTCGAAAGGCAGGGCAGGATGGATATAGGTCTGTAACAGTTTGGATCTAGAGTGTCACCCCCTTTGAAGAGGGGGATGACCGCGGCAGCTTTTCAATCTCTGGGGATCTCAGACGTTACGAAAGAGAGGTTGAACAGGCTAGTAATAGGGGTTGCGACAATTTCAGTGGCAATTTATAGAAAGAAAGGGTCCAGATTGTCTAGCCCAGATGATTTGTAGGGGTCCAGATTTTGCAGCTCTTTCAGAACATCAGCTGTCTGAATTTGTGTGAAGGAGAAGTGGGGGGGGCATGGGCAAGTTGCACCAGAGGGTGCAGAGCTAGTGGCCGGGGTAGGGGTAGCCAGGTGGAAAGCAAGGCCAGCCGTAGCAAAATGCTTGATGAAATTCTCGATTATTGTAGATTTATCGGTGGTGATAGTGTTTCCTAGCCTCAGTGCAGTGGGCAGCTGGGAGGAGGTGCTCTTATTCTCCATGGACTTTACAGTGTCCCAAAACTCTTTGGAGTTAGTGCTACAGGATGCACATTTCTGTTTGAAAAAGCTAGCCTTTGCTTTCCTAACTGATTGTGTATATTGGTTCCTGACTTCCTTGAAAAGTTGCATATCGCGGGGGCTGTTCGATGCTAATGGATGTTTTTGTGCTGGTCAAGGGCAGTCAAGTCTGGGGTGAACCAGGGGCTGTATCTGTTCTTAGTTTTTTTAATGTGGCATGCTTATTTAAGATGGAGAGGAAATCACTTTTAAAGAACAACCAGACATCCTCTACTGACGGAGGTCAATATCTATCCAGGATACCCGGGCCAGATCAATTAGAAAGGCCTGCTCACTAAAGTGTTTTAGGGAGCGTTTGACAGTGTTATGATGAGTTTCTGGTATTGAGAAGTTCAAGATGCAAGAATTTACTGTGGAGATTTTATTTGATCACGAGCCCGTGGGTTCATCTAACAAACAGACATAGCCTTGCCCCATTGTCAGTTGAACTGCCCACGTACACAAATCTCACATCTTTTATACTCTTGGTTACACATTTCTTCAACCACATCTGGCCATCGTCAATGAGCACTCCCATTCTTTGATGTTATTACTCTTTACCCCAAGTCAGTATATCCTGTCCATCAATCATGCTATCCTAAACATCAGTAATCTCCTTTGACATAACGGAATGTAGACTCCATGGTCCGAAACCACTTATCTAGTAACTCTAACCTGTTCCCCACGATACTATGACATGACATCATAACACTATAAAAACCTAATATCAGACAGTGATGAGGGGTGTTCGTTTGACCGCGGACCCATTACAGATGCAGGCAATGAGGCAGTGATCGCTGAGATCCTGGTTGAAGACAGCGGAGGTGTATTTAGAGGGTAAATTAGTCAGGATGATATCTGTGAGGGTGCCCATGTTTACGGATTTAGGGTTGTACCTGGTAGGTTCCTTGATAATTTGTGTGAGATTTAGGGCATCTAGTTTAGATTGTAGGACGGCCGGGGTGTTAAGCATATCCCAGTTTAGCTCACCAAGCAGTACAAACTCTGAGGATAGATGGGGGGCAATCAGTTCACATATGGTGTCCAGGGCACAGCTCGGGGCTGAGGGGGGTCTGTAGCAAGCGGCAACAGTGAGAGACTTATTTCTGGAAAGGTGGATTTTTAGAAGTAGAAGCTCAAACTGTTTGGGCACAGACTTGGATTGTATGATAGAGCTCTGCAGGCTATCTCTACAGTAGATTGCAACTCCGCCCCCTTTGGCAGTTCTATCTAGACGGAAAATGTTGTAGTTGGGGATGGACATTTCTGAATTTTTGGTGGCCTTCCTAAGCCAGGATTCAGACACTGACAGAACATCAAGGTTGGCGGAGTGTGCTAACGCAGTGAATAACTCAAACTTAGGGAGGATGCTTCTGATGTTAACATGCAAGAAACCAAGGCTTTTACGGTTACAGAAGTGAACAAATGATAGCGCCTGGGGAGTAGGAGAGATACTGGGGGCTACAGGGCCTGGGTTAACCTCTACATCACCAGAGGAACAGAGGAGGAATAGAAGCAGGATATGGCTAAAGGCTTTATGAACTGGTCTTCTAGTGCGTTGGGTACAGAGAATAAAAGGGGAGTTGTAGAATAGATTCAGGGCATTATGTACAGACAAGGATATGGAAGGATATGAGTACAGAAGTGATCTAATTCTGCACTAAACAGGATTTGAACCACCAAAATAGTGTTTTCAACCTCTTCCAGTAGTGCTCCCAGTCCCTGGCAAGGTGTTGCACAACACTTGATTAAGTGGTATTACAACACACCATGTAATGTTTTCAAAACATCTCAGGATGATGTGTTTCAATATTCCAGCAAAGTTAAGGTTTCGTCTCCTTCAAGTTGGTGGCAGCTCAGTTGCTACTAGCTTTGGTGTTACAAAGCACTTAAATTTAACAGTGTGACTGTAAGAAGCACTCAAAATTCAAATGGGCTACATGTTGTATTAAACAGCATATAATCATTCTAAATTTGTCCGGAGCCAGACAGGTAGCCTAAGAAGGAGGAACGAAAATAAATTATTTAGGCTATATTATTAGCCTATTATTTCAATTATTTCAAGGCTATAGCCTACAAAGAAATACATTGTGAAGCATTTGCGAGTGCGACACACTAGGCTGGCAGGAACATTATAGTGCTCAGCATTTAAACATTTCATTGTATTAAATCATTATAGTCTATACATTGCGCATATAGGCTGTGACTTACTGAGAATGTAATACAAATTAAACAGAAAATGCCTTATTAGGCTCAGTCTACAGTGCCTTTGAATTCATTTTTAGAAACAGGAGTTTTTGGTTTCAGGCATGTGATGGTGCCTGGAAAACAGGCCAGCAGCGGAGAATACCCTCTCCGTGCTTGCAGAGCCACTGGGTATCCTAAGCACCCATCAGCATTCCTTTATTTTTCTATAGGTGGGCCTAAAGGTTTTTAGGCAAAATAATCCTATCAAAACGGAAATCTCCTTGAAAGAGGTAATATGTCAGGCTTATTTGGCCAAAATCAATGATAGCCTATTGTATAGATAATAGAAGGAAAATGAACTAAACTTTTAAGAGATCTGATTTTTAGTTTAGAAATACTTTGCTACAATGACACACTTAGCTAGCTACCCACCTCCTTCCTTTCTGTTAGCATGTGCACGTAGTAAGTACACCATCATGCTTTCGGGATATGTGTCTTTTCCGATTCCACAATGATTCTTCTTTGGACACTACATCACCACACTCTCTCTCTTGCTCTTGGTCCTCATCTTTGTATGTCACCTTGATTTTGCACCTGTGTGTTTTATCTGTTTCTTTATGAAAATATTTAGTGAACTCCATGACAGTTGCTAAAGCAAGGGGCTATAACAGCACACAAGTAGCCTACAAATGCATGCTGGGCCGGGCATGCCCTGAGCTCGTGAAGAGAGCGCTACTGGAGCGGTACTGGAGCGAAATTGGAGCGGGCTAGAGGGTGTTCTTTAATGTAAGCCTCTCCAACATAATCCAGGTAGAATCAGGAATTCCCCAGGGCAGCTTTCTAGGCCTATTACTTTTTTCAATCTTTACTAATGACATGCCACTGGCTTTGACTAAAGCCAGAGTGTCTATGTGTCACGCTCTGGCTCCGGGACTTTGTATGTTGAGCCAGGGTGTGTTCGTTTTGTTGTGTTTTGGTTGGTTGTCTTTGGGTGTGTTGTCTTGGTTGTTCGTGTGACTCCCAATCAGTGGTAACGAGTGTCAGCTGTCGGCTCGTTATCTCTGATTGGGAGCCATATTTAAACTGTGTGTTTTCACCTTGGGGTTGTGGGTTTTTGTTCCATGTTCTGTCAGTGTCACAGAGGACTTCACGTATCGTCATTTGTTTTGTTGTTTCGTGGTTGCTTTAATTGAATAAAGTCAACATGTTCGCTCAACACGCTGCGCCTTGGTCCGCTTCCTTAGACGATCGTGACAGAAAAACCCACCAAAGAAGGACCAAGCAGCGTGTCCAGGAGCAAGGAGACTGGACATGGGAGGAAGCGCCGGGTAAGGAGATCGAGAGGCTGGCGATGGCCCAGGTGGGCAAATCGTGGTCCTGGGAGGACATGCTCGGGGGCAAGGGACCTTGGGGGAAGATCAAGGCCCTGGCGAGAGAGGAGCAACGGCGTCAGCAGGGTCATCGTCGGAAGGACGAGAGGCAACCCCAAAAAGTTTTTGGGGGGGGGGCACATGGCTTGGGCGGCTGGGCAGCAGGAGGCTGCCACAGGGAGACGTGGAGAGAAGGCTACCGGATTACGGGAGCCATTGGCGAGTAGAGGGAGGGAAGTAGTTGAGGCACGGCGTAAGAGACTGAGGTGTGTTACCAGTCCGGTCCGGCCCGTTCCTGATCCCCGGTTAAGGCCAGTGGTGTGTGTTCCCAGTACGGACCGGCCTGTTCCTACTCCACGCATCAAGCCCACGGTGTGCGTCGCCAGTCCAGCCCGGCCGGTTCCTGTTCCACGTACAAAGCCTACGGTGTGCGTGGCCAGCCCAGCCCGACCTGTTCCTACTCCACGCATCAAGCCCACGGTGTGCGTCGCCAGTCCAGCCCGGCCGGTTCCTGTTCCACGTACAAGGCCTACGGTGTGCGTGGCCAGCCCAGCCCGACCTGTTCCTGCTCTACGCATCAAGTCTACGGTGTGCGTCGACAGCCCTGCCCGGCCTGTTCCTGCTCTACGCACCAAGTCTACGGTGTACGTCGACAGCCCTGCCCGGCCTGTTCCTGCTCTACGCACCAAGTCTACGGTGTGCGTCGACAGCCCTGCCCGGCCTGTTCCTGCTCTACGCACCAAGTCTACGGTGTGCGTCGACAGCCCTGCCCGGCCTGTTCCTGCTCTACGCACCAAGTCTACGGTGTGCGTCGACAGCCCTGCCCGGCCTGTTCCTGCTCTACGCACCAAGTCTACGGTGTGCGTCGACAGCCCTGCCCGGCCTGTTCCTGCTCTACGCATCAAGTCTACGGTGTGCGTCGACAGCCCTGCCCGGCCTGTTCCTGCTCTACGCACCAAGTCTACGGTGTGCGTCGACAGCCCTGCCCGGCCTGTTCCTGCTCTACGCATCAAGTCTACGGTGTGCGTCGACAGCCCTGCCCGGCCTGTTCCTGCTCTACGCACCAAGTCTACGGTGTGCGTCGACAGCCCTGCCCGGCCTGTTCCTGCTCTACGCATCAAGTCTACGGTGTGCGTCGACAGCCCTGCCCGGCCTGTTCCTGCTCTACGCACCAAGTCTACGGTGTGCGTCGACAGCCCTGCCCGGCCTGTTCCTGCTCCCTCGCACCAAACCTACGGTGCGCGTCGCCAGCCCGGTCCGGCCTGTTCCTGCCACCCGCACCAAGTCTACGGTGCGCGTCGCCAGCCCGACCCGGCCTGTTCCTGCCACTCGCACCAAGCCAAGGGTGCGAGTCGTCAGCCTGGTCCAGCCCGTTCCTGCTACTCGCACCAAGCCAGGGGTACGAGTCGTCGGCCTGGTCCAGCCCGTTCCTGCTACTCGCACCAAGCCAAGGGTGCGAGTCGTCAGCCTGGTTCAGCTCGTCCCTGCTACTCGCACCAAGCCAAGGGTGCGAGCCGTCAGCCTGATCCAGCCCATTCCTGCTACTCGCACCAAGCCAGGGATGCGAGTCGTCAGCCTGGTGAGGCCCGTTCCGGCTCACGCATCAAGCCTAGGGTGCGTATCGTCAGCCAGGTCCGGTCCGTTTCTGCCTCACGCGCCAAGCCAGGGGTACGCGTCGTCAGTCCAGATCCTACCAGCTGGGTCGGATCGGACCGGGGGCGCTACGGGGGGATTGAGGAAGGGTGGTGGTCAAGCCCGAGCCGGAGCCGCCTCCGAGGAGCAACACCCACCCAGCCCTCCCCCTGTTTGGGGTTTTTGAGGCGCGGTCGCAGTCCGCGCCTTTAGGGGGTACTGTCACGCTCTGGCTCCGGGACTTTGTATGTTGAGCCAGGGTGTGTTCGTTTTGTTGTGTTTTGGTTGGTTGTCTTTGGGTGTGTTGTCTTGGTTGTTCGTGTGACTCCCAATCAGTGGTAACGAGTGTCAGCTGTCGGCTCGTTATCTCTGATTGGGAGCCATATTTAAACTGTGTGTTTTCACCTTGGGGTTGTGGGTTTTTGTTCCATGTTCTGTCAGTGTCACAGAGGACTTCACGTATCGTCATTTGTTTTGTTGTTTCGTGGTTGCTTTAATTGAATAAAGTCAACATGTTCGCTCAACACGCTGCGCCTTGGTCCGCTTCCTTAGACGATCGTGACACTATGTATGCGGATGACTCAACACTATACATGTCAGCTACTACAGCAACTGAAATGACTGCAACACTTAACAAAGAGTTGCAGTTAGTTTTAGAGTGGGTGGCAAGGAATAAGTTAGTCCTAAATATTTCTAAAACTAAAAGCATTGTATTTGGAACAAATCATTCACTAAACTCCAAACCTCAATTCAATCTTGTTATAAATGTGGAGATTGAGCAAGTTGAGGTGACTAAACTGCTTGGAGTAACCCTGGATTGTAAACTGTCATGGTCAAAACATATTGATACAACAGTAGCTAAGATGGGGAGAAGTCTGTCCATAATAAAGAGTTGCTCTACCTTCTTAACAGCACTATCAACAAGGCAGGTCCTACAGGCTCTAGTTTTATCGCACCTGGACTACTGTTCAGTCGTGTTGTCAGGTGCCACAAAGAGGGACTTATGAAAATTGCAATTGGCTCACAACAGGGCAGCACGGCTGGCCCTTGGATGTGCACAGAGAGCAAACATTAATAATATGCATGTCAATCTCTCCTGGCTCAAAGTGGAAGAGAGATTGACTTCATCACTGCTTATGTTTGTGAGAGGTGTTGACATGTTGAAAGCACCGAGCTGTCTGTTTGAAGGACTGGCACACAGCTCAGACACCCATGCATACCCCACAAGACATGCCACCAGAGGTCTCTTCACAGTCCCCAAGTCCAGAACAGACTATGGGAGGTGCACAGTACTACAAAGAGCCATGACTACATGGAACTCTATTCCACATCAGGTAACTGATGCAAGCAGTAGAATCAGATTTTAAAAAACAGATAAAAATACACCTTGTGGAACAGCCGGGACTGTGAAGCAACATAAACATAAGCACAGACACACGCATACACACACATATATAACATACGCTCTATACACACACGTACACATGGATTTTGTGTTGTAGATATGTGGTAGTGGAGTATGGGCCTCAGGGCACACACTTAGTGTGCTGTGAAATCTGTTATGAATGTATTGTAATGTTTTTTTAAATGTATAACTGCCTTCATTTTGCTGGACCCCAGAAAGAGTAGCTGCTGCCATGGCAGGAGCTAATGGTGATCCATAATAAATACAAATACAAATGCTCCAGCCTTTGGGAAACGCGCTTCATGCTCTGCTCCTCGCTCCACTCCAGCTCCGCTCCACTCACATACTCTGCTGTAGACCCATTGGATGAAATCTTTCAGCCTGGAATAAGCTCAAGCTCAACATAATATGACTTTGAAACAAGCCAGGACAGCCAAAGGTATTTATGAAACAAAATCACCAATACACTAAACTGTCTGCATTGTTAAAATTAAGTGCTTTGTAACACCAAAACTAGTGGGAACTGAGCTGCCACCAACTTGAAAGAGACGAAACCTTAACTTTGCTGGAGTATTGAAACAAATCATCCTGAGATGTTTTGAAACATTACATGGTGTGTTGTAACACCACTTAATCAAGTGTTGTGCAACACCTTGCCAGGTACTGGGAGCATTACTTGTCATGAGCCTCTCACTCCACCGGGTTACCACCTTAATTTTCTTCCACTCTGCTCACCACTCTCTCTACTCAGCCTAACTAGCTCCACCTGTCCCTGCTCTGCTCGGCTCTAATTACTCTGCCAGCTGCGCTGCATTACCCACTAACCTCTCCCAGTATTTATAGCCCTGTCTTTCAGCTCTCCTTTGTCAGATCGTCTGCAAAGCTCACACCCGGAACCTGTTTGCTCGCGCTTCTGGCTCACCCTGGTTTTGTGACCCCGGACCTGCCTGTTTTTTGGATACTCTTCTGCCTCAGGAGATCCAGACCTGCTTCTGCCATTACGACTCCTGACTACTCTTCAATCCCGGTAACTCTGACCAGCCTTCTGCCTTGCTACTACGTATTTTGGATTTCCCTTGAACTGTACTGCTGCCTGGTTTCATTCCGCCCCGTTGTGTCTGTGTTTCCTCCCCCCCCCAGGACTTCTGGACCACCAACCACCGGCGTCATCGGACGCATCGCTG
This sequence comes from Coregonus clupeaformis, assembly GCF_020615455.1. NCBI lineage: Eukaryota > Metazoa > Chordata > Actinopteri > Salmoniformes > Salmonidae > Coregonus > Coregonus clupeaformis. The sequence continues at coordinate 8,610,576 of NC_059202.1, forward strand.
CCACTGGGGGGAGGCACAGACCCAGCACATCGGACGGGATAACCCCTGGAGCCTTCACTCACTCCCTACATCCCTTTCCCCTTAAGTTTAAATAAACTTTCTGGTGTGACGCAATTGTGGTCCTCTTGTCGTCTGTCTGAACCGTGACACTACTGGAAGAGGATGAAAACACTATTTTGGTTTTTCGAGTCCTGTTTAGTGCAGAATTAGATATCTTCTCTTTTGGTGTCATTTCGTCTCTCTAAAGCTTCTAAACAAATTTCAAATCCTGTCTAGTGCAGAATTAGATCACTTCTTCTGGAGTATTTTCATTGATTTATGTATCTGATCATTGGCAGGCATTGTTGAGCAGTGCTCAATCAACCAGCAGTAACTAGAGGTTTTACAGCATTGAACGTCATTTTGCCTGATGGTTTTGATATCCATTCATCATGATCCATTAGGCCAACACCTCATGGCACAACAAGCTGCTTAATACTGATATAGAAAGTATACTCTTATTTCTTCAAACATGCATACAACATTGTGTAAAACAATACTAAAGTCTAAAAATGTTGAATTACCCACAATCCTCTAAAAACAGAGCCACGTGGCAAGATAGGAAGTGCAAAGAGATTAAAACCAGACTTCTAATTAGTTCAATCACTAAATGTTCTCTATCTTTGGTTATCCTTTTAGAAAATATACTTAGGCCAACATTTTAAGAAACATATTAAAGGAAAAATCCACCCAAAACCACTCATTCATTTAGTTTACATGTGTTAAATAACCCTAATATGTGAGAACAATATTTTCTGTGAACAAATGTTCGTTGTGGAAATCTGTTGCAGCTCAAGTCGACTACAAATCCACAATACAATGCTCTCTCTATGGGCTGGCTAGCTAGCTAGCTAGATCAAACGTTGCTACACACAATAATACCAAAGACAATATCAGCATGTAAAGAAGCTAGTTAGCTATAAAATTGCCTAAACAAACTGCACTACCAATTTCGGAGTCTACAGTCTCACCATGTTCAACCTGCAGATCTATGTGCCTCACAGAGTGGAGTCTGACATTTGCAACGGCAGATATATTTTTGAGGAAATGGGAAACGTTGCCCATGCTATGTAAATGGACTGAGCGGTGCATTTTGGGCAATTCTGGGACAAGGAGCGCTCTCCTTCAAGGAGTGAATGGGAGACTAACTCAAAAACCCAATATTTAATGAATTTCGTCACCAACAAGTACAACATTACAAATCTTTTCAGAGATGGGAGATATTTAACTTACTATCTTTAATATCGTATAGCTTTGGAATCAAGACATTACGTACTTTCGAGGAAAATATATTTTGTGTGTGTTTTGATGCTGCCTTTTACATGCACTGAAAACCCCCAAAAGTGTTTTCACAACACTCTCTTAGAAATACCAATATTCAGATTGAAAAACCTCTTTGGGTGTTTCAGAGTACTTTTATTCTGTTTTGAAAACACTTTTTTCTTTATCATAACACTTACATTGGGTTTGCATTCCAACACCCTCCAAACACCAGATCTGAGGTTAGATGCACTGCTTTTCATGGTTTCATTACACAATCATGGTGTTTTGAGTCTTTCTATTTTTACAGGGCACCTTTTCATGTTGTTTATTAAAATGCTTTTCATTCAAATCATATGGTTTGGTTTCAATACTTCAAAACCAAATGGTAGGTCCAGGTAGTCAAAACAATTGATGGTTGTTGGTTAAATTGTCATTTTAATGAATGGAGCGAATTTGGAGTGGCATTTTTTGTTTGTTTGTAGCGGAGTGGTTGGAAAGGACATGGAGCGCCAGCGATGAGCGGGATTTCCGACCGCTCTTATACTCTGGTCTACAGGCTCTTTACTACTAAAGCTGGTGTCAAGGTCATAGTCATCAGCAGCAGGATTAGTCTGTAGGACACACAGTAGTCAGTGATTAGCCACCGTTTTACTGCTTTTGCCCCATCAATACACACTCAAACAACGTACTATATTGTACAATCAATGTATAATACAGAAAACTACAGTAGAAGTTGTAGCCTACTTGTAAACACACCAACTATGACAACAAGACATGGACCATGTTTGTGCCTAGCTCAAGTATATCGGACTGTAAATAGAATACAGTCACGTTAGCCTCTACGGTAGTTAGTTAGCTAGCTAACGTAACCTAACAAAACTAGCATTAGCTTGCTTGTTACAAATCACATCGCCAGATAGTAGCTGCCTAATTACATTGATATGTTTTGGAATGTATAGCTAGTGTATTATGAAAGCTAGCTAGCTAGATTTTGGTTTAGATAAACAAATCTACACTACATGACCAAAAGTATGTGGCATTGCGCATGGTGATCTTAGGCTTGTGTGCGGCTGCTCGGCCATGGAAACCCATTTCATGAAGCTACCAATGAACAGTTATTGTGCTGACGCTGCTTCCAGAGACAGTTTGGAACTCGGTAGTGAGTGTTGCAACCAAGGACAGACAATTTTTACATGCTACGCGCTTCAGCACTCGGCGGTCTCTTTCTGTGAGCTTGTGTGGCCTAATACTTCACGGCTGAGCCATTGTTGCTCCTAGACATTTCCACTTCACAATAAAAGCACTTACAGTTGACCAGGGCAGCTCTAGCAGGGCATAAATGTGATGAACTGACTTGTTGGAAAGGTGGCATCCTATGACAGTGCCACGCTTAAAGTCCCTGAGCTCTTCAGTAAGGCCATTCTACTGCCAATATTTGTCTATGGAGATTGCATGGCTGTGTGCTCGATTCTATACACCTGTCAGCAACGGGTGTCGCTGAAATAGCATTTTGTAAATGTGACTCATTTCAGGAAACTAGGCGTATGTCGCGCGTTACTACTTCACAGGAGCGCCATTTGAACGTAAACCTTTTTTTCAGTCAAAATGCGTTTTTTGGCAGAAATGCCTTCTGGAACATGTGAACTTTCATGTGCCTTAATAACAAACTTGTATGCCATCTGTAAATACGAATAACATCGTTAAATTATGAGCCTAGTTGGTTTAGCCATTGGAAAAAGACAGCAACCTTCCCGCTAGCCATGATTGGCTGAGATAATGAGTGGGCTGGACATGCCGAGAGATAAGTTCGGATTGGTCTGCCATGTAGCACGCTTCTGTCTATAATATGAGCTGGTCAGTATGTGTAGGTAATCCTTTCTAAAGTGGCCTTTTTGAAAGATATCACGTAGTAGAACTGCATAAGTGTTGCTCTTCACTTTCTGGAGAACTGAGTTTTGAGATCAGTGGAATTAGAGTATGATAGCTAAGGAGATGGAGAAAATTCTGGCGTTTGATTGCAAATATGCAGATGGAGTTGAAAAGAGAACACGGAAGGCTGTTGTATAAAACACGTCTCCGGATTATATCTTCAAACTAAGGGAAACCATGGCATCCGTGACAGAGAGGGAGAAGCGTCCATCCATGTATACTAGCTAGCGACATGTTCAGATATTACACGTTTCTAATTTTGTTTCTTCATTTTAAGTTAAAGTGTACTGTTAGCTAGCTAGCTAACGTTAGCAGGCTGGCTAGCTAGCTAACATTACATGTATGATCTGTGTAGTAATATTATTCGTATCTCAGAGCCATTTGCATTGCTAGTTATAGCCTAATGTTAGCTAGCTAACATTGAACCTGGTTGGTTAGCTAACTGCAGATTCATGCAGGGTAGTAACTTTATGAGTTGGGATTATGGTTAATTGTTTAGCTAGCTAGCTATATGTCTAAAAAAATGACTCCACTACGCAAGTAACTACTTCAATAGAATGTTTATGATGTCACTGCGACAACTGTCGATAGACGTAGCTGGTAAATTCGCTCTGGCTATCTACTATCTACGCAGAATAACTGACAAATTTACGAACGCTCAACACCCATTGAATAAGGCCAGTGTCAGTAAACGTTGGCAAAAAAGCATAATTAAATTGTTGCCAGCAGCACAGTTGCAGTCACCAACGCTCTGGATAACATAAAAACAGCCTAACCAGCTCTACTAGGCCAGTAAAATGGTCAGAGTGAGCTATTCTCTCATTTGTGTCTGGAAGTAGCTAGCAAGCTAGCCAACGTTAGCTGGTTCGCTTGGGTGCTTGACTGCTGTTGTTAGGTCAGAAGGCTTGGATCAACCCTACTTTCCGGCCAGAGCGTCCAGTGTGCGCTCTGAACGCTCCGAGAGCGAAACGCTCTGAATTTACGAATAGCCAATCTGACACACTCTGGCACTCCAGATTCAATTTACGAACACACCCGTAGTATAAGCTAGCCTTTAGTCTTGAAATCTTTGGTTGTTTAGTACATAGCCTTACATGTGAATCCTTAAAGAGATGGGTGGGGCTAAAGATTAAAAGGGTGTGAATGATACTGAATGAGTGTAGACAAAGAAGAGCTCTCCAGTAGGTACCAAAACATTCAAGTTTATCAACTTTCAAAGCAGAATTACTTTCCCATTGTTCCTCAACTGTAGTGTAGGATATAGCTATTTCTAGCTCTGAGTCTCTACTTTTATCCAATGTAAAAAACACAATTTCAAATTTTGCTACATAAGGCCTAATCGAGCCGGTCGGTCACATATATAGTGTAGTTTGCTAGCTAGCTACCTAGTTAGCAAGGTAATATTAGCTACGTTACCTCAGCTTGACTTGTTTTCTACTGTGCTGATGTTGGCTGATCGGACAGCTCCCTCTTTGAAGTGAAGGGGAAAATCGATAGATTAGCATCACTTTTCAACGTTCGACGACATGGCAACCCCATCAGTTAAGACTTCAGTTCCGTTTCGAAATCCTCTGGCTGAAAGTGCTGGCTACAAACACAGACATTTTTATATTTCTCACACCTACACAGGGGCGGTCATCCACGTCTTGAAATCGCTATGAATTCTGGATATTGTGGTTTGCTTACAACCGGGCAATGTAGCTGGCCCGTTTCTACCAGTGAGATGCAGAAACGCTTGTATTTGCGTGTAGTGAGGAAATTCAACATTTTTATGACACATATGATATGTTAATAACATATCAATGGACATATATCGTGAAATAGAGCAGTGGTGAAATGTCCCTTTAATGCAGATAAAACCAAGTATTTGTTATTTTTCAGATGACATTAAAATGTATCTGATGTTTTATGCGTACATACTTTGGCTGCTGCCACGATTTGCCACAGCAACTACACATTAACACACACACACACACACACTAACACACAGCTGTAGCAGGTGTGGAGCAGCAGAAGAGATAAGCAATTTCCTTATGGTACACTGTATATGGTTCATAGGGCATATCCACAGGGCAATTAGTTCATGCGTTAAGATGTACACTCAGTGGCCCGTTTATTGGGCACACCCATCTAGTACTGGGTTAGACCCCCTTTACCTCCTGAACACACTGAATTCTTCGGGGCATGGATTCTACAAGGTGTCGGAAACGTTCCACAGGGATGTTGGTCCATGCTGACGCGATGGAATCATGGAGTTGCTGCAGATTGGAGGCGGTACATTCATGCTGCGAACAGCCCTTTCCATCTCATCCCAAAGATGCTCTATTGGGTTTGGTCAGAAACATGTGCCAGGAAAACATTCCCCACACCAGTACACCACCACCACCAGCCTGTACCGTTGACACCATGCAGGATGGGACCATGGACTCATGCTGCTTAAGACAAATCCTGACTCGGCCATCAGCATGACGCAATAGGAACCGGGATTCGTCGGACCAGGCAATGTTTTTCCACTCCTCAATTGTCCAGTGTTGGTGATCGCGTGCCTACTGGAGCCGCCCGCTTCTTCTTGTTTTTAGCAGATCGGAGTGGAACCCGATGTGGTCGTCTGCCTCAATAGCCCATATGTGACAAGGATCGACGAGTTGTGCATTCCGAAATGTACTGCGCCGTTATTTGTCTGTTTGTGGCCCGCCTGTTAGTTTGCACGATTCTTCCCATTCTCCTTCGACCTTTCCATCAACAAGCTGTTTTCGCCCACAGGACTGCCGCTGGCTGGATGTTTTTTGTTTGTCGCACCATTCTCTGTAAACCCTAGACACTGTCATCCGTGAAAAGCCCAGGAGGGCAGCCATTTCTGAGCTACTGAAACTGGCGTGCCTGGCACCGACGATCATACCACGCTCAAAGTCGCTTAGGTCACTAGTTTTGCCCATTTTAATGTTCAATCGAACAGTAACTGAATGCCTCGATGCCTGTCTGCCTGCTTTATATAGCAAGCCACGGCCACATGACTCACTGTCTGTAGGAGCAATACATTTTCGTGAATGGGGTGGTGTACCTAATAAACTGGCGTGTATACTGCTGTAATCAGACTGTAGGACATATCTATAGGTATCACAGCATGTTTATGGGGCATGGTGTAGTGGATTTAATAAGTGGTTGGTTTATTTCACTCCTCCATTCTTGCCTCCTTCATTGCCGATTAGCTGCAGCACCTAAAACAGATGCTGAGGAAGTTGTTAAAGAGGTCAGGCTAGCACCCCCAGTGGAAATGGGGCGGGTGTGTGTCTGCTTGTGTGTGTGTGTGTACAGCCCCCACCCTCCCCTGGCACTATACACCTCTACAGTATACAGTACACACAACAGACCATTGACAGCTACATCAAACCAACTCCTTCTTTTTCATTCACCCTCCCCCTCTCTTTCCCTTCATCCCCCATCACTCCATCCCACACACCTACTCCCACCAACCACCCTCCCCCATGTTTCCTTCCTCCCCCTCATCCCTTCTCCTCTAGCCACCCCTCTCCCCCCAGGCTTCCAGATCTTTCCATTGTCCCTGACATCTGTTCTGCTGGCTGATTAATTGAGAGTAGCGTGCAGGATGAGACCCCCTCAGGTAATAACTGAAATTAGAGAATTAAGTCAGAAGAATGACTGACAGGCACAGTACAGTATCTTCACATTCAATAATGGATCAGGACCAATGTAGGTTAGACTGACTGGCTGGCTGGCTGGCTGGCTTACTGACTGACTGACTGACTGACTGACTGCAGACAGACGGACTGACGGCCTGACAGACTGACTACTAAAACTGGTGATGTTATTATTCATGTAGTTTCTGTCAGAATATGCTTGGCTGTACACAAATAGAAATTGATTGAGTTGATATGATATAGAGCTAGAAAAGCAAAATACTGTAGATAAATGAGGCCTTGAGCTAGTGTTAGTGGTGTAGGAGTTTCTGTATCATTCCGTTCCTGCAGTGTCATTCTACCCTGTCTGGGAGAGGAGGTCTGACATTGTCATCAATCTCTCTCTCCCTCTCTCTTTCCTCACTCTCTCTCCTTCCTCCCTCACTCTCTATCCTCTCTCCCCCTCCTCTCTGTCTCTGAAAGTGATGTGATTAATGTATCTCCAGGGACAGATGGGAGAGGTCAGAGGTCACAGGCTCAGATCAGGGGTTAGGGGTCAGTGGTCACTGTTCTGAGTTAAGTTCAAAAGCCACTTGGGGAGAGTTGTTGAAATGACACGTTATTCTGGCAGTGACAGGGCGGGACATACTCCAACTGACTGACAGGGTGAGCGAGACAGAGAAATAGAGAGAGAAGGAGAGATAGAGAGAAAGAGTGAGATGGCCATTGGCCACTGCAGTGATACACCATCTGGACAGACAGAGCGGGGCCAAAGACACACACACACAGCAGGCTTATTTCACACTCAGTATGACTGTGGCTCTGCTCACACGTTTGGACAGACAGATGTACATATGGTAGAGAAGGACGGAGAGAGGGTCAGTGACCTCACAGGGAGGAGAGAGAGAGGAATATCGTAATTGTTTGTGTGTCAGGGGTAGATTGAGTTATCCTATAATCCCAAGGCATTCCGTCATGTATCCACGGTGATGAGGTCAGAGATCATCAATCGTTATTGGCTGCTACCTGTAATCATCACAGATCATGCAGCGTGTTCATTGGCCTGTGGCTGACTTCGTGACCTCTGGTGACCTGCTTCATACACAGGGAGTGACCTCTGGCCCATAAGGACGCGAGCCCAGCTGTGGTTGATGGCAGGCCTGTGTGTGAGGAGTGTGTGTCTATATGAGTGTGTGGGGGAAGTATCTCACTCTATCTCTCTCTCCCTTTCCATCTCCCTCTCCTAATCCTTTCCTACTCCCCCCCCCTCTATCATTCAGGGTGATGATGAATCAGCTGTCAGTCAGGCACCAGTCCAATCTACTGTTAATGTCCTGCATTGTCCCCCTCTCTCTATCCTCCCTTCTCAATTCAGTTCAGCTCAATTCGTCTTCTATAAGTCTTTGTCTCAAATTCTCTCACCCATCTCTCTTCCCTCCCTCTCTATCTTCTCACAAAACACATTCAACTTTCTCTCCTTTATCTGTCTAATTTTTCTCTTCTCCTCCCATCTCTCTCCTCTCTCTCTCTCTCTCTCTCTCGCTCTCTCTCCTCTTCAGTGTTCGGATGAGCAGTGCAGTGAATGGGACAGAGGTTTTGAGGACGACGAAGGGGGAGAACAGACAGAGAAAGAGAATGGAGGATTGAAAAACAGAGGACGTGTCTAATGGAAGAATGAAAGCAAAGGAGGCTAAAGCAGAGAATTAAAAGAAGAGAGGAGGAAAGCGGAACAAATCAGCTTCTCTCTTTGTCTTTCTCTCTCTCTCTCTCTCTCTCTCTCTCTCTCTCTGAGGATTCCATGAACATAGGATGACAGGATGACACACACACTCATTCTCAGCCTAGTATGGCGGAGTAACCCTCTCTCTTTTCATCTGTTTTCATGATCCCTCCTTCTTCTGCTTGTCTGATCTCCCTCTGTGTGAGAGCAGTCAAGGGGGGGTAACACATGCCCACCTCCAGGCTTCAAGACAGAGCAGGGACCAGTCTAATAACTCACCCCCCACACGGAGATCCCCACAAACAGCCGGAGTCCCCCCTCTTTCCACCTTTCCTGGAGGATCTGTCATAGCGTTGTCTACAGATGAGTGATTGAGAACTTTGTTTGGTTTAAAACTCCACAATTCTATCTACCAGGTAAGACCTCAATTGAGCGAGTGAGGGAGGGTGGAGCTAGATTAAACAATGCTCATTACCTCCTGAATCTTTTAGGCTGGTTATTGAATTATACATCTGCTTTCATAAATGGTTGAACCAAAGTGATTATGTGATGCTTTGTCATTGTGTGTGTGTATGTGCATGTGTGTGCTTGCACGGGTGTGCTATGTGTGCTGTGTGTGTGTCTGCTGTGTGTGTGTCTGCTGTGTGGGGGTTATCCATATACATGGATGGGGGATAGGTGGAGAGAGATGAGACAATTTCTCTCCCTCCTCAGGATAAAAACTCCTCCCTCTCCTCTCTCTCTTTCATCCTCCTTTCTTCTGTTTAGTAGGTTTCTACACACTCCCTGTGGTGTGTGTGTGTGTGCGCGCGCACATGCATTTCTGCCTGCGTGTGTGTTTCTCTGTGCGTGTCTGGGTGTCTCTCCTTGTCCACGGAGATAATGGTCTCCCAGCCCCCCTCCTGGTCTAAGTGTGGTTGCCGTGGAGACAGTGTGTCAACCACATCTACAGTAGCTATACAATGATTATTGGACAACAGACGCGGGGGGGAAATGGAGGGGGAGAGAGGAAAAGAGGACAGGAGAGGTGAAGAAAAGAAAAATAGAGGAGAGGAAAGGAGAGGAGATATGCATGCACAGAGGGAACTCTCCTCTGCCAATCATCCCAGAGCTCTATGTGACCTTTACACACTATACCCAGTGGTGGTGGTTTGACTGTTCAAAACACATCTCTCTCTCTCACACACACACACAAACACACACACACACCTTAGATAATTTATCATGAGTCAATAAGGTTAAAAAGCAGCGTGGTTGACGTGTGTGTTAGTCAGCCATATTTATTAGCTGTTGTGGCATTTCTAGGAGCTGGTCGGCTGTGTATGACTTGACCTCTGCATTGATTTCTATGATGTGTGTCTGAGCTACAAGGACACCAAGAGATGTGATTAATGGGTGATGTCATACACACACACACAATGGGTTATCTTGCTGTTAATGTCACCAGTGACACAATATGTCACTTAGCAATAAGTGCTTCCTGACAGTGAGGCCAGTGCGTGCCAGGGCTAACTAGCAGCCAACCAGTGCTTATATACAGTTGAAGTCGATAGTTTACATACACCATAGCCAAATACATTAAACTCAGTTTTTCACAATTCCTGACATTTAATCCTAGTAAAAATTCCCTGTCTTAGGTCAGATAGGATCACCACTTTATTTTAAGAATGTGAAATGTCAAAATAATAGTAGAGAGAATGATTTATTTCAGCTGTTATTTATTTCATCACATTCCCAGTGGGTCAGAAGTTTACATACACTCAATTAGTATTTGGTAGCATTGCCTTTAAATTGTTTAACTTGGGTCAAACGTTTCAGGTAACCTTCCACAAGCTTCCCACAATAAGTTGGGTGAATTTTGGCCCATTCCTCCTGACAGAGCTGCTGTAACTGAGTCAGGTTTGTAGGCCTCCTTGCTCGCACACGCTTTTTCAGTTCTGCCCACAAATTTTCTATAGGATTGAGGTCAGGGCTTTGTGATGGCCACTCCAATACCTTGACTTTGTTGTCCTTAAGCCATTTTGCCACAACTTTGGAAGTATGCTTGGGGTCATTGTCCATTTGGAAGACCCATTTGCGACCAAGCTTTAACTTCCTGACTGATGTCTTGAGATGTTGCTTCAATACATCCACATACTTTTCCTTCCTCATGATGCCATCTATTTTGTGAAGTGCACCAGTCCCTCCTGCAGCAAAGCACCCCCACAGCATGATGCTGTCACCCCCGTGCATCACAGTTGGGATGGTGTTCTTCGGCTTGCAAGCTCCCCCTTTTTCCTCCAAACATAACGATGGTCATTATGGCCAAACAGTTCTATTTTTGCTTCCTCGGACCAGAGGACATTTCTCCAAAAAGTACGATCTTTGTCCCCATGTGCAGTTGCAAACCGTAGTTTTATGGCGGTTTTGGAGCAGTGGCTTCTTCCTTGCTGAGCGGCCTTTCAGGTTATGTCGATATAGGACTCGTTTTACTGTGGATATAGATACTTTTATACCTGTTTCCTCCAGCATCTTAACAAGGCCCTTTGCTGTTGTTCTTGGATTCATTTGCACTTTTCACACCAAAGTACGTTCATCTCTAGGAGACAGAACGTGTCTCCTTCCTGAGCGGTATGACGGCTGCGTGGTCCCATGGTGTTTATACTTGCGTACTATTGTTTGTACAGATGAACGTGGTACCTTCAGGTGTTTGGAAATTGTTCCCAAGGATGAACCAGACTTGTGGAGGTCTACAATTTGTTTTCTGAGGTCTTAGATGATTTATTTTGATTTTCCCATGATGTCAAGCAAAGAGGCACTGAGTTTGAAGATATGCCTTGAAATACATCCACAGGTACACCTCCAATTGACTCAAATGATGTCAATTAGCCTATCAGAAGCTTCTAAAGCCATGACATCATTTTCTGGAATTTTCCAAGCTGTTTAAAGGCACAGTCAACTTAGTGTATGTAAAGGTCTGACCCACTGGAATTGTGATACAGTGAAATAATCTGTCTGTAAACAATTGTTGGAAAGGACATATACTTTGTGTCATGCACAAAGTATATGTCCTAACCGACTTGCCAAAACTATAGTTTGTTAACAAGAAATTTGTGGAGAGGTTGAAAAACGAGTTTTAATGACTCCAACCTAAGTGTATGTAAACTTCCGACTTCAACTGTAGGAGACCATGACAACAGCTTTATGTCAACAGCTTTAGGGTACAGAAAACACACACACACACTGCTCCCCAATCATGTAAGAACAGGACACTGTCTCTCGGGAATATGAAAATGAAACAACATACAAGAAAAATAAAGAATCCTCACCCTTCTATCCTTCAGAGATGGAAAGGATGAACAGAAGAGGGGGATAAACAGAAGAGGGGGAAGAACAGAAGAGGGGGATGAACAGAAGAGGGGGATAAACAGAAGAGGGGTTGAACAAAAGAGGGGGATAAAGGGGGAGGGATAAACAAGTGTGTTTCGTTAAGGTCTTGGGGCCGGAAAACAAACATCCAAACAGCAGCCCTAATTGGTCAAAGGAGCTGCTGTCTCTAACAAGCTGTTCATTAACTGCAGTTTCACTCAGCACACACACACGCACAAACACACACAAATGCACGCACACACACTCACTCTCTCTTCTATCCACTGCTTGGTGTGTTTACCTTAAGTTAGTCAACAGCAACTCCAACTGAGGTTGCACACAAAACATCACTGGGGCCGAGCTCCCTGCCGTCCAGGACCTCTACATCACCGGGGCCGAGCTCCCTGCCGTCCAGGACCTCTACATCACCGGGGCCGAGCTCCCTGCCGTCCAGGACCTCTACATCACCGGGGCCGAGCTCCCTGCCGTCCAGGACCTCTACATCACCGGGGCCGAGCTCCCTGCCGTCCAGGACCTCTACATCACCGGGGCCGAGCTCCCTGCCGTCCAGGACCTCTACATCACCGGGGCCGAGCTCCCTGCCGTCCAGGACCTCTACATCACCGGGGCCGAGCTCCCTGCCATCCAGGACCTCTACATCACCGGGGCCGAGCTCCCTGCCATCCAGGACCTCTACATCACCGGGCCGAGCTCCCTGCCGTCCAGGACCTCTACATCACTGGGGCCGAGCTCCCTGCCATCCAGGACCTCTACATCACCGGGGCCGAGCTCCCTGCCATCCAGGACCTCTACATCACCGGGGCCGAGCTCCCTGCCGTCCAGGACCTCTACATCACTGGGGCCGAGCTCCCTGCCATCCAGGACCTCTACATCACCGGGGCCGAGCTCCCTGCCGTCCAGGACCTCTACATCACTGGGGCCGAGCTCCCTGCCATCCAGGACCTCTACATCACCGGGGCCGAGCTCCCTGCCATCCAGGACCTCTACATCACTGGGGCCGAGCTCCTGCCATCCAGGACCTCTACATCACCGGGGCCGAGCTCCCTGCCATCCAGGACCTCTACATCACCGGGGCCGAGCTCCCTGCCATCCAGGACCTCTACATCACCGGGGCCGAGCTCCCTGCCATCCAGGACCTCTACATCACCGGGGCCGAGCTCCCTGCCATCCAGGACCTCTATACCAGGCTGTGTCAAAGGAAGGCCCTAAAAATTTTCTAAGACTCCAGCCACCAAAGTCATTGACTGTTCTCTCTGCTACCGCACAGCAAGCGATACCGGAGCGCCATGTCTGGGACCAAAAGGCTCCTGAACAGTGTCTACCTCAAGCCATAAGACTGCTGAACAGTTAATCAAATAGCTACCCTGACAATTTGCAATGACCCCGTTTTTATTTCCACTGACTCTCTTGCACACTCATTGGATTCTACCCACACACTCACACATACAGTGGCTTGCAAAAGTATTCACCCCCCTTGGCATTTTTCCTATTTTGTTGCCTTACAACCTGGAAGTAAAATTGATTTTTTGGGGGGTTTGTATCATTTGATTTACACAACATGCCTACCACTTTGAAGATGCAAAATATTTTTCATTGTGAAACAAACAAGAAATAAGACAACAAAACAGAAAGCTTGAGCGTGCATAACTATTCACCCCCCCCCCAAAGTCAATACTTTGTAGAGCCACCTTTTGCAGCAATTACAGCTGCAAGTCTCTTGGGGTATGTCTCTATAAGCTTGGAACATCTAGCCACTGGGATTTTTTCCCATTTTTCAAGGCAAAACTGCTCCAGCTCCTTCAAGTTGGATGGGTTCCGCTGGTGTACAGCAATCTTTAAGTCATACCACAGATTCTCAATTGGATTGAGGTCTGGGCTTTGACTAGGCCATTCCAAGACATTTAAATGTTTCCCCTTAAACCACTCGAGTGTTGCTTTAGCAGTATGCTTAGGGTCATTGTCCTGCTGGAAGGTGAACCTCCGTCCCAGTCTCAAATCTCTGGAAGAGTGAAACATTTTCCCTCAATAATTTCCCTGTATTTAGCACCATCCATCATTCCTTCAATTCTGACCAGTTTCCCAGTCCCTGCCGATGAAAAACATCCCCACAGCATGATGCTGCCACCACCATGCTTCACTGTGGGGATGGTGTTCTCGGGGTAATGAGAGGTGTTGGGTTTGCTCCAGACATAGCGTTTTCCTTGATGGCCAAAAAGCTCAATTTTAGTCTCATCTGACCAGAGTACCTTCTTCCATATGTTTGGGGAGTCTCCCACATGGCTTTTGGTGAATACCAAACGTGTTTGCTTATTTCTTTCTTTAAGCAATTACTTTTTTCTGGCCACTCTTCCATAAAACCCAGCTCTGTGGAGTGTACGGCTTAAAGTGATCCTATGGACAGATACTCCAATCTCCGCTGTGGAGCTTTGCAGCTCCTTCAGGGTTATCTTTGGTCTCTTTGTTGCCTCTCTGATTAATGCCCTCCTTGCCTGGTCCGTGAGTTTTGGTGGGCGGCCCTCTCTTGGCAGGTTTGTTGTGGTGCCATATTCTTTCAATTTTTTAGTAATGGATTTAATGGTGCTCCGTGGGATGTTCAAAGTTTCTGATCTTTTTTTATAACCCAACCCTGATCTGTACTTCTTCACAACTTTGTGCCTGACCTGTTTGGAGAGCTCCTTGGTCTTCATGGTGCCGCTTGCTTGGTGGTGCCCCTTGCTTAGTGGTGTTGCCTTTCAGAACAGGTGTATATAGACTGAGATCATGTGACAGATCATGTGACACTTAGATTGCACACAGGTGGATTATGTGACTTCTGAAGGTAATTGGTTGCACCAGATCTTATTAAGGGGCTTCATAGCAAAGGGGGTGAATACATATGCACGCACCACTTTTCCGTTATTTATTTTTTAGAATTTTTGGAAACAAGTTTTTGTTCTTCATTTCACTTCACCAATTTGGTCTATTTTGTGTATGCCCATTAGAAGACTAGCTCTTAGGAAACTTTGCAGTATTTTGTTTTTTTATTTATTATTTTTTACATTATTAGCTCAAACAGTTTTTTGCATCATTACATACAGCCGGCTGACCCAAAACATCGCCGGCGGAGGAGAGGCACTCAGAGCGGCCTGCTGGTCCGACTTAGGAGGCGCGCACACCACACCACCCACCGAGTATTCTACTCGCTAATCATCAATCTTTGGTTAACAATGTCGACGAACTACGGGCAAGGATTTCTTTCCAGAGAGACATCAAGGCCTGTAACATACTCTGTTTCACGGAAACATGGCTCTCTTGGGATATTCTGTCGAAATCGGTCCAGCCAGATGGATTCTCAGTTCATCGCGCAGACAGGAATAGATATCTCTCCGGGAAGCAGAAGGGCGGAGGTGTGTGTTTCAGGATTAACGACTCATGGTGTAATTGTAGTAACATAGAGGAACTCGAGTCCTTCTGTTCACCCGACCTAGAAATTCTCACAATCAAATGCCGACCGTATTATCTCCCAAGAGAATTCTCTTCGGTTATAGTCACGGCCGTGTATATCCCCCCTCAAGCCGATACCACGACGGCCCTCAAAGAACTTCACTGGACCTTATGCAAACTGGAAACCACATATCCTGAGGCTGCATTTATTGTAACCGGGGATTTTAACAAAGCAAATTTGAGGACTAGGCTGCCGAAGTTCTATCAACATATCGACTGTTGTACTCGCGCTGCTAAAATCCTTGACCATTGCTATTCAAACTTCCGGGATGGTTATAAGGCCCTCCCCCTCCCTCCTTTCGGCAAATCTGACCACGACTCCATTTTGCTTCTCCCTTCCTATAGGCAGAAACTCAAACAGGAAGTACCCGTGCTAAGGGCTATTCAACGCTGGTCTGACCAATCGGAGTCCACGCTTCAAGCTTGTTTTGATCACGCGGACTACCAAGGACTGTGGCCTCTCCTTCTCCATGGCCGACGTGATTAAGACATTTAAGCATGTTAACCCCCGCAAGGCTGCCGTCCCAGACGGCATCCCTAGCCGCGTCCTCAGAGCATGCGCAGACCAGCTGGCTGGTGTGGTCATGTACATATTCAATCTCTCCCTTTCCCAGTCTGCTGTTCCCACATGCTTCAAGATGGCCACCATTGTTCCTGTACCCAAGAAAGCAAAGGTAACTGATTAAATGACTATCGCCCTATAGCACTCACCTCTGTCATCATGAAGTGCTTTGAGAGACTAGTCAAGGATCATATCACCTCTACCTTACCTGTCACCCTAGACCCACTTCAATTTGCTTACCGCCCCAATAGATCCACAGACGATGCAATTGCCATCACACTGCACACTGCCCTATCCCATCTGGACAAGAGGAATACCTATGCAAGAATGCTGTTCATTGACTATAGCTCAGCATTCAACACCATAGTACCCTCCAAGCTCATCATTAAGCTTGAGGCCCTGGGTCTGAAACCCGCCCTGTGCAACTGGGTCCTGGACTTCCTGACGGGCCGCCCCCCAGGTGGTGAAGGTAGGAAACAACATCTCCACTTCGCTGATCCTCAACAATGGGGCCCCACAAGGGTGCATGCTCAGCCCCCTCCTGTAGTCCCTGTTCACCCATGACTGCGTGGCCAAGCACGCCTCCAACTCAATCATCAAGTTTGCAGACGACACAACAGTAGTAGGCTTGATTACCAACAATGACGAGACCGCCTACAGGGAGGAGGTGAGGGCTATGGGAGTGTGGTGCCAGGAAAATAACCTCTCACTCAACATCAACAAAACAAAGGAGATGATCGTGGACTTCAGGAAACAGCAGAGGGTGCACCCCCCTATCCACATCGACGGGACCGCAGTGGAGAAGGTGGAAAGTTTTAAGTTCCTTGGCGTACACATCACCGACAAACTGAAATGGTCCACCCACGCAGACAGTGTGGTGAAGAAGGCGCAACAGAGCCTCTTCAACCTCAGGAGGCTGAAGAAATTTGGCTTATCACCTAAAACCCTCACAAACTTTTACAGATGCACAATTGAGAGCATCCTGTCGGGCTGTATCACCGCCTGGTACGGCAACTGCACCGCCCACAACCGCAGGGCTCTCCAAAGGGTGGTACGGTCTGCCGACTACCCGCCCTCCAAGATACATACAGCACCCGATGTCACAGGAAGGCCAAAAAGATAATCAAGGACATCAACCACCTGAGCCACTGCCTGTTCACTCTGCTATCATCCAGAAGGCGAGATCAGTACAGGTGCATCAAAGCTGGGACCGAGAGATTGAAAAACAGCTTCTATCTCAAGGCCATCAGACTGTTAAATGGCCATCACTAGCACATTAGAGGCTGCTGCTGCCTATTGAAATCACTGGCCACTTTAAGAAATGGAACACTAGTCACTTTAATAATGTTTACATATCTTGCACTACTCATCTCATATGTATATACTGCATTCTATTCTATAATATTCTTCTGTATCTTAGTCCATGCCGCTCTGTCATTGCTGTCATTGCTTGTCCATATACAGTGAGGGAAAAAAGTATTTGCTGATTTTGTACGTTTTCCCACTGACAAAGAAATTATCAGTCTATAATTTTAATGGTATTTTTATTTGAACAGTGAGACACAGAATAACAACAACAAAATCCAGAAAAACGCATGTCAAAAATGTTATAAATTGATTTGAATTTTAATGAGGGAAATAAGTATTTGACCCCTTCTCAATCAGAAAGATTTCTGGCTCCCAGGTGTCTTTTATACAGGTAACGAGCTGAGATTAGGAGCACACTCTTAAAGGGAGTGCTCCTAATCTCAGCTTGTTACCTGTATAAAAAACACCTGTCCACAGAAGCAATCAATCAATCAGATTCCAAACTCTCCACAATGGCCAAGACCAAGAACTCTCCAAGGATGTCAGGGACAAGATTGTAGACCTACAGAAGGCTGGAATGGGCTACAAGACCATCACCAAGCAGCTTGGTGAGAAGGTGACAACAGTCGGTGCGATTATTCGCAAATGGAAGAAACACAAAATAACTGTCAATCTCCCTCGGCCTGGGGCTCCATGCAAGATCTCACCTCGTGGAGTTGCAATGATCATGAGAACGGAGAGAAATCAGCCCAGAACTACACTGGAGGATCTTGTCAATGATCTCAAGGCAGCTGGGACCATAGTCACCAAGAAAACAATTGGTAACTCATTACGCCGTGAAGGACTGAAATCCTGCAGCGCCCGCAAGGTCCCCCTGCTCAAGAAAGCACATATACAGTGGGGGAAAAAAGTATTTAGTCAGCCACCAATTGTGCAAGTTCTCCCACTTAAAAAGATGAGAGAGGCCTGTCATTTTCATCGTAGGTACACGTCAACTATGACAGACAAATTGAGAAAAAAAAATCCAGAAAATCACATTGTAGGATTTTTAATGAATTTATTTGCAAATTATGGTGGAAAATAAGTATTTGGTCACCTACAAACAAGCAAGATTTCTGGCTCTCACAGACTTGTAACTTCTTCTTTAAGAGGCTCCTCTGTCCTCCACTCGTTACCTGTATTAATGGCACCTGTTTGAACTTGTTATCAGTATAAAAGACACCTGTCCACAACCTCAAACAGTCACACTCCAAACTCCACTATGGCCAAGACCAAAGAGCTGTCAAAGGACACCATAAACAAAATTGTAGACCTGCACCAGGCTGGGAAGACTGAATCTGCAATAGGTAAGCAGCTTGGTTTGAAAAAATCAACTGTGGGAGCAATTATTAGGAAATGGAAGACATACAAGACCACTGATAATCTCCCTCGATCTGGGGCTCCACGCAAGATCTCACCCCCGTGGGGTCAAAATGATCACAAGAACGGTGAGCAAAAATCCCAGAACCACACGGGGGGACCTAGTGAATGACCTGCAGAGAGCTGGGACCAAAGTAACAAAGCCTACCATCAGTAACACACTACGCCGCCAGGGACTCAAATCCTGCAGTGCCAGACGTGTCCCCCTGCTTAAGCCAGTACATGTCCAGGCCCGTCTGAAGTTTGCTAGAGTGCATTTGGATGATCCAGAAGAGGATTGGGAGAATGTCATATGGTCAGATGAAACCAAAATAGAACTTTTTGGTAAAAACTCAACTCGTCGTGTTTGGAGGACTAAGAATGCTGAGTTGCATCCAAAGAACACCATACCTACTGTGAAGCATGGGGGTGGAAACATCATGCTTTGGGGCTGTTTTTCTGCAAAGGGACCAGGACGACTGATCCGTGTAAAGGAAAGAATGAATGGGGCCATGTATCATGAGATTTTGAGTGAAAACCTCCTTCCATCAGCAAGGGCATTGAAGATGAAACGTGGCTGGGTCTTTCAGCATGACAATGATCCCAAACACACCGCCCGGGCAACGAAGGAGTGGCTTCATAAGAAGCATTTCAAGGTCCTGGAGTGGCCTAGCCAGTATCCAGATCTCAACCCCATAGAAAATCTTTGGAGGGAGTTGAAAGTCAGTGTTGCCCAGCGACAGCCCCAAAACATCACTGCTCTAGAGGAGATCTGCATGGAGGAATGGGCCAAAATACCAGCAACAGTGTGTGAAAACCTTGTGAAGACTTAAAGAAAACGTTTGACCTGTGTCATTGCCAACAAAGGGTATATAAAAAAGTATTGAGAAACTTTTGATATTGACCAAATACTTATTTTCCACCATAATTTGCAAATAAATTCATTAAAAATCCTACAATGTGATTTTCGGGATATTTTTTTCTCCTTTTGTCTGTCATAGTTGACGTGTACCTATGATGAAAATTACAGGCCTCTCTCATATTTTTAAGTGGGAGAACTTGCACAATTGGTGGCTGACTAAATACTTTTTTTCCCCACTGTACATGCCTGTCTAAATTTTGCCAATGAACATCTTAATGATTCAGAGGAGAACTGGGTTACAGTGTTGTGGTCAGATGAGACCAAAATGGAGCTCTTTGGCATCAACTCAACTCACCGTGTTTGGAGGAGGAGGAATGCTGCCTATGACCCCAAGAACACCATCCCCATCGTCAAACATGGAGTTGAAAACATTTTGCTTTGGGGGTGTTTTTCTGCTAAGGGGACAGGACAACTTCACCGCATCAAAGGGACGATGGACGGGGCCATGTACCGTCAAATCTTGGGTGAGAACCTCCTTCCCTCAGCCAGGGCATTGAAAATGGGTCATGGATGGGTATTCCAGCATGACAATGACCCAAAACACACGGCCAAGGCAACAAAGGAGTGGCTCAAGAAGAAGAACATTAAGGTCCTGGAGTGGCCTAGCCAGTCTACAGACCTTAATCCCATAGAAAATCTGTGGAGGGAGCTGAAGGTTCGAGTTGCCAAACGTCAGCCTCGAAACCTTAATGACTTGGAGAAGATCTGCAAAGAGGAGTGGGACAAAATCCTTCCTGAGATGTGTGCAAACCTGGTGGCCAACTACAAGAAACGTCTGACCTCTGTGATTGCCATCAAGGGTTTTGCCACCAAGCACTAAGTCATGTTTTGCAGAGGGGTCAAATATTTATTTCCCTCATTATAATGCAAATCAATTTCTAACATTTTATACATGCGTTTTTCTGGATTTTGTTGTTGTTATTCTGTCTCTCACTGTTCAAATAAACCTACCATTAAAAATTATAGACTGATCATTTCTTTGTCAGTGGGCAAACTTACAAAATCAGCAGGGGATCAAATACTTTTTTCCCTCACTGTATTTGATCCCCAGCTGATTTTGTACGTTTGCCCACTGACTCTATAATTTTAATGGTAGGTTATTATAAATTGATTTGCATTTTAATGAGGGAAATAAGTATTTGACCCCTCTGCAAAACATGACTTAGTACTTGGTGGCAAAACCCTTGTTGGCAATCACAGAGGTCAGACGTTTCTTGTAGTTGGCCACCAGGTTTGCACACATCTCAGGAGGGATTTTGTCCCACTCCTCTTTGCAGATCTTCTCCAAGTCATTAAGGTTTTGAGGCTGACGTTTGGCAACTCGAACCTTCAGCTCCCTCCACAGATTTTCTATGGGATTAAGGTCTGTAGACTGGCTAGGCCACTCCAGGACCTTAATGTTCTTCTTCTTGAGCCACTCCTTTGTTGCCTTGGCCGTGTGTTTTGGGTCATTGTCATGCTGGAATACCCATCCATGACCCATTTTCAATGCCCTGGCTGAGGGAAGGAGGTTCTCACCCAAGATTTGACGGTACATGGCCCCGTCCATCGTCCCTTTGATGCGGTGAAGTTGTCCTGTCCCCTTAGCAGAAAAACACCCCCAAAGCAAAATGTTTTCAACTCCATGTTTGACGGTGGGGATGGTGTTCTTGGGGTCATAGGCAGCATTCCTCCTCCTCCAAACACAGTGAGTTGAGTTGATGCCAAAGAGCTCCATTTTGGTCTCATCTGACCACAACACTTTCACCCAGTTCTCCTCTGAATCATTCAGCTGTTCATTGGCAAACTTCAGACGGGCCTGTATATGTGCTTTCTTGAGCAGGGGGACCTTGTGGACACTGCAGGATTTCAGTCATTCATGGCGTAGTGTGTTACCAATTGTTTTCTTGGTGACTATGGTCCTAGCTGCCTTGAGATCATTGACAAGATCCTCATGTGTAGTTCTGAGCTGATTCCTCACCGTTCTCATGATCATTGCAACTCCACAAGGTGAGATCTTGCATGGAGCTCCAGGCCGAGGGAGATTGACAGTTATTTTGTGTTTCTTCCATTTGCGAATAATCGCACCAACTGTTGTCACCTTCTCACCAAGCTGCTTGGCGATGGTCTTGTAGCCCTTTCCAGCCTTGTGTAGGTCTACAATCTTGTCCCTGACATCCTTGGAGAGCTCTTTGGTCTTGGCCATGGTGGAGAGTTTGGAATCTGATTGATTGATTGCTTCTGTGGACAGGTGTCTTTTATACACTGTATATTCTTAAATCCCATTCCTTACCTTTTTGTGTGTATTGGGTATATGTTGTGTAATTGTTAGATATTACTGCACTGTCGTAGCTAGAAGCATAAGCATTCCGCTACACCCGCTATAACATCTGCTAAACACGTGTATGTAACAAATAACATTTGATTTGGTTTGATTTGAACACACACACATATTGACGACACAGACACTCACATACACACACTTTCACACTATCTATCCTGATTGCCAAGTCACTTTTACCCCTACCTACATGTACAGTACCAGTCAAAAGTTTGGACACACCTACTCATTCAAGGTTTTTTTTTCTTCTTTTTTTTCTACATTGTAGAATAATAGTGAAGACATCAAAACTATGAAATAACACATATGGAATCATGTAGTAACAGAAAAAGTATATTTTAGATTCTTCAAAGTAGCCACCTTTGCCTTGATGACAGCTTTGCACACTCTTGGCATTCTCTCAATCAGCTTCACCTGGAATGCTTTTCCAACAGTCTTGAAGGAGTTCCCACATATGCTGAGCACTTGTTTGCAGCTTTTCCTTCACTCTGTGGTCCAACTCATCCCAAACCATCTCAATTGGGTTGAGATCGGGGGATTGTGGAGGCCAGGTCATCTGATGCAGCACTCCATCACTCTCCTTCTTGGTCAAATAGCCCTTACACAGCCTGGAGGTATGTTGGGTCATTGTCCTGTTGAAAAACAAATGATAGTCCCACAAAGCGCAACCCAGATGGGATGGCGTATCGCTGCAGAATGCTGTGGTAGCCATGCTGGTTAAGTGTGCCTTGAATTCTAAATAAATCACAGACAGTGTCACCAGCAAAGCATTCCCACACCATCACACCTCCTCCTCCATGCTTCACGGCGGGAACCACACATGCAGAGATCATCCGTTCACCTACTCCGCGTCTCACAAAGACACGGCAGTTGGAACCAAAAATCTCCAATTTGGACTCATCAGACCAAAGGACAGATTTCCACTGGTCTAATGTCCATTGCTCATGTTTTTTGGCCAAGCAAGTCTGTTCTTCTTATTGGTGTCCTTTAGTAGTGGATTCTTTGCAGCAATTCGACCATGAAGGCCTGATTCACACAGTCTCCTCTGAACAGTTGATTTTCAGATGTGTCTTTTACTTGAACTCTGTGAAGCATTTTTTTGGGCTGCAATTTCTAAGGCTGGTAACTCTAATTAACTTATCCTCTGCAATAGAGGTAACTCTGGGTCTTCCTTTCCTGTGGCGGTCCTCATGAGAGCCAGTTTCATCATACCGCTTGATGGTTTTTGCGACTGCAGTTGAAGAAACGTTCAAAGTTCTTGAAATGTTCCGTATTGACTGACCTTCATGTCTTAAAGTAATGATGGACTGTCATTTCTCTTTGCTTATTTGAGCTGTTCTTGCCATAATATGGACTTGGTCTTTTACCAAATAGGGCTATCTTCTGTATACCCCCCTTACCTTGTCACAACACAACTGATAGGCTCAAATTCAACATATTAACTTTTAAAAAGGCACACCTGTTAATTGAAATGCATTCCAGGTGACTACCTCATGAAGCTGGTTGAGAGAATGCCAAGAGTGTGCAAAGCTGTCATCAAGGGAAAGGGTGGCTACTTTAAAGAATCTCAAATAGAAAATAAATTTTGATTTGTTTAACACTTTTTTGGTTACTACATGATTCCATATGTGTTATTTCATAGTCTTGATGTCTTCACTTTTATTCTACAACGTAGAAAATAGTAAAAATAAAGACAAATCCTGGAATGAGTAGGTGTGTCCAAACTTTTGACTGGTACTGTACATATTACCTCAATTACCTCAACTACCTTGTACCCCTGCACATTGACTCGGTACCGGTACTCCTTGTATATAGCCTCGTTATTGTTATTTTATTGTGCTACTATTTCCTTTTTAATTTTTTGCTAATTTCTCATTATTATTAACTATGCATTGTTGGGAAAGGGCTTGTAAGTAAGCATTTCACAGTCAAATCTACACTTGTCTTCGGCGCATGTGACAAATAATTTTTTCATTTTATTTTAAACAAAGTGATACACATAAAAACAAACACACACACACACACCATGTTGCTTCAATATTCAGCCTGTTGAGTGGCCTCGGGCATGGCTCTGCCTGCCACCTGGCCACAGCATGCGGAGGTTACTGTTCTACATTTTACACACACATACACTCTCAGGAGTATGCACTTACACAACGTGTGTCAGTGTGCAGGTTTGCAGCGTGTGTGTGTGTGTGCACACGCTCATGTGTGATCTCTCACCACCTCTTTCCGCTTCTGACTTCATTTGCATAATCTGCATAACGAGCCTGGTTGTAATTGGCCGTGGCCAGGTATAGGAGATCATGTGGTTTAGTAGGAGATGATAATGAATCACACTAATTGGCCTGAACATAACAAGCTGCTCCACTACATCTACCTCCCATCTGGAGAGGAGGAGGAAGGGTGGGAGGGAGCAGGGAGGGGGGAGGGGAACGAAGAGGGGAAAAAGGGAGGAGAAGTGAGAGAGGATGAGACAGGAGGGGAGGGAAAGAGGAAGGGAGAGGGGGAAGTAGGTAGGAAGGGAAGAAAGAAAGGACAAGGGGAGGGAGCTGGATGGAGAAAGGAGACGAGATGAGAGAGGAAGGGAAAGGGAGAGAAGAGAATAGAATGGATCTCTCTAATGTTCTACTGTTGTCATGCAGAAACATCTAGCTGTATGAAGACTATATAATACAGGGATCAATCTTCTCCATCTCTCTCCCTCTTCATATTTATTTTATTTTATTTCACCTTTATTTAACCAGGTAAGCCAGTTGAGAACAAGTTCTCATTTACAACTGCGACCTGGCATCTAACTCTTACTTAATTTCTCTCTATCTCTCTCTCCTTCATCTCACCCACACTCCTTCATTCCCTCAATCTCTATGTGTGTGTGTGTGTGTGTGTGTGTGTGTGTGTGTGTGTGTGTGTGTGTGTGTGTATGTGTATGTGTATGTGTGTGTGTGTGTGTGTGTGTGTGTGTGTGCCTGTATGTGAATGAGTGTGTGTGACACTGCCACTGTATCTGCTGCACAGATGGCAGAGGTAAGTAACCCTTTCACACAAACAAAGAAAGGTAATTCTCTCTATATATAGGACACGAACAGTACACTTCAAAAGCAGAGCAAACACACACACTCCTCCCCTTTCTCCTCCCTTGGGGGGTGGTGGGGGGGGCAGGGTAATAAACAGGATTATAGCTCATATAACAGCAGTGTGTGTGGCAGTGTGTGTGTGCTGGCTGAAGATAAACAGCACAAGCACCTCTCTATCTCTCGCTCTCTCTGCATGGTTTCCCTTAGTAATTGCTACAGTGGCTCAGGCATTTCTCTGTTCTTGGCTGGCTTAGTTAGACTGCATCTCAGTAGCCTAACATGACATCCCTTTCTTCTTTTCTTTCATCTCTCTCTAAAGGTTACACTACTCTCTCTCTGGCTCTCTTTCCTCTCTCCCTCTCTCTCTGGCTCTCTTTCCTCAATCTCTCTTTTTGTGTCTCTATATCTCTCACAATGTCGCAGCTGCCAGTGTTGAATGATGAGGGGAAAACAGAGAAAGGAGGAAAAGGAGAGGAATAGAGAATGGACAGAGAAAAAGTCAGATTAGAGAGAGAGAGAAATAGAGAGAGCTTGATGTCATTTTCCGAATCAATGATGTAGTGTATCTTGCTCCCTTGCTGTAGGCTAGGTTAATGTGTGTGTGTCCATATTTGTGCATGTCTGTATGTATGAGGGGTGATAAAGGCCATAAATGAACCGAAGGGGGCTACTGAACACCTTACTAACCCCTTGTTGGACTTGTGAACGCCTGAATGCATATTAAAAAAAGTATTATTATATGCATGAATGCGGATATGCGTGAACATGTCATTCTTTTTATATTTTTTATATATAATTTTTTACAATTTCAATAAATGAATTGAAGAAAGTCCATCCAATACATCGTGCCACAGTCTAGAACTGGCCCTTTCTATTTTTGTCACCACCACACACTTCAAATGTGAAGGGGTGTGTGTGTGTGTGTGTGTGTGTGTGTGTGTGTGTGTGTGTGTGTGTGTGTGTGTGTGTGTGTGTGTGTGTGTGTGTGTGTGTGTGTGTGTAGCAGGATTTGGAATCAGACGGGGGACACCGGAGAGTCTCAGCCATGTTTTCACTCAAGATACGGACTTGATAAGATACAGTGGCTTGCGAAAGTATTCACCCCCCTTGACATTTTTCATATTTTGTCGCCTTAAAACCTGGAATTAAAATTGATATTTTTGGGGTTTGTATCATTTGATTTACACGACATGCCTACCACTTTGAAGATGCAAAATATTTTTCATTGTGAAACAAACAAGAAATAAGACAACAAAACAGAAAACTTGAACAAAAAATAACATAACTATTCCCCCCCCCAAAGTCAATACTTTGTAGAGCCACCGTTTGCAGCAATTACAGCTGCAAGTCTCTTGGGGTATGTCTCTATAAGCTTGACACATCTAGCCACTGCTGCAGCTCCTTCAAGTTGGATGGGTTCCGCTTGTGTACAGCAATCTTTAAGTCATACCACAGATTCTCAATTGGATTGAGGTCTGAGCTTTGACTAGGCCATTCCAAGACATTTAAATGTTTCCCCTTAAACCACTCAATTGTTGCTTTATCAGTATGCTTAGGGTCATTGTCCTGCTGGAAGGTGAACCTCCGTCCCAGTCTCAAATCTCTGGAAGAGTGAAACATTTTCCCTCAAGAATTTCCCTGTATTTAGCGCCATCCATCATTCCTTCAATTCTGACCAGTTTCCCAGTCCCTGCCAATTAAAAACATCCCCACAGCATGATGCTGCCACCACCATGCTTCACTGTGGGGATGGTGCTCTCGGGGTGATGAGAGGTGTTGGGTTTGCGCCAGACATACCATTTTCCTTGATGGCCAAAAAGCTCAATTTTAGTCTAATCTGACCAGAGTACCTTCTTCCATATGTTTGGGGAGTCTCCCACATGGCTTTTGGCAAACACCAAACGTGTTTGCTTATTTTTTTATTTAAGCAATGGCTTTTTTCTGGCCACTCTTCCGTAAAGCCCAGCTCTGTGGAGTGTATGGTTTAAAGTAGTCCTATGGACAGATACTCCAATCTCCGCTGTGGAGCTTTGCAGCTCCTTCAGGGTTATCTTTGGTCTCTTCATTGATTAATGCCCTCCTTGCCTGGTCCGTGAGTTTTGGTGGCCACTCTCTTGGCAGGTTTGTTGTGGTGTCATATTCTTTCAATTTTTTTATAATGGATTTAATGGTGCTCCGTGGGATGTTCAAAGTTTCTGATATTTTTTTATAACCCAACCCTGATCTGAACTTCTCCACAACTTTGTCCCTGACCTGTTTGGAGAGCTCCTTGGTGTTCATGGTGCCGCTTGCTGTCACGGATTTGGCCGAGGCTGCCCCTTCTCCTTGCTCGGGCAGGCTGCGGCGTTCGTCGTCACCGGAATACGAGCTACTGCCGATCTATGTTATATGTGTCTATGTTGCACCTGTTGTCTATGTCACACACCTGTTACCCATTTGTGTAATCACGCCTACCCTATTTAACCCAGGTGCTCCCAATGTGTCTTGTGCGTGGTAGTTTTTCGTTTCGTGTGTTGTTTGGTGAGCGGGTTAGTTCCTTCCTGCGTGAAGGTATTGCTGTGTTATTTTCCTTACTTAAGTTCAGTAAAGTACGTTTCCTCGAGTTCTCTGTCCTGCGCCTGACTTCGATCCACCGCATTACACTGACACTCGTTACAGAACCACGCACCATCTATGGAGTCAGCAGGTACAGCTCGTCAGTCCGAATCTATGGAGGAACGTTTTGGAGAGGGTGATGTACACGATGGACCGTTGGGAGAGAGGTGGCCTTCCCACACCTCCTCCAACCACTCTACCACCCATACCACAGTCCACCTCTTCTCCACCTGGGCCCAGTGGGATTCGGCTCTCGCTCCCGAGGGCATATGACGGTACACCAGCCGGGTGTCAGGGTTTCCTGCTCCAGGTAGAGCTCTACCTGGCAACCATCCACCCGGCGCCCTCGGGATACGAGAGCATGTCCGCCCTCATCTCCTGTCTGTCGCGGAAGGCGCTCGAGTGGGCCAACGCCGAGTGGGGAGGAATTGACGCTGCATCGGTCCGCTACGAGGAGTTCACCCGCCACTTCCGGGCGGTATTTGATCATCCACCAGAGGGGAGAGCGGTGGGCGAGCGTCTGTTCCACCTACGACAGGAGAGGAGGAGCGCCCAGGATTTTGCGCTGGAGTTCAGGACATTGGCAGCTAGCGCCGGATGGAATGAGAGGGCCCTGATCGACCACTATCGGTGCAGCCTAAGGGAGGACGTTCGTCGGGAACTGGCCTGCAGGGATACCAATCTCAATCTGGACCAACTGGTGGAGATGTCCATCAGGCTGGATAACCTGTTGGAGACCCGTGGATGTTCTGATCAGGGCTCATTCATTCCATCCCCCAGCACCTCCGACTCTACCCCCATGGAGCTCGGAGGTGCTGCACTTAGGGAGACCAGGAGAGGGGCCGTCCCCTGCACCAACTGTGGCCGCAGAGGACACACTGCGGTTCGGTGCTGGGGAGGGTCGCCAGGGAGTCGAGGCAGTAAGCAGAGCACTGGTCGACCATCTCAGGTGAGTAGGCACCCGACTCACCCAGAGCTCCCTGTTGGTCAGTTGTTTATAGAGGTTGTGTTTCCGGAGTTTTCTCCTCATTCCCAGCATTAGGCGCTAGTAGTTTCAGGCGCAGCTGGGAATTTTATTGATCATCAATATTCTCTTAGGTTAGGGATTCCTACTGTTCGTGTTGATGTGCCTTTTCCTGTCCACGCATTAGATAGTCGCCCGCTAGGGTCAGGTCTAATCAGGGAGGTTACCGCACCACTCTCTATGAGGACGCAGGGGGGTCATGAGGAGAGGATTAGTCTCTATCTGATTGATTCTCCTGCGTATCCTGTGGTGTTGGGACTTCCCTGGTTAACCACTCATGATCCCACTATTTCCTGGCAACAGAGGGCTCTCAAGGGATGGTCCAGTCAACTAAATGGTAACACAGAATAACATACATACTTAATACATTAACAACAGGTCCCTAGCGGACTGACAACAACATGACTGCTTGTTACAAAAGAGGGAGAGGTAGAGAGACAGGGATAGAGACATTTAACGTTGGTACATTTAGAAACTACTCTCACTTATATTTCTCCTTTCCTTTGCACACAAACCACCGCCCGCTTGGAGTAAGAAATCATGAATGTATTTACGTGAGGTGCCGCTGTGTAGTTCTCTCTCTCGGAACCGGGCCGTCCTGGAAAGGGAGTTGGTCAGGCCTTCTGGAGGCTCGCTCGTAAGGCTCTGATTGTCCAACAGTTACAACAAGTCTTCTACTGTTGTGGTCCTCTGTAGTTGTCCAATGTCCGGTGACTTGTCATGTAGTCCTAAACAGAACTACAGAATGGGTTTTCCTTCCACTCGTTCTGGAAGATTGGTTCTGTGAAGATAAGCTAGCCAGCCGTGTCGATGGTTTCCCAGTGGGGTGATGAGAGTAGCTTAGTGGTATGGTTTGGATAGAAGTCGCTTTCGAAGATACCTTACTTAGGACAGCTAATCAGCCCAACCAGTGATTGTCCAGGAGGTGAGTTTATCTTCTTCACCTCGTGTTGCAATTCAAAGTTCCAACCATTTTAAACGTGCAGCTCCCGCTTTCACGTTTTCTGGTTTGATATGTTCATTCTTAACCCATAATTTTATACAGTTTGTTCAAAAGGGCGGTTCCGTTGGGCTGACACGCTCTCTGACCTCACTCAGGGGCGTGACTTGTCACTGTGCAAAGTTTATGTAAAACAATGATCTCTTATGGCTCCTAAAATCACATCCCTCTCTTAACAAAAATACTTTCATCATTTTTCATATTACATGCACAACGCATCGTATTGAAACTTCGCATATATAGGGGGTATCCTTTCCAAGTTACAGTATTTCCTTTATAACATTTTTAATGACATCACAAAATAACCAACAATATGACATTTGTTTTCTGTAGATCGCCTCTGACCATTCCCCACGTTCTCTGTTAGGAATATTGTTCCAGTATTCGCTTTTGAACGTGTTAAAGTTTCAGCGGGGAAAAGTATCTGGAGACAAGCACATTCCTTTGTGAATGGGGCCTTCTGCCTTGATTTACAACCGGGGCGTGAGGTGTCAACCCGGCCCAGATCCCTCCTCCCTCTGTGGGTGAAAGGGGGTCTGGTTGAAGTTATTAATTGCAAACCTAGTCTGACCTATTTGGATCCTCACAGGACAGTCATGACAGCGGTATTATGTGTAGATTGATGAGGGGGAAAAAAACAATTTAATCCATTTTAGAATAAGGCTGTAACGTAACAAAATGTGGAAAAAGTCAAGGGGTCTGAATACTTTCCGAATGCACTGTATGTCTATAGCTTTGCTGCATGCAAAGACCAATTTAACCTTTTTTATTTAACCAGGTATTTCACCTTTATTCAACCAGATCGGTCTAATTTAGATGATACTTTCCGAATGCACTGTATATAAAATATATGCATCGAATCTTCCACCAACAGGTTTCTGTGCATGCCAATGCAGCACATAACCAATAAGCAAAGCATTAACATCGTTACGATATACACCGGACCAGAGCCATTATTCGGTCCGG
This sequence comes from Coregonus clupeaformis, assembly GCF_020615455.1. Taxonomy (NCBI): domain Eukaryota; kingdom Metazoa; phylum Chordata; class Actinopteri; order Salmoniformes; family Salmonidae; genus Coregonus; species Coregonus clupeaformis. The sequence continues at coordinate 8,641,189 of NC_059202.1, forward strand.
ACTAACCAATTATGGGGCCCAGGGCAAGAACGTCTTTAACCAACTGTGGTTGAAAACTAAATCTAATTCGGAACACGGTAGTGGCATGTTGTAACTAATTGGGAGAAGCCCAGGTAAAATAGAGACACATATAGGCTAACTTGTGTTATCCAGACGAAGTGCAGGCCCAGCGCTGGGCTGTTTTGTGCGTCTCCGTGGCGGTAGTGACTATATCAGGGCCATGACCACCGGCCAAGCGCTCGGCCAAATTGATAACGGGACAGTCTCATCTCAATGCAACAACAGAAACTAATGAATTTACTTTAGGAAACTTTCTGAAAGGACATTGAAAGAATTAGCAAACTCACACACTCACACCCATCAAAAGGACGCATCAATCAAAGCCACCAGCGCATCTCAAACACACAACATCGAACCACATTTCTCCTTTCCTAAGAATGTTGGCTATTAATTACCTATATAGGCCTATAGGATAATGCTAAAACAAAGTAGCCTATCAAATGAATTGACAAGGAAAGTTTCAAGGTGGATAGAGAGGCAGCTATGCAATAGTAGACATATGATGAAGATGAAATGTACAACCATTCGACATTTGAGTGTGGTTATGCTGATTGCTGACACCACATTTTAATTTGTATGTATGATAGGCCTGTGGATATTTTTTGTCTCTGTCTTGCATAGCACATGTTCAGGTGGTATGGCAGCATAGGCCTACGAATGATAGATTAATATATTATTAATTTCTAATTAACACATACAGTACCAGTCAAAAGTTTGGACACACCTACTCATTCAAGGGTTTTTCTTTATTTTTACTATTTTCTATATTGCAGAATAATAGTGAAGACATCAAAACTATGAAATAACACATATGGAATCACGTAGTAACCAAAACAGTGTTAAACAAATGAAAATATATTCTCTCAACCAGCTTCACCTGGAATGCTTTTCCAACAGTCTTGAAGGAATTCCCACATATGCTGAGCATATGTTGGCTGCTTTTTCTTCACTCTGCTGTCCAACTCATCCCAAACCATCTCAACTGGAAACCATCTCAACTGGGTTGAGGTTGGGGGGTTGTGGAGGCCAGGTCATCTGATGCAGCACTCCATCACTCTCATTCTTGGTAAAATAGCCCTTAGACAGCCTGGAGGTGTGTTGGGTCATTGTCCTGTTGAAAAACAAATGATAGTCTCACTAATCCCAAACCAGATGGGAATGGCGTATCGCTGCAGAATGCTGTGGTATCCATGCTGGTTAAGTGTGCCTTGAATTCTAAATAAATCACAGACAGTGTCACCAGCAAAGCACCTCCACACCATAACACCTCCTCCTCCATGCTTTACTGTGGGAACTACACATGCAGAGATCATCCGTTCACCCACGGCGGTTAGAACCAAAAATCTCAAATTTGGACTCCAGACCAAAGGACAGATTTCCACCGGTCTATTGTCCATTGCTTGTGTTTCTTGGCCCAAGCAGGTCTCTTCTTATTATTGGTGTCCTTTAGTAGTGGTTTCTTTGCAGCAATTCGACCATGAAGGCCTGATTCACACAGTCCCCTCTGAACAGTTGATGTTGAGATGTGTCTGTGACTTGAACTCTGTGAAGCATTTATTTGGCCTGCATTTTCTGAGGCTGGTAACTCTAATGAACTTATCCTCTGCAGCAGAGGTAACTCTGGGTCTTCCATTCCAGTGGTGGTCCTCATGAGAGCCAGTTATATCATAGTGCTTGATGGTTTTTGCGACTGTGCTTGAAGAAACTTTCAAAGTTCTTGAAATGTTCCATATTGACTGACCTTCATGTCTTAAAGTCATGATGGACTGTCGTTTCGCTTTGCTTATTTGAGCTATTCTTGCCATAATATGGACTTGGTCTTTTACCAAATAGGGCTATCTTCTGTATACCTTGTCACAACACAACTGATTGGCTCAAACGCATTAAGAAGGAATAAATTCCACAAATTAATTTTTAAGAAGGCATACCTGTTAATTGAAATATATTCCAGGTGACTACCTCATGAAGCTGGTTGAGAGAATGCCAAGAGTGTGCAAAGATGTCATCAAGGCAAAGGGTGGCTATTTGAAAAATCTCAAATATAAAATATATTCTGATTTGTTTAACACTTTTTTGGTGTTATTGATGTGTTATTTTATAGTTTTGATGTCTTCACTATTATTCTACAATGTAAAAAATAGTAAAAATAAAGAAAAATCCTTGAATGAGTAGGTGTGTCCAAACTTTTGACTGGTAGTGTAATCTCTGTCTTCACTGTTCCTGTCTTGCACAATTCACACATCTCTGCTAGCATCAGCTCCACTGGCCTCTCTTGCTTCCCCTTTTCTCTCTCTATTCCTAATAGCTTTGTACCAAACGAGTAGCCTATAGCTCAATGCGAGCCATGGGAATAGCAATATAGTTTCGTCACTTATTTAGATACATTTTTTAAACTAATATTCGAGGAGAAAGCAGAGTATAAAGTAGGCTGCAGCATTGGAAATTAACTGCGAGAAATATCTCTGGTGTGATGTGATGTGATTGACTGGTGGTGATAAATTGATAGCCTAATTGGCCAAACTGATGCATTGCAAATGTACAGGACAGACATAGATTCATTCATAAAGTAATTCACACAACTCCTGCTTAGATATTGGTGAGGGTGATGTTTTTTTGCCATTTCGTGTGTCCTAGCAAAGTGAGCGTGCATGATTTCAACATATCCCTCCAAAGGAGATATTTCTATGCACTATGATGATAAATAAAGATGTAGAAATAATATTTAGAGTTATTGTATAGCCTACCTTTTTTGAAAAAGACAAAAGATTAGCTAGACACATGGAGACTTCCACCTTGTTTTCGGATACATCAAACACAAGAAATAATGATTTGATTGAAGCAATGTAGTGATATAAGGACAGACGAATGGACTTCATTTAAAAGTAAAGGTAGGCCTAAATAAATTTTTCTGTGCAATATGTGGGTTAGGCTACATTTTACATTTCACATTTTCGTCATTTAGCAGACGCTCTTATCCAGAGCGACTTACAAATTGGTGCATTCACCTTATGATAGCCAGTGGGACAACCACTTTACAATTATTATTTTTTTATTTTTTTATTTTTAATTTTTTGGGTGGGGTAAGGGGGGGTAGAAGGATTACTTTATCCTATCCCAGGTATTCCTTAAAGAGGTGGGGTTTCAAGTGTCTCCGGAAGGTGGTGAGTGACTCCGCTGTCCTGGCGTCGTGAGGGAGCTTGTTCCACCATTGGGGTGCCAGAGCAGCGAACAGTTTTGACTGGGCTGAGCGGGAACTGTGCTTCCGCAGAGGTAGGGGGGCCAGCAGGCCAGAGGTGGATGAACGCAATGCCCTCGTTTGGGTGTAGGGACTGATCAGAGCCTGAAGGTACGGAGGTGCCGTTCCCCTCACAGCTCCGTAGGCAAGCACCATGGTCTTGTAGCAGATGCGAGGCTACTGTTGAATGAACATAAGAATAACTATTAGCCTAGTCAAACTTGTAAAACATAACCAGTGGGTCTGTAACGTCTCCTGGCCTGTACAAAAACGGTAAGAATTACCCCCCCCCAAAAAAAATAAAATAAGAATAAAGAAAAAAAATAGAAAAAAAGATTTACAGTTGGCTAGACAGCGGTGCTGTCAATTCAGCACCATGGAGTTAACCTGCCCCTGATAACTGGAACATGAAAAACACAAACCGGATGCAATTCTAGCAGAAATACTGCGTGTTTTCATTTATGGTTACATATTTTACACGTACCTCTCAACTACACATTAGCCAGGCGTTCATTACGCAAGGCATTAGGGGGTGGTCACATAATTTATCATAGCCTACCAATACCTTCTATACTGAACCAAGATATAAACGCAACATGCAACAATTTTTAAAAGATTTTACTGAGTTACAGTTCATATAAGAAAATCAGTCAATTGAAATAAACAAATTAGGCCCTAATCTATGGATTTCACATGACTGGGCTGGGGTGCAGCCATGGGTGGGCCTTGGGGGGCATAGGGCCATCCACTTGGCAGCCAGGCCCACTCACTGGGGAGCCAGGCCCAGCCAATCAGAATTAGTTTTTCCCCACAAAAGGGCTTTCTTACAGACAGAAATAGTCCTCAGCACCAGCCTCCCCTCCTCAGACGATCCCGCAGGTGAAGAAGCCGGATGTGGAGGTCCTAGGCTGGTGTGGTTACACGTGGTCTGCGGTTGTGAGGCCAGTTGGACGTACTGCCAAATTCTCTAAAACGACGTTGGAGGCAACTTATGGTAGAGAAATTAACATTCAATTATCTGGCAACAGCTCTGGTGGACATTCCTGCAGTCAGCATGCCAATTGAACACTCTCTCAAAACTTGAGACATCTGTGGCATTGTGTTGTGTGACAGAACTCCACATTTTAAAGTGGCCTTTTATTGTCCCCAGCACAAGGTGCACCTGTGTAATGATCATGCTGTTTAATCAGCTTTGTGATATGCCACACCTGTCAGGTGGATGGATTATCTTGGCAAAGGAGAAATGCTGACTAACAGGGATGTAAACAAATTTGTGCACAAAATGTGAGAGAAATAAGCTTTTTGTGCATATGGATAATTTCTGGGATTTTTTATTTCAGCTCATAAAACATAGGACCAACACTTTACATGTTGCGTTTATATTTAGCCTAGTTAAGAAGAAGTTTAGAATGGATATGCCAATATGGTAATAACAGAGGCAGACAGATACCTTCACTTTTTTTTACTAAATGGATGGATATTATACACAGAATAAAGGCATTTAAACAAAAAATGGTTAGAAAATATTTAAAAATAATTATAATTATAAATTGTGTTAATTTCACATTAAAGTAAAACAATAAATAATATAACTGAAAGCAATAATAATGAAAGTGCATGTTGCCGCACACAGAGACCATTCATATAATTCATCCTCCCAGTCGGAGAACTCACTGTTGGTCTCTTTGGCTGTGAGGGTCCAGGCTCTTCATCAGTGGGGGACCTAAGGCTCCGGCTACACTCTCAAGGCCCAAAGTCATAATGAGCTCTTTGGTTTGCCTGCATAACCTCCTCACGTGCAGTTTCCTCCAGCATCTTCAGCAGAAGCAACTTGGGTGTCAAAAACGTTGCTATCATAAAAATAATGTGGAGAGGCCGTAGTCACCACGGGTGTTTGTAGCCTGCGTGCAACTTTAGGCTAGTCTATATGTTGTTTGAGATCAATTGTTTTGTAGGCCTTCTATTTTAATGAACAAAGTTTTACAATATCATGGAAATAAAAAATATAGTTTAATGAAACAAGAGCCATTGTGTTTGAACCATTTGGTTCACCTGTCGTTTATTTCTGTTGCCTATAGATTGCTTGCATGAGATTAACTGTTTTGCTAAATTATGATAGAATTTTCATCTCAATTAGACCGATCTGGTTGAATAAAGGTGAAATACCTGGTTAAATAAAAAATAATTAACCTGGTTAAAAATAAAGGTAAAATTGGTCTTTGCATGCAGCAAACCTATAGGCATACAGTGCATTCGGAAAGTATTCAGACTCCTTGACTTTTTCCACATTTTGTTACGTTACAGCCTTATTCTAAAATGGATTAAATAAAAACATGTCCTCATCAATCTACACACAATACCCCATAATGACAAAGCGAAAACAGGTTTTAGAAATTTTAGCAAAGAGAAATACCTTATTTACATAAGTATTCAGACCCTTTGCTATATGACTCGAAATTGAGCTCAGGTGGATCCTGTTTCCAGTGATCATCCTTGAGGTGTTTCTACAACTTGATTGGAGTCCACCTGTGGTAAATTCAATTGATTGGATATGATTTGGAAAGGCACACACCTGTCTATATAACGTCCCACAGTTGACAGTGCATGTCGGGGCGGCAGGTAGCTTAGTGGTTAAGAGCTTTGTGCCAGTAACCGAAAGGTCGCTGGTTCTAATCCCCGAGCCGACTAGGTGAAAAATCTGTTGATGTGCCCTTGAGCAAGGCACTTAACCCTAATTGCTCCTGTAAGTCGCTCTGGATAAGAGTGTCTGCTAAATGACTAATTGATTTATTATGTCAGAGCAAAAACCAAGCGGTTGAAGGAATTGTCCGTAGAGCTCCGAGACAGGATTGTGCCGAGGCAGAGATCTGTGGATGGGTACCAAAAATTGTCTGCAGCATTGAAGGTCCCCAAGAACACAGTGGCCTCCATCATTCTTAAATGGAAGAAGTTTGGAACCACCAAGACTCTTCCTAGAGCTGGCCGCCCGGCCAAACTGAGCAATCGGGGGAGAAGGGCCTTGGTGTGGGAGGTGACCAAGAACCGGATGGTCACTGTGGGAGAACCTTCCAGAAGGACAACCATCTCTGCAGCACTCCACCAATCAGGCCTTTATGGTAGAGTGCCACTCCTCAGTAAAAGGCACATAACAGCCAGCTTGGAGTTTGCCAAAAGGCACCTAAAGACTCTCAGACCATGAGAAACAAGATTCTCTGGTCTGATGAAACCAAGATTGAACTCTTTGGCCTGAATGCAAGCGTCACGTCTGGAGGAAACCTGGCACCACCTCTACGGTAAAGCATGGTGGAGGCAGCATCATGCTGTGGGGATGTTTTTCAGCGGCAGGGACTGGGAGACTAGCCAGGATTGAGGGAAAGATGAACGGTGCAAAGTACAGAGAGATCCTTGATGAAAACCTGCTCCAGAACGCTCAGGACCTCAGACTGGGGCGAAGGTTCACTTTCCAACAGGACAACGACCCTTAGCATACAGCTAAGACAATGCAGGAGTGGCTTCAGGACAAGTCTTTGAATGTCCTTGAGTGGCCCAGCCAGAGGCCGGACTTGAACCCGATCAAACATCTCTGGAGAGACCTGAAAATAGCTGTGCAGCGATGCTCCCCATCCAACCTGACAGAGCTTGAGAGGATCTGCAGAGAAGAATGAGAGAAACTCCCCAAATACAGGTGTGCCAAGCTTGTAGCGTCATACCCAAGAAGATTCGAGGCTGTAATCGCTGCCAAAGATGCTTCAACAAAGTACTTTTTTGTTTTTATAAAGTAGCAAAAATTCTAAAAACCTGTTTTTGCTTTGTGATCATGGGGTATTGTGTGTAGATTGATGAGGGGAAAAAACAATTTAATCCATTTTAGAATAAGGCTGTAACGTAACAAAATGTGGAAAAGGTCAAGGGGTCCGAATGCACTGTATATGCTTTCATTATCCATTTTTGTAAATCTTTTTGCCTTTGTTGCTTTTGTAGAGCAGTGAAATTAAGTCGGACTCCAAAAAATCCCATTCTAACGAAAACAAGTTTAAATGCCTTTATAATATAATTAAATACTTATTTTTATTAATCAGTTCGCCATGCACTCACTGCTGCTGCGTTCAGGCAGCCTCCATTTGGCACACCACACACAAACACACATGTGGACCAAACTGGGGAGAGGAGAGGAATGAATGAACAATGAAGTTGAGCAAGCAAGTCTTATGTGTGAATAATGCAGCAAAAGTGATTTTATACCCTAGAATATAATGACCAAAGAATAGAAAGATGGGACAAAAATATATTTTCATCCTGAAGTTGTCTGACTGACCAACCGCTCCTGCCCACAGCATGAAAAATGCCCTCTGCTATAATCATCCCCTGATAACTGGGACATTAAAAACCCAAGGCAGAGGCAATTCTAGCAGAAAAATGTTTTAATTGATTCGCTTTCACAAGTGTGTTGACAGGTGCTTTCACACGTGCGTTGACAAGTGCGTTGACACATTCACACGTGTCAATGAGTGAAAGCACGTGTGAACATGCGTGGGAACGCCTAAGAAAAAAAAAAACGTGTCCCCATCGACAGTCCAGGTTAATTCAAGACGGTTTCTTAGGCGCTAAATTACACATTAGGTGACTTTGTGAGACATATCACCAGCTACATTAGGCTCAATTTAGTCCCCATTTCACCCCTCATACCAATGTGTGCATATCCTTGTGTGTGCCTGTCAGTATGTGTGTGATGCAGGTTTATGAGGGGAGTTTATGGGTGAAGTAGACTGATGACTGGGTCTCCAGCAGCAGTAAAACTGTTACTGTTATTATTACCACTGTAGCTCTACACAATATAGTGTCCTCAGTTACACACCTCTTAAAGGACTACACACACACACACACACACACTGTGATTCCTGTGTGTAGAAGGTCAAAGCGGAGTAGAGAAGGTTAGACCCCCAGAGAGTGTCTGCCTGCACAGCTACACCATTAATCATCTTGGTTGCTACTCTCTACGGGCAGGCACACACACCCATGCACACAAGAAAACAAACACACACGCACACACACTTTTTCTGTCCCTATTCTATGGCAGTTCCTACTATGCAGATGCTTTCTCTTTTCATTTTTTTTCGCTCTGGGTCGTTCCACGAAATGAGTGCCTTTGCTATTTTAAGTAGAAATTGGGCACCAATATCGAATTTTAAAAGCCAGTTATCTTAAAAGAAGTGCCCTTTTATATGGACCACATGGAGAATTCAATAAATCAGATTTTTTTATATGAATAAAGGCTTGTTAATGTGCCAAAATTCAGCATTTTGACATGTCCTTCTGTCAACCCTGTGTCACTTCTAGGAAGATTTTAACACACTTAATCCCCCAAAATACTCCAAGTTTTCACCATCATTGTAAAGCCCTAGTTATTTTGTTGCTTTGACAAAGCCATTTATGAAGATTATTATTTATTTCATTTGATTAATGATTAATTTATGTCTGTCCCTCATTTTAAGGTCAACCCTGTTTTAATACGTTGATACAATTCCTTTAAAAAAAAAACGTTTCAAAAGAAACATTGAACATCTAATAGTCAAATCATAGAGTAAAAGCAGGTCAGCTGGTTCTACTTTCTTTTGCCATTTTCTGGTGTTTTGTTGGTGGAAAACTGAGTGGGTCGAGCATAACACATCAACGCTGTTATCATAGATAGACAGGCTAGAAATGTTTTAACAGTGTACAAAATCTTGTGAATCTTGCATTCAATTGTCACCCCCGGTTACACACAACAAGCTTCCATTCCCCCTGTCATAAGGGGATTTATGGCTGATTTAAGAAGAAATCGTCAACCCTGTTACGGTCAACCCTGTTACCGTCAACCCTGTTACTTTATTTGGCACTTCATTGGCACTTACTATAGTCATTTTTTTATTTAACCTCTTGAGATGGGAAAACTTGTTTTTTATTAAGTTGAACATGTGCTCTTTATGATAGAATGTAAAAAAGTTGGTGAAATCTTTTTTTGTTTTATACCAAGATACACTTCTCAAAGGCACCAAATTCGTGGAACGTGTGTGTGTATCTTTATGAAGGAGAGGAGAATTTTGCAAATGAAAGGGGTGGTGATGGTGGGCTGAACATCCCCCCTTTTCTCTTTCTTTTTTTCTTCTCTCCTCTCAGTGCCTCCTTCAGAGGCTTGCTACTTTTTGTTTTCTCAACGGGAGAGTGGGGGAGGGGGGGCTCTGATCAGTGTGTGTGCGTATGTGTTTGTTTGTGCGTTTGTATGTACGTGTGTGCGTGTGTCTTCCAGCAATGAGGGGATTTCAGGAAAATAAGTGAAGGAAGCATTATTTTCAGTCAGAGAAGAGAGAGAGAGAGAGAGTGAGTGAGAAAAGAGGAGGGCATGCATAATCTTACTGTGCGTGGAATATCTTATTCTATGGTTCAACAGGAAGGAAAGATAGGGAGGTAGGTAGGAAGGAGAGCGACAGAGAGAGAGAGAGAGAGAGAGAGAGAGAGAGAGAGAGAGAGAGAGAGAGAGAGAGAGAGAGAGAGAGAGAGAGAGAGAGAGAGAGAGAGAGAGAGAGAGAGAGAGAGAGAGAGAGAAAACTGCATTTATGATGGGAAATATATGCAAAACAGCTGTTAAATAGCTGTGAAGTGGAGCAGCTGCTCAGGAGACAGAGGGAGATGGAAGGATGGCGAGAAGGAGGATGGGAGTGACATGTGAAGGGAAAGAGTGAGAAGGGAAGGTAGGGGAGAGGCCAAAAGGTACAGAAGAGAGAAACGTACAGACCAATCACAACGGACAGACTGAGGGAGAGAGGGAGAGGGAGAGGGAGAGGGAGAGGGAGAGGGAGAGGGAGAGGGAGAGGGAGAGGGAGAGGGAGAGGGAGAGGGAGAGGGAGAGGGAGAGGGAGAGGGAGAAAGGAGAAGGGAGAAGGCAGGTATCTTAGGAGAGAATGAGGAGATAATAGGTGAGGCAGGTTATGAAGTGTACGAGGTGGGATCATGGTTAAGTGTACGAGGTGGGATCATAAAGAGGGCATCCTTTCATTTATGAATTCACTCATTCATTTATTTTACATGGCATATGTGGCTGATCGCCAGAAATTGACGTTTTTCTCAAAGACACTTTGTGTTCCGCCTCCTGATAACACATCCAGACATGACCAATCTCTCAGTCCATGTGTCCATCACTTTAATCTAATACTGTAACTGATTTATAGTCCCTCCCTATCAGTTTATAGTCCCTCCCTATAAGCTGTCTCTTACCTGTGACACAGTAGAGATAAGTGATACATGTTCTGGGTGCGAATGTGCTGAGTCTTACCAAATAGTTACTGCCTGGCCATGCTATTACAGAAGTATTACAACTACCCTAAAACACACATGGGCCTTGTAGACGTGGCACGCATTACAGCCAGACATTTGGGCTCTGTACAGGGTTGTACAACTTTATTATTCCCTGACTCTCTCTCCTATTGCTCTCTCTGCCTCTCTAGGCTATACAGTGCCTTCGGAAAGTATTCAGACCCCTTGAATCTTTCCACATTTTGTTATGTTACAGCCTTATTCTTAAATTGATTACATTCTTTTTTCCCCTCCTAACTCTACACAAAATACCCCATAATGACAAGGAGAAAACAGTTTTTCAGAATATTAGCAAATTTATACCAAATAAAAAACAGAAATATGTTATTTACATAAGTATTCAGACACTTTGCTATGAGACTCGAAATTGAGCTCAGGTGCATCTTGTTTCCATTTATCATCCTTGAGATGTTTCTACAACTTGATTGGAGTCCACCTGTGGTAAATTCAATTGATTGGACATGATTTGGAAAGGCACACACCTGTCTATATAAAGTCCTACAGTTGACAGTGCATGTCAGAGCAAAAACCAAGCCATGAGGTAGAAGGAATTGTCCGTAGAGCCCCGAGACAGGATTGTGTCGAGGCACAGATCTGTGGAAGGGTAGCAAAAAAATTCTGCAGCATTGAAGGTCCCCAAGAACATAGTGGCCTCCATCATTCTTAAATGGAAGAAGTTTGGAACCACCAAGACTCTTCCTAGAGCTGGCCGCCCAGCCAAACTGAGCATTCGGGGAAGAAGGGTCTTGGTCAGGGAGGTGACCAAGAACCCGATGGTCACTTTGACAGAGCTCTAGAGTTCCTCTGTGGAGATGGGAGAACCTTCCAGAAGGACAACCATCTCTGCAGCACTCCACCAATCAGGCCTTTATGGTTGAGTGCCAGACGGAAGCCACTCCTCAGTAAAAGGCACATGACAGCCCGCTTGGAGTTTGCCAAGGCACCTAAAGACTCTCAGACCATGAGAAACAAGATTCTCTGGTCTGATGAAACCAAGATTAAACTCTTTGGCCTGAATGCCAAGCGTCACGTCTGGAGGAAACCTGGCACCATCCCTGCGGTGAAGCATGGTGGTGGCAGCATTATGCTGTGGGGATGTTTTTCAGCGGCAGGGACTGGGAGACTAGTCAGGATCAGGGCAAAGATGAACGGAACAAAGTACAGAGAGATATCCTTGATGAAAACCTGCTACAGAGCGCTCAGGACCTCAGACTGGGGCGAAGGTTCACCTTCCAACAGGACAATGCCCCTAAGCACACAGCCAAGACAATGCAGGAGTGGCTTCGGGACAAGTCTCTGAATGTCCTTGAGTGGTCCAGCCAGAGGCCGGACTTGAACCCGATCAAACATCTCTGGAGAGACCTGAAAATAGCTGTGCAGTAACGCTCCCCATCCAACCTGATAGAGCTTGAGAGGATCTGCAGAGAAGAATGGGAGAAACTTCCCAAATACAGGTGTGGCAAGCTTGTAGCATCATACCCAAGAAGACTCGAGGCTGTAATCGATGCCAAAGGTGCTTCAACAAAGTACTGAGTAAAGGGTCTGAATACTTATGTAAATTTAATATTTAATTATAAAAATTAAAAAAAATAGTAGCAATAATTTCTTAAAACCTATTTTTACTTTGTCATTATGGGGTATTGTTTGTAGATTGATGAGGGGAAAAAACTATTTAATCAATTAGAGAATAAGGCTGTAATGTAACAAAATGTGGAAAAAGTCAAGGGGTCTGAATACTTTCCGAAGGCACTGTATGGATGAGGTGCACTCATACACTGTAGCATAGCAATAGGCATACCCTATATGAAGCAATGGGCCTGCCTCTTTAGCTTATATGGTGACTGACTGCATGTGTAAGCTACTTTATGTAAGTTACTTTGTTGTCACCTGTAGAATAGCCTATGAAGCAATGGGCCTGCCTCTTCAGCCTACACAGTGGTGACTGCATGGTGATGGCTGGTGATGACAATATAGGATAACAAAATACTGATGATTTATTCCTAACAGTGGACATCGCCCATAGACTTTCAGTAATATAATGTATTCGATGTCTGTGGCCGTGTCTCTAGGGGTGTGTCCGTTTGAGCAGGTGCTTGCTCTCCCACCCTCCCCCTCTGAAAAGTCCTGCCTCTTGATCACGCAGCCAGAGAGAGAGAGAGAGAGAAAGAGACAACACTGTACATAGCCATAACATAACATTTTAAATGTCTCTATTCTTTTGAAACTTTTGTGAGTGTAATATTTACTGTTAATTTCTGATTGTTTATTTCTCTTTTGTTTATTATTAAACACATACCTGGAGGTGACAGCATTCCCTCCCCCATGTGCCCCCCTAGGCACAACTACGACAACATAACCAACAAAAACGGGTCACAACTCCTGCAGCTCTGTCGCACGCTGAGTATGTACATAGTCAATAGTAGGCTTCGAGGAGACTCCTATGGTAGGTACACGTATAGCTAATCTATTGGCAGTAGTACTGTAGCCTACTTTATCACTGACCTCAACCCAGAGTCTCTCAGAGCGTTCACAGTCAGCCCACTGACACTCCTATCAGATCACAGCAAAATCACAGTCTACCGTATTTTCCGCACTATAAGGCGCACCGGAGTATAAGCCGCAGCAGCTAAATTGAATGATGTGTACATATATAAGCCGCACTGGACTATAAGCCGCAGGTGTTTTAATGTTTAATTACCATATGTAAGGGTTCGTGCACAGAGGGGATTGACGGGAAAGAGATGGCTGATTGAAAACTTCCTTTGCACAAACTGTCTCGCTCTCGTAATGTCTGTCTGTCTTGCTCTCGTTCTGTCTCTCGTTCTGTCTCTCGTACCACTCTCGGTTCCACTTTTACTTTTGCGCGCTACCTGTCTCACTCTTTTCCGGCCTCCAGCTTTTCCTGCTGGAGCCCGCCGCTTAAAGGTGGGGGGCGCGGACCGGTCATAGAGCCCATAGAGTTAAAGTTGGTGGACTGTAACCTGTAAAATCCATAGATTTAGGAGGTCTTCTAGTGGCCGTTAGCTGTAAAAATCCATAGATTAGCTGCACCGTTATATAAGCCGCAGGGTCGAAAAATGGGAAAAAAGGCGCGGCTTATAGTCTGAAAATTACGGTACTTGAACAGAGCAATACTCAATCATGAGGCATCAAAGCCAAAGGAACTGAATAATATTAAGATATGCTATAGATGGAAGGAAGGTAGTGTAGAAACCTACCAAAAAACTATTAGGCAACAAGAAATTCAATCCCTTTTAGATAACTTCCTGGACAAAACGTTTCACTGTAATAGTGAAGATGTAAACTTGGCAGTAGAAAACCTAAACAGTATATTTGACCTCTCAGCGTCCCTATAAAATCAAAAAAATTCTAACAGAAAACCAAAGAAAATTTATAACAATGACAAATGGTTTGATGAAGAATGCAAAAACCTAAGAAAGAAATTGAGAAACCTATCCAACCAAAAACATAGAGACCCAGAAAACCTGAGCCTACGGCTTCACAATGGTGAATCACTAAAACAATACAGAAATACACTATGGAAATAGAAGGCACAGCGCGTTAGAAATGTAAGAATCCATAGACTCTAACCACTTCTGGGAAAATTGGAAAACAAACAACAACACAAAGAGTTATCTATCCAAAATGGAGATGTATGGGTAAACCACTTCTACAATATTTTTGGCCCTACAGCAAAAACATATACATGATCAAATACAAATCTTAGAATCAACTATTAAAGACTACCAGAACCCACTGGCTTCTCCAATTACATTGAATGAACTACAGGACAAAATACAAACCCTCCAACCCAAAAAGGCCTGTGGTGTTGATGGTATCCTCAATGAAATGATAAAATATACAGACCACAAATTCCAATTGACTATACTTAAACTCTTTAACATCATCCTTAACTCTGGTATCTTCCCCAATATTTGGAACCAAGGACTGATCACCCCAATCCACAAAAGTGGAGACAAATTTGACCCCAATAACTACCGTGGGATATGCGTCAACAGCAACTTTGTGGAAAGTCCTCTGCATTATCATTAACAGCAGACTCGTACATTTCCTCAGTGCAAACAATGTACTGAGCAAATGTCAAATTGGCTTTTTACCAAATTACCGTACGACAGACCACATATTCACCCTGCACACCCTAATTGACAAACAAACAAACCAAAACAAAGGCAAAGTCTTCTCATGCTTTGTTGATTTCAAAAAAGCTTTTGACTCAATTTGGCATGAGGGTCTGCTATACAAATTGATGAAAATTGGTGTTGGGGGAAAAACATCCGACATTATAAAATCGATGTATACAAACAGCAAGTGTGCGGTTAAAATTGGCAAAAAACACACACATTTCTTTCCACAGGGCCGTGGGGTGAGACAGGGATACAGCTTAAGCCCCACCCTCTTCAACATAAATATCAACGAATTGGCGAGTGCACTAGAACATCTGCAGCACCCGGCCTCACCCTACTAGAATCTGAAGTCAAATGTCTACTGTTTGCTGATGATCTGGTTAGGATCTGGCTAAAAATACTTGAATCAGTTATAGAACCCATTGCCCTTTATGGTTGTGAGGTCTAGGGTCCGCTCACCAACCAAGAATTCACAAAATGGGACAAACACCAAATTGAGGCCGATACCCGCTATTTATCAAAGCCATTAAATTCTACAACCACCTAAAAGGAAGAGATTCCCAAACCTTCCATAACAAAGCCATCACCTACAGAGAGATGAACCTGGAGAAGAGTCCCCTAAACAAACTGGTCCTGGGGCTCTGTTCACAAACACAAACAGACCCCACAGAGCCCCAGGACAGCAACACAATTAGACCCAACCAAATCATGAGAAAACAAAAAGATAATTACTTGACACATTGGAAATAATTTACAAAAGAAACAGAGCAAACTAGAAAGCTATTTGGCCCTAAACAGAGAGTACACAATGGCAGAATACCTGACCACTGTGACTGACCCAAAATTAAAGAAATATTTTACTATGTACAGACTCAGTGAGCATAGTCTTGCTATTGTGAGTGGCCGCCGTAGGCAGCCCTGGCTCTCAAGAGAAGACAGGCTATGTGCACACTGCCCACAAAATGAGGTGGAAACTGAGCTGCACTTCCTAACTTCCTGCCAAATGTATGACCATATTAGAGACACATACTTCCCTCAGATTACACAGACCCACAAAGAATTTGAAAACAAATCCAATTTGGATAAACTCCCATATCTATTGGGTGAAATACCAC
This sequence comes from Coregonus clupeaformis, assembly GCF_020615455.1. Lineage (NCBI taxonomy): Eukaryota > Metazoa > Chordata > Actinopteri > Salmoniformes > Salmonidae > Coregonus > Coregonus clupeaformis. The sequence goes on from NC_059202.1 coordinate 8,657,094, forward strand.
AGTGTGCAATCACAGCAGCAAGATTTGTGACCTGTTGCCACAAGAAAAGGGCAACCATTGAAGAACAAACACCATTGTAAATACAACCTATATTTATGATTATTTATTTTCCTTTTTGTACTTTAACTAATATAACATATGATATTTGAAATGCCTTTATTCTTTTGGAACTTTTGTGAGTGTAATGTTTACTGTAAAAAAATTTTTGTTTATTTCACTTTTGTTTATTATCTATTTCACTTGTTTTGGCAATGTAAACATATGTCTCCCATGCCAATAAAGCCCTTAAATGTTAAATGAATTGAATTGAGAGAGAGAGAGAGAGAGAGAGAGAGAGAGAGAGAGAGAGAGAGAGAGAGAGAGAGAGAGAGAGAGAGAATGAGAGCGCGCGCAAGAGAGAGAGAGAGTGCGGTAGAGTGCACCTCGCTGTTTCATCTGAGTCTATACCAAGGGACAGCGGTAGCCGATGGTTATTCTTCTATACTGGGATTAACGCAAAATGAGGATTTAACCGTCTGTGTTTACGCGGTAAGTAGCCTAAACTAGTTGAAGTACTATATGGGCGATTAGTGCTCGTGTACCTCATTCATTTCTGTGGTTAGCCTACGTGTGAAATGTGTGTTATCGCTCCAGAAGTTGATTGAATCAGATAGAGGGAAAGATACGCACTGCTGATGCCGCGGTCGTCTTCTCTCTGCGCTCTCCATCTATGCTACCGCTGTGTGGTATGTCTGTAGTGAGGATCTCTCTCTCTCTCTCTCTCTCTCTCTCTCTCTCTCTCTCTCTCTCTCTCTCTCTCTCTCTCTCTCTCTCTCATTCTTGTTGTATGTGTTATATGATTAATTGAATACCCTTTATGTTTTTTTCTATTATAGAATGAAGCGTAGCCTAGCCTATTACCTATAACAACTTGTGTCAATGTTTGCTGTGGAAGTTCAATAGCTGCCAAACTAGTCTTTAGTCAAACAGAGGGCCAAGCAAGTCGTCTTGTTTAGCTGTGGGGTTGGAAAGTCATTACTCTATGACGAGTAGCTACTCATGAGGGTGTATGTTACGTAAGTTCCTCTGTAGGTAGACGGGACCTTTAACAGCAGCATAATGTTTATCTGCATTAATGCCGCCGGCCTCATTACTCTGCATTCAAACGGATCACATACATTTTGTGTGTAGGCTACACAGCCCGCAGGTGGAGTAGGCCAAACACACACACACACACACTTTCCCACAGATGGGTAGATACACATGCTGCCACAATTTGCCACAGCAACTACACAGTAACACACAGCTGTAGCAGGTGTGGAGCAGCAGAAGAGATACGCCATTACACACACACACACACACACACACACACACACACACACACACACACACACACACACACACACACACACACACACACACACACACACACACACACACACACACACACACACACACACACACACACACACCACACACACACACACACAATGTGCAGCTGACCTGCTATAGAGCAGCTGTTCAGCAGGGGTAGAGTAGCCTACACTAAACCAACAAGTCTCCTCTCCTGTAGGCTTCATAAAAATGTTGCATTTTAGCAGACAATCTTATCCAGAGGAACTTACAGGAGCAATTAGGGTTAAGTGCCTTGCTCAAGAGCACATCAACAGATTTTTCACCTAGGCGGCTCAGTGATTAAAACCAGTGACCTTTCAGTTACTGGCCCAAAGCTCTTAACTGCTAGGCTACCTGCCGGGCACTGGTGTCTGCCTGGACTACACTGGTCCATTCAACAAGCTCTCACAATCTCACTGCAGAATTAGACATTCATCCACGTTCTCCAAATGTCAAAAACAAAGTGTTTCTGTTCCTCCCGCTGCTCTGTATCGTTCCTCCCGCTGCTCTGTATCGTTCCTCCTGCTGCTCTGTATCGTTCCTCCCGCTGCTCTGTATCGTTCCTCCTGCTGCTCTGTATCGTTCCTCCTGCTGCTCTGTATCGTTCCTCCTGCTGCTCTGTATCGTTCCTCCCGCTGCTCTGTATCGTTCCTCCTGCTGCTCTGTATCGTTCCTCCCGCTGCTCTGTATCGTTCCTCCTGCTGCTCTGTATCGTTCCATTTCTCCAAACATCAAATGTCAAAGTTAAGGGTTAAGTTTAGGCACTCATTCCGAATGGTTAAGGTAAGGGTTAAGGTTGGGGATAGGGTTAAAATATATATATTTTTTAATTAAAAACAGTATCCACGACTGGGATCGAAGACACGATCTTCAGATCTAGAGTAATGTGATTACAACTGGGATCGAACACGCAACCTTATGATCCTGAGTCATGCGATTATTTACTCACCTACTTGATGGTAATAGCACTCACTGTTGCCCCTAGTGTCCGGTTTTTAAGGCATTTCCCGACATCCTCAGGAAATGGATAGACATCCAATTTCAAAGTCAATATTTAACGACCTGGCTGGGTGCTTTACCGTTCACTTCACTTTACAAAACTGTATAGGCCTATTCTATTTTAATTCTTAGCTCTGCACTTTGATTTGGTATGATAATGATTTACAAACAACTTACAAATGGTAAACAAATGAACCAATAATGTTTTATGAGCAGATTATAATCATACCATCTAATACAGGGTTCTTCAATTCTGGTCCTGGAGGGCCGAAACACCTCTGTTTTTCATCCTCCTTCTAATCAGGGGCTAATTCAGACCTGGGACACCAGGTGAGTGCAATTAACTACCAGGTAGAAATAAAAAACAGAAGTGTTTCGGCCCTCCAGGACCGGAATTGAAGAACCCTGATCTAATACATTGTTCCAGTTATTTATGCTAAAAACATAGTAAAGTTACTCAGTTGTATGACTTAATGTTTGAATGCACCAGCTTCCTTTACCTATTGGTACTCTCTGTATTAAACACCTGTCTGTGAGGAGCAGTCTGTGTGTTGTGGTGTGTGTAAGTATGTTTGTGTGGAGAGGAGAGACAAGATGATGATGATTCCGCTGTAGACCGCTGAGATACAGACAGTCTGTTCCTCACAGTTAATCAGTCCTAGACCCTAAGGCTGGGTAACCAGGTGTCAACCCACTGTGGTTAGACCACAACCTCCTGAGCAAACACAACACACACAGAGAAAGAAAGAGGGAGCAAGGAAGAGAGAGAGACACACAGCTAAACTCCCAAACACACAGTGGCTAAACTCTGGTGCCCATACACACAGTGTGCCCTAGACCTGCTATCTGAAGACCAACTAGGGTCACCCAGCCACATAATAATTCACACAGGCACAGACGACCTGAGAGCACAGCAGGAAAGGGTGGCCACCACTCAAGGCAGTGATTGAAAAAGCTTCTTCCACTTTCTCCAACTCACAAGGGGTTATCTCCACCCTGTTACCACAAAAATACTTTCACCCTGCTACCATACAGAGGGTAAAAGCAAGCATTTCCCGTGACTGTGCCTCAAAAACAAATGTTTACCTGGCCCACCACTCCACCCTGGACTTCAACAGTCTTTACGACCAGGTCCACCTATACAAGGCAACAGTCCCTACTTTTGCAAGGACTCTGAAAGATATCGTCCTCAACCGCGGCCCCAGCACCTCACACAGGAGCAACAGAGCAATGGACACCCCGCCCAGACCTGCGAGGCCCCCCCATGAACCTGCACCTAGAGGACCCACGTCGAGAGGACCCACGCCGAGAGGACCTATATCGAGACCACAGCACCACCAGGCACATCCACACCCCCCCACCCCAACCAGTTAACACCCTCCCAAACCAACCAAGGCCACAACCCATATAGGCCTGCGTCCATCCTGCCCCTCCCATGCTCCCAACCCCCACAACGAGGACCTCAATGTGACAATCACACATATGCCCAGGTGGTGAGCAGAGCAACAAACCCAATATGTATCACTACACCCACCCAAGCCCCATCCTGCGACCTAAGAGGCATGTATCAGATGCTCAGCATGCTCTGCTCAAACCTACTGTAATTGTCAGAGCCTAAACCACACGAAAACAACACTGGAACACAAAGATTTTACTATCTCATCCTGGAATATACAAGGTCTGAGAGGTCATCTGCCTTTGGCCTAAAAAGCAGGAACCCAGACTGCAAGAAACATGGTATAGATGCAATGGACAGTATATTTGACCTATCAGCTAACATATCAAATTAAAACAATTCTAGCAGAAAACCTAAGAAAACTAATAACAATAAGAATGCAAAAACCTAATAAAGAAATTGACAAACCTCTCCAACCAAACACACAGAGACTCAGAAAATCAGAACCTACGCCTTCACTATGGGGAAACACTAAAACAGTAAAGAAATACACTAAGAAAAAAGAAGGAACAGCATGTCAGAAAACAGCTCAATGTGATTGAAGAATCCATAGAATCAAATCACTTCTGGGAAAAATGGAACAAACTAAACAAACAACAACACGAAGAGTTATCTATCCAAAACTGAGATTTATGGATGAACCACTTCTCCAGCATTTTCGGCCATATAACAAAAAACCAAGAGCAAACACATATACATGATCATTTGCAAAACCTAGAATCAGCTATTAAAGACTACCAGAATCCACTGTATTCTCCAATTACATTGGATGAGCTACAGGCCAAAATACAAACCCTCCAACCCAAAAAGGCCTGCGGTGTTGATGGTATACTAAACAAAATGATAAAATATACAGACCACAAATTAAAATGGACTATTCTTAAACTCTTCAACATTATCCTCAGCTCTGGAATCTGCGTCAACAGTAACCTCTGAAAAATCCTCTGCAGTATCATCAACAGCAGACTCCAAAATGTTCTCAGTGAAAACAATGTCTTAAGCAAATGTCAAATTGGCTTCTTACCAAAATATTGTACGACAGACCACGTATACACCCTGCACACCCTAATTGATAAAAAAAACGAACCAAAATGAAAGCAAAGTCTTCTCATGCTTTGTTGATTTCTAAAAAGCTTTTGACTCAATTTGGCATGAGGGTCTGCTATGCAAATGGATGGAAAGGAGTGTTGGGGGAAAACGTACGATATTATACAATCAATGTACACAAACAACAAGTCTGCAGTTAAAATTGGCAATAAACACACAGATTTCTTTCCACAGAGTTATGGGCTCCCGAGTGGTGCAGCGGTCTAAGGCACTGCATCTCAGTGCTTGAGGCGTCACTACAGACCCCCTGGTTCGATTCAAGGCTTTATTACAACCGGCCGTGATTGGGAGTCCCATAGGGCGGCGCACAATTGGCCCAGCGTCGTCCGGGTTTGGCTGGTGTAGGCCGTCATTGTAAATAAGAATTAGTTCTTAACTGACTTGCCTGGTAAAATAAAATAAAAATGGGGTGAGACAGGGATGCAGCTTGAGCCCCATTGGTGAGGGCACTAGAGCAGTCTGCAGCACCTAGCCTCACCATACTAGACTCTGAAGTCAAATGTTTACTTTTTGCAGATGATCTGGTGCTTCTGTTCCCAACCAAGGAGGGCCTACAGCAGCACCTAGACCTTCTGCACAGATTCTGTCAGACTTGGGCCCTAACGGTAAATCTCAGTAAGACAAAAATAATGGTGTTCCAAAAAAAGTTAATTTGCCAGGACAACAAATACAAATCCTATCTAGATACCGTTGCCCTAAGCACACAAATAATTATACCTACCTCGCACAGGAGGCTGCTGAGGGGAGGACGGCTCATAAAAATGGCTGGGGCAAATGGAATGGCATCAAACACATGGAAACCATGTGTTTGATGTATTTGATACCATTCCACTCATTCGGCTTCAGCCATTGCCATGCACCCGTCCTCCCCAATTAAGGTGCCACCAACCTCCTGTGCTATCTCGGCCTAAACATCAACACCACAGGTAACTTCCACAAGGCTCTGAATTATTTAAAAGACAAGGCAAGAAGGGCTCGACATCCCAATTAGGATCTGGCTAAAAATACTTCAATCAGTTATAGAACCCCCATTGCTCTCTATGGTTGTGAGGTCTGGGGTCCACTCACTAACCAAGCATTCACAAAATGGGACGAGCACCCATTTGAGACTCTCCATGCAGAATTCTGCGAAAATATCCTTCATGTACAATGCAAAACCAAAAACAATGCATGCAGAGTAGAATTAGGAATATACCCACAAATTATAAAAATCCAGAAAATATCTGTTAAATTCTACAACCCCCTAAAAGGGAGCGATACCCACACATTCCACCACAAAGCCCTCACCTACAGAGAGATGAACCTAGAGAAGAGTCCCCTCAGCCAGCTGGTTCTGGGTCTCTGTTCACAAACACAAACAGACCCCACAGAGCCCCAGGACAGAAACACAATTAGACCCAAACACATTATGAGAAAACAAAAAGATAACTATTTCACACACTGGAAATAATCAACCAAAAAACAGAGCAAACTGGAATGCTATCTGGCCCTAAACAAATAAAATCATTGACTATGTACAGAGTCAGTGAGCATAGCCTTCTTTTTGAGAGAGGCCACCATAGGCAGACCTGGCTCTTGAGAGAAGAAAGGCTATGTGCACACTTCCCACAAAATGACGTGGAAACTGAAATGCACTTCCTTACCTCCTGCCAAAGGTATGACCATATTAGAGACACACATTTCCAACAGATCACACAGACCCATAAAGAATTTGAAAACAAATCAAACCTTGATAAACTCCCATATCTGTTAGGCGAAACACTGCAATGTGCAATCACAGCAGCAATATTTGTGGCCCGTTGCCATGAAAACAGGGCAACAAGTGGAGCACAAAGAACATTGTAAATACAACCAATATTGATCTGTTGACTTATCTTCCCCTACTATTCGTACTACAACTATTTACACATTGTTAAAAACACTGTACATAGCTGATAATATAACATTTGAAACATCTCTATTCTTTTAAAACCTTTATGAGTGCAATGTTAAATGTTTTAATGTTTTTTGTTGATGTTCTTTTTTGTTTCTTCTCACTTTTGTTTATTGTTTATTTAACTTGCTTTGGCAATGTAAACTTATGTTTCCCATGCCAATAAAGCCCATTTCAATTGAGCTGAACTGAATTGAGAGTGAGAGAGAGAGAGAGAAAAACTTGCTTTGGCAATGTAAACGTATGTTTCCCATGCCAATAAAGCCCATTTCAATTGAGCTGAACTGAATTGAGAGCGAGAGAGAGAGAGAGAGAGAGAGAAACTTGCTTTGGCAATGTAAACGTATGTTTCCCATGCCAATAAAGCCCATTTCAATTGAGCTGAACTGAATTGAGAGCGAGAGAGAGAGAATATAGAACTGTTTCATGAGAGCTCTCCTAATCCTAGAGACAATGATAAGCAGCTCTTATCACAGAAGCAGTGATAACAGTGTGATTATGCTGACAAACTGCCCATAGAATGGTTATATTATTGTTCTCCAGTGGGAGACTACAGGAACAGAACCGGAGCTATCGGCTCAGTCCCAATTGTACAACCTCCCTATCCCTCCCTCCTCTCTTTCCCTTTATTGCTCTCTCTTTTCCTGGCTTCCTAGCTTTCTTTCATTACTTGATCCTAGGTGAAAGGACTGGATAGGTGTCGTGAAGAAAATAAATCCCCACGTGATATATTTCTTCACATTTATTTGTACACATGATTATTTTCACTACTTCCAGCTACATCTGGTTTCTGATCCATGGACCGACCCTGCTTAGCTTCAGAAGTAAACCAGCAGTGGAATGCAGGATGCTATGTTGCTGGAATGAATGTGCCAAAACTTGCAACTGGAAAAAAGGCAGTAAAGGTCAGGGTAACATAACTAACGATAGGGAAAATTGCAGGAAAGAGGGAAGCATTTATTTAATTGCGATATCATATATATATTTTTTACTGAAAACTTTATGTGAGAATGTGCTCACCTCCCCACAAACTTTAGACCATCCGTATGCACATCTGTTAGTGGTTAAAATATTGAATTGCAAGCTGGCAAGTAAGTATTTTGTGCAAATGGGGGATATGATGAAAAGCTTATTCACAAAAAAACAAAACCAGGAAAACATATTAACAAGAATACAACCATTGTCACACCCTGGCTCTGGGGACTCTTAAATGTTGAGCCAGGGTGTGGAGTTTCTATGTCTTATTTTCTATGTTGATGTGCTAGATCGTTTAGATCTATGTTGGCCAGGGTGGTTCCCAATCAGAGGCAGCTGTATCTCGTTGTCTCTGATTGGGGACCATACTTAGGCAGCCTGTTTGGCACTAGTCGGTGTGGGATCTTGTTCCGTTAAGGTTTGTTTTGGTAACCTAGGACTTCACGTATCGTTTGTTTGTTGTTTTGGTTCGTGTGTTAAGTACTAATAAATATGTACGCTTATCATGCTGTGCCTTGGTCCGTATCATCAGTAAACGATCGTGACAACCATTTGGCATTAATGAGAAGAGCGAAAATCTGTGTTTTACTTTTAGAATCTAAAATAATTAGGCATAGGAATCTATTTCCTATTTATATTTATAACCATTGCAGAATATACAGTATTCCTCACCGTTTCTGGCCGTGATGGGTTTATATTCCGAAAGAGCCATACAACAAATTACCATGTGCATTTTTTATTTAATTGGACCTAGAAACCTAGTAAATAGATAGGCTATATGTAATTCAAGTTTTGCAATATCATAGGCAGAGGGGTTTATAATACCGGTATACAGTTGCATTTAACAGCTGATCTTTTACATTGAATTAGGCCTAAGTTTCAAGTTTTTATTGTCACGTGCACAAGTACAGTGAAATCAAAGCCTTACTTGCTCTTTCCCAACAATGCAGTAATGAATATTAGTACTAATGTAAAAAAATAATAATAATCAAGTAGAACAAAAACACATGAGAAATAGAACGGTAAGTACTGTAAGTACTGTAAGTACTGTAATTACTGTAAGTACTGTAAGTACTGTAACTACTGTAAGTACTGTAACTACTGTAAGTACTGTAATTGCATTTTTTTGTAATCTGCCCTACAATGTTTCAGAATTCAGGGGCAGTCCACCATATTTAGGTTGGGGTAAAAGTTGATATAAAACATTGTTGAATTCAATCGATTCATTGACAGGGCCACAACAATTTGTTTTCTCATTCAGAAACTGACACAGTTATTTTCCAGATAGAGCATAAATTACTGCAAAAGATTAAAACATTCTGCCAACACAGTAAATAGACTGGTAGTATATGTAAAATATTTGACAGTATGGGTATAGGCTACAGTATTGCTGTGCTATAGGAGCGCGACATCATTGCCTATTTAATCTCAGAGCCTATACCAAGGCAGGACATATAAACCCAATAATCTATTCATTAACTAAATATTGAACAACAATTTGTCTTTTGCATGCCGTGGACTAATTCCAATAGTTCAAAATGATACAGCAACTAAAGGGTGTTGTTGTCACCATAAAAGGTGAGTGGAGGCGTTTTCCAGAGTTTTAATGCTCGTTCACGCACGCACAATTTTATGACAGGTCTGATTTATAATGGGAAACGTGTATGTATGGCATGTGCCAAGTTTATAAATCTCTATATTTTTGTATGTTCGCAAACTTTCAGAAATGGCGCACGCAGAAATTTAGTGTGATATTTACACAACGGTTATAAATGAGGCCCCAGGGAATTATCAACGTTTTCAGTCGCAATTTGCTTTTACCTCATAATGACTTCCATGAAATTGATCAAATGAAGCCTGGTTTGTTCTAAGATAACTTTAATATGGTAGATAGTGTAAGCCTAAGAGCTCCTGTCTTGCTAAGATTCAGCTAAATGTCAGCATTCAGCTACAGTACATTTATGTGAGGATGCAGAAATGATTTTGTTTAGCTATCTAGCTTTCTAGCTAACATAACCTAGCTGTGTAGCCTATATTAAAATATGAATGACACTGTATGATAACGTTACTGTACTTTTATATTCGTATGGGAGGGGTAAACGTTAATTATTGATATGCTAATGTCACTTGATCATGATCATCTCTCTCTCTCTCTCGCTCTCTCTCTCTCTCTCTCTCTCTCTCTCTCTCTCTCTCTCTCTCTCTCTCTCTCTCTCTCTCTCTCTCTCTCTCTCTCTCTCTCCTCTCTCCTAACAGGACAGTAGCCTGTATTATGGTAATAAACTGGTTCCATGGAGTCTACAGCAGTTAAAATAGTTTTATTGGCTACATGCTATTACAGGGTTTAAAGTCTTCTTATGCTGCCATTACTATCTTATATATATTTTTTATTTCCTTTATTATTTTCCCTTAACCCTATGGATGATAGGGTTTGAACCTTTATATTCTAATAGATTCTACATAAGATTCTGCTAAGAGTATTATTAGATTATTGATCGGTTGACTATGACTTTTTAAATCACCCAGCAGTGCTATTTGCAGAGTTAGCTCCAGGTAAATGTTACAATTCTTCATCCATTCCGGAACCTGCGACCAAAAACAAGCTACATATGGACAGTACCAAAACAAATGATATAATGATTATTCGCAGCAAAATCTGCAGAGCTGGGATGGTTGTATCCCCCATATACAGTTGAAGTCGGAAGTTTACATACATACACCTTAGCCAAATACATTTAAACTCAGTTTTTCACAATTCCTGACATTTAATCCTAGTAAAAATTCCCAGTCTTAGGTCAGTTAGGATCACCACTTTATTTTAAGAATGTGAAATGTCAGAATAATAGTAGAGAGAATGATTTATTTCAGTTTTTATTTATTTCATCACATTCCCAGTGGGTCAGAAGTTTACATACACTCAATTAGTATTTGGTAGCATTGCCTTTCAATTGTTTAACTTGGGTCAAACGTTTCGGGTAGCCTTCCACAAGCTTCCCACAATAAGTTGGGTGAATTTTGGCCCATTCCTCCTGACAGAGCTGGTGTAACGGAGTCAGGTTTGTAGGCCTCCTTGCTCGCACACGCTTTTTCAGTTCTGCCCACAAATGTTCTATAGGATTGAGGTCAGGGCTTTGTGATGGCCACTCCAATACCTTAACTTTGTTGTCCTTAAGCCATTTTGCCACAACTTTGGAAGTATGCTTGGGGTCATTGTCCATTTGGAAGACCCATTTGCGACCAAGCTTTAACTTCCTGACTGATGTCTTGAGATGTTGCTTCAATAAATCCACATAATTTTCCTTCCTCATGATGCCATCTATTTTGTGAAGTGCACCAGTCCCTCCTGCAGCAAAGCACCCCCACAGCATGATGCTGCCACCCCTGTGCTTCACGGTTGGGATGGTGTTCTTCAGCTTGCAAGCTGCCGCCTTTTTCCTCCAAACATAACGATGGTCATTATGGCCAAACAGTTCTATTTTTGTTTCATCAGACCAGAGGACATTTCTCCAAAAAGTACGATCTTTGTCCCCATATGCAGTTGCAAACCGTAGTCTGGCTTTTTTATGGCGGTTTTGGAGCAGTGGCTTCTTCCTTGCTGAGCGGCCTTTCAGGTTATGTCGATATAGGACTCGTTTTACTGTGGATATAGATACTTTTGTACCTGTTTGCTCCAGCATCTTCACAAGGTCCTTTGCTGTTGTTCTGGGATTGATTTGCACTTTTCACTCCAAAGTACGTTAATCTCTAGGAGACAGAACGCGTCTCCTTCCTGAGTGGTATAACGGCTGTGTGGTTCCATGGTGTTTATACTTGCGTACTATTGTTTGTACAGATGAACGTGGTACCTTCAGGCGTTTGGAAATTGCTCCCAAGGATGAACCAGACTTGTGGAGGTCTACACATTTTTTTCTGAGGTATTGGCTGATTTCTTTTGATTTTCCCATGATGTCAAGCAAAGAGGCACTGAATTTGAAGGTAGGCCTTGAAATACATCCACAGGTACACCTCCAATTGACTCAAATGATGTCAATTAGCCTATCAGAAGCTTCTAAAGCCATGACATCATTTTCTGGAACTTTCCAAGCTGTTTAAAGGCACAGTCAACTTAGTGTATGTAAACTTCTGACCCACTGGAATTGTGATACAGTGAATTATAAGTGAAATAATCTGTCTGTAAACAATTGTTGGAAAAATGACTTGTGTCATGCACAAAGTAGCTGTCCTAACCGACTTGCCAAAACTATAGTTTGTTAACAAGAAATTTGTGGAGTGGAAGAAAAACTAGTTTTAATGACTCCAACCTAAGTGTATGTAAACTTCCGACTTCAACTGTATATAACATTATATTGGTTGCTCTAAGTTTTGAATCCAGCGTCGTTTTGTGTATCAGTTCATAAACCATGTGCCATGGAATCGGTACATCGAAAATCTCTTCCCAACTGTTTTGCAATCTATATGGCACAACTGTCCATTTTTTTGTCCTTAAATGAAACTAGTATACTTTTTTATTTATCACAATTTTCTTTAGCCAATTTTGGTCTTTAATGCAGGGCCGACAGACAACTTCCTTACTTTCTCCCCCTTCCAATTGCCTCTTCCATTTTTGTAGCAATGCTGCAATTAGATGGTTGTAATTTAGAGTAGAGCAGACATTTCCATATATTTTTGTTAGCTGCATGTGTGACTTAACTCCACCAGTTCTATGTATGATATAATTTACAATGATGATTAAAAATATATATATACAGTATATATATATTGTTTTTTTTTATCAATTAGTATATTTGAGTTTAACCATAATATTTGTTGAAATATTACCATTACTATCTTATTTATAACTAAGCTCTATTTAGTTGTTTGTTGATGTTTTGTGTAATGTTTTGTTTGTACTTTAAAATCATTTTATGTCTGTACAGTATATATATATATATGTGTGTGTGTGTGTGTTTTCAGTGTTGCACTGTATGTACTGTATTGTTTGCACAATACATTAGTTATCTAGTAATGGGCTGAAGATGCTAGCTGGCAGTCCCTGGAGATTAGCTGGTTAGGGCCATACATTGTGTGACGCATGATGCACAAATACTGAATCAGCAGATAGTGTGTGTGTGTGTGTGTTACTGTGTTTATGAATGTGTGTGCTTAGATGTCAGTAACTGACGTCATAATGTTGTGTGATTGAGGCTGTTAATTTGAGAGATAAAAATTCCTCATGCAAACACACACACACACACACACACACACACACTGTACTCCGAATTTATATTACAGACATGATTACGAAGGTTGCAAACATTTGGCTCTGACCCTACTCTCCGTGTAAGTAGAACATAAAATACTCTGCCAGCTACTGTATAAAACTGAAATGGAGGGAGGAGGGAGGGGTGTTTACAGTGTGTGTGTTCCATTCCCTTCCGTGGTGTAATGACAGAGCAGGAAATAACACACACATACTCTCAGGGTTAATGAGCATGGGCAGTGTAATTGCTTGTTTACCAATCCTAATGATACACGCACGCACGCACGCACACACACACACACACACACACACACACACACACACACACACACACACACACACACACACACACACACACACACACACACACAGGTCGACGTTTATTGGGATGAGTCTTGTCCTTGAGGCAGAACTGAGCGATTTCCACTAGATGGGCCAGCTGGAAAGTCAAAATTGGCTATATTGTACAAATTCAGGCAACTTTTTTTTTGTTTAGGTTATTAGGGTTAGCAGTGTGGTTAAGGTTAGGGTTAAGGTTAGGGTTAGGTTTAAAAGATTTTATGACTTTGTGCCTGTGCCAGAGAGTGACCACTCAGCAGAGCTGCCTCCAGAACAAGATTCATGACGAAAAACGCTAACCTGCCACACACACACACAAAGGGCAGAGCAGGTCCCCTGCCACACACTGTGTGTGTGTGTGTGTGTGTGTGTGTGTGTGTGTGTGTGTGTGTGTGTGTGTGTGTGTGTGTGTGTGTGTGTGTGTGTGTCTGTGTGTGTGTGTGTGTGTGTCTGTGTGTGTGTGTGCGTAAGAGAGACAAAGGGCTGAGTTATTTTTTGTTTATATGTGTGTGTAAGTGCTGGGATGTCATGTTGTCCACTCTAAACACTCCACCATCCCTCATCAGCCCCTGTCCCCCTGGCCACGCATAGACTCAGGGCTCAGAGGTGAGATGTCATTGTCAGGGCCCCTGCAGCAGACGGGGCTGATGTGTGGAGACAGAGTGATGGATGACGTCTACCCCTGCTACTCCTCCTCCCTCCATCCTCTTCCTCCTGCTCCTCCTCATTCTTAGGCGTGGGGGAGGAGAGAGGGAGAAGAGCAGAGGGCGTTGGAGGTGTGAGAGGGAGGGGGTAGACAGGAAGGGGGAGTAGGAGGGAGGGGGAGAAAGTGAGGGAATCACGTGATATTGTAGCAGCTGCATGACTGAGAGGGCTGTTCCTGGAGGAGGGAGAACAAGACCGAGAGAATGAGTGAGAACGAGAGACAGAGAGAACAAGAGAGAGGGGCGGCGAGAGAGAGGGAATGAGAGAGAGACGGAGCGTGAAGAAGAAAGAGTGAGAGTGTGAAAGGGAAAGAGAGCGTGAGAGAAGAGATAATGCAAGCTGGAAGAACAAGGAGCCGGTGAGTGTTTGTTTGTTATGTCCTAGTGTATGTTTGCCTGGTGTGGTGAGCATGTGTATCAGTGTGTATGTATTTGTGTGAGAGAGAAAGAGACCCACTGAGTGTGAGAGAGAGAAAAGAGAAACAAACCCAAGAGAGCATGGAAGGGAAATATAGAGGCATAGTGTGCATGCAGGTTTTGTGAGTTATTTGGCTAAATAAGCTCAAGAGCATGTTAGAGAAACAGAGAGAGAGATGAGGCTAAAGGAGGGGGAATATGAGAGAGATAGAGGGAGAGAGAGAGGAAGGAGGGAGAGGAGGGTAGAGGAGAGAGAGGAGAGAGAGGATGTGGCGATGTCTCAACACACACGCAGCTGTAAGGATCTGAGTGTGTGTGTCTGTCTCTGTCTGTCAAAGGGGTGGGGGGGCGGTAGAGTGTATGATGCTTGGGTTAAATTCAGTACTAATAGCTGTATGTGGGTCACTGGGAGGGCAGTGGGGGAACACTAATAATGTCAGTGTGTGTTTGTGTGTGTGTGTGTGTGTGTGTGTGTGTGTGTGTGTGTGTGTGTGTGTGTGTGTGTGTGTGTGTGTGTGTGTGTGTGTGTGTGTGTATGCTTGCGTGCCTGTGTGTGTGTGTCATTGTCACGGCTCTGACAGACTAACCTGACCTCTGACCTGATACCTGACCTCAGCTCCTTCCCCATCTCTCAGAGCTGTCACACACACACACTGTTCTATTATGATAGAGAGAATCCAAAAAGGCTACATATTCCTCTCTTTTTCCCTTCTTTCTCTACCTTCCCTTCCCTCGTTTCACTGTTTTGTCCTCCCATCCTCCCTCTCTATCTTTCCAGGTATGAGCCATGAGTCAAAGTCGCGGTCATTAGGAATGATCTCCACGGCAACTCACACCACAGCGACGGTCAATCCTCTTACCCCACTAGCCAATGGGAGTGCGGCTGCTCAGTCTGCTCACTCCGGATTCGCTGCCGCTCTCCGTCAACTGGCCAAACAGGCTGAAGACCCCAGAGGTTAGGACAGTGACCCCGCCTCCTCTTACCTCAGGACAGACAATATCATCTATACAAAATCCATCCATCCGTGTTTGTGTGTTAGCTCCTAATGCAGGTAATTACCTGCTATTACACTCTCTCTCTCTCCCTTTCTTTCCTTCTCTCTCACTCCCACTCACTCTCTCGTTCTCTCTCTCCCTATCCCTTACACTCTCTCCTTTATATTATCCCTCTCTCTTTCACTCATCTCTTCCATTTGTTTTTCTGGCATCACTCTCCCCTGCCATCTCTCTCCCACTCTCTCCCTCTTCCTCTCTCTTTCTCTCTCTGTCATCTCCATCTAGGATGAGCCCCATTAGCTGCTTTTGTGTGTGTGTGTGTGTGTCTGTGTGTTTACGTGCGTGCGTGTGCATGCTTGTGTGTGTGTTGATTAGTGAGACGTCTCATTTTTACAGTAATGGCTTTCTGATGGCCTCTTTGTCGTGCTATTCCCTCTCTCTCTCTCTCTCTCTCTCTCTCTCTCTCTCTCTCTCTCTCTCTCTCTCTCTCTCTCTCTCTCTCTCTCTCTCTCTCAATCTCTCTCTCTCTCTCTCTCTCTCCCTCTCCTAGGTTCTTCTCCCAATAGTGAGTCTCCAGTCTCCTCTCCAGCCACCAGTCTCAGTTCTCCAGTCAACACTCCTAAGAGGGGGTTGTCAGGGCCGCTCCAGACCCGGGGACACAGCCTTCCCTCCACCCCTCCTGTAGTCACCATCGCCCCCACTCCCACCAAGACCAGCAGCATTCTCTGGATAGGAGAAGGGCGCCAGGTAAGAAGAAACACACACAGAACCTTAGTACTCTTCTCTTCTCTCCTCCACTTTACTCTGTCTTTATCTCTTTATCTACCCCCTCTCCCTTCTTCTACTGATTAGGTTATACAGGGGTCAATGAGCCATGGAGTCATCTCCCTCTCCCTTTCTATCTTCTCTCTCTTTTTCTGTCTTTCCCCCACCCCTCCTGCTACCACTTCCACCATTAAAGAAATAGTCCCAACGTTCATCCAAGTCAATGTGTCAGAATCACCCGTCCCTCTCATCTCTATTTCTGTCTCCATCTCTGTTTCTCTCTGAGAGAGAGGGAGAAAGTCACCCAGTGGACCCATACTGGAAAAAAAAGTGATGCTGTCTCCAATTGTTATATTTCCGGATTAGGTGTGTGTGTGTGGTGTGTGTGTAGTTTGAGGGAGCTTTGTGTACATTTGCTTGTGTCCCTTGTGTCCCAAGACCCCTGTGTGTATGTGTGTTTGTATTTAAGCTGGAGTGAGGAACCAAGCCCCTTAAACAATCCAGGGGTTAGCCCCCTGAGCAGCCTTTCTCCCCCTCACAAAGAGCAGTCTGTCTGGCTCGGCCTCCTACCCTGGGGCTCCTATTCAGAGAGGGGTCAGCGGAAGAGAGAAAGAGAGAGCAAGGAGAGTGAGGGTTAAAGAGGCATAAAAATGGACAGAGTGGGAGAGAGAGTGGAGAGAGAGTGGGGGAGAGAGTGGGAGAGAGAGTGGGGGTGGGGGAGAAAGTGGGAGAGAGAGAGAGAGAGAGAGAGAGAGAGAGAGAGAGAGAGAGAGAGAGAGAGAGAGAGAGAGAGAGAGAGAGAGAGAGAGAGAGAGAGAGAGAGAGAGAGAGAGGGAAGTGGGACTGAGAGTGAAAAAGTAAGTGGGAGAGGGGATAGAGAAAAGGGAGTATGAAGGAAGTTAAAGATTGAAAGGATGTGATGTTTTGACTTCCTCTACATTGATGTAGCAGGTGTTTCACATTCAGTTAGAGTACATCCCGTTCAACCAATAAGGACAGCATGTCTTGTGTCTGTAAGGCCAGGGGTCAAGGTGTGTCTGGGAGCTGCTGCCATTTTGTCTTCACTGGATAACCCCAACACACATACACATATGCACACACACACATACATACACACGCAAACACATGCATGCTTTGTCCCTTGATCCTCCTCTTTACAACGATGGATGGAGACCAGAGAGAGGCGATAATGACTAGGGATAGAGATCAGAGAGAGAGATCAGAGATCAGAGACCAAAGACCAAAGAGAGACCAGAAAGAGACTGGAGTGTGTTTGATCATTATTGGAAAGCCTGGTGTGTATCTGATTTCCCTGAGAGAGATATTCAAAGCTGCAGCCAGAAACCCTGGTTGTTGGAGTGACTCTAGACTGGGAGCTAATACAAGTCCTCAGCAAGGTTACTCATGTGGGGGAGTAGTTTGGTGGAGTGAGTGAGTGAATGAGTGAGTGAATGTTAATACTTTATGGAGAGAGAGGTAGACAGCAGAGAAAGATGAAGGGGGTAGTAGAGGGAGGATGAGTTTTAGGATGTCCCCTCCTGCCCTGATCTTGACGTCCTCTGACATATCAGAAGCACTTCTCCAACCGGGTGGGCTTTTAGCTCGTAGCTGGGAGGTCATCTCCCCTCCCTTTCCCCCCTCTCCTCTCCTTCCTCTACCCTACTCTCCATCCTTTCTCCTCTCACTCTCCCTCCCTGCTTCAAGGCTCTTAGAGCTATTAACGTGAGTCTCTTATCTTGACCTAGAAGAAGGTGATGTTGTGTGTGCATGTGTCTGTGTGAATAGGGAACAGACATGACAGGGGTGCCAGAGTAATGATGAGAGCATTACTGGCAGGGGAGTCAGTAATGCGTGTTGAACACAGAGTGGATGGTTGGATTAGCTGCATTGCTAGGATGTGACAGTGTTAACATGCTATGGCTAGATCAACATTAAGGGACAAATCCTGACTTGAAAAATGTCCATAAATGGAAGTTTCATATGTTGTGAGTAGGATTTTTTTATTTTGCCTAACAAAGATTGTCTTTCTGTCTCTCTCTCCCGCTGTCTCTCCCTCTCTCTCTCTGTCAGGCTGAGTCAGGTGTTCGGGGGGTGAGTTGGGAGCGTGTGGGGTCTGAGCCCAGCCTTCCCCAGGAGAAAGGGGCTCATCCTGTCCCCTCTCCTCACATCCTGGCTCACCCATCCTACCCCTTCAGCCTCACCCCCAGCTCTGTAATGCAGGACCGGCGACTACAGGGCCTCAGGTGAGCCACTCTATCACCTGGATGCCTACACACACACACACACACACACACACACACACACACACACACACACACACACACACACACACACACACACACACACACACACACACACTCACACACACAAACTTATCTACGGTGCATCATATAAGTCTCTATACTTGCTTAAACCTTAAACCACATATGCCTCCTTTAACTCCATGACAGCAGACTCCAATTTGCAATCTGATCCCCAACTCCTCCCCCTCTTGTAGTCTACCTGGTCAGGTACACCCTGCAGTTTCCTCAGGGGCGGTCCAAGAGGAGTACCTAAGAGGACTCCGCCCCTTCGCCACCTCAGATGACCTTCGCCTGCGCTCGCTGCCCCTGGGGCTCGACCCCACCACCGCTGCCCATGTTACTGCTGCTGCTGCCTACTACCACCCTGCCTACCTCCACCACCTCCACAGGTCAGTCTATAGACCACCCTGCCTACCTCCACCACCTACACAGGTCAGTCTATAGACTACCCTGCCTCCCTCCACCACCTACACAGGTCAGTCTATAGACCACCCTGTCTACCTCTACCACCTTCAAAGGTCAGTCTATAGACCACCATGCCTACCCCAACCACCTACACAGGTCAGTCTATAGACCACCCTGCCTACCTCCACCACATACACAGGTCAGTCTATAGACCACCCTGCCTACCTCCAACACCTACACAGGTCAGTCTATAGACCACTTTGCCTACACCAACTACACATGTCAGTCTATAGACCACCCTATCTATATAATCTACACATGTCAGTCTATAGACCACCCTGCCTACCTCCACAACCTACACAGGTCCGTCTATAGACCGCCCTGCCTACCTCCACCACCTACACAGGTCAGTCTATAGACCATCCTGCCTCTACCACCTACACAGGCCACTCAATAGACTACCCTGCCTTCCTCGACAGGTCAGTCTATAGACCACACTGCCTACCTCCACCACCTACACAGGTCAGTCTATAGATGACCCTGCCTACCTCCACCACCTACACAGGTCAGTCTATAGACCACCCTGTCTACCTCCACCTCCTACACAGGTCAGTCTATAGACCACCCTGCCTACCTCTACCACCTACACTAGTCAGTCTATACACTCCCCTGCCTACACCACCTACACAGGTCAGTCTATAAACTACCCTGTCTACCTCCACAACATACACAGGTCGGTCTATACCATTCTGCCTACCTCCACCACCTACACAGGTCAGTCTATAGACTACCCTGCCTACCTCCACCACCTACACAGGTCAGTCTATAGACCACCTTGCCTTCCTCCACCACATACACAGGTCAGTCTATACCATCCTGCCTACCTCCACCACCTACACAGGTCAGTCTATAGACCACCCTACCTACCTCAACAGCCTACACAGGTCAGTCTGTAGACCACCCTGGCTACACCACCTACACAGGTCATTCTATAGACCACCTTGCCTACCTATGTCTTGCTCTGTAGTTATCAGAGTCAGTTTTCTGCAGATATGGAGACAGAGACACAGAGAGACAGACAGGGACACAGAGAGACAGACAGGGACACAGAGAGACAGACAGGGACACAGAGAGACGGACAGGGAGACAGAGAGACAGACAGGGACACAGAGAGACGGACAGGGACACAGAGAGACAGACAGGGACACAGAGAGACAGACAGGGAGACAGGGGTTTGCAGCAGCATGTGTGTTTGTGTTTCCAGGATGGGATGTATAGACTGCGACTGAACCCCAGAATGTGCCTTACTGTAAAAATGAATATGTTGAAAACATTGCTCCCAATTCAATTCAATTCAATTTAAGGGCTTTATTGGCATGGGAAACGTATGTTAACATTGCCAAAGCAAGTGAAGTACAGTGGGGAAAAAAATTATTTAGTCAGCCACCAATTGTGCAAGTTCTCCCACTTAAAAAGATGAGAGAGGCCTGTAATTTTCATCATAGGTACACGTCAACTATGACAGACAAATTGAGAATTTTTTTTCCAGAAAATCACATTGAAGGATTTTTAATGAATTTATTTGCAAATTATGGTGGAAAATAAGTATTTGTTCACCTACAAACAAGCAAGATTTCTGGCTCTCACAGACCTGTAACTTCTTCTTTAAGAGGCTCCTCTGTCCTCCACTCGTTACCTGTATTAATGGCACCTGTTTGAACTTGTTATCAGTATAAAAGACACCTGTCCACAACCTCAAACAGTCACACTCCAAACTCCACTATGGCCAAGACCAAAGGGCTGTCAAAGGACACCAGAAACAAAATTGTAGACCTGCACCAGGCTGGGAAGACTGAATCTGCAATAGGTAAGCAGCTTGGTTTGAAGAAATCAACTGTGGGAGCAATTATCAGGAAATGGAAGACATACAAGACCACTGATAATCTCCCTCGATCTGGGGCTCCACGCAAGATCTCACCCCGTGGGGTCAAAATTATCACAAGAACGGTGAGCAAAAATCCCAGAACCACACGGGGGGACCTAGTGAATGACCTGCAGAGAGCTGGGACCAAAGTAACAAAGCCTACCATCAGTAACACACTACGCCGCCAGGGACTCAAATCCTGCAGTGCCAGACGTGTCCCCCTGCTTAAGCCAGTACATGTCCAGGCCCGTCTGAAGTTTGCTAGAGTGCATTTGGATGATCCAGAAGAGGATTGGGAGAATGTCATATGGTCAGATGAAACCAAAATATAACTTTTTGGTAAAAACTCAACTCGTCGTGTTTGGAGGACAAAGAATGCTGAGTTGCATCCAAAGAACACCATACATGGGGGTGGAAACATCATGCTTTGGGGCTGTTTTTCTGCAAAGGGACCAGGACGACTGATCCGTGTAAAGGAAAGAATGAATGGGGCCATGTATCGTGAGATTTTGAGTGAAAACCTCCTTCCATCAGCAAGGGCATTGAAGATGAAACGTGGCTGGGTCTTTCAGCATGACAATGATCCCAAACACACCGCCCGGGCAACAAAGGAGTGGCTTCGTAAGAAGCATTTCAAGGTCCTGGAGTGGCCTAGCCAGTCTCCAGATCTCAACCCCATAGAAAATCTTTGGAGGGAGTTGAAAGTCCATGTTGTCCAGCAACAGCCCCAAAACATCACTGCTCTAGAGGAGATCTGCATGGAGGAATGGGCCAAAATACCAGCAACAGTGTGTGAAAACCTTGTGAAGACTTACAGAAAACGTTTGACCTGTGTCATTGCCAACAAAGGATATATAACAAAGTATTGAGAAACTTTTGTTATTGACCAAATACTTATTTTCCACCATAATTTGCAAATAAATTCATTAAAAATCCTACAATGTGATTTTCTGAGAAAAAAAAATCCTCATTTTGTCTGTCATAGTTGACGTGTACCTATGATGAAAATTACAGGCCTCTCTCATCTTTTTAAGTGGGAGAACATGCACAATTGGTGGCTGACTAAATACTTTTTTCCCCCACTGTAGATAGTAAACAAAAGTGAAATAAACAATAAATATTAACAGTAAACATTACACTCAGAAGTTACAAAAGAATAAAGACATTTCAAATGTCATATTATGTATATATACAGTGTTGTAGCAATGTGCAAATAGTTAAAGTACAAATGGGAAAATAAATAAACATAAATATGGGTTGTATTTACAGTGGTGTTTGTTCTTCACTGGTTGCCCTTTTCTTGTGGCAACAGGTCACAAATCTTGCTGCTGTGATGGCTCCCTCTCCCTTTGCCTCTTTCCCTCCTCTCCTTCCCCGTTTTCCATTTCTCCCTCCTTTTCCACTTGTCTCTCTCCATGTGTGTTCCAGGATGGAGGAGTCTTTGTGTCTTTCTGCACTGCGGTCTCAGTTCTACTCTGTACCAGCAGGGGGGGCCTTCCCTCACCTCCACCCCGCTGCCCTCCACATGCACCTGCCTGGGGCACGCTACCCTGGGGAGTTCAGCCACACACATAGTGCACTGGCTGAGAGGTACAGTAACACACACGCTAATAACACCCACACACACACACATACCTGCACCTGCCCTGAGGGCTGCTACCTTTGGAAGCTCAACCACACACATCACACTGGCTGAGAGGTGTTACACTCATACATGCACACACACACACGGTTGGTAATCTCTCTGCAGGAAAGGCACAGGTTGCTGACTGTTATATTTTTAGAACACACCCCACCATGCTACCATACACATCACAAACACAAACCAATACACACATCAGTGTGTGTGTGTTTATCCTGTGGTTACCTATGAATTGTTGATCTGCTCTTGCTCACTCATGCTGTGTATGTCTTATATGGTGTGTGTGTGTGTGTATGTCTTATATGGTGTGTGTGTGTGTGTGTGTGTGTGTGTGTGTGTGTGTGTGTGTGTGTGTGTGTGTGTGTGTGTGTGTGCAAGCGCATGTGTGTGCATAGGTGTGTGTGTTTAACAGTGTGTGGTTAATCTGCCCCATGGTGGGTGTTGCATCTCTCACCCTCTCTCCCCTGTGTCCTTGGTGTGTGTGTGTGTGTGTGTGTGTATTTTTTTACCTCCCCCACAGAACACAGATGGAGGAAGAGCTTCGCCAACGAGAGAGGGAGCGAGAGCGTGAACGAGAGAAACAGAGGGAGCGTGAGCTGGAACAGGAGAGAGAGAAGGAGCGGGAGAGAGAGAGGGAGACAGAGATGGAAAGACAGAAAGATAGGCAGAGGGAGAGAGAGAGGGAGAGAGAGAGGGAGAGAGAGAGGGAGAGAGAGAGGGAGAGACAGATGGTGAGAGCGGTGAAGAGCCAGTACCTTGCTGGGCTGAAGGCTCTCACGGCTCTGCCGGAGGACAGGGTCAGACCTGGGGAGAGGCTGACACCTAACAGACTGGGTACGGTGTACACACACAGATACACACACACACACAGTATAGACGCAATGCACACACATTGATTGGTTGATTTCCCGTTAATTAAGCACCAGAGATTTCTCTTTAAAGTAGAGCCTGATCACCATCCATATCTTGCTTTATAACATCCATAATGTATTTCAAAGTGTGTTCTAAAAATAAAATGAAGCATTCATTATAATACCTAATCTATTTTCCCCAGATAAGCCCACCCTCCCTGCCCTCCCAGTACCTAAACCTCTTCAGCCAGGCCTCCAGTCAGCCCCTCACCTCATGCCCAGCCTGGTGCCCTCTCAGACGGGGAACACACACACTGCCTCAGCCTCTTCCGGGGGGCTCCATGGAACACTGGCCTCTGCCGTGATGCTCCAACAGGCCAATGGGGAGGAGCGCAGGTTGGCACGGCAACGCCGGCAGGGACAGGAGAGGGAGGTGTGGCCACCTGTGGAAGGGGTGGAGCCTAGGAGAGACAGCTACAGGTCAGTGTTTAATCAGACAAGGAACAAGCAGTTGAGAAAGGTGGGGTTGACCTGTGTGTGTGCGTTCGTTCAATAACACTACAGTATCCTCCGAGTCAGTACTCTCTCTACTCTGCTGACATCTACTTTTAAAATGGCTGCATCATCAAGGTCAACTTGGATAAAACCCAGAGTGTGTGTTTGTGTGTGACTACATTGTGTTTGTTGTCTTCACAGGTCCAACGTCAGCCAACGTGACACAGGCAATAGAGAGTCTCAACCCCACCTAGGAGCCCCACCTCCACTCATCTCACCCAAACATCACCCTCACCTCCTTCCCCACCCCCCTGCCCCTCCCACCACCCTCTGGAACCCTGCCTCCCTCACTGAGACCCCCCCAGACCCCCATCGCAGGTTCGACTCCCCTGTTCCTCCATCTCGCTCCCCTCCTGGCCTGACCAGAACCGAACGGTCCCCCAGCTGGGAGAGGGTGGAGGATAGGTGCAGGAAGATGGGGAAGGGCCCAGAGAGGTTCTCGTCTGTCAGGGGACCCATTCTGCAGGAGCCTGGCCTCTGGGGCATGGCTGAGCTCGAAGGATCCACTCACAGTCTCCACCACCACCATAACCACCACCATAACCACCTCCACCAGAGGGGCTCGCTGTCCCTCTCCTCCCCCAGCCCCAGCTCCAACCTGGGTGTCCAGCGCCAGGCCAGCTCCCCATCTCCCACCATGGACCTCCAGAGGTCTGAACGGCCAGGCCAAGAGCCTCAGAACCCAGTGGTGTACGATGAGATTCTCCAGCAGCACCGCAGGCTGGTCAGCAAGCTGGACCTGGAGGAGAGCAGGAGGAGAGAGGCCAGGGAAGGAGGTAAGAAGAGAGGGGACAGGATGTAAGAGAGAGGGAGGTGAGGAGAGGGGGTTTTCAGAGTATGAGATGAGATCTGGTGTGGTCTTTAACATAAATATTGTCTGTGCTCTCTCTCTCACTCTCTCTCTTACTCACTCTCTCATTTTCTCCATCTCTCTCTCTCTCTTACTCTCTCTCACTCTCTCTCTCACTCTCTCTTTCTCTCTCATTTTCTCCGTCTCTCTCTCTCTCTAACTCCCACTCCCTCTCTCCATCCATCTCTCTCTCTCTCCATCCATCTCTCTCTCTCTCTCTCTCTCTCTCTCTCTTCACCAGGGTATTACTATGATCTAGATGAGTCATATGATGAGAGTGATGAGGAGGAAGTGAGAGCCCACCTCAGAAGGGTAGCAGAGCAGCCCCCCTTAAAACTGGACACATCCTCAGAGGTAACTTCCACGCACGCACACTTAAGAATCGTCACGTCCTCTTAATATAACGTTGTTTGATTGTTAATTCACTGTAATCTGTCTTTTGTAGAAGGTGTGTTTTCTGCGTGTGTGTGGCCTGACCACGCTGGCCCATCGTGACCAGCTGCTTCACCAGAAGAGGAGGAAGAGGAGGAGGATGTTGAGAGAGCGCAGCACCTCCCCTCCGGCAGTACGAGGCAAGAGGAAGACCCCTCCGCCTCCTGTGGCACCCGCTCCCCCCCTCAGCACCACTCTCACCCCAGAGGAGATGAACTGCACCCCCCACCTGGAGGACAAGAAAGACTTCCTCAACATGTTCAGCCTGTCCCATGTGACCAGCCAGCAGAGGAGAGGTAACATACACTACACTAACCCCTATACACTACACCCTAGCTCTTTTTCTCCAACCCCTAACCACTACACCCTGGTGTACTGTAATGCTATATCCCAGGGGTATTCAAATCTTACTCTAAGACGTCCAGAGTACCGCTGGTTTTCTTTTCTACCTGATAATTAATTGGTGTCCCAGGTCTAAATCAGTCTCCCCCCCCCCCCCCTCTCTCTCTAGATAAGGAGAAGATGGAGGGGTTGCTGAAGGCTATAAAGCTGAAGAGTGTGACGTTGGACACCATCAGATACAACCCATTACCCCTCTATAGAAGCCCCCCTGTTTCCCCAACTGGTAAGACAAACAAACACACACACACACACACAAAGGGTAACACCCATGAGATCCTTATACTGCGTTTATGTTTATGTTATCAGGTGAATCGAACGGACTCCACTACCCAGACTCCCCAAGCCCCTCGCCCCCCTACCCCCACCCCCCCAACAACCTCTACACAGACCCGCTAAAACCCTCCACCCCTCCACCCCGCCAACCCCCTCCCCTGGCCCCCAAACCCAACAGTAAAGGATTGGGCGGAGGTCACCCAGCTAAGAGGCTCCAGGACCTCCAGAATGGAGCAGGCCACCCTGGCCATCATCCTCAACAGAAGGTGCCCCTGGCTGTGCGGAACGGGCAGAACAAGCCATGGGAAAGATTCATCCCGAAGGACTTCCACCAGACTGCGTTACAGTCTACCCACAAGACACTGGGTGGCTCCACCTGCTTTCCCGAGTCCAGTATAAAGTCTGAGCCGTCAGCGCCCTACCACATCCCCCCACTGAAGAGACCAGCCCTCCTCAACACATCCCCACACCCCATCAACGGGCATCACCCTTACCCCTCTCCACCCCACCATGACCCCCTTTGCGTACGGGACGAGCTGTCAGAGGAAGAGGATGATGAAGAGGAGGAGGGGGAAGCCCCTAGGAAGTGGAGGGGCATAGAGTCAGTCTTTGAGGCTTATCAGGAGTATGTGGATGGTGAGTTTACCTTTGGGCTTTATTTGGGATGAGTCAAATAAAAATAAACGTGTTTCATCTACAAATATGTTTGTTTTTTATGTTTTTGTCTCATTTGCTCCCCCCACCACACACACACTTTCTCACCCTCTATGCCGCTCTCCCTATCGGTCTTCCTCTCTCTCCCTCTATGACCCCATGTCTCCCCTTTACCATCCTGTCGCTCTCTCTATATCTCTCTTCCCCCCTCTCTCTCTCTCTTAGAGCGGGGTATGGAGAGACAGGTTCTTCACAGTCAGTGCCGGAGGCTGGAGACTCAGAACTACACTCTCAGTCTGACAGCTGAACAACTCTCACACAGCATGGCGGTAAGAACCTCAAGGCCTATATATCCACAAAGTGTCTCAGAGTAGGAGTGCTGATATAGGATCTGTCCATACAATCTTATTTATTATGATCGAAAAGTGAAAACTAAAGCTTGATAAGCACTCTGACTGACTGTCTGTCTGTCTGTCTGTTTCTGTCTACACTGATGTGCTTTGTTCAACCACACTCTCACTCTTTTAGTAACGCTCTCGCTCTTTATCGCTCTCTTGCTCCCATCCCTCTCTTTCTCTCTCTCTAGGAGCTGGTGAGTCAGAGACAGAGGGTGAGAGATGAGAGAGAGAGGCTGCAGGCTCAGCTGGAGCTCTTCAGGAAGTGTCTGACCATTCCCAACGTGCACTGGGGCAAGGGGCAGGCCAAAGGTTGCCCCTCCCCGGTGACCCCCTGCCCTGCTCCAGACCGACAGACAGACAGACAGACAGACGGACGACCAATGACCGATGGAGAGAGAGAGGACACTGAACTGGTTCCCAGTCTGAGGCAGAGAGGGAAGAGAGCTCTGGACTGGGAAGGAAGAGAGGATGATAGAAAAGAAGGAGGGAGAAAAGGAGGACAGGCTCTGTAGCTTCACATGCCACTCTCCTAGACTTTGTAGTGTGGTCAGACTCACCACTGGTGAAAGACTAGTAGTCTAAAAGCTAAAGGTCATAGCAACATAAGGGTATGGCATAATATTGGGACCCACTTTAACCAATCATAGACTTTGGGACGAATACAATGAGCAGTCATATGTCCTCCTTTTCTCCCTCCATGATCTGGAAGGGTTTGGAAGCAACCAATAGCCAGCCAACCAACCACTGAACTGGAAGGACTTGAATCAGCCAAGATGCACTTAAAGACCTAGAAGAGCTACTAGTGATCATACTAGTGACAGTACTGTTGGAACTACCTAGAACTAAACACTGTGTTATAGAGCTTTTACTATTCTGGAGCTTTTTTCTCTTGGGTTCATGGACTAGCAAAAACACAGTTGTAGAATATTTAAGACAGTGTTTCTACAAAGAAATAACTGGAGGTTTTGAAAAATATTTTTTTAAATAAGGTTAAATAAATCTTTATAGGATTTAGAATTCTCAGTAATGTTTTTAATAATTTTGCCATTGATAATGTAAATAGCCTACCTATTAAGCCAGAATTTAGTATGTTTTAATTATTTTAATTATTGTTATTTAAAAGCCTGCTTTAGAATAAACATTTGGGGTAAAAACAAGATGCTTGGAATAATTTTGTGTTGTTGCTGGTCAGTATGAAATATTTAAAGAGAAGTAAACATTTTAGAAGCGCTGTATGTGGGCTATCCCCAAGTTAAAGAGGCTCTCAACAAAAGTTATGTACTATGTCATCACGTAATTGCTCTCGAGCTTCTGCAGCTGTGCACAAAGACATGCACGTGCTTGGCCATACTCCACAACCTCATTTGACAATGCTGTGCCGATCTGATCCCGCCTCCCACTTTAAACATTTTGGGGAGGTGAGAAAGAAGTACCCTGGAGCAGGGCCGGTCCTTGCCGTTCTGCCCTATGCGAGACCAAAAAATGCTGACGTCTATGTTTGGCTCAAATCAAGGCTGGTCCAGACCGGACAAAATCTGAACCAAACATTGACGTCTATGATTGGTTCAGATTTGGTCCGGACCAGACCAAAAACCAATGTCTGTGGATGTGGAAATCAAGGCCGGTCCAGACTGCACCAAAAAAAGACTTCCAAAAGACATCGGCTTGTGCTTACTGGGGTGTAGCCTACCATGTCAGCCACAATGGAATTTTATAAATGCCCATCCATGTGGTAGGCCCACCGTTTGTAAAACAGGCCGTTGCATTGGTTTTATTAGTTCTGATTCCTGTGACTAATCAATTTAGCTATTTATGTTCTGAATATCAGCTACTCAACTTTATTAGGAGTTATCGTGAGCCTATTTGCAATGTGTTTACACAGCTGGAAATGCAGAAGTTTCTTTTTCACTATGATCAGCTTGTCAAAACTTTACAGATACAAACTTAAAACTACTGATCATGACAATGGGGTGAAACTCCTGGACAACAGTTGTGATTGTCCATTCCATTTTGTCCATTTGACTTTGTTTGACCTGTCCTGTTTTTAGGATATGTTGTTTGTTAACATGACAGCACATTTTTTATTTGATTGAGCGCCATTTAGGTTAAACGTTGGTGGAGTGCCGCAGCAATTAATCTCTCCAACAGCACGCTGGGAATGGACAAGCAAAATATTTTGCGCCCCTGCCTTTGACAAAGTGGGCACTGCTTATCACAGGGCGGCATCAGCGCTCACCTAAAAAGCCCATATGCCACTGGTTGAGAGAAATTGTCATTGTTTTTGGGCAGAATTATGTGAGGTTTTATGTGTTGTTGCTGCCCTCGTCAATCTGCCGACATAGACATCCTCCTAATCCCGCCTAATGAGCGGCCGGCCGGCTGTGCGCTGGAGGCGGGGGACAGAAAGGGTCATATTTTGATAATGATAGCTATTTTATCTTATGTTACGCTGAGTCCCAGCCACAAACACCCCATAACCTGTCTGTCATTGAGCCATCTTCTGCCACAGGACAGAAATGCCAAATAATAGTCACCCAGCCAATTGTAAACAAATGGTCCCCATGCTGACACAAATTTTCCACAGAGACCTATGCTGTACATCCTAGTAAAGACAAGTCATCTCTCTACATCCTATTGACTTTAGAGGAACTCAGCCCTTTCCATTGCAGATACCCAGTCTAACCCCAAAGTCTGCCCTGCTCTACCTCACACCTACCATAGCCTACCTACAGTACATAACCACTATCTGCCTACCCCCCCCAACAACTGAAAAACAAAGACACACATATTCTGTCAAATATTATTTCTACCAGCTCTAGTTTTTAATATTTTGCTTACAGTAGGCCTATAAAGTAATATATTATTTTGATTGTACAGTAACAATGAGCTATTTATGGAAATACTGCTGTAATTTTCTGATGAAAATGCAAATAAAATGTTTGTAAAATGTAGAACTTGTCTAGATCAATTTCAAAGGGACTCACCTGGATAAATAATCATTTTGATCGATAAAAAAAGATCATGTTTAAATTGGAGTCATCTTTGACAAAGGCTAAGTCTCCTTTCCATCTACACTGAACTGGCGTATTTTTATTGTATTTTTTAGATCGGTGCAGATGAGGGAGAGGAGACAAGGAAAGAAAACCACAGTGTACTATGTAGACTGTGTAATATCTGAGAATATGTCTAACCAAAGAGAGGAAAGAACACTGAGCTATAGAAGAACGGTAGAAAAGCTTACAGTATTTACATGTCGTTTATGCCCTCTGCTGGCCAGACCTGGTATGACATCTGAGTTTAAAATCACTTTATTTGTCAATTGCACACAAGTTCCAACCAAAATTGTACTTCTCCGAAAGACACACATGCATACACATACAGGTTTTGGAGAGGTTAAGTGCCTTGCTCAAGGGCACAACGGCAGGCAATGGCATCTAGGATTTGATACCAGCAACGCTCCGGTTGCCAGCTCACTTCCTGCCAGATTTTTTTTCGGTGAACTGGCAACCCTCCGGTTGCTGGCTCGCCTCTCTAACCGCTAGCCTACCTGCCGCCCCTCTGATTCTGGTGCTGCTCAGTCTGTTAGAAATATGGTGAAAAATCCATCCAGCTCATGGTTACACCAATCAAAATGCTTTAAAACTCACAAGGGGGAGTGAGCATTTGCACACTCCAGGGAATGGAGAGAATCAGACCACAAACCAGCAGTAAAACAGAGACGATTTTAAAAGGAGTTTGTTTTCATATTTTTGTTTATTTCTTTATTAAAGTTACAAGGGAAGCACATTTATTTATTAACTCATTTTCCTTTAAAAATGTGGGAATTTCTGGTCTTGTACATCCTTAAAAGGGTTAAAACAATCAAACCAATAACATGTTTCAAATACAGTATATATCTCATTATTCAATTAAAAGGGGGTTATACACATACTGTAATGACTAATGTGTCCTGATGCTAGATAACTATAGGGAAAGGGTCCTGTCCACTCACTGATTGTTGCGTCCAACAAGCTTGCAACTCAGCAAACAGTGAGAGCAGACATTACGTTTTTTGTTCTGCTTTTGTGGCAAGTTGAATGTGTAGATTTTTTTTTTCAAATGATGCTAAATTTGCGAATAGCCAACATAGTTACACATTATGGCTGTTCTCTTGTCTTGTGGTAACCATTAGAATACACCAGTGTGTCTGGTCCCCTTGTTACTCAGAGACAGTTAGCATAATGCTAAAACTACACTCAATGTATTAGGATGCTAATGCTAACGCCAACCATCTCAACGCTGAGGCTTTCCCCTGTCAGTAGACAGTGCATGTTTTTTAATGCAATATTATTTCACAAAGAAATGTCATTTTCCATTGACTCTCCTGTTCTTAGTTTAATGGAGGCAAAAGACAAATTACAGACAAATATCAACAATAGTTTCATCATCATGTGGAATTGAGGTGTGGGGTCTGTTCTGTTATCTGTACATCTCTAACTTCAACACTGCACCCTAATACTTAAAAATATGTTAACTGTATACATTATACAGTGGGGGAAAAAAGTATTTAGTCAGCCACCAATTGTGCAAGTTCTCCCACTTAAAAAGATGAGAGAGGCCTGTAATTTTCATCACAGGTACACGTCAACTATGACAGACAAAATGAGAAAAAAAATTCCAGAAAATCACATTGTAGGATTTTTAATGAATTGATTTGCAAATTATGGTGGAAAATAAGTATTTGGTCACTAACAAAAGTTTCTCAACTTTGTTATATACCCTTTGTTGGCAATGACACAGGTCAAACGTTTTCTGTAAGTCTTCACAAGGTTTTCACACACTGTTGCTGGTATTTTGGCCCATTCCTCCATGCAGATCTCCTCTAGAGCAGTGATGTTTTGGGGCTGTCGCTGGGCAACAAAGACTTTCAACTCCCTCCAAAGATTTTCTATGGGGTTGAGATCTGGAGACTGGCTAGGCCACTCCAGGACCTTGAAATGCTTCTTACGAAGCCACTCCTTCGTTGCCCAGGCGGTGTGTTTGGGATCATTGTCATGCTGAAAGACCCAGCCACGTTTCATCTTCAATGCCCTTGCTGATGGAAGGAGGTTTTCACTCAAAATCTCACGATACATGGCCCCATTCATTCTTTCCTTTACACGGATCAGTCGTCCTTTGCAGAAAAACAGCCCCAAAGCATGATGTTTCCATCCCCATGCTTCACAGTAGGTATGGTGTTCTTTGGATGCAACTCAGCATTCTTTGTCCTCCAAACACGACAAGTTGAGTTTTTACCAAAAAGTTCTATTTTGGTTTCATCTGACCATATGACATTCTCCCAATCCTCTTCTGGATCATCCAAATGCACTCTAGCAAACTTCAGAAGGGCCTGGACATGTACTGGCTTAAGCAGGGGGACACGTCTGGCACTGCAGAATTTGAGTCCCTGGCGGCATAGTGTGTTTCTGATGGTAGGCTTTGTTACTTTGGTCCCAGCTCTCTGCAGGTCATTCACTAGGTCCCCCCGTGTGGTTCTGGGATTTTTGCTCACCGTTCTTGTGATCATTTTGACCCCACGGGATGAGATCTTGCGTGGAGCCCCAGATCGAGGGAGATTATCAGTGGTCTTGTACGTCTTCCATTTCCTAATAATTGCTCCCACAGTTGATTTCTTCAAACCAAGCTGCTTACCTATTGCAGATTCAGTCTTCCCAGCCTGGTGCAGGTCTACAATTTTGTTTCTGGTGTCCTTTGACAGCTCTTTGGTCTTGGCCATAGTGGAGTTTGGAGTGTGACTGTTTGAGGTTGTGGACAGGTATCTTTTATACTGATAACAAGTTCAAACAGGTGCCATTAATACAGGTAACGAGTGGAGGACAGAGGAGCCTCTTAAAGAAGAAGTTACAGGTCTGTGAGAGCCAGAAATCTTGCTTGTTTGTAGGTGACCAAATACTTATTTTCCACCATAATTTGCAAATAAATTCATAAAAAATCCTACAATGTGATTTTCTGGAAAAAAAATTCTCATTTTGTCTGTCATAGTTGACGTGTACCTATGATGACAATTACAGGCCTCTCTCATCTTTTTAAGTGGGAGAACTTGCACAATTGGTGGCTGACTAAATACTTTTTTCCCCCACTGTATATTTTACAGTTGTTGCATTTTGTGAAAATGAAAACAAAGGGATTAAATAAATTGTGATTCAATTCTAATGTGTACGACTAAGATGTCCCAAATGAAAGCGATGAGTAAAAAGAAAAAAGAAAAATACAGATGACATCTCCTCTAATGTGACAAGTAGCCAGTACACCCCCGTAACAGGCTTTATGTCAGTATTACGGCAGTCTTATGACAGTGTTTTGAAGCATTATGACATCTGCTTTGAGCAAAGAGTCCCCATTATTATGGCAGTAATATACACTCAGCTCCTAAAGTTTAGGACCTAGACCTTTTTCAGTTACACGTCACTAGTAGCATATCGAATTGACGCACAATGTTTAGAAAATCATAGGTAGTTCTGTCACGTACAGAATAGAAAATATCCTCCATTGTGTGAAATTGACACTCATGCCCATTACATTTCTATCTGAAACACTCATATAGAATGTGCCCTATATAATATTATAGAATTAAGCACACCAATCTGGGGATATGATTGGGCCCATGTACGGTACTGTGGCATGAATGGGACACCCTGTGTAGGTTGATGAGCCTTGACCAACCTCTCCATGATCACAACAGAGAGGAGAATCCTGGAGCACTCCCAATGTGGCGCTGCTGAGATATAGATCACAAAGGTTGAAAAACCCCAAACACTGCTTGCCAGTCTGGGTATGTAGCTGTACTCATCTAGCCTGGGTGCCAGACAGTGTGTTTCTGCTTTAGCCCAACATGACATCACAACAATGACAAAGGAGTTGGCTACGGTAGAAACAGCCAGACAACCAGGCTAGATAAGTTCACTTGCACACTGACAATGCAGACAGAGGGGTCCATTTGCATAAAAGAAAGGATACAGAGATGCAACATGTCTTTGGAGGATCAGATTCAAATCAAATTAAAACAAAATGCTTCACCTTTACAGGACGATTAGCTTTGAAACTAGCTTGCTATAGAAGGAATAAACCCATAGATTATATAATAGGATTCACCATCCGGCACATTAACTAGCACTACGCAAGTCAAATACCTATTATAGTTGAACACAAGCAACAGGCATAGTTCCCTCTCCACCCCACCCCACTACATCCAACAAGTCCCCAGGTACCCCTCAACACCTCCCAACCCAGTCCCACACAACAACCCAATCCAACCCAACCACTAGATCAGGGCAGTCCAGTCTTATCTACAGAAGGCCACTGGTGTGGCTCCAGGCTTCTGTACAAACCAACACACCTGAATCAACTAATCAGTCTTCCATAAAGACTGAGAAGTCCAAACAGGTGTGTTAGTGCTTGGATGGAACGAGGCCTCGCACTGGCCCTCAGTGTGGATACGACTGGACACCGCTGACATCTAGATAGAAACCCATCCATCACACAAGACGTGTCTTTTCTCTATTTCTACAGCAAATAAGCTCAACAAAGCACTACACAACTTAACTTCTGGATCATGCCACAAGGTACAAAAGGATGCTTAGAGAATGACAAACACTTTCCTAAAACGGAGAGGAGGAGAAAGAGGATGGCTAAAGGAGTGTCTGGTGGACAACAGCGTGAGTTTGTTTAGTGACAGACAGCTCCTGGTTTGATAGTAGTTTGTCTCTGTGGTTCTCTCCTCCAGAGCAACAACAGTGTGTCATGTTGTGTGTGTTAGGGTTGTCACGGAGATGAGAAACTACTATGGCTCTAGTAGTCTTGTTTCATTTCCACCTAGGTCAGTTGGGTCTGGCAACATGAGGTTGGTTCTCTCTCTCTCGCTCTCCCCCCCCCCCCCGGGTGTTAAATGGTGTGGTAGGTTGTCTTTGGTTGGTGAGCTGGTGCTCCTGGCTACAGGGTGAAAGGCTTGTTTACAGAACAGTTTCTATGAAAACCAGGGTGTGGTGGGTTGATAGGTTTGCATACTGGCCTCTGGGGCGAGGCCTGACAGAGGGGTCAACGGCAGCCATATTGGATAGGTGGGTCTGGATGAAACCCACTAACTGATCCTTGGGAAGGAGTGATTCTGTGGTGGTCCTGATGGCAGTTTCAAACCCCATCCAAAGGAAGGCAGAACATTTGAGAAAGTCAATGGGTGAAATTGGATCTCAAAGTGTGATTCCTTATTGTGGTAATGACTCCAGAGAGAGTGGGCCATGCACTAGAGACAGAGAGCTTCTCTTAGAGCATGGGGAGGGGAGGAAAAGCTGTAACTGTTGAAACAGTGTTTCACTCACCAAATCAAATACAGAACAATTCTGAGAATTAAAAATCTAAACTGGGGCTGGGAGTGGCCGGGGTTACTGAGTGTAAACATTCCATCCCTGTCTCCATCATGACAACAACAGTCTTGTCTTCCCATGATGCACTGCTCTCTGGTCTCTCCATATCGGCTCCATCATGGTTGGGTCAAAGGTTAATCAGAATACGACTCAGACTGCAGGAGGGCATCTAGGATCCTGGGAATGCTGCACTCCTTTCTGGGTAGGAGGGGGTAATAATGTGGGTGGTGGTGGTGGTGGTGGTGGTGGAGGGCTATGAGTAAGTAATAAAGAATACCTTGACGAGGGGGAGAGTGACATTTCACACTGCCGCTTCTCATACATATAATCCATAAAAATGTGTTTGTTTAGTAATAAAACAATTGCCTTGTTTAAATATGAATATAATAGTTTGCTTCTGCTCTTTAGGAAATGATAGTCTGTGTGGGTGAGGGGAGGGGGGTTGTCTCCCCTTCACTACAACTCCATGTCCTGAGCCTCATCCTCAGAGAAGTCAGACATGGAACTCTCAGATGAGGAGTCACCTCCCTCCTCCTGCTCCTTTAGAGCCTCCTCTGTCGCATACTTTTGGAGATACTCTGGAACAGAGAGCAGGAAAAGAGTCAGACAGTCTATTGTGTGTGTGTGTATGTACAGTATGCATGTACAGTGTGTATATGTGTGTGCATCACCTTTGATCTTGTGTTTGTAGTCCTCTGGCCGGTGAAGGTACATGGCGGCAGCGTCTCCGTTGAGAGGGTCGATGGGGTTGGGGTAGGCCAGCAGCTGGGGCAGGAATGACTCAAATATGTTGGTCAGGTCTGCAAGGGGAGGAGGGACGACCAGTGTTTTACATTATGGAGGGTAAAGAGGTGCTAATGTGCAACTTTCGACTCAAGGCAAACACTCAATGAGCTGTACTAATTGCACAATTAGTAGAACAGTACAAGTTGAACTGCAAAAAAAAAAAAACACATCACAAGTATTTCATTCGGAGGTTAGTAGGCCTCGCAGTTTTGCATTTCATATCCAGTCCTGTCATGATGACAAACGGCCACTAGGTCTCTGTTCAGCTCTCACCATCAATACAATAGCCTATCTGCTACAAGCAGTGAATGGGCCAACAACTCAAACCAGAAAGGGTGATTTAAAAAAAACATATTATAATGCCATGTCGGGTATGTCCCACTGACACAGTGTTCCTAAACGTTGGAACAAGAGTACAAATCACAGTAACAAGGTCAATTGCTAGTACGGTTTTCAATGATAGGAACTTCTGTATGGCAATCATGCTCAGCTATTCACAAGGCCAGCCATATAAAAGCCTTATAAACACTAAGTTGAGAGATACTTAAGTTGATAGAGACATTGTAGACCTGTTTTCCCAGTCGGTCACTCTTATGTCAGCTCCTCACAGCAGCCAACAGCCCAGACATGGTCATAGAGAAAAGGTACAGCATGTACCAATGTCATGGAACAAACCATTCAGTGAGTTTCAAACGTTTTCAAACTGAAGTGGTAGCATGTCCATTGTGTCCATTTTGAAATAAATGTGGAACCTTTACTCACCGTACAGGGCTGTCCACGTCTGGTTGATGACATCTAGACACACTGTCCCTGACCTGAAGGAAAGGGGAGATGAGAGAGCAGAAAATAAACTAAATTGTGAGCAGCATTTTGTGATATAACATCAAACAAACATTATGTATAACTGATAAGATTGTCCAGGCCTAAACATCAACATACTGTACATTAGTTGCTAACGACTAAAACGATATCATCAAAATGAACTTACGCTTCATCAATGTTGGGATGAAAGATTTTATTAATGAATCCTGTGAGGAGAAAAATAAAGTTAGTCTTCATAGAAAACCTGTGGTTGGAAAAAGTGTTATTGTAATTTCCACAATGCTTTCACCAGTTATGTTATTAGTGTATATTACATAGAGAGTGTTGTGACAGATGCATTTTGATACTGTACCTATAGATGGAGACTTGAAGGGGTATTTGTCTGGTAGGTCTACTCGCACCTTCCATACACCTCCTTCATATGGTGCTAAAAAACAACAACATTTGATTAGAAACACACACAGACCTGCACACACAACCGCCTGCACACACACTGGGAGGAAGATTGCATCCTTACAGCAGATAATGCCATACAGATCTTTGCATGGACACAATGAGCCCATTGAGAAGCCAGTGAAAATCATTAGGATGTTTATGAAAATACTTACTTCCTTGTGGGCCGTAGAACTTGACCACAAACTCATTGAGTCCGCTGAGGATGGTTACCTCATGCTTGCTCTCGATGCTGAGCACTTGTTAAGGAAAAGACACGGCTGAACATGACTAACGAGCAGAAGGCTACAGCACAAACAACACAGATTTTAAATGAATGTAAACAAGCCAATTAAAATGAGCCACCATCAGAATCCAAATAGTTGGGTGAACTGGGCTCTGTCCCAAATGGTACTGATCAAAAGTAGTGCAATTAATAGGGAATAGGGTGCCATTTGGGACTCAACTCTGGTCTGAGGTCAGTAGTACCAGTGTATGTGTGTATGTGTGTGTGTGTGTGTGTGTGTGTGTGTGTGTGTGTGTGTGTGTGTGTGTGTGTGTGTGTGTGAGAGAGAGAGAGAGAGAGAGAGAGAGAGAGAGAGCGTGAGAGATACTCTGGGTTAAGGTCAAACATAGGATCGATAACGGCAGCCGTGGAGGCTGATCAATAATGTAGTGATCAGACTCAGCCAACACACCACAGCTCAGCTTACACACAAACAACACTTACTCTAACCAAAACTAACCACACAAACAACTAATACTTTACCTCACTCTCTTACAACAAACGATGTCATGTTATAACCAGAAATAGCCTAACTTCACACACTAACCAGAACGAACCAACACCCTCAGGCTCTACCCAGAACTAACCAACTGTGGGTATCATCTTCTGGGGAGAATAGGACCCAAAACAATAGGAAAGCACCAGTGTCCCATCAACTAGTCTAGGCCTCTGGGAGACCATGCTCTGGCCTGATGAGGACCCACGCTGTGGAGCTACATGCTGGGCATCAGTCACCGGGGTCTGTGGCTTGAGTAAGCCTCTAAAACCATATGGATGGAAACACCTGGTATCCTGGTATTGTTTTGACCAATGAATTGTGACAGTTCAGTTGGCCAATGTTCAAGTTCACCTGGGTGAAAGAGATGAGGCTGAGGGAGGGAAAAGAATAGGAGAGAAGAAAATAAAGTGAGACTTCACACTTACCACACTTTTCGTAAAAATACAGACGGCTACACATTACTCAAATGTAAACTTCCTTACTTGCTACGTCTACCCTACCTCCGGGGGTAACGCACGACACTCACCCGACAGTTTCCCCCCTTGAAGCAGGGCAGTTCAAACAGAATTGTCTCGTTGAGCGAACACTCCTACAGTATAAATGGAAATAGCAGAGCTGAAATGTATAGATATTTTCCTAATATTTGAGACTTGTTTTAATTTAGTTTTTACCTGAAATTGCAGTAACAGCTTGTTACATTCTGAAATTGTCGCAGTAGCTGCCGGATGCACCGAGCCACGTAAAACTATGGAAGCCCATCCCCACCAAAAACATGTAAAATGATACAAATAGAATATGTTTTGTAATATTGTTTGGTGATTTCAGATGTGGCACCACAGGTCCTAGAGCGGTGGGGCGGAATTGTTTTCCTGGGGCCCAATTTTTCCTGATCTGGTAGCAGGCTAACCTAACCAACTCCAGACCCTAGTTGTAGTGTATGACATAGTAATAAATCAGCTGTATAAAAACGGTTTTATATGGGCTATGGGACCAGATCATTTTTCTAATCAGGTCATATGATTATTTATTTATTTTTCCTCCTGGAAAAACTCCTGCCCTAGGGAGGATGAAAACATGAAAACCCTTTACACAAAAACCGACAACTGTGATTGGACAAAAACAAAGGAACATAATAATAGGGATGAGCTCGCTGTATTGCAAGTGCATCACGTAGGCCTTTGCATCTGTAATTAAAAAGATACTCATACAGTATATCATCACTATTGTGTTCATTGATTAATTCCAGTCAATCCTTTTTTATATAAAGCTGTAGGTAGCCTAGCCACCCGAAGTGTGAATATACACCAAATTTGATAAAATTCACATTTTCTCAGAACACAAATAAATGGGCCCATTTTAGGCTATAAATACATAGCTTAGGCTACAAAAACATGACATGATGTTTCCCCTGGCCAGGTCCAGATGGGATCAGAGCACAAAGGCTTCTCCAGGCTACCTGCAGCTGTGGTTGTTATCAGTAGGCTACAGTTGATCAGACTGAAGCACAGACTAATTGTGCACGTTAACAAATCATATGGCATTTTAGTGAAAAAAAGTTGGGTGGCGGGTATGGGCTTCCAAATAAAACAGCTTGTCGCAGTGAATTCACTTATACGCAAGTTTTCAGTCGCAATTTTATTTTACCACGTAATGATTTGCATGATATTGATAAAAATTAAGCCTGGTTTGTTGTAAGGTAGGCCTACTGTACTTTTATATTCATGTGAGAGGGTTAATCTGTCATTTTTTATAGGCTAACGTTACTTGATGAAGACATGCTGTTACACCAACTCTTTGCTTTTGTCTTAAACTAAAATGTAATGAGTGTAGCCTAGAGAAGAGAAGATAAACCCTTTAATTGACTGCACATACATGCTTGTGAATGGTTGCATTATTCAATAGTGTAATATGGTTTGGTTGCATTATTCAATAATGTAATATGTTTTAGAAGAAAGGTTTGTCATTGTTGAATAGTTTGTGCTTACTGGCTAGTGGGTACTGTGATATTTTTGGTCAATTTGAGCTGCGGACCAAGAACGTTGTGTTGCCAGCGACAACGAAAGGTAAGGCAAGGATGTAATGTAAATTGAAAAGTAGAATTCTCTTTCGCCACCCCGCTCCTCAGACTCTCCTAAATATCTTGTAGTGGGAATAGGGCCATAGAGATAGAGCATGTACAGATGAAGTCGGAAGTTTACATACACTTAGGTTGGAGTCATTAAAACTCGTTTTTCAACAACTCCAGAAATGTCTTGTTAACAAACTATAGTTTTGGCAAGTCGGTTAGGACATCTACTTTGTGCATGACACAAGTAATTTTTCTAACAATTGTTTACAGACAGATTATTTTACTTATAATTCACTGTATCACAATTCCAGTGGGTCAGAAGTTTACATACACTAAGTTGACTGTGCCTTTAAACAGCTTGGAAAATTCCAGAAAATGATGTCATGGCTTTAGAAGCTTCTGATAGGCTAATTGACATCATTTGAGTCAATTGGAGGTGTACCTGTGAATTTATTTCAAGGCCTTCCTTCAAACTCAGTGCCTCTTTGCTTGTAATCATGGGAAAATCAAAAGAAACTGCAACTGCACATGGGGACAAAGATCGTACTTTTTGGAGAAATGTCCTCTGGTCTGATGAAACAAAAATAGAACTGTTTGGCCATAATGACCATCGTTATGTTTGGAGGAAAAAGGGGACAGCTTGCAAGCCGAAGAACACCATCCCTACCGTGAAGCACAGGGGTGGCAGCATCATGCTGTGGGGGTGCTTTGCTGCAGGAGGGACTGGTGCACTTCACAAAATAGATGGCATCATGAGGAAGGAAAATTATGTGGATATATTGAAGCAACTCTTCAAGACATCAGTCAGGAAGTTAAAGCTTGGTCGCAAATGGGTCTTCCTAATGGACAATGACCCCAAGCATACTTCCAAAGTTGTGGAAAAATGGCTTAAGGACAACAAAGTCAAGGTATTGGAGTGGCAAAACCCTGACCTCAATCCTATAGAACATTTGTGGGCAGAACTGAAAAAGTGTGTGCGAGCAAGGAGGCCTACAAACCTGACTCAGTTACACCAGCTCTGTCTGGAGGAATGGGCCAAAATTCACCCAACTTATTGTGGGAAGCTTGTGGAAGGCTACCCGAAACGTTTGACCCAAGTTAAACAATTTTAAAGGCAATGCTACCAAATACTAATTGAGTGTATGTAAACTTCTGACCCACTGGGAATGTGATGAAAGAAATAAAAGCTGAAATATATCATTCTCTCTACTATTATTCTGACACTTCACATTCTTAAAATAAAGTGGTGATCCTAACTGACCTAAGACAGGGAATTTTTCCTAGGATTAAATGTCAGGAATTGTGAAAAACTGAGTTTAAATGTATTTGGCTAAGGTGTATGTAAACTTCCGACTTCAACTGTAGATAGATAACATGATAGATCTCTGAACATAACTCGCCATTCTAGTCCACATTACTTCAGTTTTTATTTAATCACATTAATTAATTTATCAGCCATGAAGGGCATAGGAGCTGTGGGGGACATGTCTCCCCCCCTCCCCCCAATGTTAGAAGCAGGTAAAATGGTCCCCCCAATATAAAAAATTAAAAAAAATAATAATAATTTTGAATCGATTCGTTGAGGGATTTTAGTATTTATTTTTTAAGGCCTCCGCTGCTGGAACGTGAGTCACTTCCCCCGCCCCCACTGACTGCTTCATTCTCACTCTCAGTTGTTACAAGCAGTGTGGCAGAGTGTGAGTGAGAGAAAAAGCACTGTGCAGCCCCGCCATCATTACTCACCGCACCGGGGAAAGTAATTGTTGTTGGCAACAACAAAGTAAGTTTAAGTAAAGTGTATGAATGTAAATAAAGTTTGATTTCAGAATGAACGTGAACAACTATAAGCTTTCTCCTGGCTAGTAGCTAGTAAGATTTACATTTACAGTTTAGTAATTTTTAGCTGTGTCAGATTTTATCTAATTAGCTAATGCTGAATGATAAGATGGCGCTGCAGTGGATAGCAGACGTTTTACGGGCTCTTTTGTGTTTTTTCAATGGCGGACATTATTTGAGCTGAAGCGAGTGAAAATTAGCTCAGACTTTGGAATTAAAATGTTGCCCATTCACATCTCATATGTTTCCTGCCTACAAAATGTATCTTGATACGTTAATAAATACATGCTGTGTTAATTTTGGCATGTTTACCTGCCTACAATACCCACTGTAGTGTGCATAGATCGCAATCCATAGTAAGTCAATAGGGCTAACTGCCTAGCTAATACTGTTAGCTAGCCATACAGCCACAAATAATTGTTAGCTAGTTAGCTACCCAGGAAGAATTGACATCTACCTTACATAACATTAGTCTTAGGTAATTTTTGCCTGTTAAACTATCTGATTAGACAGATAACTTCGATTCACATATAGCCAGCTGATAGTTATGAAGTAAAATGTTTGCTTTGTGTATCTCTTGTTTAGTCTCTATTGCCATTGTCCTGGTTGGAAGGTTTAGTGAATGGGTAAGTACATAGTAATTCAATAGGGCTAAATTGCTAGCTAGCTAGCCACAAAGAATTGGTAGCTAGCTACCCATGATAAATTGACATCGACCTTGCATAACATTAGTTTTAGGTCATTTTTGCCTGTTTAACTAGCTGGCTAGCTAGATTATAATTCACATATAGCTAGCTGATAGTTACGAAGTAAAACATTTGCTTTGTGTATCTTGTTTCTATTGTTGCCAATGTCCTGGCTAAAATAAGGTTTAGTGAATGGGAGGTGCAGCGTGAGGTAATACAGTAGGGGAAGTGCTTCTCAAATGTATTGTTTTATGCTCCATACTCTCGTCCTCACAAGAATGTACTTAAGAGAAAGTCCTCTGAGAATGCACTCGGAGCATGAGTGTGGAGCACGGTAGTATACATATTGCACTTCACACTGCCCTCTCCGCCATCATTTCCTATTCAT
Source organism: Coregonus clupeaformis (assembly GCF_020615455.1). Lineage (NCBI taxonomy): Eukaryota > Metazoa > Chordata > Actinopteri > Salmoniformes > Salmonidae > Coregonus > Coregonus clupeaformis. Next base: position 8,700,289 of record NC_059202.1, read on the forward strand.
TTACATTTTACATTTACATTTACGTAATTTAGCAGACGCTCTTATCCAGAGCGACTTACAAATTATTCCTATGACCGAAAACAGCTTCTGGGCATCAGAACAGTGATCACTAATCTCGATTTGGAAGACAATTTCTACTTTAACGAGTTGGCAGCTCTGGACATTCTGCTTACTCTGGACTAGGGCCCTTATCACCGGGACTCGAAAGAGGAAACGACGGCACAAGTGAGGCAAATGAGCCGTCATCCTGACGAGTCTACGTTTGCGAGCAAATAAACCGCTTCTACCCTCCGTTCTACTGGCAAACATATCATCACTAGAGAACAAACTGGATGAGCTCCACTTGAGACTATCCTATCAACAGGACCTGAAGAACCTTAATATTCTATGTTTCTCGGAGACGTGGCTGAACAAGGACATGGATAATATAAATGTCTTTGGTTTTTCCATGCATCATCTAAACCGGACGGCAGCCTCGGGTAAGGCGAAGAGGGGAGGAGTGTGTCTCTTTAATAACAACAGCTGGTGCGCGATCTCTAATGTTAAGGAAGTCTCAAGTTTTTGCTCACCTGAGTTAGAATACCTCATGATAAGCTGCAGACCATACAATTTACCAAGAGAGTTTTCATCTATATTTTTCGCAGCTGTCTATTTACCACCACAAAACGATTCTGGCACTCAGACCGCACTCAACAAGCTGTATAGGACCACATGCAAACCAGAAAATGCACATCCAGAGTTTCTCGTGGCCGGGGATTTTAATGCAGGGAAACTGAAATCCATTTTACCAGCATGTCACCTGTGCAACTAGAGGGGACAAAACTCTTGATCACTTTTACTCCACACACAAACTCATACAAGGCGCTCCCTTGCCCTCTCTTTGGCAAATCTGACCATAACTATATCCTCCTGATTCCTGCTTACAAGCCAAAACTCCAACAGGAAGTACCAGTGGTGCGCTCAACACGGAAGTGGTCCAATGAAGCGGATGCTAAGGTACAGGACTGTTTCGCTAGCACACGTTCCGGGATTCATCCAATAACATTGAGGAGTTTACCACATCAGTCACCTGCTTCATTAATCATTGCATCGACGAAGCCATGGATTACAGGCAAAATCCGCACTGAGTTAAAGGCTAGAGCTGCCGCTTTCAAGGAGCCGGACACTAATCCAGACGCTTATAAGAAATCCCACAACCTCCAACGAGCCATCAAACAGGCAAAGCACCAATACAGGACTAAAACCAAATACTACTACGCTGTCTCTGACCAGGGTTCGTACAAACAGTAGCAAGTCAAATTCAAGGACTTTCAAGTACTTTTTCAAGCACTAATATTTATTTTCAAGGACCATCAAATTCATAATAGTTCATATTATGCAATTGTTTCTAGTTTCCACCAGATGGCAGTATATCGCCTTAAACTCCTTAGAATAAAAAAAAAGTAGTATTCATCACTACCTGACAAGTTCTACTCAATAATAGGTTGTTTCACTACTTATTTACTACATAAATGAGTGTTAAGTCAGTACTGATGTTGTAATTTGAGTAGTGATGAGCAGCGTTTTGGGACATGCCTGGCTGAGTGGCAGTGTGGGTGGAATGAGCACGCTCGCCTGGCAACCACGGCGCAAGACCAATACATTTTTCATAAACATATTTGATCATTATCTGTTCTCCTCTCATTTTAATTCAAGTACTTTTCAAGTACCAACTTGAGAAAATGTCTGATTTTCAAGGTATGCCAGTACTTAAATTTTTTAGTGCCAAATTCAAGTACTTTAAGCACCTCAAGCACCTTATGCGAACCCTGTCTGACGCTCGTCAGATGTGGCAGGGTTTGCAAACTCTCACGGATTACAAAAGGGAATCCCAGCCGCAAGCTGCCCAGTGACGCGAGCCTACCAGACGAGCTAAATGCCTCGAAGCGAGCATAGAATGCTAGCAACACTGATCCATGCATGAGAGCACCAGCTTTTCCAGGCGTAGTCGATGTGACTAAGACCTTTAAACAGGTTCACATTCACAAGGCAGCGGGGCATTACCAGGACGGGTACTCAAAGCATGCGCTGACCAGCTGGCAAGTGTCTTCACTGACATTTACCCTGACCCAGTCTGTAACATGTTTCAAGAAGACCACCATAGTCCCTGAGCCCAAGAACGCCAAGGTAACCTGTCTAAATGACTATCGCCACCTAGCACTCACATCTGTAGCCATGAAATGCATTGAAAGGCTGGTCATGGCTCACATCAACGCCATCATCACAAACAGCCTGGACCCATTCCAATTCGCATACCGCCAATACAGATCCACAGATCTCTATTGCACTTCACATTGCCCTCTCCCACCTGGATAAGAGGAACACCTGTGAGAATGCTGTTCATTGACTACAGCTCAGCGTTCAACACCATGGTGCCCTCCAAGCTCATCACTAAGCTCAGGACACTGGGACTGAACGGGCCACCCCCATGGGTGAGGGTAGTCAACAACACATCCGCCATGCTGACCCTCTACACGGGGGCCCCCTCTGGGGTGCGTGCTTAGTCCCCCTCCTAAACTCCCTTTTCACACACACGACTGCGTGGCCGCACACGACTCCAACACGATCATCAAGTTTGCTGACGACACGACAGTGATAGGCCTGATCACCAATGACGATGAGACAGTCTATAGGGAGGAGGTCAGTGACCTGGCAGTGTGGTGCCAGGACAACAACCTTTCAATCAAACATCAGCAAGACAAAGGAGCTGATCGTGGACTACAGGAAATGGAGGGCCGAGCTCGCCCCCATCCACATCGAAGGGGCTGTAGTGGAGTGGGTCGAGAGCTTCAAGTTCCTCGGTGTCCACATCACTAAGGAATTAACATGGTCCACACACACCAACACAGTCGCGAAGAAGGCACGACAATGTCTGTTCCCCCTCAGGATGCTGAAAATATTTAGCATGGGCCCTCAGAAAACTCAAAAGGTTTTATAGCTGTAACACAGAGAGTCTTGACTGGCTGCATCACCGCTTGGTATGGCAATACGTACGGCCCAGCTCCCTGCCATCCAGGACCTCTATACAAGGCGGTGTCAGAGGAAGGCCCTAAAAATTGTTAAAAAGACTCCAGCCACCCAAGTCATAGACTGTTCTCTCAGCTAACACATGGAAAGTGGTACCAAAGTCTGGAACAAACATGAACCTGAACAGTTTCTACCCCCAAGCCATAAGACTGCTAAATATTTAACCAAATAGCTACCCGGACTATCTGCATTGACCCTTTTTGCACTAACTCGTTTGACTCATCACGTACGCTGCCGATACTGCTTATTATCTATCCTGTTGCCTAGTCACTCCACCCTTACCTATATGTACATATCTACCTCAATTATCTCGTACCCCTGCACATCGACTTGGTACTGGTACCCCCATGTATATAGTAAGTTATCGTTACTCATTGTGTATTTATTCCTCGTTTTATTATTTTCTATTATTTTTCTCTGTGCATTGTTGGGAAAGGCCCCGTAATTAAGCATTTCACTGTTAGTCTACTCCTGTTGTTTACGAAGCATGTGACAAATACAATTTGGTTTGGATAGTTCTGGCTATGTGATAAACTGATAGTGAATGTTTTGAAGCCAAGAATACTTGCTAGCTACATAATTACTTACGCAATCACTGTCTTCATCATAGGGTCATGGCAGGATAGTGACAGCCATGAACCGACAGACAGGCTGACAGAGAGGCCACAAACCAACAGGTAAGATAGTGAGAAGTACCTCTTCAAGCTCATAGAGTTCATAGACTGATGATCAGTCATAGTGTCAATCAATCTGAATTAGGCCTAGCTGATCTCTGATGAAATGATAGCAGCTTAAGAGCTAGAGGGTGTATTGCATGTGTTAGCTTCATGCAGGAGAGAGGCAGCCATGATTATATGTTATTTTTAATAACAGTGTAGAGTGGAGAATGATTCATTTCAGTTTGACCTTTCATGCATACTTTTTTTTTTTTAAATTAAAACAGTTCAACTGTATATGTTGCTGGTTATTATTACAGTATGATAACTATTATAAGTTGAAAATATTACATTAAGTTTCAAACCATTCAGTACATAGAGCAGCAGTAGGGTGGGTGTACCCATTAAGCCACCGAAATCTATGTTTAGACATTTCTAACATATACTGCCCTAATTTTTGTAAGAAAAGTGGAGATAAAATGAAAGATAAATCTGTCATGTGAAGTTTTGACTACTTACAAAAAAAAAATATTAGACATACAAATATTTGATAAAATATGTGAAAAGTCCGGACTGGGCTTAATGTGTACCGAGTGTACCCTTTAAGCCTCTGGGTGTTCCAAATAAGTCCACCTCTTAAATAATACATTTTAATTAATTTCCAAAATGTTCAAATCTTCCAAACTGACATTTCTTATGTAACATTAGATTATATTAATCTCCCCAAAAGTTAAAATAAACTGATCATTGCTATTCATCATGGAAGTAGCACTCATAACAATCGTATCCACAGAGATAAATGTGGACTTTGGCTTTTGTTCTTGCTAACCAGTACACGTCCGATTCTACTAATCAACTAATCATAGACTTCAATCAAGACATGATTAGTTGAATCAGATGTGTTATTGCTTGGTTAGAAAACAAACCTGCACCCACACTGGTGCTCTGTAGATAAGAAGCCATGCACAAAGACCATAACGCAAACAACTTTCAATGAATTCTCTGAAAGCTGATTCACATTTGCTGTACTGCTATTCTTCTTAATTAGTCCAACTTGTCTACCTAAATCCTATCTGAAGACAGTTTTAAATCACCCCCTCTACTGTTTATTCAAAAAGGTACAGGTGGTGGACCTAAACAATGAATCACCTGGATGAATGAAAGACAACAATATGACAATGCCCCCACCCAAAAGTGCATGAGTAGTCACCCAATAGTCATCCTCTTGTCCCTCATTTGTTAGCATTTTTGCCCACCACTTGTAGGTCTTCTATTCCTGATGTCCCTCAACCCTGATCATATTCTTCTCTCTCTGCATCAACGACTACCTGTGCACTCGAAACATCTTGTAGAGGTTGTTTAATTAAATGTATCCACATTAACAGTCAAACTAGTATTCAGTACAGTATGAATGGCCATGGCTCTAAGACTGATTGGACTGTACCAGAGTAAGTGCCCCTCTGCAAGGCCCCCCTTAGCCTTGTCAAGTTGCCCATTTGTATGTTAGGATTTGTCTATATCCTTTACTCAAAAGTCATTCAAAATTAGCATTTAAAACCTGTTTTTCAACAACAACAAAATCTGGGGGCATGCTCCCGGACCCCGGTAGCAAAAACTGTCGCTCCTATGCACCTGTCAGCCATGTTTTTCTTGGTTTATCTATCTGTTATGTTCAGTCCGTCTTGGGTTGCAGCTAGGCTTAAGCTTGGGTTGTGTGTCTCCACGTGTCTCAAGAAAATGTGTATTTTATTCGGTTTAGGAACCACTGAACAGGATCAGGATTGAAGAACAATGGCCTAGACTAAAGGATGGGAGCAGGGCAGGCAGCAGTGACTGTGACCTACAACAGATAGGACCTATAAATAAGGCTGGTTACATTGTGGAATGGTGCATCTCTGTCTTGTCTTTCCCCAGGGGGTTGCCTTGAGAGACCTAAGGCCCGGGCCTGTTGCATGCACACACACAGACAAGACTAAACACTGAAAGAGTCAGTAGGTACAAAGGGAAGGGACTAGGGCCTGAAATGGAACCAGGCCCCAGTGTTCCAGAGGTCAACCTGACAAACAGTCATGTGTTCTACATTGAGCATGCTCTACATTCACCTGTTCCTCTGCTGCCTGGAGTAAACACCAGACATGCCCTCACACTGAGTGGCTGATATACACTACATGACCAGAAGTATGTGGACACCTGCTCGTCGAACATCTCATTCCAAAATCATGGGCATTAATATGGAGTTGGTCCCCCCCTTTGCTGCTATAACAGCCTCCACTCTTCTGGGAAGGCTTTCCACTAGATGTTGGAACATTGCAGAGGGAACTTGCTTCCATTCAGCCACAAGAACATTAGTGAGGTTGGGCACTGATGTTGGGCGTTTAGGCCTGGCTCGCAGTCGGCGTTCCAATTCATCCCAAAGGTGTGCGATGGGGTTGAGGTCAGGATTCTGAGTAGGCCAGTCAAGTTCTTCTACACTGATCTCGACAAACCATTTCTCTATGGACCTCGCTTTGGGCACGGGGAAAGGGCCTTCCCCAAACTGTTGCCACAAAGTTGGAAGCACAGAATCGTCTAGAATGTCATTGTATACTATAGCGTTAAGATTTCCCTTCACTGGAACTAAGGGGCCTAGCCCGAACAATGAAAAACAGCCCCAGACCATTACTCCTCCTCCACCAAACTTAACAGATGGCACTATGCATTCGGACAGGTAGCGTTCTCCTGGCATCCGCCAAACCCAGATTCGTCCATCGGACTGCCAGATGGTGAAGCGTGATTCATCACTCCAGAGAACACGTTTCCACTGCTTCAGAGTCCAATGGCAGCGAGCTTTACACCATTCCAGACGACGCTTGGCATTGCGCATGGTGATCTTAGGCTTGTGTGTGGCTGCTCGGCCATGGAAACCCATTTCATGAAGCTCCCGACAAACAGTTATTGTGCTTCCAGAGGCAGTTTGGAACTCGGTAGTGAGTGTTTGAACCAAGGACAGACAATTTTTACGCGCTTCAGCACTCGGCGGTCCCGTTCTGTGAGCTTGTGTAGCCTACCACTTCGCGACTGAGCCGTTGTTGCTCCTAGACGTTTCCACTTCACAATAACAGCACTTGCAATTGACCGGGGCAGCTCTAGCAGCGCAGAAATTTGACGAACTGACTTGTTGGAAAGGTGGCATCCTATGATGGTGCCACGTTGAAAGTCACTGAGCTCTTCAGTAAGGCCATTCTATTGCCAATACTTGTCTATGGAGATTGCATGGCTGTGTGCTCGATTTAATACACCTGTCAGCAACGGGTGTGGCTGAAATAGCAGAATCCACTAATTTGAAGGGGTGTCCACATACTTTTGTATATATAGTGTATCATGCACATCCCACATTTCTCCACTGGTGCTGGGCTAAAAACACTGGATTTACTGTGTACAGGCTTTTCTACCAGGCTTTACAATGTGATCTCATCAGATAAGAGAGCGGAGGCCTCAGAGACTAATATACAAGTTCCAGTGCCAGAGACAGACAATGCTGGTTTGGCAGGCACAAAGAAAGGAAAGATTTACCACAATACCCAGCCCCCACCTAAGCTTCAGGAACACCCACACGTGTATAAACGCACATGCGCACACATGCATGCGCACACACACAAAGACAAAAAAAAAAACAGGCTCAAATATCAAGATGACACACAATCATGAGAGTATCTCTCCCTCTCCAACACATACATGTTCCTCACAGCGATGGCAGCAGCTCAGCAAGCCCCAGCTGCATGTTAGATCAGCCAGTCTACTGCATCTACAGACAGACCCCCCCCCAGACAGACCCCTGGCATACTCAATAGGCCACTGCTCATTTGATGTTTAGATTCCTGTATTGTTCATCCTTTATTTATCCAGTGGATGAATTTGATCCAATTGATATGAATGTCTTGAGAGAACTGCCCAGGAAGGCAGCTAATTAGTCATGATATCCACGCATTGATTTCAAACCAGACAGTATGTATATGCCATGAAGAACTGGCCTGAAGGAGACAGAAGGTGGTTAGGGGGAGGGGAGGAGGAGGCGGCAATAGCTTTACTAAAGACCTAGAGGCCAGAGGGGAACTCTCATTGTGCAGGTTTTCCCAGGCATATTTAGCAGGTAGTCTATCCTGACCTATAGAGTGAGTACACATCAGAAAACAAACACACACACACCGTCATGAGAGATTAGGTTACTATATATTTGTAAACCCTACAGTGCTATTATTCACAAGACACCAACCGTCTGCAACAACTAAATCTAATGTTTTCTCCAAACAAAAAACAAAAACGGGGCCCTATAGTGAAGGCCTATAGGGCCCTGTGTAGCTCAGTTGGTAGAGCATGGCGCTTGCAACGCCAGGGTTGTGGGTTCGATTCCCACGGGGGGCCAGTATGAAAAAATGTATGCACTAACTGTAAGTCGCTCTGGATAAGAGCGTCTGCTAAATGACTAAAATGTAAATAGTGTCAAATATTAATCAAATATTCAACAACATTCATTTTACGCCATATTAAAACATATTTAGAAAATGAGAGGGGCCAATCTACAACTTATAGAGATGGATAAGCACTTGACATGCACACTGAATCATCTCCAATGGTTTGATTTCATAATGGCAGGTGGGCCACTGCTTATGGCCTGTTAGAATGTACTAACAAGTCAATAGCTAGGCCTGTCTATTCCCAGCCCCATCCGTGCTATCCGAGATCCTTGGGACGCCCCTACCCTCAACCTTAACCATTTTATATGTCAACGTCAACGGGTGGTAGGGACGGCCCAAGGATCCCAGATAGCAAGGACCATTTGTTGTCACACGAGCAGCTGTTTATCTAGTCCCGCCCCCTACCAGTTTCCGGATAGTAACAGGCTGACCAATCAGGGCACTAACTCTCGCTGCAGGAGCACAAAAACAAAACAATTCAACTCACGCTGTCTGCACCCAACCTTTCAGCAAACTTCAAAAACTAGACGGTAGATTAAAAATATATAATGTCCATCTACATTCTGATAACTTGGTGAAAAAGGCTACAATAAACGTTTTTAAGATCTAGCGTCAATGAGAATTCAACTAGCTACCATTACATCATAGCTAGCTGGCTTTGTTAGGAGGGGAAACACAAATGCAAAACATTTACATTATCTACTACAACATTTACTACTTTAGGATGGAATAGATTTTTACCATAAACATATTCCCATTATTATGTAAGATAATTTCCCCATGACTCACGGGTGGAAAACAGAAGAAGTAGGCCTGTCATCTGTAGCTAATCAAACTGGTTAAAAACAAAAACACTGGCAAACTTGACAGGGGACATGTAAACGACTTGTAAACAAGACAGAGCGATGCAATATTACTGATGGTTAATCATGCAGCTAACGTTACAACGGCAGGACTGTCAACATGAATGACTTCACAAGGTCGAGATATAATAGCTAGCGAAATATCCGGATCTAAAGGAAACAGGGCTAACTAGCTAGCTTAGATAGGAAAGAAAGGCCAGTAAAAGGACGGACGACGGATAGCTCGCAGAAAATGGTGCCTACAAGGCCAGGGTTTTGTCTAGCTTTTCTAGCCATCGTCATTCGAGAGACAAAGCTAGCTACCTATGTGTTGCATAAAATAAATCAGGGTTTGTGGAAAACAACCATGGGTTGATGAGAGCATCACTGACACTAACATTAAGCAATCTAATTTGCTAGATAAATGAACACTGTTGGATAACTTCCCAAATGTCGTCCAATACCTGTAGTTTTCTGATCTGAGCAAACACACAACTAACGTTATAGCAGATATTATTGAGGGTGAAATATTTAGCCTAGATCTGGCACAGCTATGGCTAACTAAAGCGAATCGTGTGAGCCTGATCAAAAAATATATATATATACTTTTGTTGTCAGAAAATCCAAAAACCAACAGCCGTTACTGTTCGTTTACACAACATACTGTATTAACGTTAGCTAGCTATGTCAGTTGTCTGTCATTTTCCATTTCCATTTTAGTCATTTAGCAGACGCTCTTATCCAGAGCGATTTACAGTTAGTGAGTATACATTTTCATACTGGCCCCCCGTGGGAAACGAACCCACAACCCTGGCGTTGCAAGCGCCATGCTCTACCAACTGAGCTACACGCTGCATCAGTAACCAATAAATGTAATTACAATCGTTGTAGAGAGCTGTCACTGCAATTTATGATTAGCTAAAATACAACAAAGATTGTTTTGCCTGTCTCTGTTGTTTATGCTCAGAAAAGGATACAGTTTCACCACGTCGGTATCCATTCGCCTCTTGCCTGGACTTGGCGACGACATTTTTGTAACGTTATTCCTTTGCGGAGTGTCAACGTAATAACTCCGATGCTAGCTCAATACTTCGATGACGCAAGCTATTCGAACTATATCGTCTGCCTTTTCAGTTTGTCCATCGAAAGAAATATTTCAACATCCCTCACTTTCTCTCAACAACACTTGCAAATGTCTGCAGGGCTGCGTTCAGTAGGTACGCTTTTACATTCTGGAACGTTCAATTGAACGGAAACAGTGCTGTACTGAACGACGAGTTGAAAAACGGGATGGGGAACGCTGTCAGCATGGCCACTGCCCTTCAAATACGTCACTCATAGGTTCAAGCCACACCCACCGAACGAGAGCAAACGTACCTCAAAGTCTGTTCAAGAACATACAATAACATTTTGTGGAAACGTGTCGTTCAGTACAAACCGTTCCGCAACGTAGCAAACGTTCATGCGAACTGAGTGCACCTCAGGTATCCTCTCTCTCTGCCTATGCCCCATGTACACTAGCACGCGGTAAATTGCCGCTTCAGCCGCCCAGAGTGTCTCGCTTGTGGGTGTGCTGGCAGAATTTGGCAGCATGTTCGAATGTATGTCAAGAATTCAGCATAGCAAGTTTGTATGAAGAAGCTGAAAAAAAGTTCGCGGGAGGTGGTTGGGTGCGGAGAGCTCGAGTAAAGGACGCCCAGGTAGCGAAGAAGGACCAAAGTTTATTGCTCATATTTGATCGAAATCGCTATGAATAAGTGTAGAAAGGGAGAGTAGAAAGGTACATGGAGTCCCTTAAGAAAGCAAGAAACATATGTATGTTAGGAGAAGTGCAGTATTATCATAAGGAAACGTATACCTGGATGACGGAGGAGGAATGGAGGGGAAAAGAGAGGCAGAGGAGGTCTAGGAGAGGGAGGAAGACTGTGAGCCTGAGTCTGTTAAAAATTGCGGGAAAAGGGAGAAGGTTTGTTAAAGATGAATGGTAGGAAATGTAAGCAACGTGAGCTGAAGACAGGAGGAGAAATGGAAGTGAATGAGGGTGAAGTATTTGTGGTGGAAGGTGTGGTGAAGTACTCGGAGCCCGAGGATTGCACAGAGGGTCAGGATGAAGATGTGTCTGTCAGTAGGAGTGACGTTTTTGGAAAAAGTGGAGCCTTGCCTTTTGGCTGATCCATTTGTGGTTTCAAGATGGTTGAAAAGAGCGTTGGGTGAAGTGGTATCGGTGAGGGTAACCAGAAGTGGTCTAGTGATAATTGTTTGTGTTTCTGTTGGTCAGAGGGAGAAGGCGCTCAGATTTAGACAAATGGGGGAAAGAATGGTGAATTGTTTCGCTCTCAAGAAAAGGGCGCCATTGAAAGGAGTTACTGGGGTAGCAGTCAGTGGCGGCTCCTGAAAAAATTCTCAGAGGGGGCAATTTTTCTGATGATTTAGGTGACCTACACACATTTTAAAAAAGATATGTCCAGCAACAACATGAAGACAGGGGCAGCATATAAGTCAATACCAGAAGCATTTATTGACTGATCTCAAAAGTGTTGGCTTACAAAGGCAAAATAAGTTATCACAGTAAAAATAATCAAGGGTGTTCTTTCACATTCCTCAACACTGCATAAACAATATGCATTTCCATAAAACACCTCATCTAATTGTGCCACAAAGTTGACAAGTCCAAGAAAAATACCAGGGTTGGTGGAGCCCTCAGTTTCATCTTTGCCTCGCAGCTAACTCAAACACTCCGCAAAAACTTCACACACTGGATTAGCCGGCTGAGGATGTGGCGGTTCTTGCTAACCTCATCGTTGTGGCGGCGGACAGCTAGCCTGTATCCCTCATCCAGTTGAGTGGCAATATTCACTCTCCCCAAAGCAGACAATCTCAAACAGCTATCCATGTGGGTCTTTGACAGCTCATGTTTCTTAATCTTTTCTGAAAGATGGTGCATGTCCGTTACACCAGTCGCTGTCCAAGCGGTGCTGTCTGCCGTGCCGCCTTCAGGGTGAAAGAGTAAGCAGGGGTAGCAGAAGACTGCATTAGCTACATCGCAGCCTGCTAGCCAGGTTTTTCGTTTCGTACCAATTTTTGGAAAATCCTCGGGTGTAGGACTTTCCCCCTTTAGTAGAAACCTGTTGAATTATTAAATTTGGTCTGGGAGGTCCTAATTGTTTCGTTGCCAATTTATCTTGATTTGTTCGCCGACAAAAAGGAACTTCTTTCAAAGAGACAATCGAGTTGCACTGAACGCTAGCCATCTTGACAGTAGTACGTGAATTGATTGACGCTGCTACCCGCTCTTTTCTTAGTTACGTTCATGGTTATGTTACGTATGACGAAAGCGCGTAAGTGCAAGCCCTCCCGGAACCCATAGAGATTGTATTGAAAGCTCTGATATTTGAAAAAAAAGATTTTACATGAGAGTCTATGAGAGACTTCTGGGGCGATTTTCAACCTGACTGAAATCGCCCCAAAAGGGGCGGGGCCATTTGAAGCACGACTTTAGCCTGATTGGACATTTAGTGGCAGATCAGACGTCTAGATTAGAACACTGATAACTACTGTTGCCGTGATATAATTGATTAGAAAAAAAATCCCTTCCTTTTCCCGTTTGGCAGTGCGTCGCCCATATCGCCCTAATGAACACACCGCCCCTGGTAGCAGTAAATGTAAAAGTTGACCAACTGAAGGGGAAGATTCCCGGTGTGTGTGATGCTCGTCGTTTGGTGCGACAAAACAGGGGGGCGAGAGAGGGGAAACAGAGGAGTCATTGTCTGTTCTTGTGAGTTTTGAAGTTGAGTCTTTGCCTGATAAAGTGAAGTTAGGATATATAAGTTATCCTGTACGAGCTTATATGCCGAATACATTACGATGTTACAGGTGTCAAACTTATGGGCATGTGGCAGCAGTGTGTAGGAGGGAGGTTCCGAGGTGTGAGAAGTGTGCAGAAGGGCATGAGACAAAGTAATGTGTAGCATTGGGAAAGTAGTGATATGTGCTAATTGTAGGGGTGCCCATGGGGCAGGGGATCAGAAATGTCCTGTGCGAGAGAGGCAGGTTGAGGTTTCCAGGGTAAGAGTAGTGAAGAAGTTTTCATGCTGAGGCAGTGAAGAAAGTAGAGGAATATGGGTCAAGGGGGAGGAGTGGTGAGAGTAGTAGAGATGTACCAATGCAGAGGGATAGGACAACAAGTGATATATGTTTCAGTAAGATTGGATTTTTAGCATTTATAGCAATGGTTATTAATTGTACTGCAGGGATGGAACATAAGTCGAAGAAAATTGAGGTTGTGGTGGCAGCTGCAGAGAGGTATTTGGGTGTGCGAGACTTAACATCAGAAGAGTTACAGGGAGTGTTAAGTGGTGATGTTCCATCATCTCAGGTTGAGGGCATGAGGTAGGAATGAATATATTTAAATAGTGGAGTGGGTTGGTGTTAATTATTAATAATAATTTTTAATTTGTGAGTGTAGTGTTAGATGGTAGGGTATTTCTTTATTTTATTTTTCAAGCAAAATATAAGGGAGTTGTACACCAGTCTAGTTGGTGGCGGTAATGCAACATTTAGCAGACGCTCTTATCCAGAGCGACTTACAGTTAATGAGTGCATACATTTTCCATACAGGCCCCCCGTGGGAATCGAACCCACAACCCTGGCGTTGCAAGCGCCATGCTCTACCAACTGAGCTACAGGAGGCCTTGTAGTATAGATAGCTAAGTGAATTAAAATTGACCAGCTACCTAACTTAATATTAGCTAGCTATCTTGATGTAAAAAACAAACTCCAAATGCATTTGAAGGTAGCTAGCTAACAGCCATGGAGGAGGGTGAAAGGATAGCAGACCCATCTGTCAAAGTGAGAGAGTAGGCTATTCTGGATAGGGGCAGGTACTTTTGTGTAGTTCCAGTCCCTAGAAGTGAGGACAGAGATAATAGTAACATAATATTCAGTGCGGTCTAATTTGAGTATAATGAAGTCTGTTTCTTGTGAGGTTTTCTGACGTCAGCTACAGAGAGCTGTGAAAGCCTGTCTGCAGATGAAGAGGTCCCAATGAAGAGCAGTGGTTCTCAGTCCTGGTCCTGGGGACTCAAAGGGGTACACGTTTTTGCCTTAGCAAAATGATTTGCCTTGTTCAAATGATCAAGTCATCATCAAGCTTCAATGGGTATTTATGTATGCATTTGTGATGCTATCCTTGATATGATCCTGCAATTGTCACATGCTACACATGCACGTGTGTGCACATGCATCTATCCAATGTTATCATGATTTGTTATAAGGTATATTATACTTCAGAAATCCACAATGACCTGGTGATGTAAAAGTCTAATAATGACATTCTTCTATATTCCTACAGATACCTTGTAACTGGAGATTCCTTCAAAATGATTGCCTACAGTTACCGTGTAGGGCACTGCAAGGTTGGGTGACCAGGGCCATCTGAGACTGCCTCCTGGGGGAATTCAGGCGTGTGAAGGCTACCTGTGTCATGCATAACTTGATGTGGATGGACACGAGGACCAGGAGGGGATCTGCAGCTCGCCGCCGTGTGCCAGAGGAGAGGTCTGCTGCTCTGCAGGATGTTTCAAGGATGGGGGCCAACAACGCAGCACGGGAGGCAATCCATGGGCGGGAGATGTTCACCTACTTCTTCAAAGAGGGTGCTGTTCCCTGACAATGCCATAGACTACACTACGCACAACCAAATGCTCTTTTAAGAGCCATCCACATTGCAATAAGAGTATTCTTCCATTTACTTAGCTATGTCAACTGCAGTTATTAAATTCCCAGTTTCTCTCCTTTTGATTTCTACTTCTCAGGTGAGGGTGCTGTTCAGGTAAGGGTGATGCCTGTATAAAAACAAAACAGGTTCTTTTAAGAGTCACCCATATTGAAAACAATTAGACACCCTTTAACCCACACCTACACTTGTGTATCAATCTGATTGATGGATTGTGTTGTGCAGTGGCTCCTTCCACCTTCAAAGAATAGGCAAGAGGACCAACCATGGAGAATACATTTACATTTACGTCATTTAGCAGACGCTCTTATCCAGAGCGACTTACAAATTGGTGCATTCACCTTATAGCCAGTGGGATAACCACTTTACAATATTATTATTTTTTTTGGGTGGGGGGGGGGGGGGTAGAATGATTACTTTATCCTATCCCAGGTATTCCTTAAAGAGGTGGGGTTTCAAGTGTCTCCGGAAGGTGGTGAGTGACTCCGCTGTCCTGGCGTCGTGAGGGAGCTTGTTCCACCATTGGGGTGCCAGAGCAGCGAACAGTTTTGACTGGGCTGAGTAGGAACTGTGCTTCCGCAGAGGTAGGGGGGCCAGCAGGCCAGAGGTGGATGAACGCAATGCCCTCGTTTGGGTGTAGGGACTGATCAGAGCCTGAAGGTACAGAGGTGCCGTTCCCCTCACAGCTCCGTAGGCAAGCACCATGGTCTTGTAGCAGATGCGAGCTTCAACTGGAAGCCAGTGGAGTGTGCGGAGGAGCGGGGTGATGTGAGAGAACTTGGGAAGGTTGAACACCAGACGGGCTGCGGCATTCTGGATGAGTTGTAGGGGTTTAATGGCACAGGCAGGGAGCCCAGCCAACAGCGAGTTGCAGTAATCCAGACGGGAGATGACAAGTACCTGGATTAGGACCTGTGCCGCTTCCTGTGTAAGGCAGGGTCGTACTCTCCGAATGTTGTAGAGCATGAACCTACAGGATCGGGTCACCGCCTTGATGTTAGCGGAGAACGACAGGGTGTTGTCCAGGGTCACGCCAAGGCTCTTCGCACTCTGGGAGGAGGACACAACAGAGTTGTCAACCGTGATGGCGAGATCATGGAACGGGCAGTCCTTCCCCGGGAGGAAGAGCAGCTCTGTCTTGCCGAGGTTCAGCTTGAGGTGGTGATCCGTCATCCACACTGATATGTCTGCCAGACATGCAGAGATGCGATTCGCCACCTGGTTATCAGAAGGGGGAAAGGAGAAGATTAGTTGTGTGTCGTCAGCGTAGCAATGATAGGAGAGGCCATGTGAGGATATGACAGAGCCAAGTGACTTGGTGTATACCGAGAATAGGAGAGGGCCTAGAACTGAGCCCTGGGGGACACCAGTGATGAGAGCACGTGGTGCGGAGACAGATTCTCGCCACGCCACTTGGTAGAAGCGACCGGTCAGGTAGGACGCAATCCAAGAGTGAGCCGCGCCGGAGATGCCCTGCTCGGAGAGGGTGGAGAGGAGGATCTGATGGTTCACAGTATCAAAGGCAGCAGACAGGTCTAGAAGGACAAGAGCAGAGGAGAGAGAGTTAGCTTTAGCAGTGCGGAGACACAGAGAGGAGCAGTCTCAGTTGAATGACCAGTCTTGAAACCTGACTGGTTTGGATCAAGAAGGTCATTCTGAGAGAGATAGCAAGAGAGTTGGCTAAAGACGGCATGCTCAAGAGTTTTGGAGAGAAAAGAAAGAAGGGATACTGGTCTGTAGTTGTTGACATCAGAGGGATCGAGTGTTGGTTTTTTGAGAAGGGGTGCAACTCTCGCTCTCTTGAAGACGGAAGGGACATAGCCAGCGGTCAAGGATGAGTTGATGAGCGAGGTGAGGTAAGGGAGAAGGTCACTGGATATGGTCTGGAGAGGAGGGGATAGGGTCAAGCGGGCAGGTTGTTGGGCGGCCGGCCGTCACAAGTCGCAAGATTTTATCTGGAGAGAGAGGGGAGAAAGAAGTCAAAGCATAGGGTAGGGCAGTGTGAGCAGGACCAGCAGTATCATTTGACTTAACAAACAAGGATCGGATGTCGTCAACCTTCTTTTCAAAATGGTTGACGAAGTCATCCACAGAGAGGGGGGGGGGGGATTCAGCAGGGATGAGAACGTGGCAAAGAGCTTCCTAGGGTTAGAGGCAGATGCTTGGAATTTAGAGTGGTAGAAAGTGGCTTTAGGAGCAGAAACAGATGAAGAAAATGTAGAGAGGAGGGAGTCTAGTTTTCCTCAATTTTTCCGCTCGGCTGCCCGGAGCTCTGTTCTGTGAGCTCGCAATGAGCTATATTATTGTTTGTCCTCGTGTCTGTGCATGTTTTTCAGTATAAAGTACTCTGCAGCCACTTAGTGTGGACACCAGGTGAGACCACACACACAGATTCCTGTAAAACATTGTCTCTTTTTAACTACTTTATTTTCTCAATAACAGTCTCTCTCCTTCACTTCATCCCTCTCCCCCCTTCTCCCTAAATCCTCTAGGTTATATCAGCTCTGTCGGTGAACCCCTCCCGCATCTGAACTGGCTGACACAGGGGGCACAGCATGATCAGAGGTGAGAGGTCACTTGGTCGGGTCAACAGGAAGTATTATTAAAGAGATGATTTACATTGAAATACAGAGAGATGTAGTAGTCCCAGAGTGAATGATACAAGGTCAGTTTTGCATTTCACCTACTGATGATTGATGACTGACAGTGTTAGACAAAAAAAAACAAGGCTTAATCATGCGCTCTCTCGCCATCTGTCTCTCATCTGCAGGTATGTTTTGATGTGAGAGAGAGTGCCAACCCCCAGTCCCGTCATCACCATCTCCCCGCTTTTAAAATAACCTTCGGGCCAACTGGGGACCCAAGGCTGTTAGGAGACACCGCTAGAGACACTATTATGAAATTGTGATGAACTGAGAGAATATTAGGGTAGCATTGTAATTCATTAATCATATGCTCTCTTCCCTGCTCCACTGTTCTTACCTCTTTCCCCTTCTGTCTTTTACACTCTTTCTTACACCTCTCTACCCACCTCCTCTTTCTTCCTCTGTTTTTATAATGCACACCAGATGTGCATTGAAGTACAGATTGAACTTGTATTTAGAATATAATATTACAATTATAATATTTATAATGCATGTATTATGTATTTATAACACTTGGATAATTAACTTCTTTCAATAAAGCTTTTCACATTCTCTACCGGAGTTGGTTCACATTCTCTACTGGTTGAAATTAAGTCTCTCATTTGATGAAATACTACACCTATCCTGTGTCCTCAGATCAATGCAAATGAAGGAAATTATATAGTGAGATGAACCGGTTTTAGAGTATTTACATGATGCATAGGAAGTGTAGTGTACTGTTTTTTAAATTCTGTTTCTGTATAAATGAATACAAATCAGCCTTTAACTAGTTAAATAATGTTTGTAGTCTATTGCATAGTTACAATGTGTAACCATTGATGTCCCAGGACCAGGATTGGTAAACACTGTTGAAGTGTATAATTGTAATACATACATGCAGACAGTGTTAATTAAAAGGCAACAACAACTGCCCAAGTTACACCAGGAACGCACAATCCCTCCATCAGTGTTCAGACTGTCTGCAATAGGCTGAGAGAGGCTGGACTGAGGGCTTGTAGGCCTGTTGTAAGGCAGGTCCTCACCAGACATCACCAGCAACAATGTCGCCTATGGATACAAACCCACCGTCGCTGGACCAGACAGGACTGGCAAAAAGTGCTCTTCACTGACGAGTCGCGGTTTTGTCTCACCAGGGGTGATGGTCGGATTCACGTTTATTGTCAAAGGAATGAGCATTACACCGAGGCCTGTACTCTGGAGCGGGATCGATTTGGAGGTGGAGTGTCTGTCATGGTCTGGGACGGTGTGTCACAGCATCATCGGACTGAGCTTGTTGTCATTGCAGGCAATCTCAACGCTGTGCGTTATAGGGAAGACATCCTCCTCTCTCATGTGGTACCCTTCCTGCAGGCTCATCCTGACATGACCCTCCAGCATGACAATACCACCAGCCATACTGCTCGTTCTGTGCGTGATTTCCTGCAAGACAGGAATGTCAGTGTTCTGCCATGGCCAGAGAAGAGCCCGGATCTCAATCCCATTGAGCACGTCTGGGACCTGTTGGATCGGAGGGTGAGGGCTAGGGCCATTCCCCCCCAGAAATGTCCGGGAACTTGCAGGTGCCTTGGTGGAAGAGTGGGGTAACATCTCACAGCAAGAACTGGCAAATCTGGTGCAGTCCATGAGGAGGAGATGCACTGCAGTACTTAATGCAGCTGGTGGCCACACCAGATACTGACTGTTACTTTTGATTTTGACCCCCCCTTTGTTCAGGGACACATTATTCCATTTCTGTTAATCACATGTCTGTGGAACTTGTTCAGTTTATGTCTCAGTTGTTGAATCTTGTTATGTTCATACAAATATTTACACATGTTAAGTTTGCTGAAAATAAACGCAGTTGACAGTGAGAGGACATTTATTTTTTTGCTGAGTTTAGAATGCGGCACGTGTATAACTACAAACAGTTAGCTATTTCCGAGTTTCCTAGTTCCAACTAGTGCCTGAAAGCGGCATTGGAACATACAAAAATACTTGATAGACAGGACAAGCATCGGCGTTGTTTTCTTCCCACAGAGAAACAAATGTATTTCCACACACAGCGAATGAACATGCCTATGATAAATAATGCTTATGAACCACAGCACCGGAAGAAAACACATCATAAAACAAAACACTCATTAACTCTGCTGTAGCTGGCTGTTTGTTGGCCTACTGCAAGCTCTTTAAATGGGGTTTCCTATAGCCACAAAATCAGGTTAGCAGTGTGGTTAAGGTTAGGGTTAAGGTTATTTATAACATTAATAATAGATAAAGAGTGACCCAGGGACCCTGGGGAGCTACAGGCTATATCCTCACCTGATAAAAGATGGTATAATGAAGGTTAAAGATGCTATACTTTATGTGTTTCCAAAATGAAGTAAGGGGCCAGATGCCTTTTCATTTTCAATGTGCATGACAGCTATGGCTACTCTTCCACAAGCCTTCTGTTGAAAAATAATGGTACTAACAGAGAAGTGTTGGCCCAAAAAACGAGAGCTATACAGATAATACTGATCACAATGTGGGGTTCTGGAAAACAGTGAACTTCACTAACAGCACTGAGATACCATAAGGTTTTTTGGATGTAGCCCATGTGTCACCCTTTCCCCTCTTTCAAATGCATGCTTCTTTTGTTAACTTTGCTAAGAGACCTATGCACAGACATCAACAGGAGTTCCTTCGAATGCCAGCAGCATGCCACCCTGCATCCCACTACTGGCTTGCCATTGAATCTAAGCGGGGTTGGTCCCTGGATGGGAGACCAGGTGCTGCTGGAAGTGGTGTTGGAGGGCCAGTAGGAGGCACCCTTTCCTTTAGTAAAAAAAAAATCCCAATGCCCCAGGACATTGCCCTGTTCAAGGTGCCGTCTTTAAGATGGGATGTTAAACAGGTGGACTGACTCTCTGTGGTCACTAAAGAGCCCATAGCATTTAGTGTAAGAGTAGGGGTGTTAAACCCGGTGTCCTGGCTAAATTCCCAATCTGGCCCTCATACCATCATGGCCACCTAATCATCCCCAGCTTCCAATTGGCTCATTCATCTCCCCTGTAACTATTCCCCAGGTTGTTACTGTAAATGAGAATGTGTTCTCAGTCAACTAACCTGGTAAAATAAGTGTAAAATAAATAATGTCCAGTCCCAGTTGACTAACATGATTTGCGACAAGGTCAAGGATGTCTTTTTAGCCTAATTAGTCAAAGCAGAGTACTGTGGATAGACACACAATGAGCTATATTCAATCAAAATCAGCTTCCAGAGGTTTCAGGGGTAAGACAAAACAACATTCTTTAACTGTTTAAATAATCATCCAGCATCCAGTTGAATGTCTTTCTGTTTTAATGATTGATTTATTGACATTACTATAGGGTCTATATACAAAACATGAAATGTAGATCTGTATTGGATCACCTCTCTCCCACCACAGCATCATTGCTGAAAGATTTTACCACTGCTATAACCATTAACAGTTGGGAACCCCATGCATCTACAGTGCATTCAGAAAGTATTCAGACCCCTTAACTTTTTCCACATTTTGTTACGTTACAGCCTTATTCTAAAATGGATTAAATAAATACAAATCCTCAATCTACACACAATACCCCATAATGACAAAGCGAAAACAGGTTTTTCGAAATTTTTGCACATTTATTAAAATAAAAAAACAGAAATATCTTATTTACATAAGTATTCAGACCCTTTGCTATGAGACTTGAAATTGAGCTCAGGTGCATCCTGTTTCCATTGATCATCCTTGAGATGTTTCTACAACTTGATTGGAGTCCACCTGTGGTAAATTCAATTGATTGGACATGATTTGGAAAGGCACACAACTGTCTATATAAAGTCCCACAGTTGACAGTGCATGTCAGAGCAAAAACCAAGCCATGAGGTCGAAGGAATTGTCCGTAGAGCTCTGAGATAGGATTGTGTCGAGGCACAGATCTGGGGAAGGGTACCAAAACATTTCTGCAGCATTGAAGGTCCCCAAGAACACAGTGGCCTCCATCATTCTTAAATGGAAGAAGTTTGGAGTCACCAAGACTCTTCATAGAGCTGGCCGCCCAGCCAAACTGAGCAATCGGGGGAGAAGGGCCTTCGTCAGGGAGGTGACCAAGAACCCGATGGTCACTCTGACAGTGCTCAATAGTTCCTCTGTGGAGAACAGAGAACCTTCCAGAAGGACAACCATCTCTGCAGCACTCCACCAATCAGGCCTTTATGGTTGAGTGGCCAGACGGAAGCCACTCCTCAGTAAAAGGCACATGACAGCCCACTTGGAGTTTGCCAAAAGGCACCTAAATGATTCTCAGACCATGAGAAACAAGATTCTCTGGTCTGATGAAACCAAGATGTAACTCTTTGGCCTGACTGCCAACCGTCACGTCTGGAGGAAACCTGGCACCATCCCTACGGTGATGCATGGTGGTGGCAGCATCATGCTGTGGGGATGTTTTTCAGCTGCAGGGACTGGGAGACTAGTCAGGATCGAGGGAAAGATGAACAGAGAAAAGTATAGAGAGATCCTTGATGAAGACCTGCTCCAGAACGATCAGGACTTCAGACTGGGGCGAAGGTTCACCTTCCAACAGGACAACGACCCTATGCACACATCCAAGACAATGCAGGATTGGCTTCGGGACAAGTCTCTGAATGTCCTTGAGTGGCCCAGCCAGAGCCCGTAGTTGAACCCGATCGAACATCTCTGGAGAGACCTGAAAATAGCTGTGCAGAGACGCTCCCCATCCAACCTGACAGAGTTTGAGAGGATCCGCAGAGAAGAATGAGGGAAACTCCCCAAATACAGGTGTGCCAAGCTTGTATCGTCATACCCAAGAAGACTCGAGGCTGTAATCGCTGCCAAAGGTGCTTCAACAAAGTACTGAGTAAAGGGTCTGAATACTTATGTAAATGTAATATTTCAGTCTTTTATTTGTAATACATTTGCAAAAATTTCTAGAAACCTGTTTTTGCTTTGTCATTATGGGGTATTGTGTGTAGATTGATGAGGGGAAAAAACAATTTAATCAATTTTAGAATAAGGCTGTAACCTAACAAAACGTGGAAAAAGTCAAGTGGTCTGAATACTTTCCAAATGCACTGTATATGTTATAATAAACTACAGTATGTACATAACAACACCATATGTTTAAACAATTGATCTGTTTGCTCGCTTAATTCAGCCTATCATCCTGGCCCATTCAGCTACTCGGGATGTAGGGGAAGGGTTGGCCGTTGATAATGTTGACTCAAAAGGGTAATTCTAATGATTTGATTCCAAACCAGTGAGCAGGTAGAAGGTGTTACAGTAGGCTTGCTTGTAAACCAGTCACAGCTATGTTGGATTCCTCATACATAGAGATCCTTTTAAATTACTAGAGGGACTATGGGTGTGTTCGTAAATTCAATCTGGAGTGCCAGATCGCGCTCCGCAAGCTCTCCGAGTGTGCTCTGGGCGTTCGTAAATTCGGAGCGTTTCGCGCTTGGATCGTTCAGAGCGCACACTGGACGCTCTGGCCGAGGAGTAGGGTTGATCTGAGCGTTCTGCCCTCACAATGGCAGTCAAGCACCCAAGCTAACTGGCTAAAGTTGGCTAGTTCGCTAGCTACTTCCAGACAAATGAGAGAACACCTCACTCTGACCATTTTACTCGCCCTAGCAGAGCTGGTTAGGTTGTTTTAATTACGCTTTTTGCCAACGTTTACTGATACCGGCCATATTCAACTGTTGTTGAGCGTTCGTAAATTAATCTGAAATCGGAGTAGATAGCAAGAGCGAATTTACCCTCAATATTCCAGAATGTGTTGAAAATGGCAGCCATATTGGTCAGGGAGAAATCCAAGCCAGTTTAATTGTAATGAACGGCAGTAGAGGCATAATCCCGATTGTATTTATGTAGGCAAATAAAAGTAAGGCATATGATATATCAGACATTGTGTAAAATAATTATTGTCAACCTAAAATATTGTCATATAATTATAAATACAGTTTATACAGGTTTTATACACATTTTCTGTATAGCCTCTAAAATATATGTAAACAGATCATAAATGTCTACATTTTTGTTTTTTTGGAAAGCTGTGAGTGCTATTATATGATACAATATCAGTATTTGTTGCATTTATAACTTGTCTAAGTTCTATCATCAACTGATTTCAGCCAATGTATGGCTGTGGATTGACTGTATTCTTTGAATGGAATGTTGGCATATTGGCAGTTAATTTGAAACATTTATGGAATCATTCCTCAAACTGGCTGGCTGGCTAGCTAGCTAACAAACATACAGTGCAGATAAATTCTTCAAATTCAAATTTTACACAATATCTTATCACAGGACTGGCAAACAAACCATGGTTGACCAACTCCCTGACCAAAACGGCTGCCTTGATCCATCATAAAAAGGATAATGCCCATTCTAGAACAGTTAGTGTGGGAGAGGTGGACAAATTATAGTTAACAATCAATAATGACAAACCTGGCATTGACAACAGATGAAAAGCTACTAAGGATGGTAGCTGACTCTATTGCAACTCCTATCTTTCATATCTTTAATCTGAGCCTAGAGGAAAGTCTTTGTCCTCAGGCCTGGAGGAAAGCCAAAGTCATTCCACTACCCATGAGTGGTAAAGCGGTCTTTACTGCTTCTAACAGTTTAAAGTTTTAATGTCACATGCACAAGTACAGTGAAATGCCTTTCTTGCAAACTCAAAACCCAACAATGCAATAATCAATAACAATGTAATACTAGAAAAAAAACACTTGAGAAATAAGAAGAAATATGAAAAACACAATAACTAAGTAGGCATACTATATAAAGGGTCAGTTCCAATACCATATTTACAATGTGCAAGGATACTGGAGTGATGGAGGTAGATATGTACAGTACCAGTCAAAAGTTTGGACACACCTACTCATTCAAGGGTTTTTCATTATTTTTACTATTTTTTACATTGTAGAATAATAGTGACGACATCAAAACTATGAAATAACACATACGGAATCATGTAGTAACCAAAAAAGTATATTTTATATTTGAGATTCTTGAAATAGCCACTCTTGGCATTCTCTCAACCAGCTTCATGAGGTAGTCACCTGGAATGCATTTCAATTAACAGGTGTGCCTTCTTAATGCGTTTGAGCCAATCAGTTGTGTTGTGACAAGGTAGGGGTGGTATACAGAAGATAGCCCTATTTGGTAAAAGACCAAGTCCATATTATGGCAAGAACAGCTCAAATAAGCAAAGAGAAATGACAGTCCATCATTACTTTAAGACATGAAGGTCAGTCAATATGGAACATTACAAGAACTTTTAAAGTTTCTTCAAATGCAGTTTCAAAAACCATCAAGCGGTATGATGAAACTGCCTCTCATTAGGACCGGCACAGGAAAGGAAGACCCAGAGTTACCTCTGCTGCAGAGGATAAGTTCATTAGAGTTACCAGCCTCAGAAATTGCAGCCCAAATAAATGCTTCACAGAGTTCAAGTAACAGACACATCTCAACATCAACTGTTCAGAGGGGACTGTGTGAATCAAGCCTTCATGATCGAATTGCTGCAAAGAAACCACTACTAAAGGACACCAATAAGAAGAAGAGACCTGCTTGGGCCAAGAAACTCAAGCAATGGACAATAGACTAGTGGAAATGTGTCCTTTGGTCTGGAGTCCAAATTTGAGATTTTTGGTTCCAACCACCGTGTCTTTGTGAGACGCTGTGAGGGTGAACGGATGATCTCCGCATCTGTTACAAGACCATGGTGCTTGCCTATGGAGCTGTGAGGGGAACGGCACCTCCGTACCTTCAGGCTCTGATCAGTCCCTACACCCAAACGAGGGCATTGCGTTCATCCACCTCTGGCCTGCTGGCTCCCCTTCCTCTGCGGAAGCATAGTTCCCGCTCAGCCCAGTCAAAACTGTTCGCTGCTCTGGCACCCCAATGGTGGAACAAGCTCCCTCACGACGCCAGGACAGCGGAGTCACTCACCACCTTCCGGAGACATTTGAAACCCCACCTCTTTAAGGAATACCTGGGATAGGATAAAGTAATCCTTCTACCCCTCCCTTACCCCCACCCCCCCAACAAAAACATATTGTAAAGTGGTTATCCCACTGGCTATAAGGTGAATGCACCAATTTGTAAGTCGCTCTGGATAAGAGCGTCTGCTAAATGACGTAAATGTAATGTAAATGTGTATTTCCCACCGTAAAGCATGGAGGAGGAGGTGTTATGGTGTGGGGGTGCTTTGCTGGTGACACTGTCTGTGGGACTATAATTAGTTTTTCAACAGGACATTGACCCAACACACCTCCAGGCTGTGTAAGGGCTATTTTACCAAGAAGGAGAGTGATGGAGTGCTGCATCAGATGACCTGGCCTCCTCAATCCCCCGACCTCAACCCAAATGAGATGGTTTGGGATGAGTCGGACCGCAGAGTGAAGGAAAAGCAGCCAACAAGTGCTCAGCATATGTGGGAACTCCGTCAAGACTGTTGGAAAAGCATTCCAGGTGAACCTGTTTGAGAGAATGCCAAGAGTGTGCAAAGCTGTCATCAAGGCAAAGGGTGGCTATTTGAAGAATCTCAAATCTCAAATATAATTTAATTTGTTTAACACTTTTTTGGTTACTACATGATTTCATATGTGTTGTTTCATAGTTTTGATGTCTTCACTATTATTCTACAATGTAGAAAATAGTAAAAAACTAAAGAAAAACCCTTGAATGAGTAGGTGTGTCCAAACTTTTGACTGGTACTGTTTAGGGGTAAGGTGACTAGGCATCAGGATGTAAGATAAACAGAGTAGCAGCAGCTTGTATGTGAATGGGTGTGCTTGTGTGTTGAGTCAGTATAACTGTACGTGTATGTTATGTGTGAGTGAGCAGATGATGGAGTGAGTGTGTGTGTTTGAGTGTGTAGGGCCCTGTAAGTGTGCATAGAGACAAAAGTTAAAATTAAAGGTAAATAAGGATACAAGGTTAACTCAGATATTCTGTGTAGCTATTTTGTTAGCTACACTCTAAAAATGAGAGGTTCAGGGAAGTGGTCTGAAAACTTTCCGAATGCACTGTAGATGTCCTGGAAGGCAGGGAGCTCGGCCCCAGTGATGTACTGGACTGTCTGCATCACCCTCTGTAGCGCCACAGCTGTATAACTTTTGGAGGATTTGAGGGCCCATGCCAAACTTTTTCATCCTCCTGAGGGGGAAAAGGCGCTATCGTGCCTTCTTCACAACTGTGCATGTGTGTTTGGACCATTTTAAGTATTTTGTGATTTGGACACTGAGGACACTTGAAGCTCTCGGCCTGCTCCACAGCGGCCTCGTCGATGTGGATGGGGGCGTGCTCGCCCCCCCATTTCCTGTAGTCCACGATCTTCTCCTTTGACTTACTGACGTTAAGGGAGAGGTTGTTGTTCTGGCACCACACTGCGCATGCTCTGAGGATGCACCCTGGAATTCCGTCGGGCCCTGTGGCCTTGAGGGTGTTGACCTGATTAAATACCTTTTTCACCCTAGATCACTATCTGTCACCTCAACATTTTCTCTCAACCTGTGTGCACCTACGCTGTAGACGTTCATTGATAGGCTAGGTTTTAGCAACCTCATGATGGGTACAGGGAAAATTAGAGTATCATGTAGTAGCCTAAACCTATCTATGTTACATTGAACTGGGTGAATGGAATATGAATGACAGTCATCCAATATGCTGTAACAGAAATAAGGCCATGCTCAGGGAAAAAAATTTTGTCCTCCCTCATCATAAACGGCACCGACCGCCACTGGTCAGACCTCAGTAAGACTAGCTGTCGCCATTGGCATGGCTAATGGGGATCCTAATATTTCAAATCAATTATAATTCCTAATTCTATGTCTTCATACCTCTTTGGCTATCCGTTATAAAGTAACTTCCCTCGAAACGTCTACTCTGTTAACCCTGACTACATTTACCACCCATCTGTCTGGAAGTTTGTTCGCAAACATTTTAACACATTTTCCAACGTTTCAGAATGCTGTGACTCTTGAATGCCTTCCCGATTATCTGATTGGCTGGAGCGTTTCAGCTGGCGTGAACGACGCTTCAAGTTGACGTGGATGCATGTCTAGTTTCGTTTTTTTGGTCCTTCTTATCGAAGTTTGTTTCAGCATCATTTCAATTGATGAAAGTTTTTATTTACTGTTAGCTACCTTTTCAAAATGTCCTCTGTTGAAGAAGGTGAATGTAGTCGCGGCTTGGATCAGCTCAACAAATTCGAGAAACTGTCGGGGAGGCCTCCCATCAGAGACTCAGGTTTGTAGCTAGCTAAACTGTAGTTATTATTCTAGCTAACGTTAGCGGCTATCCATGTAAAAGTACCTAGCTGGATTTAGCTAGCTACAGTAACTAACTGGCGAGCAATCTAAACAGCTAGATAGCGTAATTGTTTAGGAAGGTAGATCTTCGAATTACAATATTAGAGACAGATGATGAACTTTAGCTGTAACCAAGTATTCTCTCCAGCGAACTAACTAGCTTGCTTGATACGGAAGCAAGCTGTCAACTGTCATGCAAACAAGACTAACTAATGGTGGGAAGCATGCATTTTCTCTATACATTGCCAGTGATTTGTATTTGTACTACTAAATTTGCTGAGTAGATCTGTTTCCATAGGCAATACTGAAGTAATGACAAATAAGTGGCAACCACAGTTTTGAAACAACTCATGCACAGATGAAAGATGGGAAAAGTATCTTTGACTCGAGTCAAAGATACTCCAGGTTCTGAGGGGTTGGGTAGTGTGACAGCCACTTATGCGGTAGCTGCACCACCTAGGCTGTGTTTTTCTCTCTCTCTCTGGGTAGCTGTATGTGTGTTTGTCAAAACAACAATACTCAATGGACAAGCCACTTGTCTAGCCTATTTGGTTAGACACTAAACAGGCTTGAACTGAACTCCACCAAAAGCCTATGTGGAGTGTCGGTCTGTCTGTTTTTGTAATGTTTTTGGGGTTTTGTTCTCTCTGCTAATTGTCTGTGTGTGCACATGTCTGTATCATGGCTGGTGTTTGTGGTTGGTGATGACTGGCAGGCTCTAAGAAGAGAATAAGATGGCTTCAGGCTCGGCGGATCTTCTCCCCTTCGTGCCCCAACTTCCGCATCCCTAATAGGTTTCTGGGAGAAGGTGGGTAACTGTAACACCTCTAGACTGCAGCCAAGACGTCCTCTCTCTTCACCGACCAATACTAACGCAACTCTAGTGCCCTCAGACTCCGCTAAAGAATGAGGGATTCAATTTAAGCTGGCCCGGGTTGAACCGGGATATGGCCCGTCACGTGACCGGGCGAAGCCAGTGAGGGAGGGTGCGCCCTGCTAAAACTGAACAGTAATCTGCGCCACTTGGCCATCTTGTCAATAAGGCATCATGAAGCATCGTTCAGAAACATACATATCTTTTCCATGAAATATGTTTGAATTTTCAAACTAGGTTTAATTGAGAATGCAGATAAAGCATTTTTATTAAACGCAATCACTTTTGCATAGAAAAACACAATCCTACATATTACTCCACGTGCTTCACCTACTGCACGTCACTTTTGTTTTGAGCCGACTTCGCTGTCGGCCAGAACGGGGCATTAATGGAATCCCTTCAATGGCAACTCTCTCCTACAGTTGGTGAAGCACTAATGTCCTCCTCTCTGCCCTTTCACCTCCTCTCGCACTCCCTCGTCCAGTCTGCAGTGCTTCTCTTCTTCCTCCTATTGTTTTCCATTACTGTTTCCTCCTCTCTTCCTATCTAAACAGCCTCCTTTCCCTCTCCCTTGTAATGGTTCTCGGTCCACTCCACCTCTTCTCTTCCTTCCTGTTCTCTTTTATCACTTGCACTTCAAATCATCCCTCCTAGCAAGAGTCTGTCTCTTACTCTGATTGGCCATGGTTCCTCCTCTTCTCACTCATCCTCTTCAGTTTTCTCTATTGGACCCAGGGGCTTGCTCTCCCTCAGTGTCTCTCTGGGTTTGGAAGTACGTTTGTCATGGAGTTTTCTGAGGTCTCTCTGTTCTATTTTTCTCTCTGTGAGTCTGTCATGTTGTTGCTCCTATAACGATTGTCATAATTGTTATAAAGGCAATAGACCTCAGTGCGCCTAGAAAAAAATCACCCAAATGAAAGTGGTTGCAATGATTACTTCACTGTACCGCAGCCCCTGAGTGCCATGGAGAATACACCGAGCTGCCCCTGAGTGCCATGGAGAATACACCGAGCGCAGATTCATGACAGGCATGCTTGCACCATTACCACAAAGAAAACAGCTTGTTACCTCAAATATTTTTCATTGTGCTCCTTAATGTCTTTGTGCTCCTAAATTTTTCAACTTAGGCTCACACCTGCTCCTTGTATATATGTTTTTTTTTTTTTAAGTCAGCGTAGAGACCTGGACCTGTACCTCCTATTTTCCTCAGTGTCTGAAAGTAGATACATTTGACTATTTGATCGGTTATTCCACTAAAAGCATTCCTCTGGTCTTGTCAATGTTTTTTCTTCTTCTTGAGGATCAATGATTCCATAGGGCTATTGTTTGGTCCTCTGTTGTTTACACAAACTCATCATACTGAAATTATGGGATGGACAGTTAATCATTACACATAGTGAACTCGACCACCTTCACAGTGAAAATGTTACAAAGTATGTCAATAAGATATGGTTAATTATTCATTTAACATGCTGACTTTCTCCAAAGCTTGTCATATAGGGAGTACTTTAACCACATGCTTGCTATTGTGATGGCTAGGCCTATTTATCTAGATTCTTAAATCATCAGAAATGTTTTAGCATTTGCATGTTGAAAGCTGTCTGCTTGTATAGGCATACACAGTGCAGACATGTTGTTGGTAATCTGAGCAGCAGATGAAATAATTACTAGAGGGGTAATGGCTCTGGGTTGAAATCTGATGGAAACCCGCTGGATTACTTCACTGCAGTTTATAATACACATTTATGTCTCTAGATCTGTCGTCTATGACACACAGCTGGGAAATGACAGAGACTAGGCCTACACATCTATGGCTCTTCAGCCCATGCAAATCACGTTTTTAGATTGGAATCTAGATGATGTTTCAGGCTGCATTCCATTCCAAATAATGGTCCCTTCCGCTCTGTTGTTCCTGCCCTCACTCCCCCTCATGAATCTGTCTGGACTAAATAGGTGAAAACAATATGGCAGAAAGAAACTAGGTGGCGCTATTGCTTACAAAGTTATCTCAGATCCACAAAGGGCAGTAAAGGAGTGCAAGAGGAAGGGGGGAAAAAGTCCCCTCCTTCCCCCACCCTTGCTCCCTCTTCCATCCATGTAACCCCGCTCTTTACTCACCTCCCCCCTCAGGTCACTGTGCCCCCCCGGCCCGCAGCGGACACCGGTGTGTGGCAGACAGTGCCAACCTGTATGTGTTTGGAGGGTACAACCCTGACTTTGAGGAGGCAGGTGGCTCGGAGAACGAGGATTACCCTCTATTCAGGGAGCTGTGGAGGTTCCACTTTGCCACGGCTACCTGGCAACAGGTCCACACAGAGGGCTACATGCCCACCGAGCTGGCCTCCATGTCTGGTAAGGGGAAGAGTTGAAGATGATCTGTCCTTTATGTACCCATCCATTGCAAAATTAACTTGCTTAACCATTATTATCCGTTCCTGGTTAGACTAAGAACAGACAGTTGGACAGTTTGTTTTGTGTTTTTCTCTGTGTGTCTCAGCTGTCTTACACGGCAACAATCTATTGGTGTTTGGGGGCACTGGGATTCCTTTTGGAGAAAGCAACGGGAATGACGTCCATGTCTGCAACGTTCACTACAAACGCTGGAAACTGCTCCACTGCAGAGGGAAGAAACCCAACCGAATCTACGGGCAGGTAAAGAGCTCTTATCTGCTCTCACCACCTGAGCTGTCCCACTGACACATTGTGTGGTCTGTGGAGAGTTAGCGGTTAGCTTCAAACCTGGGCTATGGCATCTTCCAATACTCCTACAGTGCATTCAGAAAGTATTCAGACACCTTGACTTTTTCCACATTTTGTTGCCTTATTCTAAAATTGATCAAATAGTTTTTTCCCCCTCATCAATCTACACACAATACCCCATAATGACAAAGCAAAAACAGGTTTGTATAAATTTTAGCAAATTTTATAAAAAATACAAAATGGAAATATTACATTTACATAAGTATTCAGACCCTTTATTCTGTACTTTGTTGAAGCACCTTTGGCAGCGATTACAGCCTCAAGTCTTCTTTGGTATAACGCTAAAAGCTTGGCACACCTGTATTTGGGGAGTGTCTCTCATTCTCCTCTGCAGATCCTCTCAAGCTCTGTCAGGTTGGATGGGGAGTGTCGCTGCACAGCTATTTTCAGGTCTCTCCAGAGATGTTAGATCGGGTTCAAGTCCGGGCTCTTGCTGGGCTACTCAAGGACATTCAGAGACTTGTCCCGAAGCCACTCCTGCGTTCTCTTGGCTGTGTGCTTAGGGTTGTTGTCCTGTTGGAAGGTGAACCTTCACCCCAGTCTGAGGTCCTGAGCACTCTGGAGCAGGTCTTCATCAAGGATCTCTCTGTACTTTGCCTCGATCCTGACTAGTCTCCCAGTCCTTGCCGCTGAAAAACATCACCACAGCATGATGCTGCCACCAACATGCTTCACTGTAGGGATGGTGCCATGTTTCCTCCAGACGTGACGCTTGGCATTCAGAACAAAGAGTTCAATCTTGCTTCTCATGGTCTGGGAGTCTTTAGGTACCTTTTGTTAAACTCCAAGAGGACTTTCATGTGCCTTTTTACTGAGGAGTGGCTTCCGTCTGGCCACTCTACCATAAAGGCCTGATTGGTGGAGTGCTGCAGAGATGCTTGTCCTTCTGGAAAGTTCTCCCATCTCCACAGAGGAACTCTGGAGCTCTGTCAGAGTGACCATCAGGTTCTTGGTCCCTAACCAAGGCCCTGTTCCCCCGATTGCTCAGTTTGGCCGGGCAGCCAGCTCTAGGAAGAGTCTTGGTGGTTCCAAACTTCTTCCATTTAAGAATGATGGAGGCCACTGTGTTCTTTGTACCTTCAATGCTGCAGAATTTTTTTTGGGTACCCTTCCCCAGATCTGTGCCTCGACACAATCCTATCTCAGAGCTCTAAGCACAATTCCTTTGACCTCATGGCTTGGTTTTTGATCTGACATGCACTGTCAACTATGGGACCTTTTATATAGACAGGTGTGCCTTTCCAAATCCAGTCCAATCAATTGAATTTACCACAGGTGGACTCCAATGAAGTTGTAGAAGCATCTCAAGGATGATCAATGGAAACAGGATGCACCTGAGCTCAATTTCGAGTCTCATAGCAAAGGGTCTGAATACTTATGTAAATAAGATATTTCTGTTTTTATTTTAATAAATGTGTAAAAAATTTCGCTTTGTCATTATGGGGTATTGTGTGTAGATTGAGGATTTGTATTTATTTAATCCATTTTAGAATAAGGCTGTAACGTAACAAAATGTGGAAAAAGTTAAGGGGTCTGAATACTTTCCGAATGCACTGTATATGACTTCCTTTCCCTGTCTCTTTCCTGACCTCTGATCTGAAAAGATTGGCTCGGTCAAAGTAAATAACTGACATAATTATTTTCTTTGTTAGTCTAACCTACTATAACGAATCGCCTAATTCTGAATCCCTTGGCTTGACAGTTAGGAAACTCCCCTCACAACCATGTTCTCTCTCCCTCTCATACCTCCCTCCTTCCAGGCCATGGCCATCATTAATGGCTATCTGTATGTGTTTGGAGGGACGACAGGCTACGTTTACAGCACAGACCTGCACAGGCTGGACCTGACTACCAGGGAGTGGACCCACCTCAAGCCCAACAACCCCCCTACAGACCTGCCTGAGGAGAGGTCAGTCACCCCCTATACCTCATCATCTAGTTACACACACACACACATCTTAATCCCTCTCTTTCTCCCTCTTTCAGGTACAGACATGAGGTAGCCCATGATGGACAGAGAATATACATCCTAGGAGGCGGGACTTCCTGGACATCATATCCTCTAGACAAAGTACAGTACAGGAGGATGGAACGCTGTATGTATGATGGTTGTTTTACTGACATACTTTTAACATGGGGATTTACGTTCTGTTCCCCCCTCAGATACACGCCTACAACTTAGAGACTAACTCCTGGGAGGAGATCATCACTAAACCTCATGAAAAAATAGGTTGGTTGCATAAGGGTCTATGTTTTTCGTATACACATTACTGTGCACGCGTACACAGATCAGTAAACTGATGCGTGTCCTGTTGTCGTTGTCAGGGTATCCTGCAGCACGACGGTGTCACAGTTGTGTCCAGGTCAGGCAGGGTAAGAACTTTACATCTGTTTTAATAGGAATCAGCTCTGTGTGTGTCCAGGCTAGGGTTACCAGAATTTTCAGTAATATTGGTAAATAACAGGTAATTTATGGTAACTTTTGGTAATTTAGACTTGAATAACTTGCAAATCTTTTTACAATCATAAAAAAATAAAGTGTGTATATATATATATATATATATATATATATATATATATATATATATATATATATATATATATATATATATATATATATACAGTGCCTTGAGAAACTATTCCCACCCCTTGACCTTTTTCCACATTTTGTTGTTACAGCCTGAATTTAAATTTGTCACTGGCCTACACACCATACCCCATAATATCAAAGTGGAATTTCGTGTTTAGAAATTTTACAAATTAATTAACAATTAAAAGCTAAAATGTCTTTAGTCAATAAGTATTCAACTCCTTTGTTATGGAAAGCCTAAATAAGTTCAGGAGTGAAAATGTGCTTAGTAAATCACATAATAGGTTGCACTCACTCTGTGTGCAATAATAGTGTGTAACATGATTTTTGAATGACTACCCCATACGTGCATATATCTGTAAGGTCCCTCAGTCGAGCAATGAATTTCAAACACAGATTCAACCACAAGACCAGGGAGGTTTTCCAGTGCCTCGCAAAGAACGGCACCTATTGGTAGATTATTATTATATTATTATTATTATTATTTAAAAAATTAAAAGCAGACATTGAATATCCTTTTGAGCATGGTGAAGTTATTACACTTTGGATGATGTATCAATACACCCTGTCTCTACAAAGATACAGGCGTCCTTCCTAACTCAGTTGCTGGAGAGGAAGGAAACTGCTCAGGGATTTCACCATGAGGCCAATGGTGACTTTAAAACAGTTAGTTTAATGGCTGTGATGGGAGGTAACTGAGGATGGATCAACAACGTTGTAGTTACTCCACAATACTTACCTAAATGACAGAGTGAAAAGAAGGAAGCCTGTGCAGAATAAAAAACACAACACCACTGAGTACCACTCTTCATATTTTCAAGCATGGTGGTGGCTGCATCATGTTATGGGTATGCTTGTCATCGGCAAGGACAAGAGTGTTTTTTTGGATTAAAATAAACGGAATAGCGCTAAGCACATGCAAAATTGTGGAGGACAACCTGTTTCTCTGCTTTCCAACAGACACTGGGAGACAAATTCAGCTTTCAGCAGGACAGTAACCTAAAACATAAGGCCAAATTTAGTTGCTTACCAAGACGACATTGAATGTTCCTAAGTGGCCTAGTTAGAGTTTTTACTGAAATTGTTTGGAAATCTATGGCAAGACTTGACAATTGCTGTCTGGCAATGATCAACAACCAACTTGACATAGCTTGAAGAATTTAAAAAAGAATGTGCAAATATTTCACAGTCCAGGTGTGTAAAGCGCTTAGACTTACCCAGATGATTCTAACATGTATTAACTTGGGTGTGAATACTAAATGATGTTTCTTGATTTAATACATTTGTAAACATTTCTAAAAACATGTTTTCACGTTGTCATTATGGGGTAGTGTGTGTGTGTAGATGGGTGAGAATCTATTTAATCCATTTTGAATTCAGGCTGTGCCACAACAAAATGTCTAAGTCAAGGGGTATGAATACTTCCTAAAGGCACGATATAGTATATATTGTGCATTAGTTTCTAGTGGATAGACCATGGTTCACAAGAAAATAGGCTAATGGGAAAAAAGCATCAAATCAAACCCTCATATTAAACACCAATGGTATTCACTAAGTTGATGGTTTATATTTAGAATGTTTTACAGCTTTGTCATTCTATAAAAATAAAATCCTCTTATTTGATATACACTGAGTATACCAAACATTATGAACACCTTCCTAATATTGAGTTGCAACCCCTCCCCTTTTGCTCTCAGAACAGCCTCTATTCATCGGGGCATGGACTCTACAAGGTGTCAAGCGTTCCACAAGAATGCTGGCCCATGTTGACTGCAATGCTTCCCACAGTTGTCAAGTTGACTGGATGTCCTTTGGGTGGTGGGCCATTCTTGATACATACACACTGGAAACTTGAGTGTGAAAAACCCAGCAGTGTTGCAGTTCTTCACACAAACTGGTGCGCCTGACACCTACTACCATACCCTGTTCAAAGGCACTTCAATCTTTTGTCTTGCCCATTCACCCTCTGAATGGCACATACACAATCCATGTCTCAAGGCTTAAAAATCCTTCTTTAACCTGTCTCCTCTTCATCTACACTGATTTGAAGTGGATCAACAAGTAACATCAATAAGAGATCATAGCTTTCACCTGGTCAGTCTGTCATGATGGAGCAGATGTCCTTAATGTTTTGTACACTCAGTGTATTTTACATGTGATAAGGCCACACAGAGGGCCAGAGATAATTACATAAACCTGTGATAATCTGAAGTACCCATGTGATAAAATCCTTAAATTACCAAAGTTCTGGTAGTTTACTAGTAAACTTTGAAAGTTACCAATAACATACCTAGGCTATGGACTGGGAGTCAGTGTTCATCCCTCTTTCTCTCTCCCCCAGAGGTGTTTCTATGTGGGGGTTACAACGGGGAGCTGATCCTAGCTGACCTGTGGAAGATCAACCTGCAGACCTTCCAGTGGACCAAGCTACCCACGATCATGCCTGAGCCTGCTTACTTCCACTGTGCTGCAGTCACACCGGTCAGTACAACACACACACTTTTCTGGATGTACGATTTTCGATCACATCTTTTTTATTTTTTTATTTCACCTTTATTTAACCAGGTAAGCCAGTTGAGAACAAGTTCTCATTTACAACTGCGACCTGGCCAAGATAAAGCAAAGCAGTGCGATTAAATGTAGCAAGTTATGGAGGTAAGGCAATAAATAGGCCATAGTGCAAAATAATTACAATTAGTATTAACACTGGAATGATAGATGTGCAAGAGATGATGTGCAAATGGAGATACTGGGGTGCAAATGAGCAAAATAAATAACAATATGGGGATGAGGTAGTTGAGTGGGCTAATTTCAGATGGGCTGTGTACAGGTGCAGTGATCGGTAAGGTGCTCTGACAACTGATGCTTTAAGTTAGTGAGAGAGGTAAGAGTCTCCAGCTTCAGAGATTTTTGCAGTTCGTTCCAGTCATTGGCAGCAGAGAACTGGAAGGAATGGCGGCCAAAGGAGGTGTTGGCTTTGGGGATGACCAGTGAGATATACCTGCTGGAGCGCATTCTACGGTTGGGTGTTGCTATGGTGACCAATGAGCTAAGATAAGGCAGAGATTTGCCTAGCAGTGATTTATAGATGGCCTGGAGCCAGTGGGTTTGGCGACGAATATGTAGTGAGGACCAGCCAACAAGAGCGTACAGATCACAGTGGTGGGTAGTATATGGGGCTTTGGTGACAAAACGGATGGCACTGTGATAGACTACATCCAATTTGCTGAGCAGAGTGTTGGAGGCTATTTTGTAAATGACATCGCCGAAGTCACGGATCGGTAGGATAGTCAGTTTTACGAGGGCATGTTTGGCAGCATGAGTGAAGGAGGCTTTATTGCTAAATAGGAAGCCGATTCTAGATTTAACTTTGGATTGGAGATGCTTAATGTGAGTCTGGAAGGAGAGTTTACAGTCTAACCAGACACCTAGGTATTTGTAGTTGTCCACATACCCTAGGTCAGACCCGTCGAGAGTAGTGATTATAGTCGGGTGGGCGGGTGCCAGCAGCGTTCGATTGAAGAGCATGCATTTCTGTTTGAAAAAGCTAGCCTTTGCTTTCCTAACTGCTTGTGTATATTGGTTCCTAACTTCCCTGAAAAGTTGCTAATGCAGTACACCACATGATGCGGAGGTGTATTTAGAGGGTAAGTTAGTCAGGATGATATCTATGAGGGTGCCCATGTTTATGGATTTAGGGTTGTACCTGGTAGGTTCCTTGATAATTTGTGTGAGATTGAGGGCATCTCGTTTGGATTGTAGGATGGCCGGGGTGTTAAGCATATCCCAGTTTAGGTCACCAAGCAGTATGAACTCTGAGGATAGATGGAGGGCAATCAATTCACATATGGTGTCCAGGGCACAGCTGGGGGCTGAGGGGGGGTCTGTAGCAAGCGGCAACAGTGAGAGACTTATTTCTGGAAAGGTGGATTTTTAGAAGTAGGAGCTCAAACTGTTTGGGCACAGACCTGGATAGTATGATAGAGCTCTGCAGGCTCTCTCTACAGTAGATTGCAACTCCACCCCCTTTGGCAGTTCTATCTAGACGGAAAATGTTGTAGTTGGGGATGGACATTTCTGAATGTTTGGTGGCCTTCCTAAGCCAGGATTCAGACACTGCTAGAACATCCGGGTTGGCGGAGTGTGCTAAGGAAGTGAATAACTCAAATTTAGGAAGGAGGCTTCTGATGTTAACGTGCAGAAAACCAAGGCTTTTACGGTTACAGAAGTCAACAAATGATAGCTCCTGGGGAGTAGGCATGATACTGGGGGCTGCAGGGTCTGGGTTAGCCTCTACATCACCAGAGGAACAGAGGAGGACTAGAATAAGGATACGGCTAAAGGCTTTAAGAACTGGTCTTCTAGTGCGTTGGGTACAGAGAATAAAGGGGGCAGATTTCCGGGCGTTGTAGAATAGATTCAGGGCATTATGTACAGCCAAGGATATGGAAGGATATGAGTACAGTGGAGGTAAACCTAAGCGTTGGGTAACAATGAAAGAGAGAGCATCACTGGAGGCACCGATTGAGCCGGTCTCGGCGTGTATGGGGGGTGGAACAAAGGAGCTATTAGAGGCAGTTTGAGAGGGACTTGGGGTTCTACAGTGAAATTCTATAATAATAACTAACTGGAACAGCAATAGGCAAGGCATATTGACATGGGAGAGAGGAATAAAGCAATCACAGGTGTTATTAGAGAGAGCGAAGACAACAACTGGTAATGGCGATGAAAGTTTGGACTGAGGCTAAACAGATAAACAGGACAGGGTACCGTGTAAAGGAACAGTCCAGCAGGCATCAGCTGTGCAGCTGAGTGATCATAAGGTCCAGTGAACAGCAATATGTGAGTCCGAGAGCAGTTCGAATTGGTGCTACAGCACAGCGAGCAGGAAGCATGGCTGTTGTTTGCGTGTGCTAGCGGGCCGGGGCTAGCAGATGGAGCTTTGTGTTCGTCGTAACGGGAAGCCTGTTGAAACCACAGACGATTACGTCGGCAGACCAGTCGTGATGGATCGGCGGGGCTCCGTGTCGACTCTAGGAGGTCCTGTCCGGTTGACAGAGAGGTAGATAGCTGGGAGATGTGCCTGACTCGAGGATAGCTCAAGGCTGATTAGCCAACAACATCCATTTGGTTGCAGCTAGCTAGTTGCGATGATCCGGTGTTAAAGGTCCAGTGATTTAGTGATTCAGGCTGAAAATCTGATATGTTCTGGGTCGATAACGCGCTGTGCAGACTGGCCGATAATAGTCCAGGCTAGAGCTGGCTGGTAGGTAGTGCAGGCCACAGACAATGGTGAAAAACCGCTAACGGTGGCTAATAGCAAGTAGCTAGTTAGCTGGCTACTCCCGTCCGGTAGACAGAGTGGTAGATAGCCGGGATATGGGCCTGGCTCGAGGCTAGCTCAAGGCTAACTGGTGCTTGCTTCGGGGGTAGTGGTGATTAGCCTACAGCAACATCCATTCGGTTGCGGCTAGCTAGTTGCGATCTGGTGTTAGTGTCCAGTGATTCAGTTATTCCGGCAGAAAATCCGATGTTCTGGGTGAAAACCGCTAACGGTGGCTAATAGCAAGTAGCTAGTTAGCTGGCTAGCTAGTTTAAACTGGAGATTCTAGATAAAGGTGAGTAAATAATAGAATCCGTTCCACATTGAGTGAGGCGGGTTGCAGGAAAGTATATTTAGTAGAAGGATGAAAAGTGTGATGGGGAAATATGAACGAAAAATACAAAAAACAGGCTATTTACACGGACACACAACAAAGAACATGACCGCACTGCTACGCCATCTTGGATCTCTCTCTCCTCTCCCAGGCTGGCTGTATGTATGTGCATGGTGGGGTGGTGAACATGTCAGAGAACAGGAGGACTGGGTCTCTGTACAAGGTGTGGCTGGTGGTGCCCAGCCTGCTGGAACTGACCTGGGAGAGGCTGCTCAAGGCCTTCCCTCGCCTGGCCCAGCTCTCCTCCCTGCAGCTACTCAGCCTGGGCCTCACACACACCCTCATCCAGCGCCTCAAGTAGACCACCATGGCTGACGTGGGAAAAGGTCAAAGCAAGGACAGCGGTGAAGGGCAATGGATTGTGGATGGAACTGAGTTGACTTCCTGCCACCAATGAGCAGAGCGACTGAAAGGCCAACGGAACAATGCAGAGGTGTGTTGGCATGTCTGGGAATGGACTGAGGGAACTGATGTACATTGTGGACATAACGTCAGGTCATCCTCAAAAACAAAAATATTGGATGCCTATTTTTTTTTTGTGGATGTTTTTAATGTGTGCACTTTGACTGAGTTTGAAATCCCAAGTGGAATGTTTGACATTTGTGTTGAGTCCCTGGGACCTGGTGTATTTCAGGGTGGGTTTGCCTTCATAT
This sequence comes from Coregonus clupeaformis, assembly GCF_020615455.1. Lineage (NCBI taxonomy): Eukaryota > Metazoa > Chordata > Actinopteri > Salmoniformes > Salmonidae > Coregonus > Coregonus clupeaformis. Next base: position 8,740,606 of record NC_059202.1, read on the forward strand.
TTCAGCAGCCATGGCTTGACTAGGAGACAGTGGAGATTTAGTAGGAATTGGAGTTCACTGAATGCTGCTTATTTCATCCTTTTATATGTTTAATAATAATATGCCATTTAGCAGACGCTTTTATCCAAAGTGACTTAGTCATGTGCGCATACATCTTTACGTATGGGTGGTCCCGGGGATCGAACCCACTACCCTGGCATTACAAGCGCCATGCTCTACCAATTGAGCTACAGAGGACAACTGCATGTTTGCATGCAGCTGACAACATTCATCATACCCATTATCTTCAGTAGTGTTTCAAGGCACTCCAAAGGGCTTTACAGTCTACGCAAAGGAGCCGATGGAGGTTAGTTTGCGTAGCGCTCTACGTAGTTCTATGTATTTTTGGAGCTTCGTTTGAGTAGACTGTGAAACCACTGTGGAGAGCCCTTAACTCTACTTATTAATTCCCCCCCCACACACACACACACACACACACACTCTTTACAGGGATGTATACACGTGCACACCCACCACACACATGCTGTTCAAAAGGGAAATAGCGGAAACTTAAAATCAAGTGGTGGTTTGTTTCCTTAATGGCTAAAGGGTCGTTTAAGTTTTTTGTCTCTGTTACTGTGATGTATAGGATGCTGAGGGAGACCAACCGGGTACATGATGCCAATAGACATGGTGTCTTATTGTTTTCTGTAAGGAAGCCCACTGGTAAAGAAACATCTACAACACGTACAGACAGCTGCTGCTATGTCCACTGACAGGTCTAATACTAATAGGTCTCATTTAGCAGGCTGGTGGGGCAAGGCATTGATTTAGGACAGGCAGGGCAAATCTTGATCTGTATAGTTCACCTCTTGAGCCAGTGTGACTACGTGAACCCTCTGTGACATCACTGTGATTCTCTAGAGCCTTTGTACGAGTCTTACAACTTCCAGTCTTAGACGCACTGATCACACACACAGAGGGAGCTGTGTGAAACTGTACTGTAGCTCCAAAGTGAAACCAAGAGCATGCCATTTTATTTCATTTAGTGCCTTTTCAGATTATTTTGAACTATTGGTTGTACAGAGTTCTCTCCTTTTTACCATGCTTTTTTGTCCCTGAAAATATGGAAATGTCCATATAGCCTCCACCAGTCTCTATGTTCCCCATGCTTTACTAATATGAGCCATTGACTAGCTCATCTTTTAATGTTATCCTCCTTCCACATTGTTTACTGACCTTTTGGTCAAACCATTCTGTCCATCACAGGTCTCCTTGAGTGTCTATCACGCACAGTGAAGCCTTAACTTGTGAATTTGGTTGGACAGACTTTTTAAATCTATTTTTATAGACTAATTTGGACAAGTATGGTGCAGCCCAATATGGTGACCGGAGTGTGGGTGTGTCGAAAGGAGTGGGTGTATGGTAAGCGAATCGGCTAATTGGGCAGATTTGTTGCCACTCAAGACGTTTTGTATGTCAGATTGGGCTACACGACAAGTTTATGCCGGAGCGAATGACTAGTGCACCCGGTGTTGTATTGCCCTAGCACTACACGGCTGATACAAATAACCAACTCATCAGGCGTTGATTTATTTGAATCTGCTGTGTAGTGCTAGGGCAAAAACTGAAACGTGCACCCCTTGGGGGTCCCCAAGGAACTCTGGTGTAACCGATAGCAGAGCACTAATTTCCTTTTAACACGCCCACTACTTTGCTTTTGACACGCCCATACTCCGGTCGCCATATTGGGTTTCTGCATTTGGGCACTGTAATTTTTTTAAACAAAAATCCATTTTTTGCTTTTAAAGATGTTCACCAGTGTCATCAGGTCATTTTAACAAACCAAACTGAAGATTTATCTGGTGCAAAAACCAATGAAAACACTACTCTGCCTTTTCACTTTTCAACAATGTTGGGTTTAATCTCTTTATTTAATATCCCACACTCATGTTCCCTGTCAGTTAGAATGTAACTCACGTGTCACCTCTGGTTCTCTTTTATCCTATAGTTTCTGCACAGAACACTGGTGCTCAGTCTGAAATCCAGGCCAATCCTCTAGCCCCTGGCTACTTCTTGTAGATCTGGAAGACTAGGTTTGGCTTCCATGTTTCTTACACCCACTCAAATCTTTTAGGATCACGAGAAGTGTCAAGGGGTGTGGCTAAGGGTTGGTTTGGGAAATGTGCCTTTGCTATAATTATACGTTTTGGGAAACTGTGGGGTTCTGTATGAAACACTGCACCCACTGGTCTGGATTGTTTTGTTGGAAATCTATGGAAGTAATAGATTTTGGAACTCTGCATGTCAACCTGTGAATTAAGTCACTTTACACATGCTGTAATGAATGTGGATGGAGAAACTGAACCTGACTCTGCACAATTAAAGGCAATCGTGATGAAGCTGTCATGACTCTCCATTAGGTTTTGTAATGTAATTGTTTGAATCAATAAATGTACTGTAAGCACTTTTTTTAACCTTGTTTGACGGGTGTATTATTTGGCCTGAAAATCCAGGTACTATGTATCTATGATTTAACTGACTCCCTTTCGGCATTGTATTATACTGAACAAAAATGTGAAGTGTTGGTCCCATGTTTCATGAGCTGAAATAAAAGATCCCAGAAATGTTCCATATGCACAAAAAGCTTATTTCTCTCATTTGGTACATTCCTGTTAGTGAGCATTTCTCCTTTGCCAAGATAATCATCCACCTGACAGGTGTGGCGTATCAAGAAGTTGATTGAACGGCATGATCATTACACAGGTGCACCTTGTGCTGGGGACAGTATAAGGTCACTCACAACACAATGCCACAGATGTCTCAAGTTTTGAGGGAGTGTGCAATTGGCATGCTGACTGCAGGAATGTCCACCAGAGCTGTTGCCAGAGAATTGAATGTTAATTTCTCTACCATAAGCCGCATCCAATGTCATTTTTAGAGAATTTGGCAGTACATCCAACCGGCCTCACAACCACAGTCCACGTGTAACCACGTCAGCCCAGGACTTCCACATCCGTCTTCTTCACCTGCGGGATCGTCTGAGACCAGCCACCCGGACAGCTGATGAAATTAAGGAGTATTTCTGTCTGTAATAATAAAGTCCTTTTGTGGGGAAAAACTCAATTGGAGTGGCTGGGCCTGACCAATGCCCACCCATGGCTGCACCCCTGCCCAGTCATGTTAAATCCATAGATTAGGGCCTAATGATTTTATTTAAATTGATTGATTTCCTTATATGAACTGTAACTCAGTAAAATTGTTAATTGTTGCATCTTTTTTTTGTTCAGTATAGTTTTCAGAACGCTTTTAATCTAATCTGATTGCAAAAAATAATTTAATGCAGGAAAAAGTCCAACTTGGATGATTGTCATGATTGGGTCAGGTGGATGACATACTTTGGCAAGTGAAGTGGCTGACATTTCAAAAAGGTTCCCTTAACCATAGTGATCTTGAAGTCTGGATAGGCCCTTTAGTGGCATTTTCAAATCCTTAAGGTCTTTCAGAATGATTTATCAAATCAACTGTGGCTCGTTAAACACCCACACATTTGGCTATTAAATGTATTTATTCCTTTGAATTAATTGACAAAATAAGCTCGACTTTATGAACACTTTTAAAATGTACAAAAATACCTTCTTTACAGACGCTGGTGAAAACACCCAAGTGGTTTTCAAACAAGTACAAAAACAAAAACAAACCAAAGCCGGGGAGCGAGGTCCAGTGTGAAGTTTACCAAACCTTACACCGATTAATCAAAGCTCTTTGACAGTTGAATGTTGTCCTCCAGTTTGCATAGCTTCTATTCTCAGTGATGGTTTTAAATGCAACAATAATAATATGAAACAGCAAAGGATGTACTTGTGGGAGTACAGTACTCTAACGTTTGGTTGGTGCGTAAAACCAGTCAATTCAGATAAGCAAAGTGTTCTAAGAAAATATGTAGATTCCGATTTTACAGAAACCAATGAGTGACTAAATGTAGAGTGCAACAGGAGGATTCCAGTACAGATGTTGTTAGCTGGAGTTACTGCCACCACTACAGCGACACTATAGTGTTCAAGACTGAAATGCTTCACCCACTGTTTGAATTTTTTTGGAACCGCAGTCCAGAGAAATTTCAAAATGTTGTCTAGCACCATATTAAATTCCATAAGTAACTTAACTAAGAAATGTAAAAAAGAAAATGTATAATAATCTTGAATGTAACTCAGTCTGATGTAAAAGGTAACAAGCTGATGTGCAGATGAGTCTCTCAGCAGCCGGCTGGCGACGGAGCAAAGAAGTACGATGCCAGTAGGATGAGGTAAACCACTACCAGAGCAGTGCCTGAGAGGAAAACACAGTCCAATTACACACTTTGTTTTCTAAATAACAATCCACTAGAGGGGAGTTCTCTATCATGCGCAAATAATCAATATCCTATGATGTCAGGCAACAGATGGACAAGGATGATTTGACTTGATCAATGATAATTTCAACGTGTTAATGTATTACCCTAGTCTGTGTACCTGACAGTTTCTGCATTGAACAACACTTGTTTGCAATGTCATGTCGGCTGATGCAGAAACAGTCAGGCATACAGGTTGGGATGGCGCGCTCTGAGGCAAACCCTCCAGTCACCCCTTACCCTGGAAGTAGTCCGATTTGCCATCCATAAAGATGTAGTTGACGAGGACCACGCTGAAGATGCTGGCCCACAGGTGCAGGTCACAGAATATTAGCACGAAGCCCACATCCTGTAGTAACACATACAGGAAATTACTTGTCTGTTTACATATGTATTTTCTATAGTCTCCTATGGTATGACTATGGTCTTTGGGTGAGTTGACAAATGAAAAAACTTCATCCATCCATGATAAATTAAGCGAAGCCAATTCAGAAAGGGAATCTGAGTGTCCGCCTCAGCTGAGATTGCACCAACTAGATGCTACTTTAGTAACAATCACGCCTACCTTAGTTGGTGCACCATTTAAGCTGACCAGGTTCTGCTCACACATCCTGCTGCAGCTTGCTGCTACTGCATGGTGTTTCCTTTCTGAACTGGACTTATATTATTGATTAGTTATTTAGTGATAGGTACAGTCAAGGGGTAGTGTCTTACGTAGAAGGCGTTGAATAAAACTAGCAGGGGGATCTGGAGCATGCAGACCTGTACAGCGATGCAGCTGCCCACCTCCAGGCTGGGAGAAACAAAACAACAGAGGAGCAGTCAGTCACTCCTCGTCACAAACACTCGCTTCGGTCAGAATTCCTGCTAACCAACTGGTTACTCTTATGACAGTCACCATTTGCAGTTTTTCCCTGGTCAGACCATGTGGTTAGGAAAAACTCAGGGCACTAGCATCACAACTGTTTGAGACCTCTTTTAGTGAGGACCCACCTCAGACTGATGTTGTTCTGAAGGGCAAACTGGATCCCGTTGACAATCTCTGGGATCTCAGGTACCATGGCCAGCACCGTCACTCCTATGAAGTACTGATGAACAACGAGAGGGAGAGTGAGGGTCGAGAGGAGAAATAGGGAGAGCAAGATCACAAGACAATTGTGTGTGTGTTTGTGTACAGTACCTGGGAGATATTGGGCTGACTCAGTATGGGCTGGATGTGTTCAGTGGTAACGTCAGCGCAGGCTGACATCAGTAGAGTGGCTATGATGAGGATGGCCAGAGCTCTCCACCGAGACCAGTGGACAACTGCACCATGGTGACCGGCCACTGCAGACAGAGTTATGGATGGCTGTTACTTATACAGTTTATAACTGTGCGTGCGTGTGTGTGTATTTTACCCTTACCCTGTCCCTCGCCAACGTGAATGTCGTAGATGTGTGAGTGTGTCTTCAGTGTGAAGATTAAACCAATGATGTAAGCAACAGGCAGAAGGAAGGAGACTGTGTACACCAGTGGCCTGAGATACACAAACATACACAAGGGGATAAAGATGTGTATTAAAATCTTTTACAGAAGTATACTCTTTAAAAAAAAAAAAATTCAGCACTCTCAGATCATTGAGTTACAAAAAAGTATGAATAATTTGGAGCAGAACCTCTCTCAACACTCACTCGATGTGGCTGTGGAACAAGGTGTAGTTGTTCTCACTCTGTTGGGAAGACGGAAATATATCGTCAGGTCAAATATTCAGTGCCAGACGACTGTCTGCTACAGTACTATACAGAAGAGTGTTTCTGTTACTTTGCGAAATTACAGTTTGACAATGTGTCCGTTGATGACTAAGAGTGTTACAGTTTGATTGTATCCAGTGCTGTGTGTGAGCGTGACTAAGTGTTACTGACCAGGTCGTAGTGACAGTTGCGGCAGACGAAGGGCCCGCTGGTGTTGCTGGTGGCGTTGCCCCCCGTGGAGTTGGTGCAGTTGTCACACACCAGGTTCCCATATGCCTTAGAGAACAGCGTGGGGGCAAACACACCTACAGAGACAGGATGAGAAGAGGGTGAGCCAGGGGAATAAAACCTTTTTGAGAATATGTGGGGATTAGGTTTAGAGTTGAGGTCTTGGGTACGGGGTGAGAACGGAGTGAGGGGTTGGAGGAGGTGAGTTGTGGTTTAGAGTTGAAGGTCTTGGGTACAGGGTGAGGAGTGAGGACGGAGTGAGGGGTTGGTGGTGAGGAGGTCTGGTCTCACCTCCCACAGAGATGAAGAGCAAGGCAGAACTGACCCCAGCTGAACGACTGTTAAACCTCTGCTCCCTGTGTCTCAGCCCTCCTATGATCATACAGATCCCCTAGAGAAGAAAGCGTGAGCGAGAGTGGGTGGTAGGGGGGAGGAGTAAGGAAAAAAGAGAGGAAGAAGGAAAAAGAGACATTTCAGTGTGTGTGTGTTTAGGTGTGTGTGTGTGTTTATGTGTGTGTGTGTGTGTGTGTGTGTGTGACTCACAGGGATGAAGAGGATGCAGCCCAGCAGTGTGCCGGTGAGGGCAGATTTAACTATCTCCTGCAGACAGGCATTACCAGCGCGGTGACCCCTCAGCAGGGCCGTGATATAGAAGGTCATCTCTGTGATGGAGCCAAAGGTCGCGTTCACCACTGCCCCCACCGCAAAGTTACTCTGGGCAGAGATACTGCAGAAGGGATAGGGGGCATTGTTCATATAACTCTTTGTTGTGACCAATTGTTTTTATTCAGCTTTAAAATAAGGAAGGGTAATAAGAGTATTCTAGTCATGTTTGCTCTTCTCAAGTATACATGTACCGTATGCATGTTTGTTTATGAGAATATGTAGGGCAGAGTGGGGTAAGTTGAGCCATTTTTTTCATTCAGCATCACTCTGTCAAGGGAAATAGTGTATCCTTTCTAACAAAGATATCTACATATATTTCAGGATGTTGTGTATCCCTGGAAATAAATCAGAATTAATGTAAACATTACAGTTTTGAAAAAATAGCTTGTCCAAAAAAAGTAGTCTCTTGGCACAACTTTTCCTGGGTATGGGGTAACTTAAGCTGCCTGCACATTTCTGTACTTAATGAAATATTATCACTGCCTTTTTAAAACCATGTCTATCCTTATTTCCAAAACACAATTCAACACAACCAAAATCGCTTTTTTGTCTTTGAATCATTTTAACCCAATGAGGCAACCCAATGAGTCCCACCGTTACGCAGTTTTGGACTTCTAAACCCTTTTAAACATAGTGTGTATGAGCTACATACATACTTCTGGGTTGTACCATTGGATTTGTCCATTTCTTCTGCATCTGTAGATACCAACCATTAACGGGGGCTGAGCTAGAGCGGTGTTTGTGAGACAACGACATATCCCGAAGCGGCCCGGGGCCGGGTCTTTTTACAAAAACCTCTGTAGAGTCTGAATGGTCTGAGCTAAAAACTATTAAAAGCTAACCATGAAAAGCTGAGACTCACACGTAACAGGTAACATGTTTTGCTCTATGACGCTCACAAGCTACACTCAAGTCGTTCGAAGGTAAGCGGTTCTTCTACATAGAAGATCATAGGAAATCCCAGGACATATAATACTGTAATAAGCTCACATAGTTGCTGTCACAAACTCCACACAGTTGTCACTGACTAGTTCTATATGCATTTCCCAATGAGCAAATCATTTCTGTACTTACATCATTCATATAAATTCATTTTTTATCAGGTTTGTCAATAAAACTCATGAATGCAACTGTTTATGTCAAATTGTTTTGTGTTCTACGTGTAGCCCTGGATGTCCTGAAAATGGTAAAACACTTCATTGTGAGGCTAAATATAAGGGCTGGACATACAGCTAAAATAAAGTCCGATAAATGAAAATACGATTTTTGCTGGGGCCTCGGGACTGATAGGGTTAAGAATCTTTTAACACATTAACACCTAACAAACACTTTTTTGTACACTTAACATAGGCCAGGCCCTGTTGTTACCTCATATCCCAGCGGTAATGACTTGCATTACGCCTGGGAAGAAAACACTTGCTCAACTTGCCTTTGGCTCAACTTACCCCATGGCCATTGGCTAAACTTAACCCAAGGCAAGCATTTTGACTATATTAGCCCACACAGCTACAAGGATGCACTTTCATGATAGGTTAAGGACCTCATATTGAAGCTTATAGAGACCCCAACTGATGTATAGAAAAATCTCTACTTTGGTTTAGATACAAGCATCATGAAACCTCTAACACAATAAATTAATTTGACTTGGTGAAAATCAGTTTTTTGGACCTAACTTGTTTACCACTTTTTCCATGTGGTTTCTTCCTTCGCAGACTCCATGAATTGATGACCTCTTCCTAAATATTTGGTCAAATTGTTAATTTGACCAACAAGGTTGGCTCAACATACCCCACTCTCCCCTACAGTATTTGTGTGTGTGTGAGTGCTTGTGCTGACCTGGCGATGCCCATGCCGATGTAGTAGGACAGAGGAATGATGGAGCCGACTGCTGTGGCAAACTTGACCTCAGAGCTGGCAAACTGGTTTCCTTTATCTACATAACCAATCACCAGGGACACTATCACCAGGGGAAGGAGGTCTGATGAAGGGGTTAAGAAAATCAACAAGTAAACTCAATGTAAATCAAATGACTGGTCCAAAAAGAACCCCAGCCTAGTCCTTTTTCCCCAACACAATAGGCCTTGTGAGAAAGGATACTGACAGCGAACACATTGATCCCATCCACAGTGTATTTGTAGTAGTACCAGTTGACCGCGTGGTAGCAGCACAGCAGCGCTCGAGTCTCACAACCTTGAGGCTGGAAGTCATACAGGGTATTACAGTTAGTAATAATACATGGCTTCTTTACTGAGCCCTAATCTAGAAAATATGATTCATTTTATCAGCTGCTCACCAAGGCCTTAGATTTGCTAAATCACGTGTGTTACAGCAGGGTTGGAACAAAAGCCTGCATAGCTTGAATGCTTAAATGATCAGCGCCCTGTCCGCCTTGCCTGCCCCTACCTTCCTCCTTGAGCAGGTGGAGATAGAGAGGTTCTCGGGGGGCATGAGGAGGATGGAGGCCAGGGTCCGGGCGTTCATCTTGGCCACGGGAATGGTGAACACCAGCAGCCAGGAGAGCAGGCAGGCCAGGAAGTGAACCACAGCCAGCAAAGGATATCCCAACAGCAGCCACACATATGTGCTCACACGATGCTACACAGGATAGAGGAGACAGATAATAGGTATACATTATACGGAGTGGCTGCGGATCTGACTTTTCTGGACCCCTCTTCCCGACAGCTAAGACTTGAAACTTCTGCGCATGTGCAGGATACTCTACTTTACGCACAGTCTCTGCTCTACTCGTAGATAACAGGCTACTCTGGGAAATGGTGCTCGTTTAATAAAGTTAGATCAAAGCTGAATCAATGTCTGCAATATCACATAATGATAGTATTCTACATAACAGAACCGAATATAATAGCATAGTATAAAGTTACTCTAAGACAAAAAACACCACCTCAATTCTTATGAGATTTTAGGATGATTGTGCGAAGGGTCGAATTTTCCTCATGTCGCCAAAACTCAACAGTGTGTGCCACTAGGCAAAATATGTGCTTTGATTGAAACTAAGCACAGGTAGGCTATGCTACTGTATGCAGGTGCTGCATGGACGTTTCACCAGTAAAACTTGAAAAATGATCATTCACGATTGACAGTGAGAAATGTGAAGGGAGGGTGACCACAAAAATGTGTGCGTAAAGAAAAAGTAAATAAACATCAAAGGTTAGTAGAAAGGTACAGCAAGCTCATCGACGGCTACAAGAAGCGTTGGTCTGCAGTTATCTTGGCCAAAGGCTGTGCAACCAAGTACTAGCTCTGGACTGCCAATAATATTGTCCATGCCATTTGTCGTTATTTTCTAAATTAAATGTGTAAACTTAAGTTTACGAAAATAAAATTGGTTCTGCAATGTTGAAAATCCAATAACAAGGGGTGGTGACCAAAAGTTTGTTTTATTTTGGAAGAAATTGGTAATTATTTAAGAAAAGTGCAAGGGTGTCAATATATTTGTCCGCAAATGTATATAAACCCCCAAATCACACTATAAAACCTTTTGGATTCATCCACACACTCTTACCCAGTAGGGCTTGTGCTGCAGTGGCCCCTGTAGCAGGTCTGGGATGGGCTCCTCAGTGGGAGATGGCAGGAGGATGGGAGAAGCGTCCTCGTTGTCCTCCACATCCTCTGGGATGGCCTCACAGTGGGGGAACCTCCCACAGCACCTCCCCACACCTCCTCCCAACTAGAGGGGGAACACAGGAGAGTTTAGCCCAGATACAACATTCATTCTCTTTGTGGACAATGTCTGTCTGTCTAATCTATGCCCTATAAATCATCACATGTTCAACAATGTTCAACAATCTAGCTACAGTGGGGAGAACAAGTATTTGATACACTGCCGATTTTGCAGGTTTTCCTACTTACAAAGCATGTAGAGGTCTGTAATTTTTATCATAGGTACACTTCAACTGTGAGAGACGGAATCTAAAACACAAATCCAGAAAATCACATTGTATGATTTTTAAGTAATTAATTTGGATTTTATTGCATGACATAAGTATTTGATCACCTACCAACCAGTAAGAATTCCAGCTCTCACAGACCTGTTCGTTTTTCTTTAAGAAGCCCTCCTGTTATCCACTCATTGCCTGTATTAACTGCACCTGTTTGAACTCGTTACCTGTATAAAAGACACCTGTCCACACACTCAATCAAACAGACGCCAACCTCTCCACAATGGTCAAGACCAGATCACCCTCGGTCTGGGGCGCCATGCAAGATCTCACCTTGTGGGGCATCAATGATCATGAGGAAGGTGAGGGATCAGCCCAGAACAACACGGCAGGACCTGGTCAATGACCTGAAGAGAGCTGGGACCACAGTCTCAAAGAAAACCATTAGTAACACACTACGCCGTCATGGATTAAAATCCTGCAGCGCACGCAAGGTCCCCCTGCTCAAGCCAGCACATGTCCAGGCCCGTCTGAAATTTGCCAATGACCATCTGGATGATCCAGAGGAGGAATGGGAGAAGGTCATGTGGTCTGATGAGACAAAAATAGAGCTTTTTGGTCTAAACTCCACTCGCCGTGTTTGGAGGAAGAAGAAGGATGAGTACAACCTCAAGAACACCATCCCAACCGTGAAGCATGGAGGTGGAAAGATCATTCTTTGGGGATGCTTTTCTGCAAAGGGGACAAAACGACTGCACCGTATTGAGGGGAGGATGGATGGGGCCATGTATCGCGAGATCTTGGCCAACAACCTCCTTCCCTCAGTAAGAGCATTGAAGATGGGTCGTGGCTGGGTCTTCCAGCATGACAACGACCCGAAACACACAGCCAGGGCAACTAAGGAGTGGCTCCGTAAGAAGCATCTCAAGGTCCTGGAGTGGCCTAGCCAGTCTCCAGACCTGAACCCAATAGAAAATCTTTGGAGGGAGCTGAAAGTCTGTATTGCCCAGCGACAGCCCCGAAACCTGAAGGATCTGGAGAAAGTCTGTATGGAGGAGTGGGCCAAAATCCCTGCTGCAGTGTGTGCAAACCTGGTCAAGACCTACAGGAAACGTATGATCTCTGTAATTGCAAACAGGTTTCTGTACCAAATATTAAGTTCTGCTTTTCTGATGTATCAAATACTTATGTCATGCAATAAAATGCAAATTAATTACTTAAAAATCATACAATGTGATTTTCTGGATTTGTGTTTTAGATTCCGTCTTTCACAGTTGAAGTGTACCTATGATAAAAATTACAGACCTCTACATGCTTTGTAAGTAGGAAAACCTGCAAAATTGGCAGTGTATCAAATACTTGTTCTCCCCACTGCATATTCTAGCTATGTTACATGCTTCGATAACATAGACCTTTAAGTCTACATGATTGTTGTGGACATTTGCCTTTAATGACCAGTCAGATTAAGTGGGTGTTATGAGGTGAATGGCTTGTGGTGGGGACAGGAAACATGGACTTCTACTACACAGCCACCACAGACAGACAGAGTGAAGACAGGAGCTGAAACTGAGGATGTGTGTCTTAACAGTTTTAGCTGACTTCCTCTAAACAGATATTTTCCAGTGGAAGCAATCTGATGGACACAACACTTATTACTGTACCTCCTGTATGGACTTCCCAAATGGCCATAAGAAATACCAAGACAACTTCCAGCACATTTTCCCTAAAAGGGAGACAGATCGAGAGAGAAAGAGCGAGGAGAGAGAGCGAGGGAGAATCAATCATATCTAAAGGAATCATATGTTAGGATGGCAGTACGTGATAATCCCACCCTCCACAAGATACAAAGGTTTCATCTCAGTAAAAACGGTAAAATGGTTGTAATAAAAGGAAAAACAGTACTACTAATGGATATCCATACCGTATGGTACTCCAATGATGGTGATGAACATCAGTATGCTGACCAGGAGGTAGATCAGAGACACCCACCAGCCAAACAACAACACATACATCACATTCCCACAGGTGATCAGATGACCTAACACCACATAGAGACACAGACAACAGAGAAATTAGTGATGATGCCATGAAGTCCTATACACAACAAGCCATGATTGAGGACTTCAGGATTTGTACTGAGGATCAGTGACGTCTATACAGTTGACTACTTTTCCTCCTTAGAAGTACAAGCACAAATACATACACTCACCGGTGTGTGGTTTGATGATGTTGAGCTCTGAGTAGAGCTCCTTGACCACATCTGACCTGTCCTCAAAGGGACGCTCCGTCACATGACTCTTCCACTTCCTAAATCCAAACTGAAACACACATGCACGTTCATGTGCGCGCACACACACATGCACAGAGAGAGTAAATGTGCACACATGATTTAGACAGTTCACTTGAACCTGCACTGTACAAAACATACTTTCTAACTTCAACTTTTAGTGAATATTTGTTTTAATTTCAACCCCTCTCTACTTGTGATGTGCTAGACACCCTGCTTAGTGGCAATCAGCAGTTAAAACAGTAACAAAGAGTTCTCTCCACCACTGTTTCAGTAAAAAGCGGGGGGGATAAGGCTGGAGAAATGTAACAACTCTCAAATTTAAAGACCGCTATGGATGCAAGGACTGACCATCCATGATATCAAAATTATAGTTTTAACCTTGTTTTTAACCTTTTACTGCAGTGGGCTGAATCAGGGTCACAGAGTGTTTCTTGGTAGTCTTAAACAAATCTACTTTGAAACAAAAGCATACACCTCACACACATGGTTATGGGCTTAAAGAAAATAAGACACCTGTACCATGTCAGATATAGAGTTGAAATGTATTCCATTTTGAGTTTGCATCCCAAAGTTACACTTTATATACAGTGCATTCGGAAAGTATTCAGACCCCTTGACTTCTTCCACATTTTGTTACATTACAGACTTATTCTAAAATGGATTAAATTGTTTTTTTCTCCTCATCAATCTACACACAATACCCCATAATGACAAAGCAAAAACAGGTTTTTAGAAATGTTTGCAAATGTATAATAAATATCAAACTTAAATATCACATTTTCATAAGTATTCAGACCTTTTACTCAGTACTTTATTGAAGCACCTTTGGCAGCAATTACAGCCTCGAGTCTTCTTCGGTATGACGTACAAGCTTGGCACACCTGTATTTGGGGAATTTCTCTTATTCTTCTCTGCAGATCCTCTCAAGCTCTGTCAGGTTGGATGGGGAGCGTCGCTGCACAACTATTTTCAGGTCTCACCAGAGATGTTTGATCAGGTTCTAGTCCGGGCTCTGGCTGGGCCACTCAAGGACATTCAAAGACTTGTCCACGAAGCCTCTCCTGCATTGTCTTGGCTGTGTGCTTAGGGTCGTTGTCCTGTTGGAAGGTGAACCTTCACCCCAGTCTGAGGTCCTGAGTGCTCTGGAGCAGGTTTTCATCAAGGATCTTTCTGCACTTTGCTCCGTTCATCTTTCCCTCGATCCTGACTAGTCTCCCAGTCCTTGCAGCTGAAAAACATCCCCACAGCATGATCCTGCCACCACAATGCTTCACCGTAGGGATGGTGCCAGGTTTCCTCCAGATGTGACGCTTGCCATTCAGGCCAAATAGTTCAATCTTGGTTTCATCAGACCAGAGAATCTTGTTTCTCATTGTCTGAAAGGCCTTTTGGCAAACTCCAAGTGGGCTGTGAGGAGTGGCTTCCGTTTGGCCACTCTACCATAAAGGCCTGATTGGTGGAGTGCTGCAGAGATGATTGTCCTTCTGGAAGGTTCTCCCATCTCCACAGAGGAACTCTGGAGCTCTGTCAGAGTGACCATCGGGTTCTTGGTCACCTCCCTGACCAAGGCCCTTCTTCCACCGTTTGCTCAGTTTGGCCGGGTGGCCAGCTCTAGGAAGAGTCTTGGTGGTTCCAAACTTCTTCCATTTAAGAATGATGGAGGCCACTGTGTTCTTGGGGACCTTCAATGCTGCAGAAATGTTTTGGTACCCTTCCCAGATCTGTCCCTCGACACAATCCTGTCTCGGAGCTCTACGGACAATTCCTTCAACCTCATGGCTTGGTTTTTCCTCTTACATGCACTGTCAACTGTGGGACTTCATATCGACAGGTGTGTGCCTTTCAAAATAATGCCCAATCAATTTAATTTACCACAGGTGGACTCCAATCAAGTTGTAGAAACATCTCAAGGATGATCAATGGAAACAGTATGCACCTGAGCTCAATTTCGAGTCTCATAGCAAAGGGTCACAACACTTATGTAAATAAGGTATTTCTGTTTAATTTTTTATAAATGTGCAAAAATGTCTAAAAACCTGTTTTCGCTTTGTCTGTATGGGGTATTGTATGTAGATTGATGCAATTTTGTATTTATTTAATCCATTTTAGAATAAGGCTGTTATGTAACAAAATACTGAAAAAGTAAAGGGTTCTGAATACTTTCCGAATGCACTGGACATCACAGAAGACTGAAATATAACAAAACTGTTTGACATAGAAACACCATATTTCGGCGTTGTTTTTTAAAAATAATGTTGATTAATTATTAAATTATGAAAAATATCAATAACATTCAATCTATGAGGCCACTAGAGGGCGATTTTGTCATTTGACTGCAGGAAAGGGGCTATACAGTGTTCGTTTACATTTGCTTTGTTTACAAACACTGGAGTAAAACAAGCTCATATTTTGGGTTCTGATGGGGTATGACAGTTGACCTAAATTCATGAGGCATTTTTAAGTTATATTCTTCAAGATCAATGGGTACATATCATTAATTTATAAGTCCAGAAATGGATGTAAATTGCCCTGATTTGCTTGATGCTTTCTTGCTGCAACTTTCTGCTCCCCTAATTGTAGAATCATTGACACATTTTAACCTGGCAATTATCTTGGGTGCTATCCCTAGGGTCTGGAAGGCTGCCCATATGATCCCTCTCCACAAAAGGTAGTGACCCCTCTGACATGAATAATTATCGCCTGATCTCTAAACTGTCTTGCCTCGTGAACATTTTATAATCTTTAATCAACACTCATCTTAGATCTTTTCTGGCTTCAAAATGTATTCTAAGTGTCCATTAGTCTGGTTTCAGGCTAGGTCACAGCACTATATCTGCTGCTTCTTTGGTGGTAAATGCCCTTTTTATAGACCTGTCTAAGGCTTTTGACACTGTTGACCATTCATTATTCATTCGTAGACTGTCTGAAATTGGCCTGCGTTAGGCAGCCTGCATTTGGTTTGAAAACGACCAGACAGACAGGACACAATGTGTTTCTTCTGATGGTGTTATGTCACGTTTCCGTGTAGCTCGGTAGAGCATGGCGTTTGCAACGCCAGGGTTGTGGGTTCGATTCCCACGGGGGGCCAGTATGAAAAATGTATGCACTCACTAACTGTAAGTCGCTCTGGATAAGAGCGTCTGCTAAATGACAAAAAATGTAAAAAAATGTAATATTACTAAAGGTGTCCCCAAGGGTAGATTTTGGGCCCTGTAATTTTTACTATTTATATAAAACAATATTGATTTGTCTGTAAGAAATTGTAACTTCCACTTGTATGCGTACGATACTGTTGTGTATTGTTGCCTCTTCTGTTGACAAGGCACTTTCAGAACTACAATCTATATTTTTTGCTTTGCAGAAAGCCTTTGTTGAACTGAAATGGGTACTTAATGCAGGTAAAAATAAGTATATGTTATTTATTTCCAAAAAGCCTGAAAATGTATCTGATGATTTATGCATATGTTCATTGGATGGTGCCCACATTGATCATGCCCCTTCTTATAAATAGCGTTTCATCAATCCAGATACCTTTCAAAAAGCATTTTGATGAGTTAGTTAAGTTAAGAATTAAAATGGGCTTCCTTTATTGGCATAGAGCATGCCTTTCATTAAATAGCAGAAAACAAATAATTCTGTCGACATTCATTTCGGCTTTAGACTGTGGTGATATCGTCTATATGAATGCAGCTGCCACTGTATTGAAGCCATTGGACACAGTTTATTATAGTGCACAACACTTTATTACCAGCGATAGGTTCAGTACACTGCATCCTGTATGCATTCTCTTAAATCTTGTAGATCAATGCACTGCTCTCTTTTTGTTTATAAAGCCCTCTTGAGCAAACTTCTGCTATACCTTACTTCATTGTTAAATTACAGACATACGAGTCACCAGACCAGATCACAGGAATGGCCAACTCTGGAGATCCTTTTGGTCTCCATTGAGTTAGGTAGATCTGCGTTTAGTTTATTTTGCACCTTACTTGTGGAATGATCTCCAGAATTCTATAAAGTTGGATGTTTTGGTGCCGCTAGGGCAGTTCAGATGGTTGGTTGATTACTTTTTTACTGAGGAATGTGTTTGTTTTTCAGGATCATGTTTTGTAATTTACTTTTCTTAAATTGCTTGTAAATATTGTATGTTTTTATTGTGTTGAAATTGTAAATATTGTGAATTTGTATGATTGTGTACAGGGCTCCCTTGTTAAAGAGGCCTTGGTCTCAATGGGATTTCCCTGTTTAAATACATTTAAATAAATACATTTAAATAAACACAACTGGGATGGATCACAATCTTTAATTAATCTGCAATTTTGTTTATTCTGCTTCATATACTATACTGTACTATACCCTGTAGTTGTTGGCTAGTTTGTTGGCCTCCACTTCATTCTCTGCTCTGATAGTGGTCTTGTTGGTGGCATCCTCCCATACATCATCAGAGGCATGGGCGCTGAGTTCTGAAGGGAGAGATTTATTCAATCATGTTACAATCCAACTCTATTGAGGTTAATAATAACAACCAAAAGTTAATCTCTGGCCCGGTTCCATTTCAACCCTTAGCGCCCTCTCTTCTCCTAGTGCTATAGTATCAAAATGGGACGGGACCTTGTACTCACGTGTGTGTGTGGATGGTCTTTTTGGCGTGTATACACCTGGTCCAGGGAGGAGGGAGGGGGAAGGCGAGGGGGTGCAGGCATCCCTCAGCTCTGAGTGCAGGCTGGCCACACACAGCCGGTCACACAGTGGCCTGTGGAGGTGCCCCCCCTGGGGATCTCGGTCCCATGGAGAATCTGCAGGGAGTGGACGAGGGGAGGAGATGTAAGCACTGGCACAAGAGGTTCTGGCCGTGACCCAAAGAGTTTCATAAACACTGGTCTAGTGTGTGGTGTTCTGGTGGAACTAGAGAGACATGTTAAGACCAGAGGTCAGAGACAATGACCCTGTACTTCATGTCTGGAAGAGGAGGAGAGGCATGTGATTTCAGTAATAACACACTTGTGCTGGTCATAACTAAGTCTGAAGTCTCTGTCTACGTCTGCGCTGTATACTGACCATAACAAGAGCTGTTGTTTCTAATTACTGCCTCCTCCCACAGACAGACACAGACAGACGGCCACAGACAGACAAAAGCTGGGCTTGTTCACTGAGACAAAACTCTGCCGGAAACAACACAGGCGTGCCTGCCTGCCTGGTCCGTTATGATGAGCAATTCCCTCCACCGTGGATTTTCAGAATGTGCTTGATGGTGGCAAATAAACTTTATGACCCAATACATTACACTTTATTTATTTAACCTTTATTCATCCAAGTAAGCAGTCATGCAATGCACTTAGGCCAAAGTGTGATCTAATGTTCCCCTGACTTGTTCTTCTGTACCAAGGCTTCTCATATTGTCACAGTAGGCATGCAGTAACACCTGCTAAACTGTGTACGTGACCAATAAACTTTGATTTGATTTGAGTAAAATACAGAAGGATTAGTTTCACTTCCCTTTACCAGTACAAAAACAGACTATGTTCTTGAACTTCCCCATCTTTCTGCCACAATGTCCTCAATGTCCCCTTAAGGTCATACAGTTTCAACTGCATGTTACAAACATTCATTGATTCCTGTAAACAGACGAGGCAGACAGATGTTATCCAATGTTAACACTAGCAGGCCGCCCGCCACAAACAGGGGCACTTCCTGTCCTTAACACTGAAAGATCATACCTGTGAGACGTGTCTTACTGGTAGTAGGTTCTTACAGTACCCACTACCATTCAGTGACATTATTTGTCCATGGGGAAAAAGAACTACTGCGTAAACACAGCAATGTGTGTTAGACTAAAATGAGTAGTAACCTTGAATAAAACCTAACCAGGTTGCTGTCGTACCTGTTCTGGTTTAAAGCAGGTCTGTAGCATACTAGTCTCGTTTACCAGCCGTGTACAGCATGTCTCTCTTATAGGAGAGTACAGAATCCTGCCACAGGAGGCTGGCAGCATACATGCCCCTTGACACAGTGACAGATGCTAGTGCTGTGATTGTCAGCTGGCCTGTAATGTGTAGGCTACAGTAGCTTGGCTGCAGAGACATGAGACCCTGGTCCCACAGTTACTGCTGTGAACCCTGCTGAGGAAAGATCAGCTTAGTTGAGAGACTAATACTTACAATGAATCTTGCAACACTGCAGAGGGTACGTTACACTAAAGGCTAATTTATAGCATCTGTCCAAAAATGTCACCACAAAGGCAAGAAGCAGTGTGGTCATATTGTACATTGAGGTGTGTTCACACAATGACATGCACTATATATACACAAAAGTATGTGGACACCCCTTCAAATTAGTGGATTAGGCTATTTCAGCCACACCAGTTGCTGACAGGTGTATAAAATCAAACACACCGCCATGCAATCTCCATAGACAAACACTGGCAGTAGAATGGCCTTTCTGAAGACCTCAATGACTTTCAGCGTGCCACCGTCATAGGATGCCACCTTTCCAACAAGTCAGTTTGTAAAATGTCTGCCCTGCTAGAGCTGCCCCAGTCAACTGTAAGTGCTGTTATTATGAAGTGGAAACGTTTAGGAGCTAAGCTGCGAAGTGGTAGGCCAAACAAGCTCACAGAACGGGACCGCCGAGTGCTGAAGCGCGTAAAAATCGTCTGTCCTCAGTTGAAACACTCACTACCGAGTTCTAAACTGCCTCTGGAAGCAACATCAGCACAATAACTGTTTGTCAGGAGCTTCATGAAATGTGTTTCCATGAATGAGCAGCCGCACACGGCTGGAGTGGTGTAAAGCTCGCCACCATTGGACTCTGGAGCAGTAGAAATGCGTTCTCTTTAGTGATGAATCATGCTTCACCATCTGGCAGTCCGACAGACGAATCTGGGTTTGGTGGATGCCAGGAGAACGCTACCTGCCCCAATGCATAGTGCCAACTGTAAAGTTTGGTGGAGGAGAAATAATGGTCTGGGGCTGTTTTTCATGGTTCGGGCTAGGCCCCTTAGTTCCAGTGAAGGGAAATCTTAACACTATAGCATACAATGACATTCTAGACGATTCTGTGCTTCCAACTTTGTGGCAAGAGTTTGCGGAAGGCCCTTTCCTGTTTCAGCATGTCAATGCCCCCTTGCACAAAGCGAGTTCCATAAAGAAATGGTTTGTCGAGATCAGTGTGGAAGAACTTGACTGGCCTGCACAGAACCCTGATCTCAACCCCATTGAACACCTTTGGGATGAATTGGAACGCCGACTGTGAGTCAGGCCTAATTGCCCAACATCAGCTCTTGATGAACGAACCCACAACCCTGGCGTTGCAAGCGCCATGCTCTACCAATTGAGCTACAGGGGACTAGGCGCAACATCAGGAAGTACCATTAGCATGGTGGTGCAAATGACTGGAACGAACTGCAAAAATCTCTGAAGCTGGAGACTTATCTCCCTCACTAACTTTAAGCATCAGTTGTCAGAGCAGCTTACCGATCCCTGCACCTGTACACAGCCCATCTGTAATTAGCCCACCCAACTACCTCATCCCCATATTGTTATTTACATTGCTCATTTGCACCCCAGTATCTCTATTTGCACATCATCTTCTGCACATCTGTCACTCCAGTGTTAATACTAAATTGTAATTATTTTGCACTATGGCCTATTTATTGCCTTATCTCCATAACTTGCTACATTTGCACACACTGTATATAGATTTTCTATTGTGTTATTGACTGTACGTTTTGTTTTTGTTTATTCCATATGTAACTCTGTGTTGTTGTTTTTATCGCACTGCTTTGCTTTATCTTGGCCAGGTCGCAGTTGTAAATGAGAACTTGTTCTCAACTGGTTTACCTGGTTAAATAAAGGTGAAATCAAAAATAAATAAAATAATGGAGAACGTTGTAGGTAGGAACCGGTCCACGGGGGATACCAGTGTATTGCCGGCTGCATACAATGCCTTTGGATGGTAAAATGAAACCCTGATCAATAACCCCATCTGCCGTATTTGGCCTAACCTGTAGCCTATTCCGTGTGATCATACGTCACAGGTTTATTCTCTGATTTTGATTTAAGTAACCACGACAATAATTGATTTATTCAGTAGTAACACAGTCATTATCAAAAAAGTATAGGCAATGCACCTATCTTTTCTCTTTGTTAAATTTCTTGAAATTACACTGTAGCCTAATGTGCATGTATTAACATGTAGGTATTATTTCGAAGTAGGATTATTTATTATATGACATTGATATATATTTTTTAAAGCACATCGACTAGACTAAGTATATGGCTGGTGTGTTAGCGTACATAGCCTAAAAAAAGTTTAGCATCGCACAACTCTAGCAACAGCAATAATAGGCTATGTGGCTCGCCCTCACCTTGACCGTCGGTGGTTGATCTCCGCCGTCGACTCTCTGTGTCTATTGACATGTGTGGGCTGGAGAGACAGATCAGTCTCAGTCAGTTATAGTAATGGGTTCCATCACGCGCTTCTTGCTCAACCTAGTCGTGTGACTGCTCGAGAATTCTGTGAAGGTCCCTCGAGAGTTCTGTGAGCGTTCGGATTAGGCAACATGGAATTGTGGGAAGCGTAGTGATTGCTGCACTCTGTATGCTGTGTTGTAGGCTAGGCATGTAGCCATTAACTGGGGGGGTTTCCTATTAATTTTCCGTTCCTTCTAATACAGTTTGAGTGGGCCTATGCTTACCTCTTGGTCGCTCGATCGGGCATTCATGTGCATCCTTTACAAATTTACAAAGGAAGACGTGCAGCAATCTCCACTCACGTGTGAATACTGAACTGAAGATGAGCATCACATTATCATAGAGAGAGAGAGAGAGTTTGTGTGCAAGTGTGCTCTCAGAGACCGCAAACTTCTCCAAAACGTTCACCAGAGGAAGTCTCAAAGACAGCCTATGCATGCATTTGACAGCCTGTGAGAGGCCCAGCCGTTTAGTCATGGTGTGGTGTCTGGCACTGTGAGACAAGTGAGACGCACAACAATAACCATCTATCTTTGATATGTACACTACATTAAATTATGATTCTGATCCATTTACAGTGCCTTCAGAAAGTATTCACACCCCTTTACTTATTCCACATTTTGTTGTGTTACAAAGTGGGATTAAAATGGATTTTAAATTGCAAACATTAGTACAATATTAATGAAAAATACAACACTAATTTTTTTAGTACATAAGTCAACCCCCTGAGTCAATAAATGTCAGACTCATCTTTGGCAGCAATTACAGCTGTGAGACTTTCTAGGTAAATCTCTAAGAACTTTCCACACCTGGATTGTGCAACATTTGCCCATTATTCTTTAAAACAAAATTTAAACTCTATCAAATTGGTTGTTGATCATTGCTAGACAATCATTTTCAGGACTTGCCATAGATATTCAAGCAGATTTAAATCAAAACTGTAACTCGGCCACTCAGTAACATTCACTACCTTTTTGGTAAGCAACTCCAGTGTAGATTTGGCCTTATGGTTATGTTTTTGTCCTGCTGGTTTAGGTGAATTAATCTCCCAGTGTCTGGTGGAAAGCAGACTGAACCAGGTTTTCCTCTAGGATTTTGTCTATACTTAGCTCCATTGCGTTAATTATTTATCCTGAAAAACTCCCCAGTCCTTAACGATTACAAGTATACTCATAACATGATGCAGCCACCACTATGCTTGAAAAAATGGAGAGTGGTACTCAGTAATGTGTTGTATTGTATTTGCCCCAAACATAACACTTTGTATTCAGGACAAAAAGTAAATTGCTTTGACATTTTTTGCAGTGTTACTTTAGGGCCTTGTTGCAAACAGGATGCATGTTTTGGAATTGTTTTATTCTGTACAGGCATCCTTCTTTTCACTCTGTCAATTAGGTTAGTATTGTGGAGTAACTACAATGTTGTTGATCCATCCTCAGTTTTCTCCAATTACAGCCATTAAACTCTGTAACTGTTTTAAAGTCACCATTGGCCTCATGGTGAAATCCCTGAGCGGTTTCCTTCCTCTCCGGCAACTGAGTTAGGAAGGACACCTGTATCTTTGTAGTGACTGGGTGTATTGATACACCATCCAAAGTGTAATTAATAACCACCATGCTCAAAGGGATATTCAATGTCTACTTTTTGATGTTTACCCATCTACCAATAGGTGTCCTTTGTGAGGCATTGGAAAACCTCTCTGGTCTTTGTGGTTGAATCTGTGTTGGAAATTCACTGCTCGACTAAGGGATCTTTCAGGTAATTGTATGTGTGGGGTACAGAAATGAGGTAGTCATAAAAAAAGAATGTTAAACACTTATTGCACACAGAGTGAGTCCATGCAACTTACAGTGGCTTGCGAAAGTATTCACCCCCCTTGGTGTTTTTCCTATTTTGTTGCATTACAACCTGTAATTTAAAATGCTTTTTATTTGGATTTCATGTCATGGACATACACAAAATTGTCAAAATTGGTGAAGTGAAATGAAAAAAATTACTTGTTTCAAAAAATTCTAAAAAAGTAATAATGGAGAAGTGGTGCGTGCATATGTATTCACCACCTTTGCTATGAAGCTCCTAAATAAGATCTGGTGCAACCAATTACCTTCAGAAGTCACATACTTTGTTAGATTGCACACAGGTGGACTTTATTTAAGTGTCACATGATCTGTCACATGATCTCAGTAAATATACACCTGTTCTGAAAGGCCCCAGAGTCTGCAACACCACTAAGCAAGGGGCACCACCAAGCAAGCGGCACCATGAAGACCAATGAGCTCTCCAAACAGGTCAGGGACAAAGTTGTGGAGAAGTACAGATCAGGGTTGGGTCATAAAAAAAATATCTGCAACTTTGAACATCCCACAGAGCACCATTAAAATCCATTATTAAAAAATGGAAAGAATATGGCCGCCCACCAAAACTCACAGACCAGGCAAGGAGGGCATTAATCAGAGAGGCAACAAAGAGACCAAAGATAACCCTGAAGGAGCTGCAAAGCTCCACAGCGGAGATTGGAGTATCTGTCTATAGGACCACTTTAAGCCGTACACTCCACAGAGATGGGCTTTACGGAAGAGTGGCTAGAAAAAAGCCATTGCTTAAAGAAAAAAATAAGCAAACACGTTTGGTGTTCGCCAAAAGCCATGTGGGAGACTCCCCAAACATATGGAAGAAGGTACTCTGGTCAGATGAGACTAAAATGTAGCTTTTTGGCCTTCAAGGAAAATGCTATGTCTGGCGCAAACCCAACACCTCTCATCACCCCGAGAACACCATCCCCACAGTGAAGCATGGCTGGTGGCCCCAGCATCCATGCTCGTGGGGATGTTTTTCCATCGGCAGGGACTGGGAAATTGGTCAGAATTGAAGGAATGATGGATGGCGCTAAATACAGGGAAATTCTTGAGGGTAACCTGTTTCAGTCTTCCAGAGATTTGAGACTGGGACGAAGGTTCACCTTCCAGCAGGACAATGACCCTAAGCATACTGCTAAAGAAACACTTGAGTGGTTTAAGGGGAAACATTTAAATGTCTTGGAATGGCCTAGTCAAAGCCCAGACCTCAATCCAGTTGAGAATCCGTGGTATGACTTAAAGATTGCTGTACACCAGCAGTACCCATCCAACTTGAAGGAGCTGGAGCAGTTTTGCCTTGAAGAATGGGCAAAAATCCCAGTGGCTAGATGTGCCAAGCTTATAGAGACATACCCCAAGAGACTTGCAGCTGTAATTGCTGCAAAAGGTGGCTCTACAAAGTATTGACTTTGGGGGGGTGAATAGTTATGCACGCTCTAGTTCTGTTTTTTTTGTGGTAGGCATGTTGTGTAAATCAAATGATACAAACCCCCCAAAAAGGCAACAAAATAGGAAAAATGCCAAGGGGGGTGAATACTTTCGCAAGCCACTGTATTAGGTATTTTATTAGGATCCCCATTAACTGTTGCAAAAGCAGCAGCTACTCTTCCTGGGGTCCACACAAAACATGAAATAATACAGAACATTAATAGACAAGAACAGCTCAAGGACAGAACTACATAAAAATAAATCCTACATATCAATACATACACACAAACTATCTAGGTCAAATAGGGGAGAGGCGTTGTGCCGTGAGGTGTTGCTTTATCAGTTTTTTTAAACCAGGTTTGCTGTTCATTTGAGCAATATGAGATGGAACAGAGTTCCATGCAATAATGGCTCTATATAATACTGTACACTTTCTTGAATTTGGTTGGCTATAGCAGTTGCTGCACACTGCCATGCCAGCATGGAAAAAGGCCAGTAGCTGAATGGAGGCCTTAATTGCATTCATAAACAATGCATGGCATCAGTGTGGAACCACCTGCTAAATATCATGGTGGAGGGAGGAGTCTCATAATTACGTTAATTTGGTTGGAGAAATAATAAAA
Organism: Coregonus clupeaformis; assembly: GCF_020615455.1. Lineage (NCBI taxonomy): Eukaryota > Metazoa > Chordata > Actinopteri > Salmoniformes > Salmonidae > Coregonus > Coregonus clupeaformis. Next base: position 8,766,163 of record NC_059202.1, read on the forward strand.
ATAAAAATATTTTGCCTGTGAAATATTGTTAAATTTTTCGTAGTTTATCATCACTGTACATATCTAGCAATAGTTACAGTGAAAACAGGTGTGGCAGTAAAAACTAATTATGACTAGCAATTATGACTACAGTACCTGCCCTCACATACCATCAAGACCAGTTCAAGACCAGACTAGGGATCACCTAGAAAAAGGTGTTTAATTTAGCCCAAGACAGGAAGGGATGGAGTGACCTTGTAGAGCCCTTATGAGCATTTAAGATTGACATGGTTGCCAAATATATTTTCTTAAATAATTTCATTTTTCTTCCAAAATAAGTTAAAATTGGAAAAAAACATTCCACACATTGTTACTGGATTGTCAACATTGTTATTGGATTGTAAATCTTGCACACTTTCAAGGCCCCCAGTACAAGAGGCAGCAAAGCAACCCCACAGCATTATCGTACCTCCCCCATGTTTTATTGTAGGAAGGGTGTTATTTTCTATGAATGCTTCATTTGGTTGTTGGTAAACAACACTGCTGAAAGAGACACAGGAAAGCCCCATTGAACTTTGCAAAACCCCAACTAAACAAGCCTAAATCCTGGGAAAATGTTATGTGGACCAATAAAACAAAATTAGACCTCTTTGGCAATACAGATCAGCTCTGTTTACCGATGACCAAATGAATCATTCAAAGAAAATAACACCCTCCCTACAAGGAAACATGGGGGAGGTTTGATAATGCTGTGGGGTTGTTTTGCTGCCTTTGGTACTGGCCTACTGGGGGCCTTGAACGTGTGCAAGACATCATAAAATCAGAAGATTATCAAGGTGTTTGGAGTGCAATATTCAACCCAGTGCCCCAAAACTGGGTCTCTGTTAAAGGTTGTGGGTCTTCCAGCAGGACAACAACCTAAACACACAACAAAAAGCAACCAGGAATGGTTCAAGAATAAACACTGGACTGTCCTGGAAGAGCCAGCGATGAGTCCAGATCTGAATCCCAACAAAAACCTATGGCGAGATCTGAAAACAGCAGTTGGTGGAAGGCACCACTCAAACATTGAAGAATTGGAGCAGTTTGCAGCTGAAGAGTTGGCCAAATTGCTAATAGAAAGGTGCAGCAAGCTCATTGATGGCTACAATAAGCATTTTCTGGTGGTTCTGCAATGTTGACAATCTAATAAAATCGCGTAGAAACTAAACTTTTTATTTCATTTATTTTTCACGTATTCTAGAAGAAATAGGGAATTATTTAAGAAAGGTGCAAGGCTGCCAATATACAGTGGGGGAAAAAAGTATTTAGTCATTTACATTTACATTTCTATTTACAGACGCTCTTATCCAGAGCGACTTACATTTTTATCCCCCGTTCACCACTCACCATGCCTATCAACAGCTACATCCCTCCGCCATTCCCTCCTACCCTGGACGACGCTGGGCCAATTGCGCGCCGCCCCATGGGTCTCCCCACCGGCCGACAGAGCTATTCGAACCAGGATCTCTAGTCACAGCACACCGACAGTGCCTTAGACCACTCGCCACTCAATAGTCGCCCCAATTGTGAAAGTTCTCTACTTAAAAAGATGAGAGAGGCCTGTAATTTTCATCATAGGTACACGTCAACTATGACAGACAAAATTATTTTAAAAAATCCAGAAAATCACATTGTAGGATTTTTAATGAATTTATTTGCAAATTATGGTGGAAAATAAGTATTTGGTCAATAACAAAAGTTTCTCAATACTTTGTTATATACCCTTTGTTGGCAATGACACAGGTCAAACGTTTTCTGTAAGTCTTCACAAGATTTTCACACACTGTTGCTGGTATTGTGGCCCATTCCTCCAAGCAGATCTCCTCTAGAGCAGTGATGTTTTGGGGCTGTCGCTGGGCAACACGGACTTTCAACTCCCTCCAAAGATTTTCTATGGGGTTGAGATCTGGAGACTGGCTAGGCCACTCCAGGACCTTGAAATGCTTCTTACGAAGCCACTCCTTCGTTGCCCGGGCGGTGTGTTTGGGATCATTGTCATGCTGAAAGACCCAGCCACGTTTCATCTTCAATGCCCTTGCTGATGGAAGGAGGTTTTCACTCAAATATCTCACGATACATGGCCCCATTCATTCTTTCCTTTACACAGATCAGTCGTCCCTGGTCCCTTTGCAGAAAAACAGCCCCAAAGCATGATGTTTCCACCCCCATGCTTCACAGTGGTGTTCTTTGGATGCAACTCAGCATTCTTTGTCCTCCAAACACGACGAGTTGAGTTTTTACCAAAAAAGTTATATTTTGGTTTCATCTGACCATATGACATTCTCCCAATCCTCTTCTGGATCATCCAAATGCACTCTAGGAAACTTCAGACGGGCCTGGACATGTACTGGCCTAAGCAGGGGGACACGTCTGGCACTGCAGGATTTGAGTCCCTGGCGGCGTAGTGTGTTTCTGATGGTAGGCTTTGTTACTTTGGTCCCAGCTCTCTGCAGGTCATTCACTAGGTCCCCCCGTGTGGTTCTGGGATTTTTGCTCTCCGTTCTTGTGATCATTTTGACCCCACGGGGTGAGATCTTGCATGGAGCCCCAGATCGAGGGAGATTATCAGTGGTCTTGTATGTCTTCCATTTCCTAATAATTGCTCCCACAGTTGATTTCTTCAAACCAAGCTGCTTACCTATTGCACATTCAGTCTTCCCAGCCTGGTGCAGGTCTACAATTTTGTTTCTGGTGTCCTTTGACAGCCCTTTGGTCTTGGCCATAGTGGAGTTTGGAGTGTGACTGTTTGAGGTTGTGGACAGGTGTCTTTTATACTGATAACAAGTTCAAACAGGTGCCATTAATACAGGTAACGAGTGGAGGACAGAGGAGCCTCTTAAAGAAGAAGTTACAGGTCTGTGAGAGCCAGAAATCTTGCTTGTTTGTAGGTGACCAAATACTTATTTTCCACCATAATTTGCAAATAAATTCATTAAAAAATCCTACAATGTGATTTTCTGGATTTTTTTCTCAATTTGTCTGTCATAGTTGACGTGTACCTATGATGAAAATTACAGGCCTCTCTCATCTTAAGTGGGAGAACTTGCACAATTGGTGGCTGACTAAATACTTTTTTCCCCACTGTATTTGGCCGCACTGTATATTGATAGCTATATTATTAATAGATAGACTATGATATAGATACGTGTCTATTATTTTATATTTTTTTGAAAACTTGTTGAGTGTAGTCCTGCACAAATTCAATGTTATGGTCACAAAGACCTTCAACTCTGGTCAAAGGCTTATCAGAGATCATTTTGACCGGAACATTGCATTTGTCAATAAATTTTTACAGTGCCTTCAGAAACTATTCACACCCCTTGACCTTTTCCACATTTTGTTGTGTTAAAGCCTGAATTTAAAAAATTGAGAACATTTAAATGTTTTGGCCACTGGCCAACACACACACAATTCACAATAATGTCAGTGGAATTACGTTTTTCGAAATGTTGAAAAAAAATTGCTTAAAGTCTGTAGGTGGGTAGATGGGATTTGCCGGAATGGAGTGTCTGTAAGAACATGAGGGAGAAGGTATACCCTATTGAATAAATGATGATCTTTGTAGGCCTCAGACAGTGTAACAGATGATGGTAATGAAGTGGAGGCTGCTGAGGGGAAGACAGATCATAATAATGGCTGGAACGGAGTGAATGGAATGGCATCAAACCATGTGTTTGATACCATCCCCCCCATTGCGCTCCAGTCATTACCACGAGCCCGTCCTCCCCAATTAAGGTGCCACCAACCTCCTGTGCGTAATGTCAGTAACAGCTCTGAGGTTCCATCTGGGCTGAATGAAAGAGAGTGATTACTTCTTTGGTGGGGTTTATCGGCAGTTGGCCCCATTCTATTATTTTCTTTTTTTCTCTGAACTAGGCACGGGACAGAGCATCCCCAACCACGTTTTCTGCACCCTTTATATGCTGAATTTCTAAAATTATAACCCTGTATAACGCATAAGACGTTGGTTGTGGTTGTACATGCGGCTCAAAAAAGTTAAAGGGTTGTAGTCTGTGTATACCACAACTGGCAACACACTGGAGCCAACATAAACCTCAAAAAATTGTAAGGCAAACAACAGCGCCAGTGTCTCTGTTCGATAGTGGAATAACGTGACTGACAGCTGTTGAATTTGTGAGAGAAGTAACAAACTGGGTGATCTAGACCATCGTGTTCCTGTAATAGTACAGCACCTGCACCCACTGAACTGGCATTCACCTCCAACTTAAATGGTTTCTGGAAATCAGGGGCAGAAAGAACAGGAGAAGTACACAATAGTGCTTTTACAGAGTCAAAAGCAGATTGACATTCAGCAGTCCACTCAAAGGACACTGAAGTACTGAGTAACCTAGTCATTGGGGCTACAACAGTTGAGAAATTCCTACAAAATGTACGATAATAACCCGTCATGCATAAGAATCTGCGTAATTCCCGTCGAGTGGCAGGGGCAGGAAACCGGGTGATAGCGTCCACTTTAGCTGTTACTGTACGAACCTGACCCCGCCCCACCTCTTTACCCAAATATGTAACAGCAGCCTTTCCAAACTCACATTTGGCTAAGTTAAGGGTCAAAGAAGCGCTGGCCAAGCGTGCAAACACAGTCCTCAATGTGCTCATGTGATCAAGCCAGGTAGTCGAATGAACAACCAGGTCATCAAGATATGCGGTACAATCAGGAACATCAGCCAATACAATATTTACCAAACGTTGAAACGTGGTTGGGGCGTTCCTCATTCCAAAAGCCATTACCGTGTACTGGCAGAAACTGTCAGGGGTTACAAAAGCAGACACCTCAGAGGCACGAGGGGTTAAAGGCACCTGCCAATAACCTTTTAACAAGTCAAGCTTAGTAACATATGCAGCCGATCCAATGGTGTCTATACAGTCGTCCATGCGAGGTAAAGGGAATGAGTCAGGTATAGTAACATTATTCACTTTTCTGTAGTCAGTGCAAAACCTGAGTCCCATCAGGCTTTGGAATCAGCAGACAGGGGGAACTCCAAGGACTGCCACTGGGGATTGCCATCTCATTTTCCACTAAATAAGTTACCTCTTTCTTCATCACTTGGTTGAATTCACACGATAAGGGTGCTGTTTGATTGGAGAGGCATCACCTACATTTATATCATGTTTCAACACATTTGTACGACTGGGAACATCCTTAAAGAGACTCGGAAAGTCAGTGATTAGTAATTCAATATCAGCCCTCTGCTGATCATTCAAGTGCAACAAATGGGTTGGGAGAGACGCTACCATCTCCGAATTACACAAACGAGCACACTGCTCAGGAGTATTCCGCATCACCAAACCGACCTCATCATTTATGCTGACTCCAGGGTGAGTAACCATGCTCACAGAAGCAACAGAGGACACAACAGGATTTTCACTGGTAATGGGGGATTCGATACCAACTCTAACATGATAGGCTTTAATCATGTTAATGTGACATACCCGAAATGGGCGTCTACGGTCTGGCGTTTTGATAACATAATCAGTATCACTGAGTTTTCGCTCCACCACATATGGGCCAGAGAAACTGGATGAGAGACACGAGCCGGATACCGGCAACAACACCAAGACTTGGTCACCTGGTTGAAAAGAATGAGACACAGTTTTTACATCAAAGTGACGTTTCATTTTATTTTGTGTGGAAGACAGATTTTCTCTGGCTACAGCACATGCGTCATGCAACCGCTCCCGGACATGACTAACATAGTCTAGTACATTAGTAGAGGACCCAACAGAATCATCAGCCATAATTTGTTCTTTCAGTACCTTGAGGCCCTCTCAAGGTGTGACCAAAGATTAGCTCAGCTGGGCTAAACCCAAGAGACTCTTGTACGGTCTCCCGAATAGCAAACAGCACGTACGGCACCCCCTCATCCCAATCTTTTTCTGTGTCCATACATTATTTACGCAACATGGCTTTTAGCGTCTGATGCCAACGTTCCAGCACACCCTGACTCTCCGGGGGGTAAGCGCTAGACATCTGATGGGACACTGACAAGGACTTCAACACACTTCCAAACAATCTCGATGTAAAATTAGTGCCTTGATCCATCTGTACGATTTTTGGAAAACCAAAAAGGTAGAGAAATACATAATCAGCACCTTCACAATTGCCTTGTGATTTTACGCATAGGAATCGCCTCTGGGTACCTTGTAGCAGTGCACATGATTGTTAACATGAATTGATTACCCAACTTAGTCCTGGGTAATGGACCAACACAATCGATTATTACTTTCTCAAACGGCTCTCCCATGACCGGAATCGGGCAGAGAGGAGCCGGGGAAATTACCTGGTTAGGCTTCCCCACCACTTGGCACGTACTACATGTACGGCAATAGCGAGCCACATCCCGTTTCATTCCCGGCCAGAAGAAATTACGGAGGATTCGATCGTAGGTTTTAGTCACCCCTAGATGACCAGACCAGGGAATATCATGAGCTAGGGACAACACCTTAGTCTGAAATGTGGCAGGAACTACAATCTGGAAAACGGAACTCCAATCATTTTCTAGGTCAGCACGGGGAGTCCATTTTCTCATCAAAAGACCCTTCTCAAGGAAATACGTCACACCTTTCCTTTTTGCCTCACTCAAAGGTAACATGGAGGAAAAACATTTGGCCAAGCCCACATCCTTTCTGGGCAGCTATCAGCTTCTCCCGAGTAACTGGCAACCTTAAACAGTCCACTGAGGAAGCCATTGTCTTGTCTTTATTACCATCATCATAATCAGAACTCACTGGGAACACAGGAGTAGAACACTGGATATCTTCCCCATTCAACATAGGTGCGAGCACAGAGTCAGCTAAGTCTACCATGGTACCTAAGAGACGCGACTGTGCATGCGTAATGGCACACGCTGGAAATGCTTCGGGAAACGTAGTGGCCAAAACATCAGCACTTGACTGAGCATCAGGCTTGTCTAATACTTCTAACACAGGCAAAACTTTGCCTCCTGCTAGATCGTTACCCATGATTAGAGCAACCCCATTTACGGGAAGCTCGGACTGTACACCAATTCTGAGACATCCACTCACTAGCTCAGAAGTCAAATGGACAGTATGTAACGGAACAGGCACACAACCCATTTCGATCCCCCTTAATAATACACTAGAGCCACAATAAGACTCCTCTGACCAGGGCAGAACACTTGAGAGAATTACAGACTGAGCTGCACCAGTATCTCTCAATATCAAAACTGGCTTTTGTTCTCCAGAATCACCTGTCAGTGAAACAAAGCCTTTAAATATGAACGGGTTGTTGGTTGGATCGGGACGACTTAGTACAACCCCAGGACTCTCTTTTACAGAGCTCTTAGAGTTTACCTTAATCAAACCCACACCTTTATGGGGTGTAGGGGTTGAAGTTGGTGACTTGCGTTTTAGAGACATACATCCCGAAAATTACGTGTCCGACTTTATGACAGTAAAAACATGCGCGTTCCTCCTTTGGAGTCAGCCGGGTACTTCCTGAGTAACGGTGGGAAGTGTAGACAGGAGAGGATACAACCGGTCTATTCTCACTACGGCGTGTGGGAAACACTGTTTTATGTGTTAACACAAATTCATCTGCCAGCACCGCGGCTTCAGATAACTTTAACACTTTCTGTTCGTTAATGTATACAACCAACCGCTCTGGGAGGCTGTTTTTAAATTCTTCCAATAACATTAATTCACGAAGACCTTCAAAGTCATTGATTTTACTTGCTGAACACTATTTGTCAAAGAGAGATTCCTTCTCTCTAGTGAATTCGACAAAAGTTTTTATAGAGGATTTGGAGTGCTTTCTAAACTTTTGTCTATAAGCCTCCGGCACAATCTCATACCCACGGAGCACAGTAGCCTTAACAATGTCTTAATTAAGACTATCAGCGAGAGAGAGAGTACCCATCACCTCCTGCGCTTTACCGGACAATTTACACTGAAGTAACAGTGGCCACACATCCCTAGGCCAATTCAAAGCCACTGCTATGCGTTCAAAGGCACAAAAGTAAGAGTCAATCTCAGACTCACGGAATTGTGGAACTAAAGCAATATGCCAGCTAATGTCAAAGGTAGAGGCAGATCCTGGGGTGTAAAACACACTAGTGGGAACGGCAGGGACAGCGGCCAGCCTCGCAGTCTCCGCCTCTAATTCCAATTTGCGCATTTCGAAGTCCATCTGCCTTATCTTAATGTCCTTTTCTGCTTCTAACTCCAGTCGGCGCATCTCCAACTTTGAGATGTAGCTCATCCTTTCGGATTTGTGCTCTCTCTTCTGCCTCCAGCTGCAAGTGTAGTCGTAGGCATAGGAGAGAGAGGGTCAAATCGAGGCAAGGTGGCCGAGGCCTTGTACTCGACCTCATCGTCGGGCCTATACAGGGTACCCGGAGCATGCTTTTTGAAGCATCCTGCCATAGGCCCTACCACTCCCATTGTTTCACTAGCAGCGGTGCTAATGCTGGCTGTGGGGTAAGTAAATAAAGAAAACTAAGCCATATTTTTGGTAAATGTCTTTAAGGATAAATTGATGAATCACTTTTTGTCAATAAAAGTATATTTCACATTTTAAATGGCACTTTTACTACATAAATATGCCAACATTTATATTTACAACAAAATTCTAAAAACTAAATGATACTACAATCAAATGATGGTAAATCAGCTTTAGTGCTAAATGTGGATTGTACTTTGGGAAAAATATGCACATTAAGGGAAAAATACATATTTTCGTTTGACAGAATATGCAAATTGTGGAATTTTGTTAAAATAACAGTCTGTTTGGGTTTGTATATTTTATTTCAGATAACATTATTTACATGTCTAATGATGTTTTGATAAGAATTCGGTTGATATTTTGCTATGATTGTTTCTTTTTCCAATTGTTTTTTCTTGGCGTCAAAATGATCCATTAGTAATACATGTATGTAACATATGTTGGTAGTATGAGGGTTAAAAGGTCCAATGCAGACGTTTTTATCTTAATAACAAATCATTTCTGGGTAACAATTAAATACCTTACTGTGATTATTTTATTCATTTTAATTAAAAACAAACAAAAAAGCTTCGTAGCAAAGAGTGTTTCTCAAGTAAGAACTTTGCTAGGACTGTCTGGGAGTGGTCTGAGTGGGGAGGGAAAAACAGAAAACTAGCTGTTATTGGCAGAGAGGTTTGGAACTCTTTTTTTTATTGGTCTATTATAAAACTTGTTGTTTGGGTCCTGGATGCTGATTGGATGAGCAGCGTTCCAAGCCGTGCTGTATTGACGTCACAGACACACCTACAGTGCATTCATAAAGTATTCAGACCCCTTGACTTTTTCCACTTTGTTACGTTACAGCCTTATTCTAAAATTGATTACATTATTTTCCCCCTCACAATACCCTATAATGACAAAGCAAAAACAGGTTTTTTGACATTTTTGCAAATGTATTCGAAATAAAAAACAGAAATACCTTATTTACATAAGTATTCAGATCATTTTCTATGATACTCGAAATTGAGCTCAGGTGCATCCTGTGTCCATTGATCATCCTTGAGATGTTTCTACAACTTGATTGGAGTCCACCTGTTCAATTGCAGTGGTGTATCCTTCTAGACCTATCCGCTGCCTTTGATACTGTGAACCATCAGATCCTCCTCTCCACCCTCTCCGAGTTGGGCATCTCTGGCGCTGCTCACTCTTGGATTGCGTCCTACCTGACAGGTCGCTCCTACCAGGTGGCGTGGCGAGAATCTGTCTCTGCACCACGTGCTCTTACCACTGGTGTACCCCAGGGCTCAGTTCTAGGCCCTCTCCTGTTCTCTCTATACACCAAGTCACTTGGCTCTGTCATATCCTCATATGGCCTCTCCTATCATTGCTACACAGACGACACACAATTAATTTTCTCCTTTCCCCCTTCTGATAACCAGGTGGCGAATCGCATCTCTGCGTGTCTGGCAGACATATCAGTGTGGATGTCGGATCACCACCTCAAGCTGAACCTCGGCAAGACGGAGCTGCTCTTCCTCCCGGGGAAGGACTGCCCGCTCCATGATCTCGCCATCACGGTTGACAACTCCATTGTGTCCTCCTCCCAGAGTGCAAAGAACCTTGGCGTGACCCTGGACAACACCCTGTCGTTCTCCGCTAACATCAAAGTGGTGACCCGATCCTGCAGGTTCATGCTCTACAACATTCGCAGAGTACGACCCTACCTTACACAGAAAGCGGCACTGGTCCTAATCCAGGCACTTGTAATCCCCCGTCTGGATTACTGCAACTCGCTGTTGGCTGGGCTCCCTGCGTGTGCCATTAAACCCTTTCAACTTATCCAGAACGTATGCAGCCCATCTGGTGTTCAACCTTCCCAAGTTCTCTCATGTCACCCCGCTCCTCCGCACATTCCACTGGCTTCCAGTTGAGGCTCACATCTACTACAAGACCATGGTGCTTGCCTACGGAGCTGTGAGGGGAACGGCACCTCCTTACCTTCAGGCTCTGATCAGACCCTACACCCAAATGAGGGCACTACGTTCATCCACCTCTGGCCTGCTAACTCCCCTACCTCTACGGAAGCACAGTTCCCGCTCAGCCCAGTCAAAGCTATTCGCTGTTCTGGCAACCCAATGGTGGAACAAGCTCCCCCACGACGCCAGGACAGCTGAGTCACTGACCACCTTCCGGAGACACTTGAAACCCTACCTCTTTAAGGAATACCTGGAATAGTATAAAGTAATCCTTCTTCCCCCACCCCCCATAAAAAAAAAAAGAAGGTGGTTGTCCCACTGGCTATCATAAGTTGAATGCACCAATTTGTAAGTCGCTCTGGATAAGAGCATCTGCTAAATGATGTAAATGTAAAGTAAAAATACTTTAAAGTACTGCTTCAGTAGTTTTTTTTGGTATCTGTACTTTACTATTTATATTTGACAACTTTTACTTCACTACATTCCTGAAGAAAACAATGTACTTTTTACTCCATAAAGTTTTCCCTGACACCCAAAAGTACTCGTTAAATTTCGAATGCTTAGCAGGACAGGAAAATGGTCCAATTTACACACTTATTAAGAGAACATCCCTCGTCATCCCTAATGCCTCTGATCTGGCGCACTCACTAAACAGCGTGCCCCTGGCTGTGTGCCCCTGGCTATTCGTATATTTAAAAAAAATAACAAAATGGTGCCGTCTGGTTTGCTTAATATAAGGAATTTGAAATGATTTATACTTTTAGTTGATACTTAAGTATATTTAAACCCAAATACTTTTAGACTTTTACTCAAGTAGTATTTTACTGGGTTACTTGAGTCATTTTCTATTAAAGGTAACTTTACTTTTACTCAAGTATGACAATTGGGTACTTTTTCCACCACTGTTCAATTGATTGGACATGATTTGGAAAGGCACACACCTGTCTATATAAGGTCCCACAGTTGACCGTGCATGTCAGAGCAAAAACCAAGCCATGAGGTCGAAGGAGTTGTCTGTAGAGCTCCAAGACAGGATTGTGTCGAAGCACAGATCTGGGGAAGGGTACCAAAAAACATCTGCAGCATTGAAGGTCACCAAGAACACAGTGGCCTCCATCATTCTTAAATGGAAGAAGTTTGGAACCACCAAGACTCTTCCTAGAGCTGGCTGCCCGGCCAAACTGAGCAATCGGGGGAGAAGGGCCTTGGTCAGGAAGGTGACCAAGAACCCAATGGTCACTCTGACAGAGCTCCAGAGTTCCTCTGTGGAGATGGGAAAACATTCCAGAAGGACAACCATCTCTGCAGCACTCCACCAATCAGGCCTTTATGGTAGAGTGGTCAGACAGAAGCCACTCCTCATTAAAAGGCACGTGACAGCCAGCTTGGAGTTTGCCAAAAGGCACCCAAAGACTCTCAGACCATGAGAAGTAAGATTCTCTGGTCTGATGAAACCAAGATTGAACTCTTTGGCCTGAATGCCAAGCGTCACGTCTGGAGGAAACCTGCCACCATCCCTACAGTGAAGCATGGTGGTGGCAGCATCATGCTGTGGGGATGTTTTTCAGCAGCAGGGACTGGGAGACTAGTCAGGATCGAGGCAAAGATGAACAGTACAGAGAGATCCTTGATGAAAACCTGCTCCAGAGCGCGCAGGACCTCAGACTGGGGCGAAGGTTCACCTTCCAACAGGACAACTAAGCACACAGCCAAGACAGCGCAGAAGTGGCTTCAGGACAAGTCTTTGAATGTCCTTGAATGGCCCAGCCAGAGCGCGGACTTGAACCCGATCGAACAGCTCTGGAGAGACCTGAAAATAGCTGTGCAGCAACGCTCCCCATCCAACCTGACAGAGCTTGAGAGGATCTGCAGAGAAGAATGGGAGAAACTCTCCAAATACAGGTGTGCCAAGCTTGTAGTGTCATACCCAAGAAGACTCGAGTCTGTAATCGCTGCCAAAGGTGTGTCAACAAAGTACTGAGTAAAGGGTCTGAATAATTACAGTGAGGGAAAAAAGTATTTGATCCCCTGCTGATTTTGTACGTTTTCCCACTGACAAAGAAATGATCAGTCTATAATTTTAAAGGTAGGTCTATCTGAACAGTGAGAGACAGAATAACAACAAAAAAATCCAGGAAAACATATGTCAAAAATGTTATAAATTGATTTGCATTTTAATGAGGGAAATAAGTATTTGACCCCTCTGCAAAACATGACTTAGTACTTGGTGGCAAAACCCTTGTTGGCAATCACAGAGGTCAGACGTTTCTTGTAGTTGGCCACCAGGTTTGCACACATCTCAGGTTTGCACACATCTCCTCTTTGCAGATCTTCTCCAAGTCATTAAGGTTTTGGGGCTGACATTTGGCAACTCGAACCTTCAGCTCCTTCCACAGATTTTCTATGGGATTAATGTCTGGAGACTGGCTAGGCCACTCCAGGACCTTAATGTGCTTCTTCTTGAGCCACTCCTTTGTTGCCTTGGCCGTGTGTTTTGGGTCATTGTCATACTGGAATACCCATCCACAACCCATTTTCAATGCCTTGGCTGAGGGAAGGAGGTTCTCACCCAAGATTTGACGGTACACGGCCCCGTCCATCGTCCCTTTGATGCGGTGAAGTTGTCCTGTCCCCTTAGCAGAAAAACACCCCCAAAGTTTGACGGTGGGGATGTTGTTCTTGGGGTCATAGGCAGCATTCCTCCTCCTCCAAACACGGCGAGTTGAGTTGATGCCAAAGAGCTCCATTTTGGTCTCATCTGACCACAACACTTTCACCCAGTTCTCCTCTGAATCATTCAGATGTTCATTGGCAAACTTCAGACGGCCCTGTATATGTGCTTTCTTGAGCAGGGAGACCTTGCAGGCGCTGCAGGATTTCAGTCCTTCACGGCGTAGTGTGTTACCAATTTTTTTCTTGGTGACTATGGTCCCAGTTGCCTTGAGATCATTGACAAGATCCTCCCGTGTAGTTCTGGGCTGATTCCTCACTGTTCTCATGATCATTGCAACTCCACGAGGTGAGAACTTGCATGGAGCCCCAGGCCGAGGGAGATTGACAGTTATTTTGTGTTTCTACCATTTGCAAATAATCGCACCAACTGTTGTCACCTTCTCACCAAGCTGCTTGGCGATGGTCTTGTAGCCCATTCCAGCCTTGTGTAGGTCTACAATCTTGTCCCTGACATCCTTGGAGAGCTCTTTGGTCTTGGCCATGGTGGAGAGTTTGAAATCTGATTGATTGATTGCTTCTGTGGACAGGTGTCTTTTATACAGGTAACAAGCTGAGATTAGGAGCACTCCCTTTAAGAGTGTGCTCCTGATCTCAGCTCGTTACCTGTATAAAAGACACCTGGGAGCCAGAAATCGTTCTGATTGAGAGGGGTTCAAATACTTATTTCCCTCATTAAAAAGCAAATCAATTTATTACATTTTTTACATGCGTTTTTCTGTATTTTTTTGTTGTTATTCTGTCTCTCATTGTTCAAATCTACCATTAAAATTATAGACTGATAATTTCTTTGTCAGTGGGCAAACATACAAAATCAGCAGGGAATCAAATACTTTTTTCCCTCACTGTATGTAAATGTGATATTTCAGTTTTTTTTTTTTGAAAAAATGTATACACCTGTTTTTGCTTTGTCATTATGGGGTATTGTGTGTAGATTGATGAGGATTATTTTTTTTTTTAATCAATTTTAGAATAAGGCTGTAACGTCACAAAATGTGGAGAAAGTCAAGGGGTCTGAATACTTTCCGAATGCACTGTATGTCCCTATTGAGCAAAGGCCTGACCAAAATAGCTACATTTCAACCCTGGGTTTGAAAGATCCAGTCAGTACTGGATACAACCAGAATGAATGGGTTGCCACCGTCAACCTACAGCCCAATAAGCCTCTCCAAAGCCCCAGTGCATCTGTCCTTGATAGACTCATCTCTACCCAAGGTTCAGCCTCTCCCAGTGGTTATGGCAGTAAAAGCCCTGATTCTGTTCCCTTATATCATTCTAATGAAGTCCCTGCAGGGGGAATCTGTTTCAAAGAGCTATGGAAGTCCTTCTAATGATGGCTCAACTTTTGGAAATGATGGTGGTGCTTATAGCAGCTTTGAGGCCCAGAGTGAACAAGTCCCTAACGTCAAGCAGCCGTTCAAAGTGTCTCAAACTGGCTTTGATGCCGTAATGACACAGTCCCCAATGCCCACCAACACAATCTGTCTATGTCTCCAGTGTACCAAGAACTGCCGCATCCAGCTCTTCTGGCCTAGATAGACAAGGCTTCTCTAGTCAATTCATCTTATTTCCCAAGCCCACTAGTAACCAGCCCTTGGATCAAAGGAGACTTCTCCCTTCTCTACGCAATAGTTGAAAGTCTCCATCAGCAAGAAACCAAATGTGACCTCCAGACCCAGTGTCTAGCACCCTGTATCCAGTGGCTAAGACTTTACCTCAACTGGAGGTTTTCCTCAGAGCAGTGAAGGCTATGTAAATACTCAAGAGAATCAGCCCACTCACCATCCCATCTAAAGGGCAAAAATTCCTGAACATTGTCTCAGAGCAGCATGTCAAAGTCCCTGTTAAACAAGGGGCAAAAGATGTGGCTTACAAACCCTGTGGCTTTGGAAATGACATTAATGATGTTGACTCCTCTTTTGGAGCTAATTGAGGTGACTCTAACAGTTATGACTCTAACAGTCTACAATGAACAAACCGCCAATATCCATCAGCCAAGCAAAGTATCACAAAATGGCCATATCCTTTGCCATTCTTATATCGGTGAAGGCCATGTGAGTGCCTCAGGAGTTGGCCCCACTCAACCAGCCATCCCATTACCCAAGCTGTCGGGTCAAGGAAAGATATACGTAATCCGAAACACAGACAAAACAAACTGCAAATGCATCCAACAAGTTTGTAGAGTCACAAGACATTGCGTGCTAGGAATATGGGACCAAATACTAAACTTTTGCCTAAATGTAATACACTATAAGTGAATTTGTCCAAATACTTATGACACCTTCAAATGGGAGGACTAGATACATAAAGTGCATTCATTTCTAAACGGTAAAACAGATATGGAAATACCCTCAAATAAAAGGTGACGTTCTGTACTGTCGCCTCATATAAAACACTTGATCTCAAATCCAAAATGCTGGACAATATAGCCAAATTTAAACTTTTAGCTTCACAGTCCAAATAAATACGTAGGGGAGTGTATGTTCAAAATTAAAAACATGTATTTGAAATAACTTCTAAATTCAGCAATTGTGAACAATATGGTACTCTGATTAATCAATTTCCCCCCAGGTTCTGTCCTAGCTGGTCTCTGGTGCTCCTCACCATGACTCTCTCTCTCAGTGTTCATCTCTCCCCAGGTGTCCCTACCAGGATGACCGTTACTTGACCGTGCCCATCCCTTTGGACACCCCCTATATCCTTCCCGGAGGCTTCTTCTCCCACTACAAGTGCTTCGTCCTCAAGATGTTCACCTTTGTGGATCCGACATCTATGGCCCCCATGAAGGAGAGGGTAATGAGTGCAGTCCAATCCCAAATCACCTCAGAACCCCTATAGGCACATGTATAGATCTAAGAGGGTTGTGTTAGTTCGGTCTCTCGCTTGTGGACTTCAGTGCACAACACATCAGCTGTCTGTGAAAAAACCTTTCCAAGCCAAACCTTCATATCATAACCGCTACACAAAGCCTACATCGTTGTCACCATACTAGCTAACTTCATAGTCAACATAGTTACTACACCTAACACGTTAGTAAACCCGCTACAATCATGCAGTCAGTGGTGTAAAGTACTTAAGTAAAAATACTTTAAAGTACTACTTAAGTAGTTTTTTTTCAGGTATCTGTACTTTACTATTTATATTTTTTACAACTTTTACTTCACTACAATCCTAAAGAAAATAATGTACTTTTTACTCCATACATTTTCCCAGTCACCCAAAAGTACTCGTTACGTTTTGAATACTGAGCAGGACAGGAAATGGTCAAATTCACGCACTTTGATCTGGCAGACTCACTAAACATATAGTAAATGCTTCATTTGTAAATTATGTCTGAGTGTTGGAGTGTGCCCCTGGCTATCCGTAAATAAATAAAAACAAGAAAATTGTGCCGTCTGGCTTGCTTAAAATAAGGAATTTGAAATGTTTTAAACTTTTACTTTTGATACTTAAGTATATTTAAAACCAATACTTTTAGACTTTTACTAATGTAGTATTTTACAAGGTGACTTTCACTTTTACTTGAGTTATTTTCTATTAAGGTAGCTTTACTTTTACTCAAGCATGACAATTGGGTACGTTTTCCACCACTGCATGCAGTACAGTGTACAGTCAGCAAGCAGTTTAGCAGTTACACCGGCAGGCCCCGGTGGCAATAAATTAATAAAACCAAAAGCTTACCTTGACTTGGAAGAGTTCCAGTGTTGGATAGCCATAGGCAGTTAGCATCCCTCTCTGTTTTAGCCAGGTGTTTGAGTAGGCTAAACTAGCTAGCTGCATTCGCTAGTTAATTGAAAGGGGGGGATATTGCTAGCTCTCTCTCTCGCTTCTCCTTCATTTTTAAAGAAATCAAGTTGTTCAAAACTATTTTACTATTGTCTTTCTGAGTCAACTACTCACCACATTTTATGCACTGCAGTGCTAGATAGCCAGCTGTAGCTTATGCTTTCAGTACTAGATTAATTCTCTGATCCTTTGATTGGGTGGACAACATGTCAGTTCATGCTGCAAGAGCTCTGATAGGTTGGAGGGTGTCCTCCGGAAGTTCTCATAATTACTGTGTAAGTCTATGGAAGGGGGTGAGAACCATTAGCCTCTTAGGTTTTGTATTGAAGTCAATGTACCTAGAAGGGGAAGGAAACTAGTTGTCCTCCATTTACACCATGGTGCTACCCTACAGAGTGCTGTTGAGGCTACTGTAGACCTTCATTGCAAACAGTGTTTTAATCAATTATTTGAATGACAATATATTTATATTTAGTTTCATCTAAAAAAGATAACTTTAATGTCTTACTATTTTTATTAAATTCACTGAGGAGGATGGTCCTCCCCTTCCTCCTCGGAGGAGCCTCCACTGTGATTGACCCATGTCTTTCTGCTTAAATCAACTGTGTTATGCTCCTGGTCTACATGGTCTGACTTTGACAATACAATCAATATGTGCGATCTCACTGCTTTTGTTTGTCGAAAGAGTTTTATTAGCATGAAAACGTGACTACACTTTTGCTTTGTTGGGGGACATTCACAAACCTTTCCCCTCCCTCTTGGTCAGAGAAACCCAGGCAGGGCCATAATAATATGCTGGCTTTGAACCATTTACCAGCTTCAACACTAGAGGGCATAGTCCCCCATGGAGAATGCACAGCATATTTTACTGCAAAATAATAGAGGAACCTCAACTTTTCATTTATAACAAGCTCAAATGAGGCATGGAGAGTTGGAGAGTCACCTTTAAAATAACAAAACATATTTACTCACAAATGTAAAGCAAACAAAACAAATCTATACATTGAGAAGCCCAAAACTGGGTTGACGCAAGACAAACAATTTAATAATCAAAAATAAATATTTCCTGAATAACTGTAGTAGATAAGCTTTACACAAGGGGATGCTACCGTTGGTACCGATTAATAATACGCATCCATCTTCCCATCTCTGCTCTAAAACACAAAAGCCTGGGAGGAGAGATGGTTTCGGGTCTGACAAGGAGTCTCGACATCAGAATTGCGCAGCATTTGTACAGACCAGACCAGTGAGAGGTCTCCAACTCCAGTCCCAGAGAGATTCTGGATGTGCAGGCTTTTGTTCCAGCCCAGCACTTACACACCTATCTAAAAAATATATATTTATCCAGTCTTCCCCCTAGATTACTTTCCAGGTGGGGCGCAAAGGCCCCCAAAGCAACATCCAGGCCTTGTGGCACTACAATTGTTGAGACACACCCAGTCAATACAATGGGCAGGGGAAACACTGAACCAATCATGGTCTTCAATCTGGCCACGGTTACCTGAATTAGGTGTTGGGAGTTGGAGAACCCTTGTACAGTGTAGCCTATACTTCAAATCAGCCTCAGCTCATGTCTTATGAGATCAATGCTTAAAAATCCCATTTGGATGATGTGAACGTCGTTGGATCAGGGAAAACCCCATTGACATTTATTGAGTCATACAAACAGGAGATCAGTGACAGTAGTCTCCCTCGCTCCTCTGTAAACTATCTACGGTGTGACACACTAGCATCAGGGGTCCATAACTCCAGTCCTCTCAGGTCTGACCTGGCTCAGTCTAATTCGCCAGCTGCATGATTTTATAGGAAACCTGAGACGAGCTGGTTGTCATCTTTCTTATCTCAGTGCTTTAAACTAACAATTCAATTCGGGAAATGTTTCAGCCTATTATTTATTTAATCAGTATGCAGGGAGTACCACTTCCGCTTGAAAGCGTTAAGCTGCTAGTGCACACATTTCAGATATACCTAACTTGACCTTTGATTCCCAGGTGTAAATCAGTTACTGATTGACAGTTTAAGAGGGCAAGACTTCCAACCCACTGTGACACTCAAAGACTGGAGCTGTGTATCCCTGTACTGGTGTCAACAAGGCATTCAAATTGTGTGTAACCTCAACATACAGTAACGATTGGCAAGCCAGTTTGTCTCCTCCACAAGATGTGTTAGACCACTCTGCTAAAGCCTAGTTATTAGGTCGGGAAGCAATTGCAAGTCTTCAGCTCTCAGGCAAGTTTACGCATCATGCGAGTGTGGTTCACCAAACCACCCCATTACATATGCGCAGTACACCACGCAGGGGCAGTTAGTAGTTGGGTGAGGTGTTGGAGGGCATATTACTGACACAGTCTCTTTGATTGAAAGGTTTTGGCAGTGGGTTTAGGTTAAGGGGCTTCGCCTGGAACAGGATGCCTTGAGAGAAAGTGGACATGTTCTCATGAGAGAGAAAGACACTGTGGAAGTGGAGCACTGCGTCTTTAAATCCAGCCTAAAATTCCAGCCTGAGTGAAGGAGGAGTGGGAGGGGAGGGAGAGGTGGGCCGAGTCTCAATACTATTAAATGGCTTCCTCTCCCCCTCGCCTCCTTCCTTTATGATCACTGATCGATGGAGAATTGGATAGATTTCCAATGGCTGGAGGGGATTTTACTGAGGTGGAGGTTTATGATGGTTGGGTTGAGGTTTGGAGTGGAGATGTAGGACAGAGATTGGGTGGTAATTGGCAGAAGGGATGAAGGGCTGGGTGGTGTTTGAAGGCACGGGCAGGCCTGGGCAGATTGATTAAGTCTGGTTGGGGTGTACATTACATTGGAGGTTTGAAGGTAGGATGTACGTTTGGTGGCATGATTAAGGAGGATTTGGGATTAGGAAGATTGGGGGAGCTGGAGGTTAAAGGAGTCGAGGTTAGGAAAATTAGGTTGGAGTTGGAGGTTAAATTAATATTGTAGGTAAGAGAGGTTGTGTCGAGATTTGAGGTTCGGTATGGGGGTCTACAAGAGGACACGGGCCACCTGGGCTTGGACCTCCCCATCAGGATGAGAGAGCAGCTGGATCAATTTGCTTTGGAGCTGGGAGGACTCGTCCAGCAGGACCCGGTACAGGCAATCCTGTCTCCTCCTCAGGGCCTCCGCCACCTGGGCAGAAGGCCTCCAGGCCTTCATGTTCCCTGCAAACATCAGTAGCCGCAAGAGAACTGCCGAGCTGGTCCGCACATCAAACAGTAACACCACAGAGGCTGGAGCCTGGGAAGGACACAGAGAGCAACAACACAGCTCAAGTCAAGTTTAGAGCTCTAAAAAATAATGTCACAGGGGAATACTAAAGGAAGACTATGAGTCTGGCTTATGAAACTAGGTATAATATGTTCACACCCAAAGACCCAGGTGCTGAACTGAGCCAACAGGACTAGATAGTTCAAGCTTAAATGTAGGCTAAATTAACAATCATAGTAATACGAGGCCCTATCAAAGTTGATGACCATGCGTGTCTGTTTTGCTGATTTGGCTATAAATGTATGTCAGTCTTACTTGAGCTTGCACTATGTCATCCATCATATCAGGATTGGAGGATAAATTCACAAGCACTTTTAAAACTTGGATCTGTAAAGAAAAAGTAGGAATACATTCTTCAATCATAACTGGGATTTACACTGAATCACATTTGAGTTGAGTTCCAATATACACAAGCTATACAACACTCCATAAATGGCTCCTACTGTACCTGTAACACTTGGTTGCTAACAACGAGCAGAGAGAGGAGGAGGGTGATGGACCCCCTGAGTAGCTGGTGGTGGTCGTCTGTGACAGACAGGTTGGTCAGCAGCCGGAGGGCAGCCATCTGGAGGTCAGAGTTCACCGGAGACATCTCGATAAGTTCCAGCACCTGGGCCACGTACACCTGACAGACAGAGGACAGACACGTTGATTGTTAAACTGAAGAAATTGATGTAGTTAAAAACCCTATCCAGAGTGTGATAGTTTTAAAGTTATGGCCCATTTTATGTAGAGAAATTGGTATAGTAGGCAATCATAGCCCTCCTTTTCATTGCACTTCCTGCAAATCACCAGCAGAGGATATTTTATTACTAGGAGCCCAAGTGCGCTTAAGTTGAAAAATGTAGGTGCACAAAGAAATGTAGGACCACAATAATAAAAATAAAAAAAGAGATATTAAAGCTATAATCTTTCATTGTTCTAGGTGCACTGGTGCGGCACATAAATAAAAATGCCAGGTCACACAGCAAAATACAGTGGGGGAAAAAAGTATTTGGTCAGCCACCAATTGTGCAAGTTCTCCCACTTAAAAAGATGAGAGTGGCCTGTAATTTACATCATAGGTACACGTCAACTATGACAGACAAATTGAGAAAAAAAAAATCCAGATAATCACATTGTAGGATTTTTTATGAATTTATTTGCAAATTATGGTGGAAAATAAGTATTTGGTCACCTACAAACAAGCAAGATTTCTGTCTCTCACAGACCTGTAACTTCTTCTTTAAGAGGCTCCTCTGTCCTCCACTCGTTACCTGTATTAATGGCACCTGTTTGAACTTGTTATCAGTATAAAAGACACCTGTCCACAACCTCAAACAGTCACACTCCAAACTCCACTATGGCCAAGACCAAAGAGCTGTCAAAGGACACCAGAAACAAAATTGTAGACCTGCACCAGGCTGGGAAGACTGAATATGCAATAGGTAAGCAGCTTGGTTTGAAGAAATCAACTGTGGGAGCAATTATTAGGAAATGGAAGACATACAAGACCACTGATAATCTCCCTCGATCTGGGGCTCCACGCAAGATCTCACCCCGTGGGGTCAAAATGATCACAAGAACGGTGAGCAAAAATCCCAGAACCACACGGGGGGACCTAGTGAATGACCTGCAGAGAGCTGGGACCAAAGTAACAAAGCCTACCATCAGAAACACACTATGCCGCCAGGGACTCAAATCCTGCAGTGCCAGACGTGTCCCCCTGCTTAAGCCAGTACATGTCCAGGCCCGTCTGAAGTTTGCTAGAGTGCATTTGGATGATCCAGAAGAGGATTGGGAGAATGTCATATGGTCAGATGAAACCAAAATAGAACTTTTTGGTAAAAACTCAACTCGTCGTGTTTGGAGGACAAAGAATGCTGAGTTGCATCCAAAGAACACCATACCTACTGTGAAGCAAAGGGACCAGGACGACTGATCCGTGTAAAGGAAAGAATGAATGGGGCCATGTATCGTGAGATTTTGAGTGAAAACCTCCTTCCATCAGCAAGGGCATTGAAGATGAAACGTGGCTGGGTCTTTCAGCATGACAATGATCCCAAACACACCGCCCGGGCAACGAAGGAGTGGCTTCGTAAGAAGCATTTCAAGGTCCTGGAGTGGCCTAGCCAGTCTCCAGATCTCAACCCCATAGAAAATCTTTGGAGGGAGTTGAAAGTCTGTGTTGCCCAGCGACAGCCCCAAAACATCACTGCTCTAGAGGAGATCTGCATGGAGGAATGGGCCAAAATACCAGCAACAGTGTGTGAAAACCTTGTGAAGACTTACAGAAAACGTTTGACCTGTGTCATTGCCAAAAAAGGGTATATAACAAAGTATTGAGAAACTTCTGTTATTGACCAAATACTTATTTTCCACCATAATTTGCAAATCAATTCATAAAAAATCCTACAATGTGATTTTCTGGAAAAAAAATTCTCATTTTGTCTGTCATAGTTGACGTGTACCTATGATGAAAATTACAGGCCTCTCTCGTCTTTTTAAGTGGGAGAACTTGTACAATTGGTGGCTGACTAAATACTTTTTCCCCCCACTGTATGTGAGTAAAATGGTCACACTGTAGAGCCCTGACAGGGAGACCAATCATAACTCTAAAAGTAGAATTGATACCACTGGAACTTTGATGTGCCTGCGTAGAGTATATTATGTTCAACAATATATTGAAACCTTAGTCAAATAAAAAATTGAATATTTTCAATATTCATAAATTAACGTAAGAAAATTGTTATTGAAATCAAAATATTATTCATATTACATAGCAATCGGTAAATCTTTATATGACACCAATTTTTGCTTTGTCGTGCCTACAGATGAAACATTATGGTGTCTTAAAGGAGGCCTGAGTAAGGCCAAAATGTCACAAATGATCCAACTTCAATGAATTATTTCTCAATTATGCTTTAAGATACAAATTACAAATATATTTAAACAACCGTTCCTCCAAAGGACACTTCTATTGATTAGGCCTAGATTTCGTGAAAATCATAGTCTTGTTTTGTTCTAGTTTCGTAAGGAATCACCCATATTGCTGATACTCATCCATCCTTTCAGATGTACTATAAGTGCCTAGAGGGGTGAAGGTTTAATTTAGAATTAAGCAAAAGACTAAAATAAATCTGGTGGGTTTTACCTTCAGTTGCTCTTGGTTCCGAAGGTTCATGCTCAGGTTATTCAAGGCATTCAGAGTCTGCACTCTGACCTCTGGCACAGGATCTGACAGGAAGCCAGCTATTACGTGAAGGCCCCCAAACTCACGGATGAGATCCTGGGAGGGAGAGGGGGTAGAACTTTAAGTTGGCTTGTATGTGCAATATTCCGACAGGGAACAATCATTAACCACAGGTATTTGAATCCCTTAAAAACGTATGGTACATTTCAGAAACATGACACCAATTGAATTTAACAAGAAAATACAGATCTGCCACTAAATAGTAATGACACTGCTAGAAAGCCAAACGTGAATTGGAACATTTTATCATTTGAAACCTTTTCACAGAGTTTGAATAGAGGCAACAGACAAGCTTTAGAGAAGCCTGTCTCACCTGGTTTACAGTGAAGGCAGCAGTATTTCCTAAAGTGATTAGGATCTGGGCTCTGTCAGAAGGGTTGGGGCTGCCCTGAAGAAGTGACAGGAGCATCTTCAGGTGTTGTGGTTCCAGGCTTTCTGGTGATCTAGAGATGATGTCACCTGAGGAATAGCAGCAATGTCTTAAACTGGCCAAGTACATGTAGACAGCTGGATATGCAGTACTCTTCCCATGAATCACTAGTTACTCAAGCTAGCTGGCATGTTTGTCAATCGCAAAACAAGTTCATGCTGTCAACAATGCTAGCTAGCTACCTAACTGGCTAGCAGCAACCTTTTCAACACATGTAAGCTGCATGTTAGCTAGCGGAATTAACATGCTAATTCGCCAATTAAGGTAAGGAATAATTATTTTATGCTCATCCTCCACACCGCACGAATTTACTTCACTAGTTACCTATAAGTATCTATAAGACGTTCGATTATCTACATGAATGATTTAAACAAACCGGCTAGGTAGCTTAGTTAGCTAAAGACTTCGTAACGTAAGCTTGACAAAATGACAGGCTCAGTTGGCTCGCTAGCCAACGTTACCTCGCTAGCTAATGTTCTTACTTGATGCAACATCCACGGCCTGACTTTCGCCTCCACGAACCACATCCAACCCGGACAACTTAGCTAACAAGCTCCCTGGCTGCAGAACTATCCCACCGGGTGAGTTATTCCTGGGGCCATGACTTTCGCTGGTGGCACTTTTCTTATTTTCCTTGAAACTAGTTACACTGAGAAGTTTATAAATCCCGTAGGAGGCTCCAGCCCCGGCGACTATCCCAAGCAAAGCCTGCTTCATACTACCGAACTTGGGTATGACACTGCCATCGCCCATGCTGGAATTTCAGTGAAAATCATGAACAGATCTTCAAATACAGAACTTTAACGTGAATCATCTAGCCAAACTAAAGATTATTATGACGAATTTAACTCATTTTGCACACACGCTACTAGCTAGGTTGAAGATGACAATTTAGCTAGTTAACGTTAGCTAGCCCGTATACTTTTCCCCCAATGGCCGACCAGCTGCTTTCATGGGAGTTCCTTGTTCATGTGTTTCAAGTATGGGTAGCTGGCAACCGGAGTATGAGCGTGTGGGTGTATGGAAAGAGAATCAGCTATTTCTTCTTCTTCGATGAGGTTTAACGGCGGTTGGCATCTAATGTGTTGCATTACCGCCACCTACTAGACTGGAGTACAACTCCCTTACATTTTGCTTGAAAAATAAAATAAAGAAATACCCTACCATTTAACACTATTTATTTATTTTCATTTACGTCATTTAGCAGACGCTCTTATCCAGAGCGACTTACAAATTGGTGCATTCACCTTATAGCCAGTGGGATAACCACTTTACAATGTGTTTTTTTTTTTTTGGGGGTTTGGGAGGGGTAGAAGGATTACTTTATCCTATCCCAGGTATTCCTTAAAGAGGTGGGGTTTCAAATGTCTCCGGAAGGTGGTGAGTGACTCCGCTGTCCTGGCGTCGTGAGGGAGCTTGTTCCACCATTGGGGTGCCAGAGCAGCGAACAGTTTTGACTGGGCTGAGCGGGAACTATGCTTCTGCAGAGGAAGGGGAGCCAGCAGGCCAGAGGTGGATGAACGCAATGCCCTCGTTTGGGTGTAGGGACTGATCAGAGCCTGAAGGTACGGAGGTGCCGTTCCCCTCACAGCTCCATAGGCAAGCACCATGGTCTTGTAACAGATGCGAGATTCAACTGGAAGCCAGTGGAGTGTGCGGAGGAGGGGGTGACGTGAGAGAACTTGGGAAGGTTGAACACCAGACGGGCTGCGGCATTCTGGATGAGTTGTAGGGGTTTAATGGCACAGGCAGGGAGCCCAGCCAACAGCGAGTTGCAGTAATCCAGACGGGAGATGACAAGTGCCTGGATTAGGACCTGTGCCGCTTCCTGTGTAAGGCAGGGTCGTACTCTCCGAATGTTGTAGAGCATGAACCTACAGGATCGGGTCACCGCCTTGATGTTAGCGGAGAACGACAGGGTGTTGTCCAGGGTCACGCCAAGGCTCTTCACACTCTGGGAGGAGGACACAACGATGTTGTCAACCGTGATGGCGAGATCATGGAACGGGCAGTCCTTCCCCGGGAGGAAGAGCAGCTCCGTCTTGCCAAGGTTCAGCTTGAGGTGGTGATCCGTCATCCATACTGATATGTCTGCCACTACACTCACTAATTGAAAAATATTATTAATAATTAACACCACCCTACTTCACTATTTAAATATATTAATTCCTACCTCATGCCCTCAACCTGAAATGATGGGACATCACCACTTAACCCTCCCTGTAACTCTTCTGATGTCAAGTCTCGCACATCCAAATACCTCTCTGCAGCTGCCACCACAACCTCCATTTTCTTCGACTTATGTTCCATCCCTGCAGTACAATTAATAAGTATTGCTATAAATGCTAAAAATCCAATCTTACTGAAACATATATCACTTGTTGGCCTATCCCTCTGTACTGGTACATATCTACTACTCTCACCACTCCCCCCCTTGACCCATATTCCTCTACTTTCTTCACTGCCTCAGCATATGACATTTACGTCATTTAGCAGACGCTCTTATCCAGAGCAATTAGGGTTAAGTGCCTTGCTTAAGGGCACATCGACAGATTTTTCACCTAGTCGGCTTGGGGATTAGAACCAGCGACCTTTCGGTTACTGGCACAACGCTCTTACCCACTAAGCTACCTGCCGCCCTGTGACAACTTCTTCACTACTCTTACCCTGGAAACCTCAACCTGCCTCTCTCGCACAGGATATTTCTGATCCCCAGCCCCATGGGCACCCCTACAATTAGCACATACCACTACTTTCCCCAATGCTACACATTACTTTGTCTCATGCCCTTCTGCACACTTCTCACACCTTGGAACCTCCCTCCTACACACTGCTGCCACATGCCCATAAGTTTGACACCTGTAACATCGTAATGTATTCGGCACATAAGTTTGTACACGATAACGTATATATCCTAACTTCACGTTGTCAGGCAAAGACTCAACTTCAAAACTCAAAAGAACAGACAATGACTCTTCAGTTTCCCCACTCTCGCCACCCTGTTTGCGTCACACCAAACGACGAGCATCACAAACACCGGGAATCTTCCCCCTCAGTTGGTCAACTTTTACATTTACTGCTACCCCAGTAATCACTCCTTTCAATGGCGCCCTTTTCTTGAGAGCGAAACAATTCACAATTCTTTCCCCCATTTGTTTAACTCTGAGCGCCTTCTCCCTCTGACCAACAGAAACACAAACAATTATCGCTCTTCTTCTTCTTCTTCTTTTTCTTCAGTGGGGTTTATCGGCAGTTGGCATCCAACGTTATGGTGCATTACCGCCACCTACTGTACTGGAGTGTGGGCCAGAGACGGAGAAACTAAATCCTACCTACCTGCCAGCCCCGTTTCTCTTAAAAAAGATAACAAAATATTGGAGACTATATCTAACGACGTTCTACTCATTATACTCTTTGAATTAATTTCCTGTATCCCCTTCTCCCTCATACTAGATCTCATCCTCTCTCTCTCCCTCTGATACTGCCCACACTGTAGCAATACATGCTCCATGGTCTCTGTTTCCTGACAATAATCACACTTTCCTGTTGGATGCTTTCCTATCACATTTAATTTCTTATTCAACTGGCTGTGTCCCACCCTTAATCTTGTAAAAATAGCCTCCTCTCTTCTGTCCCTTCCTGCCGTCCTCCCCTCGCCGACTTTCCTCTGTACTTGAAATAAATGCATTCCCTTATTATCTATATTCCACTGCTCCTGCCATCTCTGCACCATCACTGTATATATCAGTCTTTTTGCCTCTGCCTTGCTCATTGAAACTTTAACATCAACATCCCCACTACTAAGTGCTTGTTTAGCCTGTTCATCTACTGCCTCGATCCCCTCCACCCCCACATGGGCTGGGACCCAAGTAAATCTTATCTGAATACCCATCTGTTTAATCCTGCCATGGGTTTGTAGCACCACATAAAGCAGGTCTTGTCTGCTACGCGAGCTAAAGGACTGGAGACTCATTAACACTACACATGAATCAGAGCAAATAACTACTCTGTCTTGTTTGACTTCCTCCACCAACTGCAAGGCCAACAGTATGGCCATCAGCTCCGCCGTTTATACAGATGATCTGTAATACATTTCCTGACTTCCACCCCACATTACCTGGAATTGTATAAAAGTAATCCTTCTACCTTCTATCCTTCTAGTGATTCTAACAATCCACCCTAATAAAAATAGTACATTGCCAAAACAAACAAAACTCTTCTTCTCCCTTCTCAGGCTGTAGGACCTGAGAAGGTGGTACAGCTTTTGCTAATATTCCATGTAACTCATTTGCTGTAAAATGTTTCAGCCCCAGGAACCGCTCCGCCTCAATCACAATGATTTCTATCTTCCTAGGACTTTTCTCCACCTTGGCCATGCTCTACCAACTGAGCTACAGGGGACTCAACATGTGTAAATATTTGTATGAACATAACAAGATTCAACAACTGAGACATAAACTGAACAAGTTCCACAGACATGTTACTAACAGAAATTGAATAATGTGTCCCTGAACAAAGGGGGGGTCAAAATCAAATCCTCATGGACTGCACCAGATTTGCCAGTTCTTGCTGTGAGATGTTACCCCACTCTTACACCAAGGCACCTGCAAGTTCCCGGACATCTCTGGGGGGAACGGCCCTAGCCCTCACCCTCCAATCCAACAGGTCCCAGACGTTCTCAATGTGATTGAGATCCGGGCTCTTCGCTGGCCATGGCAGAACACTGACATTCCTGTCTTGTAGACCATCACCCCTGGTGAGACAAAACCGCGACACTTTTTGCCAGTCCTGTCTAGTCCAGCGATGGTGGGTTTGTGCCCATAGGCGACGTTGTTGCCGGTGATGTCTGGTGAGGACCTGCCTTACAACAGGTCTACAAGCCCTCAGTCCAGCCTCTCTCAGCCTATTGCGGACAGTCTGAGCACTGATGGAGGGATTATGCGTTCCTGGTGTAACTCGGACAGTTGTTGTTGCCATCCTGTACCTGTCCCGCAGGTGTGATGTTCGGATGTACCGATCCTGTGCAGGTGTTGTTACACGTGGTCTGCCACTGCGAGGACGATCAGCTCTCCGTCCTGTCTCCCTGTAGCGCTGTCTTAGGCGTCTCACAGTACGGACATTGCAATTTATTGCCCTGGCCACATCTGCAGTCCTCATGCCTCCTTGCAGCATGCCTAAGGCACGTTCATGCAGATGAGCAGTGACCCTGGGCATCTTTCTTTTGGTGTTTTTCAGAGTCAGTAGAAAGGCCTCTTTAGTGTCCTAAGTTTTCATAACTGTGACCTTAATTGCCTACCGTCTGTAAGCTGTTAGTGTTTTAATGACCGTTCCACAGGTGCATGTTCATTAATTGTTTATGGTTCATTGAACAAGCATGGGAAACAGTGTTTAAACCCTTTACAATGAAGATCTGTGAAGTTATTTGGTTGTTTACGAATTATATTTGAAAGACAGGGTCTTGAAAAAGGGATGTTTCTTTTTTTGCTGAGTTTAGTTCTATGAGTTTTAGTTTAGAAAACGATCTCTCCGCCGAAGCGATAGTTACAGGGATGGTAAAAACCGCTTGATTGCCGTAGCAACATCAGGGAAACAGAAGGGAGTGGTGCTTCAAATACAGCACTTCTGCAACATCTTTAATTGAGCCTCTCATTCTCCTTAATTGCCGGCCTCAACACGTTATGGAAAGAAATTACATGTATTGGATGCTCTTGGGACAGGTCGTCTGGAGACTGGACAGCAAACGCTGGGCTGCAACCTGGTCTCAGAGCATTTCGTATTATTATGTATGTAAATCCGAGGAACTCAATTTAGTATTATATGTTTCATTTCGTATGGTATGTATTAATTTGTGGATGTCATCACCCATTTCGTATGTTACGAATTACAATTCGTATGATATGTTACGAATTTGTAAAATGTACAACGTTATAACATGTTTTACAAATTTGTATGTAACAAATGTCCAAAACGAACAATATGTTAGAAATTTGCAAAACACATGATATGTTATGAATTATAGCTAGTTGGCTAACGTCAGGGTTAGGCTGGGCTAGGGGTTAATTGTAGGAGTTAGGTTAAAGGGTTACATTTGGGGTTAGGGGAAGGGTTAGCTAAAAAGGTTAAGGTTGGGTTTGGGGGAAGGGTTAGCTAACATGCTAAGTAGTTGCAAAGTAGCTGAAAAGTAGTAAGTAGTTGAAAAGTGGCTAATTAGCTAAAAAATTTAAGTTGTCCGTGATGAGATTGAATACACGCCCACCCATCCACCCTGACCAACCACCTTGCTTTCGCTTTTGCCTTAAGCAACCATCTGTCTTATGTAACCATACCAAATGTAATGTACAGTATCACACTAAATGGTGCTCCTCGGATTTACGTACAGAATAATACGAAATGCTCTGAGACCAGGCTGGCAAACAGATTATCATCTTTAGCAGACAAAGACAACAGGTCTTGAGGGCTTGAACAAAAAAATGAGTTTGCGATTTTGTTCATAGGCTACTGGTGAACCGGCGTTTCGTTTGAGTTGTGTGGTTGCAATATCAACAGTCCCTTATCTCTGGTATATCTTGGCATGCATCATTCAAGACTTAAGTTTAAATTGTGTGCAGCGCAATGGACATATAATGCCAGTCACAGGAAAAGACTGTCTGGGTTGCAGAGGTGTAGTGGAGGGTATACGCAGGTATACGCCATATACCCACTTATTTTTCAGTGGGCATTGCATATACTCACTTCTAAATCCCCACTGATATGTATCAAAGTGGTGTAGTGGAGGTGTACGCCTTATCAATTAATAGGGCTGATGGAACAGATCGGAATGTTTAGCTTAAACTGCGGGAAAACACCATTATAAAATGCGCACTGCACATGCAAGCGGTTTCATGGAAATATCCGTTAGAAAGAGGGGGGATTTAATGATGCAACAACTATAATGGGTTGCTAATATGATTAGGATAATGCCTTTCGCTGCTAGACAATTAAAAAAAGTTGAAAGAAAACCAGTAGAACAGGAGAACACATATGAGTAAGTCTTTATCAAAACAATTGCCTCCTCGTTTCTATGGTGGAACTTTGGCTATAGGTTTCTTTGAAGCAAGGTAAGACATGCCTCATAATATGAAGTAAAACGTCCAGGTTTCAAACAATTAAGGAACAGGAAAAATATAGCAATGCTAATGATAGGCCTAACCGTCTTCTGGTAGATGGAAAGGCTTTCCCAAAAACCTTATCTATTAAATGTTATAGCTACAAAGTTGCCTACCTGTCAGAATGATATCATGATGATTATTTGCATCAATCCAGTGGCCATTTATTTTGCAACTCCATCTCGTGCTACTGAAACACCTCTAATCAAACAATAGTGCTAAAGTGCCTGCATACTTGAAATAAAGGGTAACTACTCCCAAAAATCAACATTACATTTTCCCATGACCTCAAAAGTGGTCTCCTGATGTGGTTTAAGCATTGTTATGGACTTAGAACATATAATTGTGTTGTTATTCGTAAAAAAAAAAAAAAAAAAGACTTTGAGAACGAAAACATGAAAACATTGGTGAAAATCTGAAACCTGTGAATTTCAGACTCAGTTTATCTGTTTCAATAGTAGGCCTACTATTAGCCTACTGCACAGTAAAGCTTGGGTTGGCCTGACTGTGAAAGACCAATATGGGATTTATAATTCAGAGTGTATGTCACTGTTTCTCATATAATTTTTCACACAGGGCGCCTTTCCTTCGCCGGGCGGGCCGCTTGGAAAAATTTGGCCAATGTTAGAGTATACCCACTTATCCAGGCACCACTACACCACTGCTGGGTTGGCAATACTCAGTATAGAAAACAGTCATGCCCACAACCTGGACCTACAGGCATAGCCGCGGGATGTAGGGGTTCTGAGGGTGCTGCAGCAACCCCTGAAAAATAGGAATAAAAATAAATATATACAGTACCAGTCAAAAGTTGACACACCTACTAATTCAAGGGTTTTTCTTTCTTTCTTTTTTACTATTTTCTACATTGTAGAATAATAGTGAAGACATCACAACTATGAAATAACACATATGGAATCATGTAGTAACCAAAAAAGTGTTAAACAAATCAAAATATATTTTATATTTGAGATTCTTCAAAGTAGCCACCCTTTGCCTTGATGACATCTTTGCACACTCTTGGCATTCTCTCAACCAGATTCATGAGGAATGCTTTTCCAACACTCTTGAAGGAGTTCCCACATATGCTGAGCACTTGTTGGCTGCTTTTCCTTCACTCTGCGGTCCAACTCATCCCAAACCATCTCAATTGGGTTGAGGTCGTGTGATTGTGTAGCACTCCATAACTCTCCTTGGTAAAATAGCCCTTACACAGCCTGGAGGTGTGTTTTGGGTCATTGTCCTGTTGAAAAACAAATGATAGTCCCAGTAAGCGCAAACCAGATGGGATGGCGTATCGCTGCAGAATGCTGTGGTAGCCATGCTGGTTAAGTGTGCCTTGAATTCTAAATAAATCACAGACAGTGTCACCAGCAAAGCACCCCCACACCATCACATCTCCTCCTCCATGCTTCACGGTGGGAACCACACATGCGGAGATCATCCGTTCACCTTCTCTGCGTCTCACAAAGATACGGCTGTTGGAACCCAAAATCTCTAATTTGGACTCATCAGACCAATGGACATATTTCCACCAGTCTAATGTCCATTGCTCGTGTTTCTTGGCCTAAACAAGTCTCTTCTTCTTATTGGTGTCTTTAGTAGTGGTTTCTTTGCATCAATTCGACCATGAAGGCCTGTTTCACACAGTCTCCTCTGAACAGTTGATGTTGAGATGTGTCTGTTACTTGAACTCTGTGAAGCATTTATTTGGGCTGCAATCTGAGGTGCAGTTAACTCTAATGAACTTATCCCCTGCAGCAGAGGTAACTGGGTCTTCCTTTCCTGTGGCGGTCCTGATGAGAGCCAGTTTCATCATAGCGCTTGATGGTTTTTGCGACTGCACTTGAAGAAACTTTCAAAGTTCTTGACATTTTCCAATTGACTGACCTTCATGTCTTAAAGTAATGATGGACTGTCATTTCTCTTTGCACACAACTGATTGGCTTAAACGCATTAAGAAGGAAATAAATTCCAGAAATTAACTTTTAAGAAGGCACACCTGTTAATTGAAATGCATTCCAGGTGACTTCCTCATGAAGCTGGTTGAGAGAATACCAAGAGTGTGCAAAGCTGTCATCAACGCAAAGGGTGGCTACTTTGAAGAATCTCAAATATAAAATATATTTTGATTTGTTTAACACTTTTTTGGTTATACATGATTCCATATGTGTTATTATTCTACAATGTAGAAAATAGTAAAAAATAAAGAAAAACCCTGGAATGAGTAGGTGTGTCCAAACTTTTGACTGGTACTGTATATTTCTTTGAAATTGTTTTTTTCTTCACAAAAGTAATGCACTGGGCCTTTACTAGTCCTGTAATAGTAGACCGATATAGCCTTGTGTCGCGGGCAAAAAGAATAATTCTGCACCGGCCCTATGCCTCCCGCGGCAATGCCTACAGGCTGTGGTGAAAACATTTGCACACAAAAAAGGAGGACTTCAGGAGACCAGGGTAGTCTCTCAAACTGGGTAGTCTTTCAAACTGAAATGGTCCACCCATGCAGACAGTGTGGTGAAGAAGGCACAACAGAGCCTTTTCAACCTCAGGAGGCTGAAGAAATTCGGCTTGGCACCTAAAACTCTCACAAACTTTTACAGATGCACAATTGAGAGCATCCTGTCGGGCTGTATCACCACCTGGTACGGCAACTGCACCTCCCGCAACCGCAGGGCTCTCCAGAGGGTGGTGCGGTCTGCCGAACGCATTATCGGGGGCAAACTACCCGCCCTCCCAGACACATACAGCACCCGATGTCACAGGAAGGCCAAAAAGATAATCAAGGACATCAACCACCCGAGCCACTGCCTGTTCATCCCGCTATCATCCAGAAGGCGAGGTCAGTACAGGTGCATCAAAGCTGGGACTGAGAGAATGAAAAACAGCTTCTATCTCAAGGCCATCAGACTGTTAAATAGCCATCACTAGCACATTAGAGGCTGCATCTGCCTATTGAAATCACTGACCACTTTAAGAAATGGAACACTAGTCACTTTAATAATGTTTACAGTCACTTTAATAATGTTTACATATCTTGCACTACTCATCTCATATGTACAGTGGCTTGCGAAAGTATTCACCCCCATTGGCATTTTTCCTATTTTGTTGCCTTACAACCTGGAATTAAAAATAGATTTTTGGGGGTTTGTGTCATTTGATTTACACAACATGACTACCACTTTGAAGATGCAAAATAATTTTTTTTGTGAAACAAACAAGAAATAAGACAACAAAACAGAAAACTTGAGCGTGCATAACTATTCACCCCCCCAAAGTCAATACTATGTAGAGCCACCTTTTGCAGCAATTACAGCTGCAAGTCTCTTGGGGTATGTCTCTATAAGCTTGTTGCCATTGACAGTTCTTTCTATTGTCTCTTTTTGGTCCATTTAGATTGTTAATGTAGATTGTATACAATTTTTTTTTACAAATGTTATGGTTAAAATGTTTCATGTTTTACTGTGACTTGTTGTAGGCTCCTAAGTGGACCATAAGGTTAAAAACCAAACCAAATATATATATATATTTTAAATTTACAAAACAATTAACAAAAAAAAGAAGTAACTCCGCAGAGTGTCTCTTTTGCCGGTCCCAAGCCCGGATAAAGGAGGAGGGTTGGAATTGTGACATAAAAAAAACAACAAGAATCGACAGAAGAAAGTTCATTTGTAATTCTAACATATTTAGGGTGTTTTTTACATTTACATTTAAGTCATTTAGCAGACGCTCTTATCCAGAGCGACTTACAGTTAGTGAGTGCATACATTTTTCATACTTTTGGTCATACTACATGACCAAAAGTATGTGGACACCTGCTCGTCGAACATCTCATTCCAAAATCATGGGCATTAATATGGAGTTGGTCCCCCCTTTGCTGCTGTAATAGCCTCCACTCTTCTGGGAAGGCTTTCCACTAGATATTGGAACATTGCTGCCGGGACTCGCTTCCATTCTCACTTTTTGTCTCTCCCACAACGTTATTCCTCTCTGCTACAGTGTCCATCACAATTACATGCACATGGCCAATTATGCAAATTAGGTGATGACGTCATTTGGCGACTTCTAGCGACTTTTAGGACAGCCAATAGCTACTTTCCTTACTGAGGAATTGGCAACACTGGGAGGAGTTGTGACTTGGGAAGCACACATACTGCAATCCATTTATGTGCACAAGGTCAATTCCCTCGTAGAAAAAATTGTCAATAAGCATGTGTTTGTTAGGAAAACAAGAACAAATAATTCTCAGTCGCACTCTGCGACACATGCAGTGCTAGGCTACCTACTAAATTCCTGCAGTCTAACCCAATCAGAAGTACTGCAAAGACCCGAAGCAGGTATAAGGCATACAGGCTATGAAGTGCGATAAGGCGCTAAAAGTGACACACACGCAGTGGTGGTTTTAGCATGTAAATCTTGGTGGGGCAAACTCAACATTACATTTTTTTGGTGCATGCCAGCAAAGCCACAACACAACACTAAACAATACATTAATTGGACTATAACGGTGACCACAAACTGTTAGGGCCTACATAAACCTGTCCCAACAGCAGAGTCCCAACAGCAGTCCCAACACCTTACCACTGTTACACACACGGCTATCAGCGGAGCCTTGTCTGGCAGCTAAACTGTTAATTCAGCCTCATTTACTGCCTTTTAAAAACACATAGCTGATATGGCTGACTTGCTTAAACAAATGTGGTTTCTACTGACAATTGAGTTGTACAGTCGTGGTCAAAAGTTTTGAGAATGACACAAATATTAATTTTCGCAAAGTCTGCTGCCTCAGTTTTTATGATGGCAATTTGCATATACTCCAGAATGTTATGAAGAGTGATCAGATGAATTTAAATTAATTGCAAAGTCCCTCTTTGTCATGAAAATTTACTTAATCCCAAAAAAACATTTCCACTGCATTTCAGCCCTGCCACAAAAGGACCAGCTGACATCATGTCAGTGATTCTCTCGTTAACACAG
The DNA here is from genome assembly GCF_020615455.1 of Coregonus clupeaformis. Lineage (NCBI taxonomy): Eukaryota > Metazoa > Chordata > Actinopteri > Salmoniformes > Salmonidae > Coregonus > Coregonus clupeaformis. The sequence goes on from NC_059202.1 coordinate 8,802,191, forward strand.
ATGAGAGTGTTGACGAGGACAAGGCTGGAGATCACTCTGTCATGCTGATTGAGTTAGAATAACAGACTGGAAGCTTTAAAAGGAGGGTGGTGCTTGAAATCATTGTTCTTCCTCTGTTAACCATGGTTACCTGCAAGGAAACATGTGCCGTCATCATTGCTTTGCACAAAAAGGGCTTCACAGGCAAGGATATTGCTGCTAGTAAGATTGCACCTAAATCAACCATTTATCGGATCATCAAGAACTTCAAGGAGAGAGGTTCAATTGTTGTGAAGAAGGCTTCAGGGCGCCCAAGAAAGTCCAGCAAGCACCAGGACCGTCTCCTAAAGTTGATTCAGCTGCGGGATCGGGGCACCACCAGTGCAGAGCTTGCTTAGGAATGGCAGCAGGCAGGTGTGAGTGCATCTGCACGCACAGTGAGGCAAAGACTTTTGGAGGATGGCCTGGTGTCAAGAAGGGCAGCGAGGAAGCCACTTCTCTCCAGGAAAAACATCAGGGACAGACTGATATTCTGCAAAAGGTACAGGGATTGGACTGCTGAGGACTGGGGTAAAGTCATTTTCTCTGATGAATCCCCTTTCCGATTGTTTGGGGCATCCGGAAAAAAGCTTGTCCGGAGAAGATAAAGTGAGTGCTACCATCAGTCCTGTGTCATGCCAACAGTAAAGCATCCTGAGACCATTCATGAGTGAGGTTGCTTCTCAGCCAAGGGAGTGGGCTCACTCACAATTTTGCCTAAGAACACAGCCATGAGTAAAGAATGGTACCAACACATCCTCCGAGAGCAACTTCTCCCAACCATCCAAGAACAGTTTGGAGACGAACAATGCCTTTTCCAGCATGATGGAGCACCTTGCCATAATGCAAAAGTGATAACTAAGTGGCTCGGGGAACAAAACATTGAAATGTTGGGTCCATGGCCAGGAAACTCCCCAGACCTTAATCCCATTGAGAACTTGTGGTCAATCCTCAAGAGGCGGGTGGACAAACAAAAACCCACAAATTCTGACAAACTCCAAGTATTGATTATGCAAGAATAGGCTGCCATCAGTCAGGATGTGGCCCAGAAGTTAATTGACAGCATGCCAGGGCGGATTGCAGAGGTCTTGAAAAAGAAGGGTCAACACTGCAAATATTGACTCTTTGCATAAACTTAATGTAATTTTCAATAAAAGCCTTTGACACTTATGGAATGCTTGTAATTATATTTCAGTATACCATAGTAACATCTGACAAAAATATCTAAAAACACTGAAGCAGCAAACTTTCTGAAGACCAATACTTGTGTCATTCTCAAAACCTTTGACCACGACTGTACATCTTTCCCTCCCTCAACAGTTTCTCTCCCATTTATTTGAGAAGGCCTACTCCTCTTAGACTTACAGTGCATTCGGAAAGTATTCAGACCCCTTGATTTTTTACGTTACGTTGCAGCCTTATTCTAAAATGGATAACATATTTTTTCCCCTCATCAATCTACACACAATACGCCATAATGACAAAGTGAAAACAGGTTTTTAGAAATGTTTGCAAATGTAATAAAAATAAAAAACATGTAAATAAGGTATTTCTAAGTATTCAGACCCTTTGCTATGAGACTCGAAATTGAGCTCAGGTGCATCCTGTTTCAATTGCTCATCCTTGAGATGTTTCTACAACTTGATTGAAGTCCACCTGTGGTAAATTCAATTGATTGGACATGATTTGGAAAGGCACAAACCTGTCTATATAAGGTCCCAAAGTTGTCAGTGCATGTCAGAGCAAAAACCAAGCCATGAGGTCGAAGGAATTGTCCGTAGAGCTCCGAGACAGGATTGTGTCGAGGCACATATCTGGGGAAGGGTACCAAAAAATTCTGCAGCATTGAAGGTCCTCAAGAACACAGTGGCCTTCATCATTCTTAAACGGGAGAAGTTTAGAACCACCAAGACTCTTCCTTGAGCTGGCCGCCCGTCCAAACTGAGCAATCAGGGGAGAAGGGCCTTGGTCAGGGAGGTGACCGAGAACCCGATGGTCACTCTGACAGAGCTCCAGAGTTCCTCTGTGGAGATGGGAGAATCTTCCAGAAGCACAACCATCTCTGCAGCACTCCACCAATCAGGTGTTTATGGTAGAGTGGCCAGACGGAAGCCACTCCTCAGTAAAAGGCACATGACAGCCCGCTTGGAGTTTGATAAAAGGCACCTAAAGGACTCTCAAACCATGAGAAACAAGATTCTCTGGTCTGATGAAACCAAGATTGAACTCTTTCGCCTGAATACCAAGCGTCACGTCTGGAGGAAACCTGGCACCTTCCCTAAGGTGAAGCATGGGGGTGGCAGCATCATGCTGTGGGGATGTTTTTCAGCTGCAGGGACTGGGAGACTAGTCAGGATTGAGGGAAAGATGAACGGAGAGATCCTTGATGAAAACTTGCTCCAGAGCACTCAGGACCTCAGACTGGGGCGAAGGTTCACCTTCAAACAGGACAACGACCCTAAGCACACAGCCAAGACAATGCAGGAGTGGCTTCGGGACAAGTGTCTGAATGTCCTTGAGTGGCCCATCCAGAGTCCGGACTTGAACCTGATCGAACATCTCTGGAGCGACCTGAAAATAGCTGTGCAGCGACGCTCCACATCCAACCTGACAGAGCTTGAGAGGATCTGCAGAGAGGAATAGGAGAAACTCCCCAAATACAAGTGTGCCAAGCTTGTAGCATCATACCCAAGAAGACTCGAGGCTGTAATCGCTGCCAAAGGTGCTTCAACAAAATACTGAGTAAAGGGTCTGAATACTTATGTAAATGTGATATTTCCATTTTTGTTTAGTAAATTAGCAAAAAATTCTAAAAACCTGTTGTTGCTTTGTCATTATGGGGTATTGTGTGTAGATTGATGAAAAAAACATTTAATCAATTTTAGAATAAGGCTTTAACGTAACAAAATGTGAAAAAAGTAAAGGGGTCTGAATACTTTGACTGCACTGTACATTTAACAAATACACTGAACAAAAATATAAATGCAACTGAGTTACAGTTCATATAAGGAAATCAGTGAACTGAAATAAATTCACGACTGGGAATACAGATATGCATCTGTTGGTCACAGATACCTTTAAAAACAAGGTAGGGGCGTGGATCAGAAAACCAGTCTGTATCTGGTGTGACCACCATTTGCCTCATGCAGCGCAACACATCTCCTTCGCATAAAGTTGATCAGGCTGTTGATTGTGGCCTGTGGAACGTTGTCCCACTCCTCTTCAATGGTTGTGTGAAGTTGCAGGATATTGGCGGGAACTGGAACACGCTCAATGGGTGACATGTCTGGTGAGTATGCAGGCCATGGAAGAACTGGGACATTTTCAGCTTCCAGGAATTGTGTACAGATTCCTGGGTGGCTGGTCTCAGACGATCCGCCAGGTGAAGAAGCCTGATGCGGAGGTCCTGGGCTGGTGTGGTTACACATGGTCTACGGTTGTGAGGCCAGTTGGACGTACTGCCAAATTCTCTCAAATGAAATTCCTGCAGTCAGCATGCCAATTGCAAGCTCCCTAAACTTGAGACACCAAGGCATTGTGTTGTGTGACAAAACTGCACATTTTAGAGTGGCCTTTTATTGTCCCCAGCACAAGGTGCACCTGTGTGATGATCACTGTTTAATCAGCTTCTTGATATGCCACACCCGTCAGGTGGATGGATTATCTTGGCCAAGGAGAAACGCTCACTAACAGGGATGTAAACAAATGTGTACAAAAATGAGAGCAATAAGCTTTTTGTGCGTATGGAACATTTCTGGTATCTTTTATTTCAGCGTTTATATTTTTGTTCAGTGTATGTGCTTCAAGTAAGTAACCCCTGTTATCTAAAGCTAACCTATTGAATACAAAAAATGTGTCCCATTTTGAGAACTATGTTTAGTTAGGATACCGAGAGGAACAGATTGTTTAACCAGGGTGTGAACTCCACTACATAAGCAATACAACCCATAAACCAGTACAAGCAACTACTGTAGTTGGAAATTGTGAAGTTACAGTACATCAAAGACTGAATAGCAAATATTCAGTTAAATTAATTTTATTTATCTTTGCAGAACAGTAGGGATTCAGGCCATGAGACATGGAACCTAGTTAAAGGCAAAGAAACAGGGATAGTTAGTGCAGATGCAAGTAATGTCTTGGATGGTTTCACAATATTGGAAGTCTTAACTTCGAAGGAGAACTGGTTGTCAAATCACAATTTATTCCTGCAAAATAGAATTCAAATATAAAGTAGAGACATTTTAAAATCCAAGTAGGTTTCATAGAGACTGCAAATTACCTCTGATGATTCTTCACACCATGGGATTTGGTTCTTTGGCAGTAGCGAGGTTGTTTAGGGACAGGTCTACTGGAGCCACTGCCACTCTGAGACAACACTGCCAGTGGAGGGTTTAGCAAAATAAACTTATCCAGTGTAGCTGGTTATGGAGAAGACCACCTTGCCTCTCTCATAGCTGTTGTGGGACTGACAGACATAGCGGCGCTGAGGAGAAGGGGGCATATAGGAGTCTGTAGATGGGCTGATTCTCTGTGTACTCACATAGCCACCACTGCTCTCAGGAGAACCACCACTGCTCTCAAGAGAACCACCACTGTCTGGAATCAGAGCCACTGGATACAGGCTGCGGCTCAGAGCCAGATGGGGATATCTTCCCTTGACCAGACAGCTTGGGTAATGGGATGGCTGGTTGAGTGGGGCCAACTCCTGAGGCACTCGCATGGCCTTTACCAATATAAAGACGGAGAGGGATATGGCCAGTTTGTGATACTTTGCTTGGCTGATGGATTTGGGCAGCTTGTTCATTATGGACATCAAAACTGCTGGAGTCACCTCTATTAGCTCCAAAAGAGGAGTCAACGTGATTAATGTCATTTCCAAAGCCGCAGGGTTTGTAAGCCACATAGTTTGCTCCTTGTTTAACAGGGACTTTGATCTGCTGCTCTGAGACAATGTTAGGGAATGTTTGCCCTTTAGATGAGATGGTGGGTGGGCTGATTCTCTGAGTGCTCACATAGCTTCCACTGCTCTGAGGAAAACCTCCAGTCTGGGTAGAGTCATAGCCACTGGATACAGGTTGCTGGACACTGGGTCCGCAGGTCACATATTTGGGCTTCTTGCTGATGGGGACATTCACCTGTTGCTCAGAGATGGGAGAACTCTTCCCTTGACCCAAGGGCTGCTTGCTAGTGAGCTTGGTAAATAAGATGGATTGACTAGAGAAGCCTTGTCTATCTAGGCCAGAAGGGTTGGAGGGGGCAGGTCTTGGTACACTGAAGACATAGCCAGTTTGTGACACTTTGTTTGGCTGCTGGGCATTGGGGACTTTGTCCTTCGGGGCATCAAAACTGCTAGAAGCAGCTTCATAGTCTCCAAAGCCACTGGATGCAGGAAGCTGTACACTGGGTCTGGAGGTCACATATTTGGGCTTCTTGCTGATGGGGACATTCACCTGTTGCTCAGAGATGGGAGAAGTCTTCCCTTGACCCAAGGGCTGCTTGCTAGTGAGCTTGGTAAATAAGATGGATTGACTAGAGAAGCCTTGTCTATCTAGGCCAGAAGGGTTGGAGGGGGCAGGTCTTGGTACACTGAAGACATAGCCAGTTTGTGACACTTTGTTTGGCTGCTGGGCATTGGGGACTTTGTCATTAGGGGCATCAAAACTGCTAGAAGCAGCTTCATAGTTTTCAAAGCCACTGGATGCAGGACGCTGAACACTGGGTCTGGAGGTCACATATTTGGGCTTCTTGCTGATGGGGACATTCACCTGTTGCTCAGAGACGGGAGAAGTCTTCCCCTTGACCCAAGGGCTGCTTGCTAGTGAGCTTGGTAAATAAGATGGATTGACTAGAGAAGCCTTGTCTATCTAGGCCAGAAGGGTTGGAGGGGGCAGGTCTTGGTACACTGAAGACATAGCCAGTTTGTGACACTTTGTTTGGCTGCTGGGCATTGGGGACTTTGTCATTAGGGGCATCAAAACTGCTAGAAGCAGCTTCATAGTTTTCAAAGCCACTGGATGCAGGACGCTGAACACTGGGTCTGGAGGTCACATATTTGGGCTTCTTGCTGATGGGGACATTCACCTGTTGCTCAGAGACGGGAGAAGTCTTCCCTTGACCCAAGGGCTGCTTGCTAGTGAGCTTGGTAAATAAGATGGATTGACTAGAGAAGCCTTGTCTATCTAGGCCAGAAGAGGTGGAGGGGGCAGTTCTTGGTACACTGAAGATATAGCCAGTTTGTGACACTTTGTTTGGCTGCTGGGCATTTGGGACTTTGTCATTAGGGGCATCAAAACTGCTAGAAGCAGCTTCATAGTCTCCAAAGCCACTGGATGCAGGACGCTGAACACTGGGTCTGGAGGTCACATATTTGGGCTTCTTGCTGATGGGGACATTCACCTGTTGCTCAGAGATGGGAGAAGTCTTCCCTTGACCCAAGGGCTGCTTGCTAGTGAGCTTGGTAAATAAGATGGATTGACTAGAGAAGCCTTGTCTATCTAGGCCAGAAGGGTTGGAGGGGGCAGGTCTTGGTACACTGAAGACATAGCCAGTTTGTGACACTTTGTTTGGCTGCTGGGCATTTGGGACTTTGTCATTAGGGGCATCAAAACTGCTAGAAGCAGCTTCATAGTCTCCAAAGCCACTGGATGCAGGAAGCTGTACACTGGGTCTGGAGGTCATGTCTTTGGGCTTAAGAGTCCGATTGATTGGGACTTTGTTCTGCTGCTCAGAAACTGAATGACCAGAGGACTGGTAGTTTGTGGGCTTGGGAAATAAGATTGATTGGCTAGGGGGGCTGACCTTTGGGTCACTCACATAGCCACCAGTTCTGTAAGGACCGCCTTGTCCAGGGGAAGAGTGGGAAGGTTTCTGTACAATAGGGGCATAGCCAGTCTGGGATGCTTCGCTTGGCCACTGGACATTGGGGACTTGTTCAGCCTGAGCATTGTAACTGCTAGAGACACCTGCATAGCTTCCAAAGGTAGAGTCGGCATTATGAAAGCTACTTGGTTTGTAGGCTACATCTTTGGGCCCTTGTTCAATGGGGATTTGTTGGCGCTGCTCAGAGACGGATGGAGACATCTTCCTGGGACCTGGCTGGTAGCTTGTGGGCTTGGGAAATTGGATAGCTGGATTCACTTTTGAGGTACTCACATAGTCACTACTGCTAGGAGAGCCTTGAACAGAGAAAGGTCTAGACAGGGAAGGTTTTCGTACAATGGGGACATGACCAGTTTGTGCGGCTTTGGTGAATTCAGATGGAGAAGTCTTCCCATGACCCAGGGGATAAGGGAATGGGATGGATGGGCGAGGGGGGCTGAGTCTTGGGGCACTCAGGTAGCCACCACTGTTGGAAGACAAAGCTTGTCCATCCTTTCCAGAGGAAGAACTGGAAGGGGAAGGCCTTTGTACAGTAGGGGCATAGCCAGTTTTTGACACTTTGAACGGCTGCTTGACATTAGAGACTTGTTCACTCTGGGCCTCAAAACTGTTATAAGCACCACCATCGTTTCCAAAGGTTGAGCCAGCATTAGAAAAGCTTCCATAGGTCTTTGAAACAGATTCCCCTGCAGGGACTTTGTTAGAATGATACAAGGGTACAGAATCAGGGCATTTACTGCCATAATAACCACTGGGCGAAGCTGGATCTTGGATAGAGATGAGAGGATCAGGGACAGATGTCCTTGCACTGAGGCTTTGGAGAGGCTCATGGGGCTGTAGGTTGATGGTTGTGACCCATTCATTCTGGTTGGATCCAGTACTGACTGGCTCTCTCAAACCCCAGGTTGAACTGTAGCCATTTTGGGCAAGCCTTTGCTCAATAGGGACATAGCTAGTTTTGGATATTTGGCTTGGTGGCTGAATGCTGGGGACTTGTTCATTCTGCACAGTGTCAAAGGTTGTTTGGAAAGGTATATCTAGCTTAAGGAAGCTGTTCCTCATAGACTTCACAAATTGTTTTAAATCATGAATGGTTGCAAAACTGACATCCTTGACAATGCTACTCAGTGCCGGCCTCTCATGTAAAGGGTTGTAGGGAGTTTGGACATCCTTACCAGTGCTAGCATTTTCAGGCTCTTGAACAAAGGTGTCGGACGGAGCTGGGATGATCTCATTGGGCTCATGCTCTGTGGAGGTTCTGGTCTGGGCAGAGTCAGAATGGCTAGAAACATGATCGTCATAGACACTGGAGTAGTTTGCCTGCTCCACGGTTTCTCTTAGCTCATATTCACTTGGGACAGTTCCACCCTTGGTGAGGCTTAATCTGCTTGGCATAGGCTTTGGTTTAGTTGGAGTGGAGACAAGTTGCGTGTACTGCCCAAGCTCCTGGGATTGGGGGACTGGTTCTCTCTGCACAGAGACAAAGCTGGGTGCTGGTTTCCCTCCACTGAACTGGTAGCTGGTGGCTGCAGAGCCAGAGTCCGAACCAGACCTTGGAAAGCCTCCAGAGTTCAGGAGGCCTGAGGCATCTCCATAAGGGGCAGGCATACCTCCATAGCTGTTGGACTCAATGTTACGGAATGGATATTTACGCAGAACAGGGTTTCCTGAGGACAAACAAGGTGTAAGGTTTAGCCCAGGGGTGTCAAACTCATTCCACGGACGGACAAGTGTCTGCAGGTTTTTGGTTTTTCCTGTCAATTAAGACCTAGACAACCAGGTGAGGGGAGTTCCTTACTGGTTAGTGACCTTAATTCGTCCATCAAGTACAAGGGTGGAGAGAACCCGCAGACACTCGTCACTCCGTGGAATGAGTTTCACACGTGGTTTAATATTATTAAGGTTGCTATACTATTCAGGTCAATATGCAAGACATGCTTATTACCAAACGGGACAGAGTCTGCAGAATTCTCACCTTTTTGGGCAGGTAAACAGTTAGCACCGTCAAACAATAGAAAACAAATCCAGAAGGCCCTGTAAAACATTGGAATTAGAAATAGGCCACCATAAACCACTTTACCAACTTACAAACTAACAAACAGAAGACAATTAATTCAGCAATTGAACTTACCTGAAAGTGAGCCCAGGAGCCATAGTAGTCTTCTGATACGCCATCACACTAGAAACCCCAGCAGCTATGGAGAGAGATACCAGCCCAGTAGAACTTCCCTGTGAGAACCTTTCTGCCTTAACTGGGAGAGTGCTGGGGTCATGTATTCATTAGTGCAAACAGTTGCAAAACATTTGTTAACGATAAACATTTTGCAACAAAAACTAAAGTTCCTATTAAAGAAATTCAGGTAGGTCCCTCCCTGTTTTGTTCAGTTTGGTTCCGTTTGGTTTCTAGTGAATATACCCCTGGGGTGCGGTCAGTTCGATTCAATGTTTGCTACGTTGTGTGACGGTTTGTACTGAATGACATGTTTCCCCAAAACGGTGCGCACCATTCTTCAGCAACCTTTGAGGTACGTTTGCTATCGTTTCATCAGTGTGGCCTCATCGATAACTGTGACCATTTGAAATCGCAAAACTCGTGCAGCACACGCCATACAATCTCCCTCTGGGCCACCATAATCACACCGTTCTTCAACTGGTCGTTCAGTACAGTACGTTTCCTTTGAATTCAACGTTGCACAACGTTTTGTCATACTGAAGGCACCCCTGCTCTCTGGCTGGCTGATTACACAGCTGAAAATGTGACCAATCTGTGACCCAGTCCCACAGACACAGGTGTAGCCATTAAATAAGAAGGTCCCATTTTGAATAGAACACCACTCTTCCAATTGATTAGTCCATTCCAAATTAAATCATCAGCTTAGATATCAGTATGGCTGCAGGTACACAGGCAGCCCAATTGTGATATTTTTCCCACTAATTGGTCTTTTGACCAATCACATCAGGTCTTTTCATACCAGATATTTTTCAGAGCTGATCTGATTGGTCAAAAGATTGGTTGCAAAACTTTTCATAAACGGAAGCAAATGGAACAGAACGGGGAGGGACCTACCTGATCTTGTTCAATATAAACTCTCATTTTGCTCTGTTTGTGTCCCTTTGGTTCTTAAACGGTAAACAATTTCTGAAATGAATACACCCCTGGATTTCCTTTCACCTCCTACTGTTTCAGGTAGCACAGGCCCTGGGAGGCTGATATTAATATCCCGATTCACTGACTGCTAGTGATGGGAAACCAAGGCTTTCTGAAGACTTTGGCGCTTTCACCAAATTGTGCCGAAAACCGGTTCATTACTCTGAGCTTTATTATCTGTTCACAATGCACATTAGTGACATCTGCTGGTCAGCAATATAGCAGCGTGTAATTATAAGATAAAAACAAAATTCTAAAACTTTGTAGCGCAATGGTAAGTCGTTGGCTTTAGTAGCCTATAATTAGTTGGAATACCAGGTTCGCATTTTACATAATTCTTCCCTTTTTTGCCTTCAAGTTTACAAAATAAAAAACTGAATCTATGGCATTATTTTGGATACTTAAGACAGAAGCTTATACTATACTAAATAAAACAAATTGTTTGAACAACAGTTTAGAAAGTGTGGTTTCACATAAAACAATTTTAAAAATAGTGTGCCAACAGGATTCGTCTTCATACCCTCACGACCCTGAATGTTCCATTTAAGTGATAATGCCAGAGAAGCCGGTATTCGGAGGATATATTGGCATGGGTGTTGTTAGGCCTGTGATGAAGGCGAGGGCCGGCAAACCGTGCCAATATATCCTCCAAACACCGGCTTCGAGGGCATTATCACTTTTATAAAACGGGTTACCAACATATTCAAATAATGGTTAACATTTTTCATAAAAAAAGTTATTTTGATGAATTTCTTCATTGTATTTCATCCTTCTACAAGATATAGTCCTGACACAAATCTAGGGTTGCTACCCAAGCCGGATGGTCGTTCGTTCTATCGGTTCGGTTGCCAGAGACACGACCCAGTTGTTCTGTATCTATGGACACGACCCAATTGTTCGTTCTAAATGTTCCATTGCCACACTGGCTGGCAACGATCTTATCCCTTGCTTGCTAGCTAGTCAACTACGGCTAATTTACAGTAATGTCAAACAGTGCAGCCAGAATAACAACAAAGTAGCTGCATTTGCATTTGTTTAAGCTGTTTTCTAGTGACATTTATTTGGACACATCCATAACGATGAGCTAATGAGGCGCGTTTTTGCCTGACAGAAAATGTGCTCTCTCGTCAGGACACTGTTGTTCAGAGGAGCTAGCCAATAATATGGTGTCCAGTAGAGGTCAGTGTTTCAAAGCAGCTTGGAATTGAAGAGAGCACCGGAACCACCCGAAATCAGTGGAGTCTCGCATTTTGCAACACACGGTTTGAAAAAGCACATGATCAAACGAAGCTTTGGACGTCATTGATGATGTACCTCTGATAAAGTGATACATGCATTGGCACACTGCTTCGAAGTTAACTGCTTAGTGATTTCGAAGCATGCCTCTGCGCTCCGGTATCAACGGTAAGATAACTACTGACTGCCTTTGTGCTATCTGAATAGCTGAGTATCTGGGGGGAATAGATCATTGAGGTGAGTGAAACCTTTAAAGTGCTGTTTAGAATATTCAGAGACTTCTATTCAACAAGATAATTGAGGCACATATAGGTCTATTGAATGAAAATGCCCCTGGTTCATGTTCTACCCCGCTGATTGAATGAAGGTGTACAGAAGCCTGCCTGCCAGCTCACTGAATTAATGATGGCTGTGTTTTGTGGGCACTGGCAGGGCGTGGAAAAAGTGAATCTGGAATAAGCGGAAGGAGGCCACAGAGCTGACGCTGAATATGGAGACTAGCATTCCGCAAGAGGAGGCAGAACTGTAGGCAGCTACTAGTGATGGGAAACTGAGGCTTTCTGAAGCCTTTGGAGCTTTCACCAAATTGTACCGAAAAACTGTTAATTACTCTGAGCTTTTCACACAATGCACTTTAGTGACATCTGCTGGTCAGTAATGAAAAGCAATGTTTGATGTTTATATACAGTATACGTTTTTTCCACAATATTAATCAAATCTCTGAGGCGCAGTGGTTAGTTGCGGGTCTTAGTAGCTTACTATTAGTTACTGTTACAGGTTCGCACCTTCCATCATGCTTCCCTTTTTTGCTGTGAATCCCTTTTTTTTCTGTCAAAAACTGTGAATCTATGACATTATTTAGGATAGACGCTTATACTTGACTAAACAAAAGGAATTGTTTGAACAACAATTTACAGAAAGTATGGTGTCACAAAACAATTTTCTAAATAATATGCCTTCACTGGGATTCAACCCCAATCCCTATCATCAGTGAGTGTTCTGGTCCCCAAGATCCCGACTCTACCTGCTAAGCTACTGTTCAGGTGACACTACATGAAAAAATCCTAACTACATTGTATGATGTCAAGTAGAGGTCAGTGTTTCAAAGCAACTTGGAATCAAAGAAAGCACCGGAACCACAGCAAAATCAGTGGGATCTCGTATTTTGCAACACATGGTTTGAAAAACCACTTGATCAAACAAAGCTTCAGACGTCATTTAGCACGTGATACTGTTACTTTGAAACAAGCATCGGTACATTGAGTCGGATTAGTAGTGCTTTGAAAATGGCATCGGAGCTCCGGTATCAATCGTCCCATCACTAGCAACTACTGTCACCATGTGTTGCAGAGTCATCATTATAGCCTACAGAGTTACTGTAGCTAAACTACAGTTTAAGCCTCTGGCATTTTATTGGGTGCCATTTCGGCAACTTAGAAGATACACTATATATACAAAAGTATGTGGATACCCCTTCAAATGAGTGGATTTGGCTATTTCAGCCACACCCGTTGCTGACAGGCGTATAAAATCAGGCACACAGCCTTGCGGTCTCCATAGACAAACATTGGCAGTAGAATGGCCTTACTGAAGAGCTCAGTGACTTTCAATGTGGCACCGTCATAGGATTCCACCTTTCCAACAAGTCAGTTCGTCACATTTCTGCCCTGCTAGAGCTTCCCCGGTCAACTGTAAGTGCTGTTATTGTGAAGTTGAAACATCTAGGACCAACAACGGCTCAGCAGCGAAGTGTTAGGCCACACAAGCTCACAGAATGAGACCGCCGTGTGCAGAAGCTCGTGTGCAACACTCACTATTGAGTTCCAAACTGCCTCTGGAAGCAACCTAAGTGTATGTAAACTTCCGACTTCAACTGTATTGAAGCAACACCTCAAGACATCAGTCAGGAAGTTAAAGCTTGGTCGCAAATGGGTCTTCCAAATGGACAATGACCCCAAGCATACTTCCAAAGTTGTGGCAAAATGGCTTAAGGACAATAAAGTCAAGGTATTGGAGTGGCCATCACAAAGCCCTGACCTCAATCCTATAGTGTGGGCAGAACTGAAAAAGCGTGTGCGAGCAAGGAGGCCTACAAACCTGACTCAGTTACACCAGCTCTGTCAGGAGGAATGGGCCAAAATTCACCCAACTTATTGTGGGAAGCTTGTGGAAGGCTACCCGGAATGTTTGACCCAAGTTAAACAATTTAAAGGCAATATTCCCAAATAAATAATTCTCTCTACTATTATTCTGACATTTCACATTCTTAAAGTAAAGTGCTGATCCTAACTGACCTAAGACAATGAATTTTTACTAGGATTAGTTGAGTTGAAATGTATTTGGCTAAGGTGTATGTAAACTTCCGACTTCAACTGTAGCCCCGCTTATATATTTGGTTATGAAAATAAAAAGCTTCAAAAGTGTATCTTTATCGTGATATGCCTGCGTTTCCATTGTTATGATGGAATGGCCCAGTTGTGACTAATGGCCTCCTTATGGAGATGACAGGTGGATGTAAGTGTATAAGTAGATAATATTATACTGGATCATCATGCAGCTGCTGCTCCTCCTCCCAGTCCAGTATAATCATGCCCTCATGTACAGTGGGGAGAACAAGTATTTGATACACTGCCGATTTTGCAGGTTTTCCTACTTACAAAGCATGTAGAGGTCTGTCATTTTTATCATAGGTACACTTCAACTGTGAGAGACGGAATCTAAAACAAAAATCCAGAAAATCACATTGTATGATTTTTAAGTAATTAATTAGCATTTTATTCAATGACATAAGTATTTGATACATCAGAAAAGCAGAACTTAATATTTGGTACAGAAACCTTTGTTTGCAATTACAGAGATCATACGTTTCCTGTTGGTCTTGACCAGGTTTGCACACACTGCAGCAGGGATTTTGGCCCACTCCTCCATACAGACCTTCTCCAGATCCTTCAGGTTTCGGGGCTGTCGCTGGGCAATACGGACTTTCAGCTCCCTCCAAAGATTTTCTATTGGGTTCAGGTCTGGAGACTGGCTAGGCCACTCCAGGACCTTGAGATGCTTCTTACGAAGCCACTCCTTAGTTGCCCTGGCTGTGTGTTTCGGGTCGTTGTCATGCTGGAAGACCCAGCCACGACCCATCTTCAATGCTCTTACTGAGGGAAGGAGGTAGTTGGCCAAGATCTCGCGATACATGGCCCCATCCATCCTCCCCTCAATACGGTGCAGTCGTCCTGTCCCCTTTGCAGAAAAGCATCCCCAAAGAATGATGTTTCCACCTCCATGCTTCACGGTTGGGATGGTGTTCTTGGGGTTGTACTTATCCTTCTTCTTCCTCCAAACACGGCGAGTGGAGTTTAGATCAAAAAGCTCTATTTTTGTCTCATCAGACCACATGACCTTCTCCCATTCCTCCTCTGGATCCAGATGGTCATTGGCAAACTTCAGACGGGCCTGGACATGCGCTGGCTTGAGCAGGGGGACCTTGCGTGCGCTGCAGGATTTTAATCCATGACGGCGTAGTGTGTTACTAATGGTTTTCTTTGAGACTGTGGTCCCAGCTCTCTTCAGGTCATTGACCAGGTCCTGCCGTGTAGTTCTGGGCTGATCCCTCACCTTCCTCATGATCATTGATGCCCCACGAGGTGAGATCTTGCATGGAGCCCCAGACTGAGGGTGATTGACCGTCATCTTGAACTTCTTCCATTTTCTAATAATTGCGCCAACAGTTGTTGCCTTCTCACCAAGCTGCTTGCCTATTGTCCTGTAGCCCATCCCAGCCTTGTGCAGGTCTACAATTTTATCCCTGATGTCCTTACACAGCTCTCTGGTCTTGGCCATTGTGGAGAGGTTGGAGTCTGTTTGATTGAGTGTGTGGACAGGTGTCTTTTATACAGGTAACGAGTTCAAACAGGTGCAGTTAATACAGGTAATGAGTGGAGAACAGGAGGGCTTCTTAAAGAAAAACTAACAGGTCTGTGAGAGCCGGAATTCTTACTGGTTGGTAGGTGATCAAATATTTATGTCATGCAATAAAATGCAAATTAATTACTTAAAAATCATACAATGTGATTTTCTGGATTTTGTTTTAGATTCCGTCTCTCACAGTTGAAGTGTACCTATGATAAAAATGACAGACCTCTACATGCTTTGTAAGTAGGAAAACCTGCAAAATCGGCAGTGTATCAAATACTTGTTCTCCCCACTGTATCTGTCTAACAAGTCAGTCAACAAACTAAAGTAGCTTTTTTTTTACTGGCTTTTCCGCAGCAGTAAATAGTCTGCCATGGTTCATGATTCATTAATAAGAGTTATGCCGGCAGCAGTGCAGTGTGTGTCAGAAAGAATACAACAGCATATCACATCCAGTGAAAGGATGTCAAGGCTTTTACAGGATGGTGGGTAAACATCCTTGTCTGGTGCAATATTTCACACTATCAGTCTCTCAACTGAAAACTCACACACATACAGAGACATACACACACACAAACTGCATCTGCATCCATCTCTCCACATACACACACTTGAACGTGTGTGTGCATGTGTGTCATATCTATGCCTGCGTGTTATACTGTATGTGTCTGTCTGTCTGTCTGTCTGTCTGTCTGTCTGTCTGTCTGTGTGATCTGTGTTTGTGTGTGTTCTACACTCGTAGAAAAAAAGGTTTCTAAAGGGGTTCTTCAGCTTTCCCCATAGGATAACCCTTTTGGGTTCCCAAGGGTTCTACCCCCAAGGGTTCTACCTGGAACCCAAAAGGGTTCTACCTGGAACCAAAAAGGGTTCTACCTGGAACCAAAAAGGGTTCTTCAAAGGGTTCTCCTATGGGGACAGCCGAATAACCCTTTTAGGTTCTAGATAGCACCTTTTTTTCTAAGAGTTTAGATGCCTGTGTGTTATCCTTGCCTATAGCTCAGTTGGTCATCCTGGGCCCTGTGTAGCTCAGTTGGTAGAGCATGGCGCTTGCAACGCCAGGGTTGTGGGTTCGTTTCCCACGGGGGGCCTGTATGAAAAAAGTACGAAAATGTATGCACTCACTAACTATAAGTCGCTCTGGATAAGAGCATCTGCTAAATGACTAAAATGTAAAATGTAAAGGGAAATCTTAATGCTACAGCATACAATGACATTCTAGACGATTCTGTGCTTCCAACTTTGTTGCAACAGTTTGGGGAAAGCTCTTTCCTGTTTCAGCATGACAATGCCCCTGTGCACAAAGTGTGGTCCATACAGAAATGGTTTGTCGAGATTGGTGTTGAATAACTTGACTGGCCTGCACAGAGCCCTGACATCAACCCCATCGAACACCTTTGGGATGAATTGGGATGCAGACTGCGAACCAGGCCTAATCGCCCAACATCAGTGCCAGACCTCACTAATGCTCTTGTGTGTTGTATCAAGTGAGAAATGCCTCTTGCATGTGTGTAGATCTTTGTTTAGATCGCACTGTGTGATGTGCTGTCATCTATTTTTACACGTGAATCCCGGTTTCAACTGTACCAGGCAGATGGCAGACGTGTATGGCGTCATGTGGGTCAGCGGTTTGCTGATGTCAACGTTTTGAACAGAGTGCCCCATGGTGGCTGTGGGGTTTTGGTATGGGCAGGTATAAGCTACGGACAACGAACACAATTGCATTTTATCGAGAGCAATTTGAATGCACAGAGATACCGTGACGAGATCCTGAGGCCCATTGTCATGCCATTAATCCGCCTCCGTCACCTCATGTTTCAGCATGATAATGCACAGCCCCATGTCGCAAGGATCTGTACACAATTCCTGGAAGCTGAAAATGTCCCAGTTCTTCCATGGCCTGTATACTCACCAGACATGTCACCCATTGAGCACGTTTGGGATGCTCTGGATCGACGTGTACGACAGCGTGTTCCAGGTCCCGCCAATATCCAGCAACTTTGCGCAGCCATTGAAGAGGAGTGGGACAACATTCCACAGGTCACATTCAACAGCCTGATCAACTCTATGTGAAGGAGATGTGTCTCGCTGCATGAGGCAAATGGTGGTCACACCAAATATTGACTAGTTTTCTAAACCAGACCACTACCTTTAAAAAAAAAAGGTATCTGTGACCGACAGATGCATATCTGTATTCTCAGTCATTTGAAATCCATAGATTAGGGCCTATTTAATTTATTTCAATTGACTGATTTCCTTATATGAACTGTAACTCAGTAAAATATTTGCAATTGTTGCATGTTGCATTTATTCTTGTTCAGTGTAAAATAATGTATCTTTCATCTCTCTGTGTTTTAATAATAATCTCACAGGAGAAATCATCAGAGCAAGGGAAACAGCGCCCCTCAGTACGTATAGCCCATGTATCTGATGCTATCTGGAACAAAAGAGTATGACATGTTGCCGCCGTAGCGTTTGATTGATTGATTGATGCCAGAAATCATTTGGCCTCCCTTGATAAAATAAATAAGTAAAATAATTACCCAATCAGCGTTGAGCTGAGCTGTTTGGATTTGGCTTCACACCAATCACATCCTAAGCAAAACGTCATCATTGTCAGAAAAACGTGTCTGTTTCTGATCTGCTTGTGTTGATGTTCTGCAGTAGCTAGCTTGCTAAATCGGCCATTTCCTAAGCTATGGATTGAGATGGGGATTTGGACTTGTGGTTTTCACTTAATTCTCTGTAGAGGCCAATGATTATGATGGCGATTCTGATCTAACCATAAATTCATATATTATGCCACTGCCTGAGACGATTGAAGTTCAATATGTAGCCTAGATGCAGCCTAGTAGGCTCACATAAACTAGCTAGCTAACTTATCTGCTTCATTGTTGCCCATGCAAGAAAGTTAGGCTAGCAAGCATTTTAGCTAGGTAGCCTATGATAACAAAAACTAAGAGGATAGACCGTTTTGCCTAAATGAAAGAGAGGAGGATGGCATTGGCGTTCAACTATTGTTTATTGCCATTCACAACTATGTAAAAATAGCCTACACAAAGCCAACACGTAAAAACATTGCAGCCTGCAGGTAGAAAATATCCTGATGAAAAGAAATATCCTATAAATCACATTGGCTAGGCATGGCCTGTCTGCAACAAACTTGAAACATTGTATCAACTATCAACTGGGCTGCCTGAAACTCGTGCTAGCAAACTTGAAACATTGTATAAAATATTCTGGGCCCTCAGAGTTTCCCGGGCCAGTGAGCTCGGGACAGACACAGCTGTAGGCTATTTGTGCAAGGGATAAGAAGTAATCAGGTATTTTATAATGTTTCCACTGGATCAGAGCATTACATTTTTCCCTTTCATGCTAAGTGGTTTCCAAAAGGGAGAGAGCTGGAAATATTGTTCAAATACTTTGAGGAACTATTGTCCTTCTCAATTTATTCTAAAAACAGACTTGCTGTTTGAGATGAAGAAAAGTTACGTTGAGAAGCTCCACAGCTCATTAGTGGTGGTGAGTTAAGACAATCAGAAATAATATCAGACATCCCCAACTGGGCACATTTATAGGCCTAAATTTGCACGCAGGCCAGGTAGACTAGTCCTACTTCTATATGAGTAATCAAGTGCGCGTCCTTACCTAACATTGACAGGAGCATTACTAACAAAAGACGATCACTAAATTGACAACTCATAAATGGAATGAAATAAACAAAAACGTGTTTCTCACAAGTGTAGCATAGGTTGTAAATTCTGCAAAACACATGTCCAATCCGACAATGAGAATGGTAAATAACTGTAATAATACTATATTGAATGCATTAACAGAAATGACCGTAACCAAACAAACATTACAGATTAGAAATGATGGGAATTAACGGTAAATGTAGGCTACTAGTGGTGATATATGTAATGGGGAATTGATAGACACAGCAAACATTGCACACAATAAAGTTATGAAACAATGAATACCCACGAAATGGCGGGAGAAAACGCATTCTGGAGAGAGACGTGCCTTGTGCATCTGAGCCACAATCCCCATATTCTTGGACCGTGTCATCCCTGTGGCCTCCTCAATGGATTAGTCCACTGAGACAGGCGCAAATTAGACAGGTGTCTCGTGTGCCATAAAAAAGAAAGTATATTTGCGACTGCTGGACTACAAAAATCTTGTGTTTTCAATACAGACTCCTTTTGTAATACAGTATTCCATATAAGGCATCCAGACCTTATGGAATTTACACAGTATACCCTTAATCTTGTAATAAATCAAATCTAGTGATACATAACTTTACATTTCTGGTCATGTCTCCCCCATTCCCCAGTGAAAGTTGCGCCCCTGATTGGAAGCATAAGGACCTTTTTATCTTTCATATCAGCGAGAAATAATCATCATTTTTGTATCTATTGATACACACCCTGATAGGGTTAGTGTTCCCACATGGCCATATCTCCATGTTACAGTGTGTGTTTACGGAAGACAGAGGGACCACCTTTGCTAATTAGCTATCTAGCATGCTCCGAGCGCCTGTGTGTAAAGGAAGAAGGGCGCCAGAATGTGTTGTCACTGAAAAATACTGTCGGCTGCAAATGTGATAAAGCTGGTTAAAACAGTGTACACTAAGTATATATTTTGCATTTGTGAAATGAGTTTGTTGTTATATTAAAGTAAAGGGCTTTATGTTTCTAGAACCCTATCACAGTTGAGAATCGATTCATGTTCAGATGGAGTGTTTGGCTGCTAGAGCAGTCTACCTCTGAAAATAACATAAGGTCCTTAGACCTTAAGGAGTAACGGTAGGCTCCTAAAGAGTACATCTTCTGCTAGTCTGACTTCAGTTCATGCATGTGCTTCAGTACATTTAAAAAAACCTAAATTATGCTTCAGTATCCATGTGAGTTACCTGTATGGGTGAATCACCTGTCTTTTGCAAAGCTGCAGAGTACAGTATCAGACCATAGTTCTGAAAACAGCATGGCTTGTTTTTGGTCAGTTTTGTTGCTTGGGTCGGTTGAAAGTTATTAGCTAATACAATTATTTATCCAGGCTCTGCTGTTAGTATGACTGATTATGCTTTGACTAACTGTGACTATTTACTTCTACTCTGTATCATGACCGTTCTCTTCAAAGAAGCTGTCAGGATGTTTATTGAGTTAGTGTTTGTATAAAATACAGTCGTAACATCCATGTTTCTACAAAAACTTTTTCCACAAATATATATTTTTTCATGTGTACACTGGTATTAGACTGCGCCTTAGTGAATAAGAGAAAACAGACGGGCTGTGAACGTCAACGGTATCATGCGCTTCAAATTAGAAAGCAAGTCTATTGTTCTCGTGTCTATTGTCACATGTATAGGTTAAAAGTGTCTATTTAGTGTTGATACGTTTAGCTGCCAGTGCCAATAATACATATTTGAAAACAATAACTTTATGCCTATTTTTGTTGATTTCGTGCACAGGCATAATTATAGCATTGAACTCGAGGAACTCCATTCAAGAGAGAATACTGTAGAAAGAGAGAGACTAGCTAAATTCGTTAACTGCTAGTGTGTATTAGCTACAACTCTCCTCATGTTCATGAGCCGACATAACAGGAGGCAGGAATGGTGGCTCCCATAGACATACTGTAAGGTCAGTCAACATGAACACACAACAATAATTCACAAGGGCTACATAGTGAACATAACAAATACAACTGTTTATTATGGATTCTCATAACAATTAAATTGGCATACGCTACGCAGTGTATGTGAATTGAAGCTCTCTACTCTCGCACGCAAATGTCGACACCATTGACGGTGTGGTTTCGGGTTAATTCCTATTTTCTCTCATTCACTCATGCATTCTATTTCCAGCATTCGCGCGCTTTAAAAAACGCTTTTCGTTTGAATTGGGTTTATGTGGATGGAATGACTCTCTCTCTCTCTTCCTCTGGATTATAGTGTTATTGGACTAATTTCTGAAAGAAGTTACCCCATAATAACAAGTTCCCCTGTATGTTTAATGTCTGCTGGTCAAGCACATTTTTTGTGATTTGTTTTCGATTTGGAGGGCCAGGGGTGTAACCGCAGGGAAACTAATCAGCAGTGGTTCATGTTTAGTGTGAGGGGATATGCTAGGAAATGGGTCATATAAAAATAAATGCGTACTAATAATAATAATAATAATAATAATAATAATAATAATAATATACAGGACTGTATCGTCTGTGACCACCCCTGTAGGCATTTAGCAGTTACAGAGTATTTTCAATTATTATTTTTGTTAATTACAACAACAAAAAAGTAACCTTTATTTAATTCTTATTTACAATGACGGCATACACCGGCCAGACCCGAACGACGCTGAGCCAATGTGCGCCGCCCTATGGGACTCCCAATCACGGCCGGTTGTGATAAAGCCTAGAATCGAACCAGGGTTTTTGTACTGATGCGCAAGCACTGAGATGCAGTGCCTTACACAGTTGCGCCACACGAGCCGGAGTAGTTCTGTCACCAAGGCTTATTTCTTGGCAGAGATTACTATGCTTTTAAAAAAATCAAACATCTCGCCAAATAAATATTCCAGGGCTGTGACTATGTTTGGGAAAGGAGCAGGGCTCCTAAATGCTTTGTTGACACTTCAGACAGTTTTGTCTGTTTTTTAGTCAGTTTGTAATGGAAAAATCTTAATATAATTGTGGGAAATAGCAAGAGGAATGGAGGCAAAGAGATTGTTCTGCTGTGTTCTCTCAATATGAAATGGATTCAGACTGACTCACAATGGGAGTGCAAACGGCATAAACGCATGGGTGAAACGTTTGAATAGACTTGCAGTAAATCAAGGCCTACAGACTAATGCCCCATTTATCTAGAGTCTTGAATGCTGGTCACCTCATATTCTGTTTATATACTGTTGTTTACTCACTGTGTATGTATTTACTGTATTCTCGACATAGCTCACCCTAATATACCTACTACTGTACATACTGTTTTATTTTCCAAATGATATACTGTCTATACACACCACATTTATATTCTGGATTCTCATACATGCTCACTCCAATATATCTACTTGGATTGTTATTTCTTGATTTCTTGTTTAGATTTTTTGGGACAAAGCATGAACAACAATATTGAACAAAGTTAAGAGTTTTTACCATCTGATACAGAATGAATTTGAATGCTCTATAAAAGGAAGACAAATTATTTAAAGGTGTTTAAGATGTCAGTCATTCCATCCTGGGGTGGTTGTTTAATTCAACCTGGTGATGTGGTATTTCTGCGGTCCTCTCAGATGTGCCGGCTCCACCTCCTCTAGCTCCCCCTGCAGCTCCGTAGATGTGTTCCACAATTCCGGATCCGTCTGGCCGTATTCTGTCTGGCTGCAGGCTCTGTTGTAGGAGTGGACATAGTCCTCCACACTCTTTCCTTTGAGCTCAGAAGGGGAGTGGCACAGCAGGCCAGAGTGGGTCACCCCTGGGTGCAGACGTAGCCAGTACACCAGGTAGTGGATGCTGGAATATTGATGTATCTATTTATTTCATGGTTTATTTCAAGGGACAGGCCCATTTGAAACATTGACACATTGAATGATCCACGGTCAAATGCATTGTACCTGTAATTAGTTGTTAGCTAACTCTAATAGTAGTGCTACCCACCTGTAGTCACAGACCCAGGGGTTTCCCCCCAGCCTTAGTAGGGACAGGAAATAGAGGTCTTCTAGAACACCATAGTGGAAGAAGTGCAGGCTGTTGTTAGAAAGGTCCAACTCACGGAGGTGGAGAAGGCCAGACAGGGAGGCTGAGAGGGAGAGAATTATGATTATCATCATTAGTAAGGTCAAACTACACTGAACAAAAATATAAACACAACATGTAAAGTGTTGGTCCGATGTTTCATGAGCTGAAATAAAAGATCCCAGAAATGTTCCATACACACAAAAAGCTTATTTCTCTCAAATGTTGTGTACAAATTTGTTTACATCCCTGTTAGTGAGCATTTCTCCTTTGCCAAGATAATCCATCCACCTGACAGGTGTGGCATATCAAGAAGCTGATTAAACAGCATGATCATTACACAGGTGCACCTTGTGCTAGGGACAATAAAAGGCCACTCTAAAATTTGTAGTTTTGTCACACAACACAATGCAACAGATGTCTCAAGTTTTGAGGGAGCGTTCAATTGGCATGCTGATAGCAGGAATGTCCACCAGAGCTGTTGCCAGAGAATTTAATGTTCATTTCTCTACCATAATGTCACGATTTAACTAGATATGAACCCAAATGCAGACAACTACACCGAGCCAGAGAAGGTTTATTTACAAAAGTTCAATTTGTCCAGGTTTCCAATAATAGGGGAAGAGCAAGTCCAGGTTAACAGGGAGGGTAACAGATCCAGGTTCAGAGCAGGAGTGGTACCGTAACGTCCTAGTGTCCGTGGTGAGTCCAAAAGGAAGGTCCGGTAGTGGTAAGCAGGATGGTGGTGGCAGGAGTGAAGCGGAGGCAGGAGTCAGGTTCCAATAATCTGTGGCACAGGAGAAAAGTAACTAGAACAGGCCAAAAACACAAAGGGCGAAAACAAGCAGGTTGAGTCAACAGCGAAACTAACATGGTAGTCTTGACTATGATCTGACGATGAGTGGCAAGTTTGACCGGGTCTTAAAGGCTGAGGTGATTATGGTGAATGAGCTGCAGCTGGAACCCTGACTCCCGCACACCAGACTTCACTCCTGCAATCAAGGACAGACAGAGGGGAGGGAGAGAGCGAGCTACCTAGCAGCAGTAGGCCTAACAGTACCCCCCCCTCTACGGACGCCACCTGGCGGCCGACAGGGTTTATCGGGATGTAACCTATGAAATTCATGGACCAGAGCAGGATCCACAATGAAGCTCCTGGGCACCCAGGAACGTTCCTCAGGACCATAACCCTCCCAATCCACCAGGTACTGGAAACCACGACCCCGGCGGCGAACATCCAGAAGTCGCCGGACAGTGTAGACAGGACCCCCACCCACGATCCTGGGCGGAGGAGGGGGACGAGAGGGCGGGCACAGAGGGCTAACAGACACAGGCTTAATCTGTGAAACATGAAAAGTGGAATGAACCCGTAGGGAGGCAGGAAGCTGTAGCTTAACTGCGCAGGGGTTAACAATAGACAGTATCTTGAACGGTCCTATAAAACGCGGCGCCATCTTCTTAGACTCCACTTTCAATGGAAGATCACGTGACTTAAGCCATACCTCTTGACCAGGAGAGTAACCGGGAGCCTGGGACCGGTGACGGTTGGCTTGCCTCTGCATGTATGACGAAGCTCAGGACAGAGCTACCCTGGCCTTCCTCCAGACCTTGAAGCAGCGGCGCATGTGGGACTGCACCGAGGGTACCGCCAGTTCCCTCTCTTGAGAAGGGAACAGGGGAGGTTGATAACCCAGAGCACACAGAAAGGGAGACAAACCAGAGGAAGCGTTAGTCAAGGTGTTATGAGCATATTCCACCCAGGGGAGCATGGAGCTCCATGACCCAGGGTTAGACCCTGTGACACAGCGGGGAGCGGTCTCCATCTCCTGGTTCGCTCTCTCGGCTTGCCCGTTGGTCTGGGGATGATATCCCGAGGACAGGCTGGATGTGATGCCCAAAGCTTTACAGAACGCCTTCCATACCTGGGAGACAAACTGGGGACCCCTGTCAGAGACAATATCAGAGGGTAAACCATGAGAGCGGAACACATGTTCAACCAAAATATCAGCCGTCTCTCTGGCCGTGGGCAGTTTAGGTAGAGCCAAAAAATGAGCGAACTTAGAAAAACGATCAATCACAGTAAAAATGACAGTCTTTCCGGACGAGGGGGGAAGTCCAGTGACAAAATCCATGGCAATGTGCGACCAGGGCCGGCTGGGTATTGGCAGAGGTCGTAGATGACCAGCGCTGGCCTGGGTGGAGTTTTTACTTCGTGCACATACCGTACAAGCAGCAATGAAGGCTCGAGTGTCCGCCTCCATCCTGGGCCACCAGAACTTCCGTCGCACAAAGTCAAAGGTCCGCGTAACTCCAGGGTGACAGGTAAGGGGAGACGAGTGAGCCCACTGAAGTACCTGGGAGCGAACAGCCTCAGGGACAAACAACCGGTTAGGAGGACCCCTCCCAGGGTCAGCTTGATGATGTTGAGCCTGTCTAACAATCCCCTCGATGTCACATGTGATGGCCGCAATACTGCAGGTAGGAGGCAAGATGGGTTCAGGGTTATTACCAGTATCAACAGCCGAATGAACACGAGACAGGGCGTCAGGCTTGACGTTGCGTGACCCAGGACGGTAAGACAGAGAAAAATTGAATCTCCCAAAAAATAGTGCCCACCTGGCTTGACGGGGGTTGAGCTGCTTCGCTGACTGGATGTATGCCAGATTCTTATGATCCGTCCAAACGATGAAGGGTTGTTCCGCCCCCTCCAACCAATGCCGCCACTCCTCGAGAGCCAGCTTAACGGCGAGCAGTTCACGATTGCCAACATCATAATTCCTCTCTGCCTGAGAAAGTTTCCTTGAAAGAAAAGCACAGGGATGCAGTTTGTTATCTTCAGGAGAACGTTGTGACAACACCGCACCTACCCCAGTGTCGGATGCATCCACCTCTACGACAAACTGGCGGTCGGGGTCCGGCTGCATCAGAATGGGAGCCGAGGCGAAGCGATGTTTCAGTTCTTCTAACGCTGATTCGGCCTCTTCATTCCAAGCGAACGGTCGTGAGATGGAGGTGAGAGCGGTGAGTGGCGCCGCAATGCGGCTGTAGTCCTTGATGAACCTCCTGTAGAAGTTCGCAAACCCCAGGAATCGTTGAAGTTGTTTGCGGGTGGAGGGGGCTGGCCAGTCCGTGACAGCAGAGATCTTAGCTGGGTCCATCCGCAACTCCCCCTGAGCTATTATGTAACCCAAAAAAAGAGGTCTCAGACACATGAAACTCACATTTCTCCATCTTCACAAATAGCTTGTTCTCCAACAACCTTTGCAACACCTGGCGCACATGCAGTTCATGTTCCTGGGAGGACTCAGAGAAAATCAGGATATCATCCAGATAGACAAAAACAAAACGATTCAACATGTCCCGAAGGACATCGTTCACTAGTGCCTGAAAAACAGCAGGGGCATTAGACAACCCAAAAGGCATGACCAGATACTCAAAATGTCCCAAGGGTGTGTTGAAGGCAGTCTTCCATTCATCACCTTTACGAATGCGCACCAGGTGATACGCATTTCGTAGATCCAGTTTGGTAAAGATCGTTGCACCATGTAGGAGGGGAAAAGCAGAATTAATTAAAGGCAGAGAATATTTGTTCTTAATGGTGATGTTGTTAAGTCCACAGAAATCAATACAGGGTCTGAGGGTCTTATCCTTCTTTCCAACAAAAAAGAATCCTGCTCCTACAGGTGACGAGGAAGGACGAATAATACCTGCCGCCAAGGAGTCCCGAATGTAGTTCTCCATAGCCTCCGTCTCCGGGCGGGAGAGATTGTACAGGCGACTGCTGGGGAGAGGGGCTCCTGGCTGGAGGTCAATGGCGCAGTCGTAAGGCCGGTGAGGAGGAAGAGAAGTAGCTCTGTGTTTGCAGAAAACGGATGCCAGGTCATGATACACGTCAGGGACAGCAGAGAGATCCATGGACTCCAGTGGAGGTTGAGGCACAGTGCTGGCAGGGGTCTGAGCAGAACACAAACAATTCACATGACAAAATGTGCTCCATGAAACAATTCTACCTGTCACCCAATCAATGTGTGGATTGTGTCTTATGAGCCAGGGGATACCAAGGACCAGGGGAGTCTGAGGGCAGTCAATGATGTGAAACTGAATGTTCTCCTGATGATTACCCGACACTCTGAGACAAACAGGCACAGTCTGATGAGTAGTACGGGTCAACAATTGTCCATTTAGACCCTTAGCCTGCAGCGGATGGTCCATAGGTACAGTCTCTAAATCCATTTGTTGAGCCAACTCTCGATCCAAAAAGCTTTCATCGGCACCAGAGTCAACCAGCGCACTAACAGGGAAATCCTGGGACTGCCACTGGAGGGATGCCTGGAGCAGAATGCGGGGAGAAGAGGAAGAATCCGCTGCTCGGCTCACCAAAACTTCTCCCATTAATGATGAGCCGGCCCTTTTCCCGGACGAACTGGGCAGGAAGGAACGAAATGACCAGCTTCTCCACAATACAGGCAGACCCGAGCCTGAATACGACGTGCCCGCTCCTCTGAGGACAACCGTGCACGACCCACCTCCATGGCTTCGGATTCAGTGCTCCTAGTATCGACTCGGGAAGACTCGGCCCTCTCCTTAGGGAAGAGGCGGGAGGAGTTGGTTGACGACAGACAGGTTGCTTGGAACTACCACTCCTCTCCCGGCGGCGCTCCCGAATCCGATTATCCAACCTGATGGTGAGTGAAATAAGATTATCTAGCGTAGGCGATTCATCATATGACACCAATTCATCCTTCAAGGTCTCAGCCAAAGCATTAATGAACACTCCTTGTAATGCCTCGTCATTCCAACCACTCACTGCCGCTAAAGTTCGAAACTCCACTGCCATCTCCGCCACACTGCGAGACCCCTGCCGAAGAGACAACAAACGTTTAGCAGCCTCCTTGCCCCGTACGGGGTGGTCGAAAACCTTCCTCATCTCAGTGGTGAAGGCAACGTAAGCGTTGCAAATGTCCGACTGGCTCTCCCAGACAGCAGATCCCCAGGAACGAGCGGAACCGCTAGTAGAGTTGATAAGGTAGGCAATACGGGCTCTTTCGGAGGCGTAGGTGAGGGGCTGTTGTTCAAACACCAACGAGCACTGAGTCAAAAAATCACCACAGGTTCCCATGTTCCCGTCATAGCGCTCTGGAGCAGGAACAAAAGGCTCTCTGAGCTGGGCTGGAGGGGCAAGAAAAACAGGCGGAGCAGGAGAAGGAGCAGTTTGTATGCCATGCACGAGGGGTGCATTATTAACTTGAGTAGTAAGGGCAGACACTTGATTGGTGAGTAACTGAACCTGATTAAGCAGCACCTGACTGTTCTCAGAAATAGTCTTAAACAAGGTATCATGTTGGCCAAGTAAAATGCCCTGATTGGCTATGGCAGTCCGAATCTGAGTGCACTCTGGGGTGGTATCCGAGCTACTGTCTGCTGGGTTCATGTTGGTCAGATCATACTGTCACGATTTAACTAGATA
Organism: Coregonus clupeaformis; assembly: GCF_020615455.1. Classification (NCBI taxonomy): domain Eukaryota; kingdom Metazoa; phylum Chordata; class Actinopteri; order Salmoniformes; family Salmonidae; genus Coregonus; species Coregonus clupeaformis. The sequence continues at coordinate 8,830,573 of NC_059202.1, forward strand.
TGAACCCAAATGCAGACAACTACACCGAGCCAGAGAAGGTTTAACAGGTTTATTTACAAAAGTTCAATTTGTCCAGGTTTCCAATAATAGGGGAAGAGCAAGTCCAGGTTAACAGGGAGGGTAACAGATCCAGGTTCAGAGCAGGAGTGGTACCGTAACGTCCTAGTGTCCGTGGTGAGTCCAAAAGGAAGGTCCGGTAGTGGTAAGCAGGATGGTGGTGGCAGGAGTGAAGCGGAGGCAGGAGTCAGGTTCCAATAATCTGTGGCACAGGAGAAAAGTAACTAGAACAGGCCAAAAACACAAAGGGCGAAAACAAGCAGGTTGAGTCAACAGCGAAACTAACATGGTAGTCTTGACTATGATCTGACGATGAGTGGCAAGTTTGACCGGGTCTTAAAGGCTGTGATTATGGTGAATGAGCTGCAGCTGGAACCCTGACTCCCGCACACCAGACTTCACTCCTGCAATCAAGGACAGACAGAGGGGAGGGAGAGAGCAGAGAGAGAGCTACCTAGCAGCAGTAGGCCTAACACATAAGCCGTTTTTAGAGAATTTGGCAGTACGTCCAACCGGCCTCACAACCGCAGACCACGTGTGTGGCGTTGTGTTGGCGAGCGGTTTGCTGATGTCAACGTTGTGAACCGAGTGCCCCATGGTGGCGGTGGGGTTATGGTATGGGCCGGCATATGCTTCAGACAACGAACCCAATTGCATTTTATCGATGGCAATTTGCACAGAAATACCGTGACGAGATCGTGAGGCCTATTTTCTTTAAGGTGTCTGTGACCAACCGATGCACATCTGTATTCCTAGTCATGTGAAATTCATAGATTAGGGCCTAATCAATTTATTGACTTATTTCCTTATATGAACTGTAACTCAGTAAAATCGTAAAAATTGTTGTATGTTGCGATTTGTATTTTTGTTCAGTATAATATTTTCTTCCCTTTTTTAAGTACTTCCAAGACTGTCCTGTGGACAGTTCTCTGGCAACGCGAATGCTTCAAACCTCCCATATGTTATTAATCAGTTGATGGGATACACAACTGTGCTTGTTTATATGTTTCTCTTGGATATCACAGTGAATAGTAAACATATGGTTTTCATTTATCCATGATCTGGAAATGGAATATTCTACCCGTCTGACTCCCACTCATAACAGGTTGATATGATCATCAGGCTTTCTGTCTCTCTGCCTCTTTCTCTCTCACTCTCACTCTCACACTCACTCACTCACTCTCTCACTTACACACACACACCTGTGTCGATGTCCTTCAAGTTGTTGTGGCTGAGATTGAGTGACCTCAGGCAGCTGGCCTCCACAAAGTCTCTGGCCTTCAGGCGCCGGAGGGAATTTTGGGACAGGTCCATGTGAACCATGTCCCCTGGGATGTCTGCAGGAACCTCCACCAGATCTAGAGACCGAGAGGGTAATGGGGGAGATAACAGAGAGAGTTGATGGGTGATAGTCAGTTTCTGTCATAATTGTTTTTCCAAAGTTTCCTCTCTAACAGATCGGCATGGAACAAGATGGCTGTAGTTAAAGGGGCAATCTGCAATTGCTACATACATTTTTGGACTTGTGAATTAATGGTATGTACCCATTGTTTCTTGAAGAATATAACTTCTAAACGCCTCATGAGCTTAGTTCAACTGTCGTACCCCATCAGAACCCAAAATATAGGCTTGTTTTACTCCAATGTTTGTAAACAATGTAAATGTAAATCAAACACTATATAGCCTAGAAACATGTTAGAAACTATAATTGTTATATAATAGATAGTCAGTCTTTGCATCCATAGCTCTGTCTGAATTTGAGTAGTTATATTTCTCCAGCCCCATCCCTCAGCTTTTTATCGAAACAGGGGCGGGGACTTGGCTTTGTTATTGTTTCAACTGCTGATCGCCACTTTAAAGACCCACTTCAGGTTTTTTGGGAAAAATTGATTTTTCCAGCTAAGTATTGATAATATCCAAGGAGTTCCTGAAGGAATTGTTTTCCAGTTATCCTGTATTGATGATTTATATAGGCAGGACTGGGACACCCAAAGGTAAACCCTAGAGGAGGGACAGATGGAAAACTGGTAGGGAGACAGTTTGAAACTCTGCTAGCATTGCACAAAGCATCCCCTGGTGCCCTGACAATGGCTCAGTCCTTGATTTATACTGGTTCAGTTTCTCCCAAAATTAAATTAAGACGTTGTTGTTATTGTTTCAGAGGGATTTTAGTCTGTTAATGAATCTGATTTGGCCAATAGATTGCTGATCCCTTTATAAAGAGAGAGAGGAAGATATGCAGAGTGAGAGGGGGGGAAGAGGGATGGGGATACTGTATATAAGACCGTGGGATTAAGTCGAAGAGAGTGATAGAGACTGAAAAATAGGAAACCTGCCAGCCGTGATCTCCCTCTCTCCAGCTCTGTCTCTAATTCTATGAATCCTCAGAGGAATGGGGTTTGTCATTCCTGTGGTGTGACGTGGCCTAGTAAGATATTCACGAACATACGTGTTCTCTGGCATACAGAATGGAGTGATTTCTCACATCTGTCCTGTTGTGTTAGTAGCACGTGTTCTAAGTACTAAACCTACACATGCAGAGACACATGTACTAGGCATGGGCACAGTCTAACCATGAATCCACGTCAAGACATACATCTCTTTTCATCATTTCCTGTTGAACGCGGAACGAGGGAGAGCTCGGTTTGTTGTTTTGGAAAGTTTGTTGTTTTAAAAGTGTATTGGACATTTTCTTAGTAGTTTGCTAACTTTTTTATTTGGATCCCACAACGCAGTTGGCATCAGTTGCTGGGACTGCTACTCTCTGTCCAGTGATCCTGCTGACCAAGGCCGGGTCTGATGAGCTATTTGGCGTAGCAGCTAGCCTAGCTGCTAGCTAGCTAGCTGCCTATCAAGCTAGCTGGGTTTCTTGAGGGCTTGAAAGTAGCCCGCAAAGCGGTTAGCCATTGTGGCTGGGACCGCGGATTGTCCTGGGTTTGTGGCTGTCTAGAGCCCTGCTGTTTGTTGTTTTCAATCTTCCCTGTGACCTGCCCTGTCTGGAACTGCGAGGAGTAACAGTGTAACCTACGTTGCTAGCTACCATGACAAAGACCAAAGCCGGCCGGTGTACCGTTGAGGACAGTGGTGTCTCTATCACAGGTGAAGGGTCTTTTAAATGAACAAAAATAGTTCTACAAGCAGTTGTTACAACAACAAGAAAATAGCTTCAAGTCAGTCAATCAGTTCTGTGTGTGAATCCATGATAACAATGATGGATAAATCAAACTATCTCGAGGGACAATCAAGGCGGAATAACATGGTTGTGGACGGAATTGCACAATCTCCACAGACGGAGTCTGAGGACAAAGTGAGGGAAATGATCTCTGAGAAATTGAAGATTGACCACAGGAAGATTGAGGTGGAGCGCGCCCACAGGACTGGAAAACCCACCACCGGCCCAGGTGACAGGCCCAGGCCGATAGTGGTCAAGTTCCTGAGGTTCAAGGACAAGATAGCTGTTCTGGAAAGAGCCAATAACTTGAGAGGAACGTATATCTTCCTCAACGAGGACTATCCTGAAGCTGTGCGCCAGAAGAGGAAATAACTTATCCCAGCCATGAAAGCTGCCAGAGCGCGTGGGGACATTGCTTACATCCACTATGACAGGTTCATTGTCCATCCTCCCTCCCAGAAGCCTGGAAGGGATGAGCGAGCCAAGCCTATGGGTTCGTAGCTTCAACCCCACACACACACACCAATTGATTAATGGACTGCTGAATGTATATGTATTTTTTATCTTGCTTTGTTTGCTCTTGCTTTACCATATTATGTCTATCTCTGATAAGCTACCCAGGAAAGAGCTGAAAATAGCCCATATTAATATATGTAGCCTTAGAAAAAAAATAAGGTTAATGAAATCAATATCTTGATATAACATTCATATATTAGCCATTTCTGAGACTCACTTAGATAATTCATTTGATGATACAGCAGTAGCAATACAAGGATATAACATCTATGGAAGAGACAGAAATGCTTATGGGGGAGGTGTTGCTGTATATAGTCAGAGCCATATCCCTGTAATGCTTAGAGAAGATCTTATGTCAAGTGTTACTGAAGTGTTGTGGTTGCAGGTTCACTTGGCACATCTAAAGCCTTTTCTTTTGGGGTGTTGCTATAGTGCTAACAGTCAGTATCTAAGTAATATATGTGAAATGCTTGATAGTGTATGTGATGTAAACAGAGAGGTCTACTTTCTTGGGGACCTGAATATTGACTGGTTTTCATCAAGCTGTCAGCTCAAGAGGAAGCTTCTCACTGTAACCAATGCCTGTAATCTGGTTCAGGTTATTAATCAACCTACCAGGCTGTTTACAAACACTACAGGAACAAGATCATCCACATTTATCGATCACATTTTTACTAATACTGTAGAACTTTGTTCTAAAACTGTATCCGTACCCATTGGATGCAGTGAACACAATATAGTGGCTGTCAGGGGTGCTGAAGGTGGGTGTGGTGCAGGAATCAAGCGCAGGACGCAGAAGCTAAGTCCAAAAGACTTTAGTGAGTTATTCACGTAGTACACGAGAACAATAAGCCCGGAGGCGAAATAAAGGCGCACACAGGCGTCAAACAAAAGGCGCACAAACATGTGCGAAAACCTCTCCAAAAAACGGAGGGAAGATACGTAGCTCAGAACACCAAACAGAGGAGCAATCACACACAACACCATACACACACAACGAGAACTAAATAGGACACTAATGAGGACTAACTAGACACAGGTGTACAACATCAAGACAAAACCAAACGAGCATGAAACATAGATCGGTGGCAGCTAGTACTCCGGGGACGACGACCGCCGAAACCTGCCCGAACAAGGAGGAGGAGCAGCCTCGGCCGAAACCGTGACAGTACCCCCCCCTTGACGCGCGGCCTCGGGGACGACCAGGAGGGCGCGGAGCAGGGCGCGCGGGATGGTCCCGGTGGAACTCCGACAGGAGAGATGGGTCTAGGATGTCCCTCCGCGGCACCCAGCACCGCTCCTCCGGGCCGTACCCCTCCCACTCCACGAGATACTGGAGACCCCCCCATCCGGCGTCTTGAGTCCAAGATGGACCGAACGGTGTACGCCGGAGCCCCCTCGATGTCCAGTGGGGGCGGAGGAGTCTCTCCTATCTCACCTTCCTGGAGTGGACCAGCTACCACCGGCCTGAGAAGAGACACATGGAACGAGGGGTTAATATTCTTATATTCAACAGGTAGATGTAACCTATAACACACCTCGTTCAATCTTCTCAGGACTTTAAAAGGCCCCACAAACCGCCGACCCAGCTTCCGGCAGGGCAGACGGAGGGGTAGGTTTCTGGTAGAGAGCCAGACTCGATCTCCGGGTGCCTACACCGGCCCCTCACTGCGGTGGAGATCGGCGCTCGCCTTGTGACGACGGATGGCCCGCTGCAGGTGGACGTGTGCAGCGTTCCACGTTTCCTCCGAGCGCCTCATCCAATCATCCACCGCAGGGGCCTCGATCTGGCTCTGCTGCCAAGGTGCCAGAACCGGCTGGTAACCTAACACACATTGGAAGGGGGTTAGGTTGGTAGAGGAGTGGCGGAGAGAGTTCTGGGCCATCTCGGCCCAGGGAATGTACCGAGCCCACTCCTCAGGCCGGTCCTGGCAATACGACCTCAGAAACCTGCCCACATCCTGGTTGACTCGTTCTACCTGCCCGTTACTCTCCGGGTGGTACCCTGAGGTAAGGCTCACCGAGACCCCCAAACGCTCCATGAACGCTCTCCATACTCGGGAGGTAAACTGGGGGCCTCGATCAGACACTATATCCTCGGGTACCCCGTAATGCCGGAAGACGTGGGTAAATAGTGCCTCTGCAGTTTGTAGGGCAGTAGGAAGACCCGACATAGGGAGAAGACGACAGGCCTTAGAGAACCGGTCCACAACGACCAGGATGGTGGTATTCCCCTGAGAGAGGGGAAGGTCTGTCATAAAATCCACCGAGAGGTGGGACCATGGTCGTTGTGGAACGGGCAGGGGTTGTAACTTACCCCTGGGCAGGTGTCTGGGTGCCTTACACTGGGCGCACACCGAGCAGGAGGAGACATAAACCCTCACATCCCTGGCTAACGTGGGCCACCAGTATTTAGTGCTAAGACAATGCACTGTCCGGCCAATACACGGATGTCCAGAGGAGGGTGACGTGTGAGCCCAGTAAATGAGTCGATCCCGAATCTCGAGCGGAACGTACTTCCGACCCTCAGGACACTGTGGAGGGCTGGGGTCGGTACGCAACGCTCGCTCGATTTCTGCATCGACCTCCCACACCACCGGTGCCACAAGACAAGACTCCGGTAGTATGGGAGTAGGCTCAACGGACCTCTCCTCTGTGTCATACCGCCGGGACAGCGCATCTGCCTTACCATTCTGGGACCCAGGGATTTACGTATTTTAAATACGAACCTGGCGAGAAACATACTCCATCGAGCCTGGCGAGGGTTCAGTCTCCTCGCTGCCCGGATGTACTCCAGGTTCCGATGGTCAGTCAAAATGAGAAAAGGGTGTTGAGCCCCCTCAAGCCAATGCCTCCACACCTTAAGGGCCTGAACTACAGCTAACAGCTCCCTGTCCCCGACGTCATAATTTCGCTCCGCCGGGCCGAGCTTTTTAGAGTAAAAAGCACAGGGGCGGAGTTTAGGTGGCGTGCCGGACCGTTGAGAGAGTATGGCCCCTATACTGGCCTCAGACGCGTCCACCTCGACCTGAAAGGGTAATGCGGGGTCCAGATGCACCAGCACCGGAGCCAACGTAAACAGGTCCTTCAGTCTCCTAAAGGCCCTGTCCGCATCAGCTGACCACTGCAGGCGCACCGGACCCCCTTTCAGAAGGGACGTGATGGGAGCTGCCACCTGTCCAAAACCCCGGATAAACCTCCGGTAGTAATTTGCAAAGCCCAAGAACTGCTGCACCTCTTTGACAGTGGTTGGGGTTTGCCAATTACGCACAGCTGACACACGATCCACCTCCATTCTCACCCCCTGAAGCGGACAACCGATAACCCAAAAAAGGAGACCGACTCCTGGAAAAACAGACATTTCTCTGCCTTGACATATAGGTCGTGCTCCAACAGCCTCCTCAATACACGACGCACCAGGGCTATATGCTCGGCTCGGGTAGACGAGTACACTAGAATGTCATCAATGTACCACGACCACCCCTTGCCCCTGCATATCCCGGAAAATGTCATCTACGAAGGATTGGAAGACTGATGGAGCATTCATCAACCCATATGGCATGACGAGATACTCGAAATGACCTGACGTGGTACTAAACGCTGTTTTCCATTCGTCGCCCTCCCTAATGCGCACCAAGTTATACGCGCTCCTGAGATCCAGTTTTGTGAAAAACCGCGCTCCATGCAATGACTCCATCATGGTCGCAATCAGAGGGAGTGGATAACTGTATTTCACAGTAATCTGATTGAGACCACGGTAATCGATGCACGGGCGCAACCCTCCATCTTTTTCTTCACAAAAAGAAGCTTGAGGAGGCGGGAGAAGTGGAGGGCCGTATGTATCCCTGTCTCAAAGATTCGGCTATGTAAGTTTCCATAGCTTTTCTCTCCTCTTGAGACAAAGGATACACGTGGCTCCGTGGGAGCGCTGCTCCTGCCTGGAGATCAATCGCACAATCCCCCTGTCTATGAGGAGGCAACTGCGTCGCCCTAGCTTTACTAAACACGAGAGCTAAATCCCCATATTCAGGCGGAATGTGCAGTGCGGGCACTTGGTTTGGACTTTCCACCGAAGTCGCCCCTACGGAAACACCCAGACATCGCCCCTCACACTGAGCAGACCACCCATTGAGAGCCCTCTGTTGCCACGAAATAGCAGGGTTATGGGTGCTTAACCAGGGAATTCCCAGCACCACCGGGTACGCAGGAGAGTCGATCAGATACAACTGTATAGTCTCCTCATGACCCCCCTGCGCACACATCCTAAGTGGCGCTGTGACTTCCCTAATCAACCCCGACCCCAACGGGCGGCTATCTAAAGCATGAACGGGAAAAGGCTTGTCAACAGGTAGGAGAGGGATCCCTAAATCTAAACAAAACTTCCGATCAACAAAATTCCCAGCTGCGCCTGAATCTACTAGCGCCTTATGCTGGGAATGAGGTGCAACCTGTGGAAAACAAACAGGTATACAAAAGTGCGCAACAGAGAGCTCTGGGTAAGTGGGGCGTCTACTCACCTGGGAAGGCTCCCCAGTGCGGGGCCTGTTGTCTCCTCCCTCGGGAACCCTCCCCAGCACCTGGCCGCAGTGTGCCCTCCACGACCGCACTTGGTGCAGGGGACAGGCCCCCTCGGGCTCCTCCTCCTCCTTTCTCTAGCGCCAGCACCCCGAGCTCCATAGGGCTCGGCTCGGAGGTGCCGGAGGGTGGAATGGACGGACCCCACTCGGGGACGTCCACGGGTGGCCAGCAGGGTGTCCAGACGGATGGACATATCGACCAACTGGTCGAAGGTGAAATTGGTGTCCCTGCAGGCCAACTCACGTTGAACGTCCTCCCGTAGGCTACATCGAAAATGGTCGATGAGGGCCCGTTCATTCCACCCTGCGTCTGCCGCTAGAGTCCGGAACTCCAGCGCGAACGCCTGTGCGCTCCTCCTCCCCTGTCTCAGGTGGACTAGACGCTCCCCCCGCCCGCTTTGCCCTCAGGTGGATGGTCGAACACGGCCTTGAAGCGACGGGAGAACTCGGCGTAGGAGATGGTGGTGGCGTCCATCCTCCTCCACTCGGCGTTGGCCCATTCCAACGCCTTGCCCGTGAGACAGGAGATGAGGGCGGAAACGCTCTCGTGTCCCGAGGGCACCGGGTGTACAGTGGCCAGGTAGAGCTCCACCTGCAGGAGGAACCCCTGACACCCGGCAGCTGTTCCGTCATACGCCCTCAGGAGCGAGAGCCGAATCCCACTGGGTTCCGTAGCTGGGACTGGTGGACCGGCCGATGGGGGTGGCAGGGTAGGTGGAGGTGTGGGTACCCCTCTGGACTCCCATCGGTGCAGGGTGTTGATGACGTCCTGTAGAGCGGTCCCCAGTTGTCGTATCTGGTCATCCTGGCCGCGGACATGCTCCTCCAGCGACTCAGGCGTGACTGTTGCTCCTGCTGATTCCATTCATTAGGGTGTGTGATTCTGTCAGGGGTGCTGAAGGTGGGTGTGGTGCAGGAATCAAGCGCAGGACGCAGAAGCTAAGTCCAAAAGACTTTAGTGAGTTATTCACGCAGTACACGAGAACAATAAGCCCGGAGGCGAAATAAAGGCGCACACAGGCGTCAAACAAAAGGCGCACAAACATGTGCGAAAACCTCTCCAAACAACGGAGGGAAGATACGTAGCTCAGAACACCAAACAGAGGAGCAATCACACACAACACCATACACACACAACGAGAACTAAATAGGACACTAATGAGGACTAACTAGACACAGGTGTACAACATCAAGACAAAACCAAACGAACATGAAACATAGATCGGTGGCAGCTAGTACTCCGGGGACGACGACCGCCGAAACCTGCCCGAACAAGGAGGAGGAGCAGCCTCGGCCGAAACCGTGACAGTGGCAATATCCAGGAAAGCCAAAGTTCCAAAAGCTGGGCCTAAAATAGTGTATAAGAGATCATACAAAATGTGGATAAAGTTAAAAATATGTGTTGGTCTGGTGTGATTAATAAGGAGCATCCAGACGCTGCACTTGATGAATTTATGAAATGGCTTTTTCCAATTATTGATAAACATGCACCTGTTAAGAAACTGACTGTTAGAACTGTTAAGGTTCCATGGATTGATGAGGAATTGAAAAACTGTATGGTTGAAAGAGATGGGGCAAAGTAGTGGCTAATAAGTCTGACGGCACATCTGACTGGCTGACTTACTGCAAATTGAGAAATTATGTGACTGAACTCAACAAAAAGAAGAAGACACTGTATTATGAAGCCAAGATCAATGATATAAATATAAAACACTTTGGAGTACTTTCAATGAAATGAATGGCAGATGGCTTATTCATCACAAAACCATTTAATGTTGGCAATTATTTTAATGATTACTTCATTGGAAAAGTGGGCAAACTTAGGCAGGAAATGCCAACAACGAACAGTGAGTCATCGTATTCATGCATAAAAAAACAAATAATGAAAGAAAAGCATTGCAAGTTTGAATTTTGTAAAGTTAGTGTGGGAGAGGTGGAAAAAGTATTGTTATCGATCAATAATGACAAACCACCTGGCATTGACAACTTAGATGGAAAGCTACTGAGGATGGTAGCTGACTCTATAACCACTCCTATCTGTCATATCTTTAATCTGAGCTTAGAGGAAAGTCTTTGTCCTCAGGCCTGGAGGGAAGCCAAAGTAATTCCGCTACCCAAGAGTGGTAAAGCTGCCTTTAATGGTTCTAACAGCAAACCTATAAGCTTGCTGCCAGCTCTTAGCAAACAGTTGGAAAAAATTGTGTTTGACCAAATACAATGCTATTTCTCTGTAAACAAACACCTCACAGCACAACGGCTCTCCCCTATTTGACCTAGATAGTTTGTGTGTATGTATTGATATGTAGGCTACGTGTGCCTTTTGTAATTGTATATATATATATATATATATATATATATATATATATATATATATATATATACAGTGAGGGAAAAAAATATTTGATCCCCTACTGATTATGTACGTTTGCCCAATGACAAAGAAATGATCAGTCTATTATTTTAATGGTAGGTTTATTTGAACAGTGAGAGACAGAATAACAACAAAAAAATCCAGAAAAACGCATGTCAAAAATGTTATGAATTGATTTGCATTTTAATGAGGGAAATAAGTATTTGACCTCTCAATCAGAAATATTTCTGGCTCCCAGGTGTCTTTTATACAGGTAACGAGCTGAGATTAGGAGCACACTCTTAAAGGGAGTGCTCCTAATCTAAGCTTGATACCTGTATAAAAGACACCTGTCCACAGAAGCAATCAATCAATCAGATTCCAAACTCTCCACCATGGCCAAGACCAAAGAGCTCTCCAAGGATGTCAGGGACACGATTGTAGACCTACACAAGGCTGGAATGGGCTACAAGACCATCGCCAAGCAGCTTGGTGAGAAGGTGACAACAGTTGGTGCGATTATTCGCAAATGGAAGAAACACAAAAGAACTGTCAATCTCCCTCGGCCTGGGGCTCCATGCAAGATTTTACCTCGTGGAGTTGCAATGATCATGAGAACAATGAGGAATGAGCCCAGAACTACACGGGAGGATCTTGTCAATGATCTCAAGGCAGCTGGGACCATAGTCACCAAGAAAACAATTGGTAACACACTACGCCTTGAAGGACTGAAATCCTGCAGCGCCCGCAAGGTCCCCCTGCTCAAGAAAGCACATATACATGCCCGTCTGAAGTTTGCCAATGAACATCTGAATGATTCAGAGGAGAACTGGGTGAAAGTGTTGTGGTCAGATGAGACCAAAATGGAGCTCTTTGGCATCAACTCAACTCGCCGTTTTTGGAGGAGGAGGAATGCTGCCTATGACCCCAAGAACACCATCCCCACCATCAAACATGGAGGTGGAAACATTATGCTTTGGGGGTGTTTTTCTGCTAAGGGGACAGGACAACTTCACCGCATCAAAGGGACGATGGACGGGGCCATGTACCGTCAAATCTTGGGTGAGAACCTCCTTCCCTCAACCAGGGCATTGAAAATGGGTCGTGGATGGGTATTCCAGCATGACAATGACCCAAAACCCATGGCCAAGGCAACAAAGGAGTGGCTCAAGAAGAAGCATATTAAGGTCCTGGAGTGGCCTAGCCAGTCTCCAGACCTTAATCCCATAGAAAATCTGTGGAGGGAGCTGAAGGTTCGAGTTGCCAAACGTCAGCCTCGAAACTTTAATGACTTGGAGAAGATCTGCAAAGAGGAGTGGGACAAAATCCTTCCTGAGATGTGTGCAAACCTGGTGGCCAACCACAAGAAACGTCTGACCCCTGTGATTGCCAACAAGGGTTTTGCCACCAAGTACTAAGTCATGTTTTGCAGAGGGGTCAAATACTTATTTCCCTCATTAAAATGCAAATCAATTTATAACATTTTTGACATGCGTTTTTCTGGATTTTTTTGTTGTTATTCTGTCTCTCACTGTTCAAATAAACCTACCATTAAAATTATAGACTGATCATTTCTTTGTCAGTGGGCAAACGTACAAAATCAGCAGGGGATCAAATACTTTTTTCCCTCACTGTATATACAGTGGGGAAAAAAAGTATTTAGTCAGCCACCAAATGTGCAAGTTCTCCCACTTAAAAAGATGAGAGAGGCCTGTAATTTTCATCATAGGTACACGTCAACTATGACAGACAAAATGAGAAAAAAAAATCCAGAAAATCACATTGTAGGATTTTTAATTAATTTATTGGCATATGATGGTGGAAAATAAGTATTTGGTCAATAACAAAAGTTTCTCAATACTTTGTTATATACCCTTTGTTGGCAATGACACAGGTCAAACGTTTTCTGTAAGTCTTCACAAGGTTTTCACACACTGTTGCTGGTATTTTGGCCCATTCCTCCATGCAGATCTCCTCTAGAGCAGTGATGTTTTGGGGCTGTCGCTGGGCAACACAGACTTTCAACTCCCTCCAAAGATTTTCTATGGGGTTGAGATCTGGAGACTGGCTAGGCCACTCCAGGACCTTGAAATGCTTCTTACGAAGCCACTCCTTCGTTGCCCGGGCGGTGTGTTTGGGATCATTGTCATGCTGAAAGACCTAGCCACGTTTCATCTTCAATGCCCTTGCTGATGGAAGGAGGGTTTCACTCAAAATCTCACGATACATGGCCCCATTCATTCTTTCCTTTACACGGATCAGTCGTCCTGGTCCCTTTGCAGAAAAACAGCCCCAAAGCATGATGTTTCCAACCCCATGCTTCACAGTAGGTATGGTGTTCTTTGGATGCAACTCAGCATTCTTTGTCCTCCAAACATGACTAGTTGAGTTTTTACCAAAAAGTTATATTTTGGTTTCATCTGACCATATGACATTCTCCCAATCCTCTTCTGGATCATCCAAATGCACTTCAGACGGGCCTGGACATGTACTGGCTTAAGCAGGGGGACACGTCTTGCACTGCAGGATTTGAGTCCCTGGCGGCGTAGTGTGTTACTGATGGTAGGCTTTGTTACTTTGGTCCCAGCTCTCTGCAGGTCATTCACTAGGTCCCCCGTGTGGTTCTGGGATTTTTGCTCACCGTTCTTGTGATCATTTTGACCCCACGGGGTGAGATCTTGCGTGGAGCCCCAGATCGAGGGAGATTATCAGTGGTCTTGTATGTCTTCCATTTCCTAATAATTGCTCCCACAGTTGATTTCTTCAAACCAAGCTGCTTACCTATTGCAGATTCAGTCTTCCCAGCCTGGTGCAGGTCTACAATTTTGTTTTTGGTGTCCTTTGACAGCTCTTTGGTCTTGGCCATTGTGGAGTTTGGAGTGTGACTGTTTGAGGTTGTGGACATGTGTCTTGTATACTGATAACAAGTTCAAACAGGTGCCATTAATACAGGTAACGAGTGGAGGACAGAGGAGCCTCTTAAAGAAGAAGTTACAGGTCTGTGAGAGCCAGAAATCTTGCTTGTTTGTAGGTGACCAAATACTTATTTTCCACCATAATTTGCAAATAAATTCATAAAAAATCCTAAAATGTGATTTTCTTGAAAAAAAAATCTCAATTTGTCTGTCATAGTTGACGTGTACCTATGATGAAAATTACAGGCCTCTCTCATCTTTTTAAGTGGGAGAACTTGCACAATTGGTGGCTGACTAAATACTTTTTTTCCCCACTGTATATATATATATATATATATATATATACACTACCGTTCAAAAGTTTGGGGTCACTTAGAAATGTCCTTATTTTCTAAAGAAAAGAAAAACAAATGTGTCCATTAAAATAACATCAAATTGATCAGAAATGCAGTGTAGACATTGTTAATGTTGTAAATGGCTATTGTAGCTGGAAACGGCAGATTTTTTTTGCAAAGAAAAAGCCATATCTCAGACTGGTGTTTGGCGGGTACTATTTAATGAAGCGGCCAGTTGAGGACCTGTGAGGCATCTGTTTCTCAAACCAGACACTCTAATGTATTTGTCCTCTTGCTCAGTTGTGCACCGGGCCTCTCACTCCTCTTTCTATTCTGGTTAGAGCCAGTTTGCGATGTTCTGTGAAGGGAGTAGTACACAGCGTTGTACGAGATCTTCAGCTTCAAGGCTATTTCTCACATGGAATAGCCTTCATTTCTCAGAACAAGAATAGACTGATGAGTTTCAGAAGAAAGTTATTTGTTTCTGGCCATTTTGAGCCTGTAATCAAACCCACAATTGCTGATGCTCCAGATACTCAACTAGTCTCAAGAAGGCCAGTTTTATTGCTTCTTTAATCAGCACAACAGTTTTCAGCTGTGCTAACATAATTGCAAAAGGGTTTTCAAATTATCAATTAGGCTTTTAAAATGATAAACTTGGATTAGCAAACACAAAGTGCCATTGGAACACAGGACTGATGGTTGCTGATAATGGGCCTCTGTACGCCTATGTAGATATTCCATTACAAATCAGCCATTTCCAGCTACAATAGCCATTTACAACATTAACAATGTCTACACTGTATTTCTGATCAATTTGATGTTATTTTAATGGACAAAAAAATCGCTTTCTTTCGAAAACAAGGACATTTCTAAGTGACACCAAACTTTTGAACGGTAGTGTATGTGTATAGTACCAGTCAAATGTTTGGACACACCTACTCATTCCAGGGTTTTTCTTTATTTTTACTATTTTATACATTGTAGAATAATAGTGAAGACATCAAACCTATGAAATGACACATATGGAATCATGTAGTAACCTAAAAAGTGTTAAACAAATCAAAATATATAGATTCTTCAAGGTTGCCATCCTTTGCCTTGATGACAGCTTTGCACACTCTTGGCATTCTCTCAACCAGCTTCATGTGGTAGTCACCTGGAATGCATTTCAATTAACAGGTGTGCCTTGTTAAAAGTTAATTTGTGAAATGTATTTCCTTCTTAATGCATTTGAGCCAATCAGTTGTGTTGTGACAAGGTAAGGGTGGTATACAGAAGATAGCCCTATTCAGTAAAATACCAAGTATTATGGCAAGAACAGCTCAAATAAGCAAAGAGAAATGACAGTTGATATTACGTTTTTTATACAGGATTAGTTCATGTTTGATAATTGAGAGCTGCATAAGGATTTGCAGGATGAGGACATTCCATGTATTTATTTCTGTCACTGGTGGGTGCCAGAAGGTATGCGGGCCAAGATAGCTGGGGGGCCACTGGTTCTAATCTTAGAAGGAGTATGTGATGGAATATCCTGACTAGGGTGCAACACGATACCATATAGGGTGATCCTATATGTGGCGAGGAGTGACACTCAATAATGGTTGGTAACTGTTGGATAGAATTAGCTTTCAAATAAGCATATAAGATAAGAGATTTACTTTGTTCAGTTAGTTCAGATAGCAATGGGCCACCCACGTGCCATTTGCTATGTGAATCCGGTACCGCAATATTAAATACTTTGAATCAACTCTCCATGTACAGTGGGGAAAAAAGTATTTAGTCAGCCACCAATTGTGCAAGTTCTCCCACTTAAAAAGATGAGAGAGGCCTGTAATTTTCATCATAGGTACACGTCAACTATGACAGACAAAATGAGAAAAAAAATCCAGAAAATCACATTGTAGGATTTTTAATGAATTTATTTGCAAATTATGGTGGAAAATAAGTATTTGGTCAATAACAAAAGTTTCTCAATACTTTGTTATATACCCTTTGTTGGCAATGACACAGGTCAAACGTTTTCTGTACGTCTTCACAAGGTTTTCACACACTGTTGCTGGTATTTTGGCCCATTCCTCCATGCAGATCTCCTCTAGAGCAGTGATGTTTTGGGGCTGTCGCTGGGCAACACAGACTTTCAACTCCCTCCAAAGATTTTCTATGGGGTTGAGATCTGGAGACTGGCTAGGCCACTCCAGGACCTTGAAATGCTTCTTACGAAGCCACTCCTTCGTTGCCCGGGCGGTGTGTTTGGGATCATTGTCATGCTGAAAGACCCAGACACGTTTCATCTTCAATGCCCTTGCTGATGGAAGGAGGTTTTCACTCAAAATCTCACGATACATGGCCCCATTCATTCTTTCCTTTACACGGATCAGTCGTCCTGGTCCCTTTGCAGAAAAACAGCCCCAAAGCATGATGTTTCCACCCCCATGCTTCACAGTAGGTATGGTGTTCTTTGGATGCAACTCAGCATTCTTTGTCCTCCAAACACGACAAGTTGAGTTTTTACCAAAAAGTTATATTTTGGTTTCATCTGACCATATGACATTCTCCCAATCCTCTTCTGGATCATCCAAATGCACTCTAGCAAACTTCAGACGGGCCTGGACATGTACTGGCTTAAGCAGGGGGACACGTCTGGCACTGCAGGATTTGAGTCCCTGGCGGCGTAGTGTGTTACTGATGGTAGGCTTTGTTACTTTGGTCCCAGCTCTCTGCAGGTCATTCACTAGGTCCCCCCGTGTGGTTCTGGGATTTTTGCTCACCGTTCTTGTGATCATTTTGACCCCACGGGGTGAGATCTTGCGTGGAGCCCCAGATCGAGGGAGATTATCAGTGGTCTTGTATGTCTTCCATTTCCTAATAATTGCTCCCACAGTTGATTTCTTCAAACCAAGCTGCTTACCTATTGCAGATTCAGTCTTCCCAGCCTGGTGCAGGTCTACAATTTTGTTTCTGGTGTCCTTTGACAGCTCTTTGGTCATGGCCGTAGTGGAGTTTGGAGTGTGACTGTTTGAGGTTGTGGACAGGTGTCTTTTATACTGATAACAAGTTCAAACAGGTGCCATTAATACAGGTAACGAGTGGAGGACAGAGGAGCCTCTTAAAGAAGAAGTTACAGATCTGTGAGAGCCAGAAATCTTGCTTGTTTGTAGGTGACCAAATACTTATTTTCCACCATAATTTGCAAATAAATTCATTAAAAATCCTACAATGTGATTTTCTGGATTTTTTTTTCTCAATTTGTCTGTCATAGTTGACGTGTACCTATGATGAAAATGACAGGCCTCTCTCATCTTTTTAAGTGGGAGAACTTGCACAATTGGTGGCTGACTAAATACTTGTTTTCCCCACTGTAAGTGTTTAACTATTCTCTTGCATCCTGAATTGCTTGATACAGGAGAAAATCATTATAACAACAGTCCATCATTACTTTAAGACAAATTTCAAGAACTTTGAAAGTTTCTTCAAGTGCAGTCGCAAAAACCGTCAAGCGCTATGATGAAACTGGCTCTCATGAGGACCGCCACAGGAAAGGAAGACCCAGAGTGTCACGCCCTGACTCAGGGGACTCGTATATGTTGAGTCAGGGTGTGTATATTCTTTGTTGTGTATTATCTATGTGGTTTATCTAGATGTGTATTTCTATGTTGGCCGGTGTGGTTCCCAATCAGAGGCAGCTGTCGCTCGTTGTCTCTGATTGGGGACCATACTTAGGCAGCCTATTGGCACTGTCAAGTTGTGGGATCTTGTTCCGTGTAAGGTATGTTGTGTGTTCTACCTTGGACTTCACGTTTCGGTTGTTGTTTTGTCGTTGTCTTTATAAGTTAATAAACATGTACGTATATCACGCTGCGCCTTGGTCTGACCCGTCATTCAACGAACGTGACAGAAGATCCCACCAAACGAGGACCAAGCAGCGTGCCCAGGCGGAGCAAATAGCCATGTCACAGGTGGGCAATTTGTGGTCATGGGAAGAGATATTTGCGGGGAGAGGACCATGGTTTAAGGTAGATGGAAGCCCGAGAAGCAGCCCCAAGAAAATGTTTGGGGGGGGCACATGGGGTGGTTGGCGGAGCCTAGTGTCAGAGCAGAGCCAACTCCCCGTACTCACGCGAGGAAGTGTATGACTGGGCAGGCTCCGTGTTATGCGGAGCTACGTACTGTGTCGGCAGTGCGCCGGCACAGTCCTGTACGTCCTGTGCTTGCACCACGCACGTGCCGTGCGAAGATGGGCATCCAGCCAGGACGGGGTGTGCCGGCTCAACGCTCCTGGTCTCCAGTACGCCTCCTCGGTCCCGCATATCCTGCGCCGGTTCTACGAACTGTATCACCAGTGCGCGTGCACAGCCTAGTGCGTCCTGTGCTGATGCCTCACACATACTGTGCGGAAGTAGGCATCCAGCCAGGACGGGTTGTGCCAGCTCTCCGCTCCAGACCTCCAGTCTTCCTCCACAGTCCGGTCCGGCCTGTTCCTGCTCCTCGCACCGAGCCAGTGGTGCGCGTCGCCAGTCCAGCCCGGCCTGTTCCTGCTCCTCGCACCGAGCCAGTGGTGCGCGTCCCCAGTCCGGCCCGGCCTGTTCCTGCTCCTCGCACCGAGCCAGTAGTGCGCGTCGCCAGTCCGGCCCGGCCTGTTCCTGCTCCTCGCACCGAGCCAGTGGTGCGCGTCGCCAGTCCGGCCCGGCCTGTTCCTGCTACTCGCACCGAGCCAGTGGTGCGCGTCGCCAGTCCGGCCCGCCTGTTCCTGCTCCTCGCACCGAGCCAGTGGTGCGCGTCGCCAGTCCGGCCCGGCCTGTTCCTGCTCCTCGCACCGAGCCAGTGGTGCGCATCGCCAGTCCGGCCTGTTCCTGCTCCTCGCACCGAGCCAGTGGTGCGCGTCGCCAGTCCGGCCCGGCCTATTCCTGTTCCTGCTCCTCGCACCGAGCCAGTGGTGCGCGTCGCCAGTCCAGCCCGGCCTGTTCCTGTTCCTTCTCCTCGCACCGAGCCAGTGGTGCGTGTCGCCAGTCCGGCCCGGCCTGTTCCTGCTCCTCGCACCGAGCCAGTGGTGCGCGTCGCCAGTCCGGCCCGGCCCGTTCCTGCCCCTCGCACCAAGCCAGTGGTGCGTGTTCCTAGTCCGGTCCGGCCCGTGCCTGCTCCTCGCACCAGACCAGTGGTGCGTTTGTCCAGTCCGGCACGGCCCGTGCCCGTTCCACCGGTGCCTGATCCAGTTCCGGTCAGCGGCTCCACTCCGGAGCCAGAGCAGTCCGCTCCACCGGTGCCTGATCCAGCTCCGGTCAGCGGCTCCACTCCGGAGCAAGAGCAGTTCGCTCCACCGGTGCCCAGTCCAGCTCCGGTCAGCGGTTCCAGTCCGGAGCAGTCCGCTCCACCGGTGCCCGGTCCAGCTCCGGTCAGCGGCTCCAGTCCAGACCATGACATCAGCCCCTCTCCAGGTTCGGGGTCTCCCACACCAAGGTCCAGACAGGGCCTGGAGTGTCGTGGGAGGAAGGAGAGGGGAAGCAGCGCGCCGAGGTCCAGACCAGACCAGGGGCGCAACAGGGAGGCGGAGAGGGTGTGGTCGTCACGCCCGGAGCCGGATCCGCCTCTGAGGCGGAATGCCCACCCAACCCCTACCCTGGTATGTGAAGGTTGTGCGGTCGGAGTCCGCACCTTTGGGGGGGTACTGTCACGCTCTGACTCAGGGGACTCGTATATGTTGAGTCAGGGTGTGTATATTCTTTGTTGTGTATTATCTATGTGGTTTATCTAGATGTGTATTTCTATGTTGGCCGATGTGGTTCCCAATCAGAGGCAGCTGTCGCTCGTTGTCTCTGATTGGGGACCATACTTAGGCAGCCTATTGGCACTGTCTAGTTGTGGGATCTTGTTCCGTGTAAGGTATGTTGTGTGTTCTACCTTGGACTTCACGTTTCGTTTCGGTTGTTGTTTTGTCGTTGTGTTTATAAGTTAATAAACATGTACGTATATCACGCTGCGCCTTGGTCTGACCCGTCATTCAACGAACGTGACACAGAGTTACCTCTGCTGCAGCGGACAAGTTCATTAGAGTTACCAACCTCAGAAATTGCAGCCCAAATAAATGCTTCACAGAGTTCAAGTAACAGTAACATATCAACATCAACTGTTCAGAGGCGTGAATCAGGCCTTCATTTAAATTGTACATTTTAGTCATTTAGCAGATGCTCTTATCCAGAGCGACTTACAGTTAGTGAGTGCATACGTTTTTCATACTTTATGGTCGAATTGCTGAAAAGAAACCACTACTAAAGGACACCAATAAGAAGAGACTTGCTTGGGCCAAGAAACACGAGCAATAGACATTAATGTGGGAACTCTGGTCCTCTGTAGCTCAATTGGTAGAGCATGGCGCTTGTAAGTTGCTTTGGATAAAAGCGTCTGCTAAATGGCATATTATTATTATTAACTCCTTCAAGACTGTTGGAAAAGCATTCCTCATGAAGCTGGTTGAGAGAATGCCAAAAGAAGCTGTCATCAAGGCAAAGGGTGTCACGAATTCCGCCGAGACTGCTCCTCCTCCTTGTTCGGGCAGGCTTCGGCGTTCGTCGTCCCCGGAGTACTAGCTCATACCGCTTGATGTTCTCTATGTTTGTTTGGTTTTGTCTTGTTGGTGCACCTGTTTCGTATTATGTATTGATTATGTCACCTATAAGTTTCCTTTGGTTTTGTTTGCAGTTGTGTGTTTTTGTCCGCCTGTCTGCTGGTGTATGTTATTATTTTCTAGTTGTTAGTGTTTTACGCACTGTCTGCATAATCGCTCGCCTCCTGTGTTTTGAGGCCCGTTATTTTGTATTTGTCTTTGTGACAATTAAAGTCGTTTTCGACTAAGCTTCTGTGTCCTGCGCCTGACTCCAACACCGCATCCACATCAGCTTCTGACAGAACAACACACCATACTAGGGAGTCAGCAGGAGCAGCGGCGGCGACCGAGTCGCTGGAGGATCGGGTCAGCTGCCAGGACGCCAGGATCCAGCAACTCGGCTCCGCCATGCAGGAGGTGAAGAACATCCTCCTACATTACCACCACCATCGGCCAGCCCCACCAGACCAGCTCCGGAATCCAGTGGAATTCGGCACTCGCTCCCGAGGGCGTATGATGGCACCGCAGCCGGGTGTCAGGGGTTCCTCCTTCAAGTGGAACTCTACCTGGCCACCATACACCCGGCACCCTCAGGATACGAGAGCGTTTCCGCCCTCATCTCCTGTCTCTCCGGCAAGGCGTTGGAGTGGGCCAACGTCGAATGGAGGGGAATAGACGCCGCCACCATCAGCTACGCGGAGTTCTCCCGCCGCTTCAGGGCTGTTTTCGATCACCCTCCTGAGGGTAAAGCGGCGGGGGAGCGTCTGTTCCACCTCCGACAGGGGAAGAGGAGCGCACAGGAGTTCGCCCTCGATTTACGGACTCTAGCGGCGGATGCGGGGTGGAATGAGAGGGCCCTCATCGACCACTATCGGTGTAGCCTGCGTGAGGACATTCGTCGAGAGCTGGCCTGCAGGGACACCAATCTGTCCTTCGACCAGCTAGTGGACATGTCCATCCGTCTGGATACCCTGCTGGCCACCCGCGGACGTCCCGAGTTGGGGCCGTCCATTCCATCCCCCAGCACCTCCGAGCCGAGCCCTATGGAGCTCGGGGTGCTGGCGCTAGAGAGAGAAGGAGAGAGAACCCGAGGGGGGCCGTCCCCTGCACCAGCTGTGGCCGTGGAGGACACACTGCGGCTAGGTGCTGGGGAGGGTCTCCAGGGAATCGGGGCAACAGGTCGCGCACTGGGGAGTCATTTCAGGTGAGTAGGCGCCCCACTCACCCAGAGCTCTCTGTTGTTCACTTGTGTATACCTGTGGTATTTCCTCAGGTTGCATCTCATTCCCAGCATAAGGCGCTAGTCGATTCAGGCGCAGCTGGGAATTTTATTGATCGGAAATGTTGTTAGTTAGGGATTCCCCTCCTGCCCATCGATGCACCCTTTCCTGTCCATGCCCTAGATAGCCGCCCGTTGGGATCTGGGTTGATTAGGGAGGTCACAGCGCCACTAAAGATGAAGACGCAGGGGGGTCATGAGGAGATTATTCAGTTGTACCTAATTGACTCTCCTGCGTATCCCGTGGTGCTGGGGCTTCCTTGGTTGATCACCCATGACCCCACCATTTCGTGGCAACAGAGGGCTCTCAAGGAATGGTCTGGCCAGTGTGTTGGGCGATGTTTAGGTGTTTCCGTAGGGGCGACCACGGTGGAGAGTCCGAACCAAGTGCCCGCAATGCACATTCCCCCTGAGTATGAGGATTTGGCACTCGTGTTCAGCAAGACGAGGGCGACGCGATTGCCACCTCATAGACAGGGAGATTGTGCGATAAACCTCCAGACAGGTGCAGCACTCCCGCGGAGCCATGTGTATCCTCTGTCTCAAGAGGAGACGGCGGCTATGGAGACATACATAGCTATGTCCCTGAGACAAGGATACATATGGCCCTCCACTTCCCCTGCGTCCTCGAGTTTCTTTTTTGTGAAGAAGAAGGATGGAGGGTTGCGCCCGTGTATTGATTACCGTAGTCTCAATCAGATCACTGTGAAATACAGTTACCCTCTTCCTCTGATTGCGAGTATGACTGAATCATTACGCGGAGCGCGTTTCTTCACAAAACTGGATCTCAGGAGCGCTTATAACTTGGTGCGCATTAGGGAGGGAGATGAATGGAAGACGGCATTTAGTACCACCTCAGGTCATTATGAGTATCTTGTCATGCCATTCGGGTTAATGAATGCTCCTTCAGTCTTCCAATCATTTGTGGACAAGATCTTCCGGGACCTGCATGGGCAGGGAGTGGTAGTGTACATTGACGACATCCTAGTGTACTCTGCTACACGAGCCTAGCATGTAGCCCTGGTGCGCCGAGTGTTGGGTAGACTGTTGGAGCATGACTTGTATGTCAAGGCAGAGAAATGTCTGTTTTTCCAGGAGTCCATCTCCTTCTTGGGTCATCAGTTGTCCGCGTCAGGGGTGAAGATGGAGATTGACCGTGTGTCAGCCATGCGTAACTGGCAAACCCCAACCACTGTTAAAGAGGTGCAGCAGTTTTGGGGTTTTGCCAATTACTACCGGAGGTTTATCCGGGGTTTTGGACAGGTGGCAGCTCCCATTACTTCCCTGCTGAAGGGGGGCCCGGTGCGTTTGCAGTGGTCGGCTGAAGCGGACAGGGCGTTTTGTAAACTGAAGGACATGTTCACTTGGCTCCGGTGCTGGCGCACCCGGACCCCGCTTTAGCGTTCCAGGTAGAGGTGGACGCGTCAGAGGCCGGTATTGGGGCAGTACTGTCGCCTCCTAAGCTCCGTCCCTGCGCTTTTTATTCTAAAAAGCTCAGCCCGGCGGAACGTAATTATGACGTAGGGGACAGGGAGCTGTTAGCCGTGGTTCAAGCCCTAAAGGTGTGGAGGCATTGGCTTGAGGGGGCTCAACACCCTTTTCTCATTCTGACTGACCATCGTAACCTGGAGTACATCCGGGCAGCTAGGAGATTGAACCCTCGTCAGGCTAGGTGGAACATGTTTCTGACCCGGTTCGTTTTTAAGATCACTTACATCCCAGGGTCCCAGAACGGTAAGGCAGACGCCCTGTCCCGGCGGTATGACACAGAGGAGAGGTCCATTGAGCCCACTCCCATACTGCCGGAGTCTTGTCTGGTGGCACCGGTGGTATGGGAGGTCGATGCGGAAATTGAGCGGGCGTTACGCACTGACCCTACTCCCCCAGAGTGTCCAGTGGGTCGGACGTACGTGCCGCTCGAGGTCCGTGATCGTCTCATTTATTGGGCTCATACGTCACCCTCCTCTGGACATCCAGGTATTGGCCGGACAGTGCACTGCCTTAGTGTTAAGTACTGGTGGCCAACTTTGGCTAGGGACGTGAGGGTTTATGTCTCCTCCTGCTCGGTGTGCGCTCAGTGTAAGGCGCCTAGACACCTGCCCAGGGGGAAGTTACAACCCCTGCCCGTTCCACAACGGCCGTGGTCTCACCTCTCGGTGGACTTTGTCACGGACCTTCCCCCTTCTCAGGGGAATACCACTATTCTGGTCGTTGTGGATCGGTTCTCTAAGGCCTGTCGTCTCATTCCAATGCCGGGTCTCCCTACTGCCCTACAGACCGCTGAGGCTTTGTTCACCCACGTCTTCCGGCACTACGGGATTCCCGAGGATATAGTGTCTGATCGGGGTCCCCAATTCACCTCTAGAGTCTGGAGGGCGTTCATGGAACGCTTGGGGGTCTCGGTTAGCCTTACCTCGGGTTACCACCCTGAGAGTAACGGGCAGGTGGAGAGAGTGAACCAGGATGTGGGTAGGTTTCTGAGATCCTATTGCCAGGGCCGGCCGGAGGAGTGGTCGGGTATATCCCCTGGGCAGAGATGGCTCAGAACTCTCTTCGCCACTCCTCTACTAACCTGACCCCTTTTCAGTGCGTGTTAGGGTATCAGCCGGTTCTGGCACCATGGCATCAGAGCCAGATCGAGGCTCCTGCGGTGGATGAGTGGTTTCGGCGCTCGGAGGAGACGTGTAACGCTGCACACGTACATCTGCAGCGAGCTAATCCGCAGGCAGAAGGCGAGCGCCGATCTCCACCGCAGTGAGGGTCCAGTATACGCCCCTGGAGATCGAGTCTGGCTCTCGACTCGAAACCTGCCCCTTCGCCTGCCCTGCCGGAAGCTTGGCCGGCGGTTTGTGGGGCCATTTAAAGTCCTGAGGAGATTGAACGAGGTGTGTTACAAGTTGCAACTGCCTAATGACTATCACATTAACCCCTCGTTCCATGTGTCTCTCCTCAGGCCGGTGGTAGCTGGTCCACTCCAGGAGAGTGAGATAAGAGAGACCCCTCCGCCCCCACTGGACATCGAGGGGGCTCTGGCGTACTCAGTCCAGTCCATCGTGGATTCGAGACGTCGGATGGGGGGTCTACAATATCTCGTGGAGTGGGAGGGGTACGGTCTGGAGGAACGGTGCTGGGTGCCTAGGAGGGACATTTTAGATCCATCCCTCCTGACTGAGTTCCACCGTAGTCATCCTACGCGCCCTGCTCCACGTCCTCCTGGCCGTCCCCGAGGCCGGGGTCGACGCACGGCTGGAGCCACGCGTCAAGGGGGGGGGTACTGTCACGAATTAAGCCGAGACTGCTCCTCCTCCTTGTTCGGGCAGGCTTCGGCGTTCGTCGTCCCCGGAGTACTAGCTGCTACCGCTTGATGTTCTCTATGTTTGTTTGGTTTTGTCTTGTTGGTGCACCTGTTTCGTATTATGTATTGATTATGTCACCTATAAGTTTCCTTTGGTTTTGTTTGCAGTTGTGTGTTGTTGTCCGCCTGTCCGCTGGTGTATGTTATTGTTTTCTAGTTGTTAGTGTTTTACGCACTGTCTGCGTAATCGTTCGCCTCCTGTGTTTTGAGGCCCGTTATTTTGTATTTGTCTTTGTGACAATTAAAGTCGTTTTCGACTAAGCTTCTGTGTCCTGCGCCTGACTCCAACACCGCATCCACATCAGCTTCTGACAAAGGGTGGCTACTTTGAAGAATCTTAAATATAAAATATATTTTGATTTGTTTAACACTTTTTTGGTTACTACGTGATTCAGTATGTGTTATTTTATAGTTTTGATGTCTTCACTATTATTCTACAATGTAGAAAATAGTAAAAATAAAGAAAAACCCTTGAATGAGTAGGTGTGTCCAAACTTTTGACTGGTACTGTATAGCTTTTTTTATGTAGTTGTCACGGTGTTAGAAATGGTGAGGTGTGGAATCAGGCGCAGAAGCAGATGTACAGTCCAACAAGACTTTACTAGCGAGTGCAAAATAATCCAAACACGGCCAGAGGCCAACAGACGCACACAGGCGTCAAACACGAGCGCACAAACACAGGGCGCAAAAACTCTCCTCAACCGAGGAGGAAGATAAATCGTAACTGGCGTATCGAAACACGGGTAACGCACAAACACCTGACACGAAACAATTACACACAACACTACACTAACAACAAGGAAACTAAATAGGGTGCTTAATGAGACATAACACAAGACAGGTGTGGCTAACAGACAAAACTAATCAAACAGGAAACATGGAACATGCAACGGTGGCAGCTAGAATTCGGAGACGACGAACGCCGAAACCTGCCCGAACAAGGGAGAGAGGCAGCCTCGGCCGAAACCGTGACAGTACCCCCCTTGACGCGCGGCTCCAGACGTGCGCCGACTCCGGCCTCGGGGACGACCCGGAGGACGTGGAGCAGGGCGCGTCGGATACCCCCGATGGAATTCCGTCAGGAGCGACGGGTCCAAAATGTCTCTCCTCGGCACCCAGCACCGCTCCTCCGGACCGTACCCCTCCCACTCCACTAGATACTGGAGACCCCCATCCGACGTCTCGAATCCAAGATGGACCTCACGGAGTACGCCGGTGCCCCTCGATGTCCAATGGGGGCGGGGGAGTCTCCCCTATCTCATTTTCTTGGAGCGGGCCTGCTACCACCGGCCTGAGAAGGGACACATGGAACGAGGGGTTAATACACTTATACTCCACAGGTAGCTGTAATCTATAACATACCTCGTTCAACCTTCTCAGGACTTTAAATGGCCCTACAAACCGCCGACCCAGTTTCCGACAGGGCAGGCGGAGGGGCAGGTTTCTGGTAGAGAGCCAGACTCGATCACCAGGTGCGTACACCGGTCCCTCACTGCGGTGGAGATCAGCGCTCGCCTTCTGACGTCGGAGGGCCCGCTGCAGGTGGACGTGTGCAGCGTTCCAAGTCTCCTCCGAGCGCCGCGCCCACTCATCCACCGCAGGAGCCTCGATCTGGCTCTGCTGCCAGGGTGCCAGAACCGGCTGGTAACCTAACACACATTGAAATGGAGTTAGGTTAGTGGAGGAATGGCGTAGGGGAATTCTGGGCCATCTCGGCCCAGGGAACGTACCTTGACCACTCCTCCGGCCGGTCCTGGCAGTATGTTCTGAGAAACCTACCCACATCCTGGTTTACGCGTTCCACCTGCCCATTACTCTCCGGGTGGTACCCCGAGGTGAGGCTCACCGAGACCCCCAACCGCTCCATAAACGCTCTCCAGACTCTGGAGGTGAATTGGGGACCCCGATCAGCCACAATGTCCTCGGGTACCCCGTAGTGCCAGAACACATGGGTGAACAGTGCCTCGGCAGTTTGTAGGGCAGTAGGAAGACCCGGCATGGGGAGCAAACGACAGGCCTTAGAGAACCGGTCCACAACGACCAGGATGGTAGTATTCCCTTGGGAGAGGGGAAGGTCTGTTATAAAGTCCACAGAGAGGTGGGACCATGGTCGTTGTGGAACGGGCAGGGGTAGCAACTTACCCCTAGGCAGATGTCTAGGCGCCTTACACTGGGCGCACACCGAGCAGGAGGAAACATAAACCCTCACATCCCTTGCCAACGTGGGCCACCAGTACTTGGCACTAAGACAGTGCACTGTCCGGCCGATACCCGGATGTCCAGAGGAGGGTGACGTGTGAGCCCAATAGATCAATCGATCCCGAACCTCGAGCGGAACGTACTTCCGACCCTCCGGGCACTGTGGTGGACTAGGGTCGGTGCGTAACGCCCGCTCGAGTTCAGCATCGACCTCCCACACTACCGGTGCCACCAGACACGACTCAGGCAGTATGGGAGTGGGCTCCACGGACCTCTCCTCCGTGTCATACCGCCGAGACAGCGCATCTGCCTTACCATTCTGTGACCCAGGGATGTACGTGATCTTAAAAGTGAACCTGGTCAAGAACATACTCCATCTTGCCTGGCGAGGGTTCAGCCTCCTCGCCGCCCGGATGTACTCCAGGTTACGGTGGTCCGTCAAAATGAGGAAAGGGTGTTGAGCCCCCTCAAGCCAGTGCCTCCACACCTTTAGAGCCTGTACCACGGCTAACAGCTCCCTGTCCCCTACGTCATAGTTCCGCTCCGCCGGACTGAGCTTCTTAGAATAAAAAGCACAGGGGCGGAGTTTAGGTGGCGCGCCAGACCGTTGTGAAAGCACGGCTCCTAAACCGGCCTCTGACGAGTCCACCTCTACCTGGAACGGCAAAGAGGGATCCGGATGCGCCAGCACCGGGGCCGAGGTAAACAGGTCCTTCAGCCTCCCAAACGCCCTGTCCGCCTCGGCCGACCACTGCAGACGCACCGACCCCCCTTCAAAAGAGACGTGATGGGAGCTGCCACCTGTCCAAAACCCCCGGATAAACCTCCGGTAGTAATTTGCAAACCCCAAAAACTGCTGCACCTCCTTCACAGTGGTTGGTGTTTGCCAATTACGCACGGCCGACACCCGGTCTACCTCCATCTTCACCCCTGACGCAGACAACTGATAACCCAAAAAGGAGACCGACTCCTGGAAAAACAGACACTTCTCTGCCTTCACATACAGGTCGTGCTCCACCAGCCTCCGCAACACTCTACGCACCAGGGCCACATGCTCGACACGGGTAGGCGAGTACACGAGAATGTCATCAATGTACACAACCACCCCCCTGCCCCTGCATGTCCCTGAAGATCTCATCCACGAATGATTGGAAAACTGACGGAGCGTTCATCAACCCGTATGGCATGACCAGATACTCGTAATGGCCCGAGGTGGTACTAAAGGCTGTCTTCCATTCATCACCCTCCCTGATGCGCACCAAGTTGTACGCGCTCCGGAGATCTAATTTAGTGAAGAAACGCGCCCCATGCAACGACTCAGTCATGGTCGCAATCAGCGGGAGTGGATAACTGTACTTCACCGTAATCTGATTGAGACCACGGTAATCGATGCACGGGCGCAAACCACCATCCTTTTTCTTCACAAAAAGAAACTCGAGGACGCAGGGGGAAGTGGAAGGCCGTATGTATCCTTGTCTCAGAGATTCGTCTATGTAAATCTCCATAGCTTTCTTCTCCTCCTGAGACAGAGGATACACATGGCTCCGTGGGAGCTCAGCTCCTGCCTGGAGGTCTATCGCACAATCTCCCTGCCTATGGGGTGGCAACCGCGTCGCCCTCGCCTTACTAAACGCAATAGCCAAATCCCCATACTCAGGGGGAATGTGCAATGCGGGCACCTGGTTTGGACTCTCCACCGAGGTAGCCCCTACGGAAACGCCCAAACATTTTTTTTTTTTTTTTTGTAGTTAACATCTACCCACACACTGAGCAGACCACTCCATCAGAGCCCTCTCCTGCCACGAAATAGCTGGGTTATGGGTACTCAACCAGGGCATGCCCAGCACCACCGGATACGCAGGAGAGTCAATCAGGAACAGCTGAATCATCTCCTGATGATCCCCCTGCGCACACATCCTAAGTGGCGCCGTGACCTCCCTGATTAAGCCCGTACCCAACGGACGACTATCTAGGGCATGAACGGGAAAGGAACATCAACAGGAATAAGGGGAATCCCTAACGCTAAACAAAACTTTTTATCAATAAAATTCCCAGCCGCGCCTGAATCTACCAGCGCCTTATGCTGGGAATGAGGTGCTACCTGTGGAAAACGCACAGGCATCCAAAAATGGGCAACAGTGAGCTCTGGGTGAGTGGGGCGCCTACTCACCTGGAGGGAATCCCCAGTGCGGGACCTGTCGTCATCCTCCCTAGGAGGCCATCCCCAGCACCTAGCCGCGGTGTGTCCTCCCCGACCACAGTTGGTGCAGTGGATGGACCCCCTAACCAACCGACTCCTCCTCTCTCTAGCGCCAGCGCCCCCGAGCTCCATAGGACACGGCTCGGAGGCGCTGGAGGGTGAAATGGACGGACCCCCTCAGGACGTCCGCGGGTGGCCAATAGGTTATCCAGCCTGATGGACATGTCGACCAGCTGGTCGAAAGAGAGACTGGTGTCCCTACAAGCCAGCTCCCGACGGACGTCCTCTCGTAGGCTACATCTGTATAGATCGACGAGGGCCCGCTCATTCCACCCTGCATCTGCCGCTAGAGTACGGAATTCGAGAGCGAATTCTTGGGCACTCCTCCTCCCCTGCCGGAGGAAGACCAGACGCTCCCCCGCCGCTTCCCCCGGGGATGGTCAAACACCGCCTTGAAGCGGCGGGAGAACTCGTTGTAGGTGATAGTCTCGGCGTCGATCTTCCTCCACTCCGCGTTGGCCCATTCCAACGCCTTCCCGGACAGGCAGGAGATCAGGGCGGACACGCTCTCATGCCCCGAGGGTGCCGGGTGTACGGTGGCCAGGTACAGCTCCACCTGGAGGAGGAATCCCTGACACCCAGCCGCGGTTCCGTCGTAGGCCCTCGGGAGAGAGAGTCGGATTCCTCGGGGTTCTGGCGCTGGAATGGGCGGACTGGCCGATGGTGCTGGCAGGGAGGGAGGTGGTGGAGGCGCTCCCCAGCCTCGGAGCGTGGTGATCACCTCCTGCAGGGCGGTCCCCATCTGCTGTATCTGGTCCTGTTGTTCCCGAACCTGGACCTCCAGTCTCGTCGGGGCTGCTTCGGCTCCTGCTGATTCCATGTCAAAGGTGTGTAATTCTGTCACGGTGTTAGAAATGGTGAGGTGTGGAATCAGGCGCAGAAGCAGATGTACAGTCCAACAAGACGTTACTAGCGAGTGCAAAATAATCCAAACACGGCCAGAGGCCAACAGACGCACACAGGCGTCAAACACGAGCGCACAAACACAGGGCGCAAAAACTCTCCTCAACCGAGGAGGAAGATAAATCGTAACTGGTGTACCGAAACACGGGTAACGCACAAACACCTGACACGAAACAATTACACACAACACTACACTAAACAAGGAAACTAAATAGGGTGCTTAATGAGACATAACACAAGACAGGTGTGGCTAACAGACAAAACTAATCAAACAGGAAACATGGAACATGCAACGGTGGCAGCTAGAATTCCGGAGACGACGAACGCCGAAACCTGCCCGAACAAGGGAGAGAGGCAGCCTCGGCCGAAACCGTGACAGTAGTTCTGTCCTTGAGCTGTTGTCCATTAATGTTCTGTATTATGCCATGTTTCATGTTTTGTGTGGACCCCAGGAATAGTAGCTGCTGCTTTTGCAACAGTTAATGGGGATCCTAATAAAATACAAAATACCAATCTCTACACACAAAATCACATTTACACACGCTCACTCTCGTTGTCATTCTAACCTGCCCTCTGACAAAGTAAATTGATGTAATTATGGTACTCCACATATGTAGTGTATTTCCAGAGAAACACAAACATAAGATTGGATAAAACATGCTCAGACTTAAAGACCTGATTCGGTTAAGATATTCACAACCTACAGATAGCACAGCTGCCAACTGTTAATGCTTCTGCTGCTTCGCTTCCTAGCGTAAAAGCAACCAGTCTGTAAACAGGCCTACACATAGATAGGTAGAATGGTACAATGAAACCAATACAATTGTCCCAAAAGTGCAAATACCACCCACCCTGCATGCCGGTCAAGCTACACTGAACAAAAATACTGTGACAAGCTCCTGAGGCCCATTGTTGTGCCATTCATCAGTCGCCATCACCTCATGTTTCAGCATGATAATGCATGCCCCCATGTCGCAAGGATCTGTACACAATTCCTGGAAGCTGAAAATGTCCCAGTTCTTCCATGGCCTGCATACTCACCAGACATGTCACCCATTGAGCATGTTTGGGATGCTCTGGATTGACATGTACGACAGCGTGTTCCAGTTCCCGCCAATATCCAGCAACTTCGCATAGCCATTGAATTGGAGTAGGTCAACATTCCACAGGCCACAACAAACAGCCTGATCAACTCTATGCGAAGGAGCTGTGTCGTGCTGCATGAGGCAAATGGTGGTCACACCAGATACTGACTGGTTTTCTGATCCATGCCCCTACTTTTTTTTTTAAGCTATCTGTGACCAACAGATGCATATCTGTATTACCAGTCATGTGAAATCCATAGATTAGGGCCAAATTAATTTAATTAAATTGACTGATTTCCTTATGAACTGTTACTCAGTAAAATCTTTGAAATTGTTGCATGTTGCGTTTATATTTTTGTTCAGTGTAAATAAAGCGCACCTCAAGTATTTGACCCAGGTGGGTCTGATAAAGAAAAGATAAGGAAAAGGAGAGAAATAATCAGAGAAGTAAACGTACAAACTGACTACAGCGGTGCACTGCCTACAGTGACATTAGTGATGTTAGTTTGTGACCTCACCTCTGCTTCTGCAGTCCAGTCGGGGTGTGGGGAACAGGTAGGTATGGCAGGAGGTGGTGGCGTCAGGCTTGCCCCTGATGGGGCTGGGCTGCAGAGGGTATGTGGAGTTCCTCTGCTCCTCCCCCTGGGGATCTGGGGGGGCGTTGGGAGGCTCCAGCTCCGGACACAGCAGCTCTGGGTCCACCTGTCTCAGCTTCCTGCCCCTCAGCCCAACTGGCTCCGCACACCTGGGTTGTGTTCAGTAGAGAAAACATTTTGAAACAGGGAGGTGCTATAGCAACATTAAGATGAGAACACAGATTTCTGCTGTCCATTATATGAAGTATAGTGCACTTATTTTGACCAATGCCCACAAATGTCATCTGGGACACATCTGTTGAGCCCTGTGTCACATTCTATTCCCACCCACCTGGCGTGGTTCCCCAGGTTACGGTTACTGGGCACCTGCAGGGTGCGAACCAGACTGTCAAGTATGCAGCGGCAGCTCCAGGGGTTGTCATGGAGACGCAGGTAGCGCAGGGCTGGCATGGGGATGAGAGCCTCCTCGCTGAGCGTGCCCAGACGGTTGTGCTGCAGCAGAAGGGTGGTAAGGCGGATCAGGCCCAGGAACGCCCCCTCCTCCAACACTGAGATCTGGTTCTGCTGCAGGTCCAGGCTCCTCAGGTCCTCGAAGCCAGAGAAGGCCCCATCGCGGAGGGCCCGGATATGGTTACGGGCCAGCAGGAGGTGGTCTGGGGCCCGTGACCAGGCTAACAATAAGATCATGATATTATGTTTCATTTCCATAACACTTTTAAAGCAAAGCACCGACGCAACGTGTTATATTTTACAGCGAAGGTTGCAGCAGAAGTAAACTCCTTTATCGGCGACTCAATATTAGGAAGGTGTTCACTTATGCCCCAAAATACATTTGTTCATATGGGCAGAATATTTTATAAAAATGTCTTCATATGGGCAGAATATTGTATAAAATAAATAAATACAAATGCGCTGCATTTGTTGCCTTCCTTTTAGACAGAATAAGTAAAATCGGGTTGGGTGAATAACTTGACAAATGTAATCCATAAGCAGACTAATACATTTATCGGCATCAATAGCCTATGTAAAGTCTGTATCAACAGGCTACCAATTTCAATTTTCGATATGAAAAGGAGACTGAATTAAATCTTGACTGCCCTGCACTGCAGATAGGAAGTGTCCAGACGACTGTGAGCTGATTGACCAGTAGGATAGGTGTGAAATGTTCTGAAAGCTTAATTCTAATCAAACACCTGAACACGAAACCCACCCCTTATGGGCCATCAGCGGGACAAAAGTCTTGCTGAGTCCAAGAGATGTTGCGCATATCTGTATTACCAGTCAGCACCACTTTATCAATTCATATTTGTATTTTAGGCTACGCCATAAAAACTGTTTTTATGGGCACACAAATCCAAAATGATGTATGCGATGCAAAATCGAATGCTTCCATCCGAAAGTCACCTAAATTGCGTGGTTCTTCAATAGGCTATGCAAAGGCCAATAGACCTACTTGTTGGATGTGCATTATATCCAGCTGTTTAGTTAGGCCGTGTGATATTGTCGAACATCGTCAGTTGATCCAGGAAATATTTTTCTGAATGATATAGCACGTGATGCAAAAACAGCCAGTCCATGAAAATGGTGTTCGGAAGAATGTCCAGAATATGTTGATGTTTTGTTCATTGCGCCAGTGAAGACCTTTGATCCACATTGGATCCAATCCAATACGCCTACATTTATGTATTTCTGCTTTTGTTTGCTTGATTTACTGCAGGGTCTAAAATATTTAACAGAGAAAGCATCAATGTAATGAGTTAATGTTTTCACATGTTTCTGTGCGTCAGATTGGACACCGAGGTAGGCTTCTGTGTGCAATTTTGTAGGATAGCCTAGGCCAGTGATTCCCAACCTTTTTCGGTTACTGTACCACAAACTGAATGTTGTTCTTCCCAGAGTAGCCCTGAAGTACCCCCTCATGTGCATTTTAACAGTAGGCCTATGGTCTCAAGAGTCTTCTCAAGTACCCCCTGTGGATAGGGCAAGTACCCCCAGTGGTCCTAGTACCCCTGGTTGGGAACCACCCAATGGTATTTTACTTTTTATTATTCAGGATATTTAATGACAACAAATGAGTAGCCTAGTGGGCTTATGAACAAAATTATTTGGGGAATTCGAATGACGTAAATAATCATACCTACTGGACACACACTGGTTGAATCAAAGTTTTTCCATGCCATTTCAATAAAATTATGTTGAACCAACGTGGAATAGACGTTGAATTGATGTCTGTGCCCAGGCAGTAGGACAAATATAATGGTGAGAGCCCAGTAACAGACTGACTGAGATACTATTTCTATTGTCATGTGACAAATAATCTTTTTTTATTCAAACAACCACATGTGGGCCTTTTACCATATCCTAATATTTTCGCATGAACTGTTTATTTTCATAAATTCGGTAGCCTATGCTACAAAATATAATATTCTGCCCATATGAACCAATTTATATTAGGCCATAGCCTAAAGAACAGCTACGTGATTTAATGAAAAGCAGCAAATAAACACTTTTTTTTTCACATTCTTTAATAAAAGACTCATAAACAGAAATAGGCAATAGGCTACAACTTGCTTTACAGTTTCCCTGCCAAATAGGCCTACAAGGAAACTCAATGTATCTCTATGACGTTGAGTGCGCGATGAGTTCTGTACGCAGCGCAGTACCATCCACAAAACGTTTTGCTTTACCAAAAGACACGCACTGTAAGCACTTTTCAAGACACTCGGCCCTCGCCAGTGACCTCATACTAGATTAATCCAGTCCTGGACTAAAAAGCGTGCTCAGTGAAGAATCCCTATTGAAAGTGATTTTTTGTCCAGGAGTAGGCTAAATCTGGCCCTATAAGATCTTTATAGGCAGTAAAACCATAAAAAAGTAAATAAACTAGAACATCGCATTATAATTACATAAGGCAGTGGGGATGGAGGACAGTTTTCTCCCTTGGCAGTCCACGAAGAGGTCTCCAGAGTCGCTGTACTCTGAGCATTCAGGAACCTGACGCCTGGAGTCTCCTGACCTGCCCTGGCGCCCCCCACCTCTCACCCTAATGATGAGAACAATACATTTTAGCATCATTAATACAGATAATATTTGCAGCTAAAATATACTTACTTATAACACCTATTAAAGTCAAATAAACATAGTGCTTCAAAAGAGTAAGATATAAAATCAGAGAAACAACTTAGTATCCATCCATACCTGTCCTGTCTGGGGAGGCGTCTGCCTAATTTGAGCCGCCTGCCCTGGCCTGCCTTCCTCGGCTTGGTGGGTGGTGGGAGCAGCAGGAGGACTAGGAGAGCCAGGAGGAGAGGGGAGGTCGCACGCATCCTGAGCAAAGCTGGGGCTGCCTCTCGCTGGGGATTGCTGGAGCTGAAGCAGTGGGTGGGGTGGAGGTTTTACTGGAAAATGGGAGTGGAGGTTTGCATGTTGACAGTGTCTGATATAGTGGGATTCAGCTGCTGTTCCTGCAGAGAGAGAGAGAGAGAGAGAGAGGGAGAGGGAGAACGAGAGGGGGGAGGATGGAGGAGTAGGGAGAGAGAATAAGACAGTGTGAGTGACTGGGAGAGAGAGAAAGTGGAAGGATGGCATTAAAGCAAAACAATGGTTAAATTGCAACATTTCAAATATTGTTTGGTTTAACATTTTCCTGCATTTAGCAGTTGCTTATTTTACTTACAACGTGTGACAGTAAATTCAGTTGAAACCATGAAGTCAATGTGTGGGAGATTACCCAGATAAAAACAGCTTAGTAAAACTTAATGAGACAAGTTAAGGCAGAAACCAGTCCCTCACAGGAACTGCTGTAAAATAATTCTCACATTGACCTGGTAACTTAGATAACACCACATACACCCTCCCCCTCATAAATACAGTGTAGTAGTCTGCCATTTATGGGCTTGTTGACTTAACCGAATTCAATGATGCTTTTCAAAGAAACGCCCATAAACATTCCTCACAGTCAGCGATGTGTTTGTTGGTGTGTGTTTATGTACATCTGGAAACATTCTAATGTTCCTTCTGCTGCTTTTCTATCTCTCTTTCTCTTCTCTCTCTTTCTGTATCCCCCTCTTTCCCAGGTGAATGCAGAAACCTACAGGTTTAATGTTACAACATTAACATGAGTAACGGCAAGGTATACTCACGGGTACAAACTACCCTCTTATCTTAAATTAAACCTAACAGTAGAACAGAAGGGAAAAAATTAAGACAACGTAAAGGATCAAATCTCCCTTTCATCTTTAGTTTATGCTTTTCATTCATTCCCTTTTGATAATGGGTTCAAACTTTGCACAGGTACAAACACCTAGTAAACCAAGTCCTTAGCCTTGATGGAATGGCACTGTTCTGAAGCTCATCAACACTCAGACTGGCAGTTGTAGTCAGGTTATTAAAACTAGACATTGCGTGATTATACAGCACTGTGTCATTTCTTTTCCCTGTATTCCATATGTTGTATACTTCCCAATACTGTTTAGGTGTAAAGCTACAGTGAAATCAGGACCACATGGGGACTCGGGTGGAGGGTGGAGCTGCTTGTTGTATAATGTCATTTACAGTCACCAATCATCTTTACTGATAACACTACATTCGTTAAATAACATGTCATTACTATGGAAAATAGGGACACATTTTCTACATTACATTTTTTTTTTACATACCAGGCTGATTTAGGTGGTTGCAGCTGTTGGTGATAGTCTTTACATGCCTTTGGCCACAGCTGAGTACCATACAGATATATATTGTTGTTTTTAAGTGGCCTTGTTTGATTTGAGATGTTATTGGATAACACTGTCAGTGAGCCATCTAATGAACTCTGAGGTCTCATTTGTTATAAGGGGCTATATGCATGCTTATATAGTCTTATAATGCTATATGAATGTGATATGTGATAGGACCAGAGGCACTTTAAGACTTTAATGTACACTGTCTGTCTGTCTGTCTGTCTGTCTGTCTGTCTGTCTGTCTGTCTGTCTGTCTCTATCTGTCTGTCTGTCTCTATCTGTCTGTCTATCTGTCTGTCTGTCTGTCTGTCTGTCTGTCTGTCTGTCTGTCTGTATCTGTCTGTCTCTCTACTGAAAGTAAGATAGTCAATTAAATTCCAGGCCATCGCTATTACACTTCAGTTATGATTGCCCAATACTGTTATCCCAGTTATGTAGTGGGATGATGTGGCACGCTGAAACATAAAGAATGAGAGGAACAGAGAGAGAGAGAGAAACAAAACCAGGCTATGTGTGTCAACCCCAACAGGTATGGAAGGCCGTTCAGGTCTTTATGTGTCAAAATGAAGACGTTAAATAACGAGATGTCTACTGACCCGAACGGCATTCGATAAACAGGGACCTTGACCATGTGTCTTTCTATCCTCTGCATAAGTGTTTATATTCCAAAGAATGTTACACCTGAAAGCAATTCCATAGGCTCTGTTTTCTGTTAAACCCTATGAGCTCATAGAGAAGAAATCTGTGGAAAATGCTTCACAGAGCTGGCTAAATATGAATTTGTTCTTAACTGACTTGCCTAGTTAAATAATGATTCAAATAAAAAAATAGAAAAATAAAGAACTAACCTGCAGAAATAGTCTTATTTCAGTTAATTTCCAAATACTTATAACCAATTCAATTCAATTTCAATTTAAGGGCTTTATTGGCATGGGAAACGTATGTTAACATTGCCAAAGCAAATGAAGTAGATAGTAAACAAAAGTGAAATAAACTATAAATATTAACAGTAAACATTACACTCAGAAGTTCCAAAAGAATAAAGACTTTTCAAATTATGTATATATACATTTTAGCAGACGCTCTTATCCAGAGCAACTTACAGGAGCAATTAGGTTAAGTACCTTGCTCAAGGGCACATTGACATATTTTTCACCTAGTTGGCCTGGGGATTAGAACCAGCGACTTTTCGGTTACTGGCACAACACTCTTAACCACTAAGCTACCTGCCGCCCCATAGAATATACAGTGTTGTAACAATGTGCAAATAGTTAAAGTACAAATGGGAAAATAAATAAACATAAATATGGGTTGTATTTACAATGGTGTTTGTTCTTCACTGGTTGCCCTTTTCTTGTGGCAACAGGTCATGGAGCCCCATGTAGCTCAGTTGGTAGAGCATGGCGCTTGCAACGCCAGGGTTGTGGGTTTGATTCCCACGGGGGGCCAGTATGAAAATGTATGCACTCACTAACTGTAAGTCGCTCTGGATAACAGCATCTGCTAAATGACTAAAATGTCAATGTAAATCTTGCTGCTGTGGTATTTCACCCAGTAGATATGGGAGTTTATCAAAATTGGGTTTGTTTTCGGATTCTTTGTGGATCTCTGTAATCTGAGGGAAATATGTGTCTCTAATATGGTCATACATTTGGCAGGAGGTTAGGAAGTGCAGCTCAGTTTCCACCTCATTTTGTGGGCAGTGTGCACATAGCCTGTCTTCTCTTGAGAGCCAGGTCTGCCTACGGCGGCCTTTCTCAATAGCAAGGCTATGCTCAATGAGTCTATACATAGTCAAAGCTTTCCTTAAGTTTGGGTCAGTCACAGTGGTCAGGTATTCTGCCACTGTGTACTCTCTGTTTAGGGCCAAAAAGTATTCTAGTTTGCTCTGTTTATTTGTTAATTCTTTCCAATGTGTCAAGTAATTCTCTTTTTGTTTTCTCATGATTTGGTTGGGTCTAATTGTGTTGTTGTTGCTGACTGTCAGTGCTGCTGTCAACACATACCTTACACTCTCCTCTTTCTCTGGTAGTCCCTCCTCTCCTCCTCTCTCTCTCTGTCCCTCCTTCCTCTGCTATTCTTATGGGATTCCTCCTGATTAACAAGGTCTAAACTCAGGTTTAAAAGGTTCTCCCAATCAGATGCCACAGTCAATTTACAACTCTGCCTACCTCACATCCCTCCACCAACCCGCTCGCCCCTTTGTTGCCATCCTACCTTGGTCATTCATCTGGTGCAACCTGACCAAAAGTCAAATAATCAGTAATATATTGTCATAACCCCAACACCCACACCTACACAAACTGAAGATAGTGAGAAGACTTGAACTAGTGAAATCAGGCTGATAACAGGCTGCAGGTGTAGAGCAGTGATAAAAGAACACATTGGCTTTATAAATCCTCCAGTATCACTTGTCCAATACAAATCATAGATCTTTAGAGGTGCCTTCAGCACATCCAGTATGAATATGAGGCTAACACACAGCCAGGTGTGGCCCAGTACTGTTCACATATTAATCTTAAACCCCCTTTCTCTGTCTAGGAGCTGTCTGAACCTGCAGTACCTGAGTCTAGCATGCTGCCGTAGGTTCAATGATAAAGGCTTACAGTACCTGGCCACAGGAAACGGCTGCCACAAGCTCATCCACCTCAACCTCTCCGGCTGCACTCAGGTCAGTTTCTGCAGTCCTCTCTGATCCATATGTCAACTCTTCTATCTGCTTTAACTATATCTAGATCAGTTTGTGTGCTCCTCTGTTCTCCAACACGTCTGTGTCCTCTGCTCCCTGGCTGCACTGGAGTCAGTTTGTGTGCTTCTCTCCAAGTCTGTATGTTGTTGTAGGTTCTCTCTCTGGCTCTGAAAGGAAGAGAGAGAGAGCGAGAAGGAGGGGGCTACAGCTTACACACGTGTTTTAGATTACAACACACACACCCACATGCACATGTACTCCAACATAAACATGGACTTTCACCAGGGCCAGCATTTTTCCAGCTGGTTAAGTGG
Source organism: Coregonus clupeaformis (assembly GCF_020615455.1). NCBI lineage: Eukaryota > Metazoa > Chordata > Actinopteri > Salmoniformes > Salmonidae > Coregonus > Coregonus clupeaformis. Next base: position 8,870,497 of record NC_059202.1, read on the forward strand.
TTGTACTCTGCTGCGAGAGAGAGACAGAAAGGTGTGTGTGGGTGGGTGGGTGTGCGTGTGCGTGGGTGTGGGTGTGCGTGTGCGTGGGTGTGGGTGTGGGTGTGGGTGTGGGTGTGCGTGTGCGTGTGTGTGTGCGTGCGTGTCTTGTCCCTAAAGATCTCAATGGATGGTTTCAGGTACATAGCAGCGGGTTGCACTCTGCTGCAGCAGAAGTCTTCAATGACATGCCTACTCTGTCAGACAGCTGTGTGCTGGTACGTATGGAGCTACCAGACAACTCATTTAGGCTCTGGCCAATAGTTGTTCTCTGTATAGGGAGTAATACCATCTTTTTTAACCACCATTGGCTACCTGTGTCTTTTGTGAGTGAATGACTGAATGGACATCTGCCTGTCACTCAGTCTGGTTTCCTCCAGTAGGAGCTGACCTCTAAGTATCACTCTCTGTCTGCCATCTCCCTATGGGACACGACCCATCTCTCATACTTCGCTTTCAAAGCCATCTCTGAGGTGGCCAACCTCACCAAGTCAGAGTTGATGGTGAGTGTGTGTGAGTGTGAGTGCGTGTGCCATGACTCATGTTCCATATCTGTGTATAAGTGTTCCTTAATTGTCTTGGCAACTATCGTTGTGTTGAGTCTCGTTGCCAGGGTGATGTCTACAGGGGATCTGATTGGGTGACTGAGTGACGCGCTATAGACCTTATTTCATGTGATTGGTCTGTGACATCAAACCATGATGCAGCGTGAAGAGAAACATATTGTGGGCAATGTTGTGGGTCAACCCTGGAACTTTGGCAATCTTAAAATGTTGGGCCTTATACATTGCTGTATCTGGCACAGGTCACTGTTAAGTGATTAGCCAATGATTATAGCTCTTCAGCCAAAGGAGATGGTCAGTTTGTTTCTGAAGATGTGATTAGTCAAGACAGATGGTTCAGGGGCAGTATCAACACACACACATAGTTTGTTATGGTGTGTGTTGTTCTGACAGTATATCTGTGTATTCCTGTAGATAGCAGTCGTATGACAGATGTCAGTTGGAGAGCTCTGTGTCGTAACTCTCCAGACCTCGCTACACTCCATGCTGCTGACTGCCCCAGAATGACTGACGCCAGTCAAGTCTATGGGCGCCCTCAGAAACCTTGTCTACCTCAACATCTCACACTGCAATAGGTGTTTGTGTGTGTATACTGTCTCTCTACTTTAGATGATATCCGGTTGCAGCACTTGACTGCTTGTGTGTATGTATGCGTGCATGCGTGTTGCAGGGTGAGTGATATGGGGCTGCGATACCTGACTGAAGGGCTCTCTGCCTCTAAGCTGAGGTAGCTGAATCTGAGCAACTGAAGCCGCATCAACAACTTATCTATCATGAGGGTGGCTCAAAATAAGGTCATACAAATAAATACACACACACATACAGTACCAGTCAAAAGTTTGGACACCTACTCATTCCAGGGTATTTCTTTATTTGTACTATTTTTTACATTGTAGAATAATAGTAAAGACATCAGAACTATGAAATAACACATATGGAATCATGTGGTAACCAAAAAAGTGTTAAACAAATATTTTATATTTGAGATTCTTCAAAGTAGCCACCCTTTGCCTTGATGACAGCTTTGCATACTCTTGGCATTCTCTCAACCAGCTTCATGAGGTAGTCACCTGGAATGCATTTCAATTAACAGGTGTGTCTTGTTAAAAGTTAATTTGTGGAATTTCTTTCCTTCTTAATGTGTTTGAGCCAATCAGTTGTGTTGTGACAAGGTAGGGGTGGTATACAGAAGATAGTCCTATTTGGTAAAAGACCAAATAAGCAAAGAGAAACTACATTACTTTAAGATGTGAAGGTCAGTCAATACGGAATATTTCAAGAACTTTGAACGTTTCTTATAATAATAATATGTCATTTAGCAGATGCTTTTATCCAAAACGACTTACAGTCATGTGTGCATTCATTTTTACATATGGGTGGTCCCGGGGATCGAACCCACTACCCTGGCATTACAAGCGCCATGCTCTACCAATTGAGCTACAGAGGTTTCAAGAACTTTGAACGTTTCTTCAAGTGCAGTCGCAAAAACCGTCAAGCGCCATGATGATACTGGCTCTCATGAGGACCGCCACAGGAAAGGAAGACCCAGAGTTACCTCTGCTGCAGAGGATAAGTTCATTAGCGTTACCAGCCTCAGAAATTGCAGCCCAAATAAATGCTTCACAGAGTTCAAGTAACAGACACATCTCAACATCAACTGTTCAGAGGAGACTGCGTGAATCAGGCCTTCATGGTCAAATTACTGCAAAGAAACCACTACTAAAGGACACTAATAAGAAGACGAGACTTGCTTGGGCCAAGAAACACAAGCAATGGACATTAGACCAGTGGAAATCTGTCCTTTGGTCTGATGAGTCCAAAAGTGTGATTTTTGTTTCCAACCGCTATGTCTTTGTGAGACGCAGAGTAGTTGAATGGATGATCTCCGCATGTGTGGTTCCCACCGTGAAGCATGGAGGAGGAGGTGTGATGGTGCTTTGCTGGTGACACTGTCTGTGATTTATTTAGAATTCAAGGCACACTTAACCAGCATGGCTACCACAGCATTCTGCATTCTGCCATCCCATCTGGTTTGGGCTTAGTGGGACTATCATTTGTTTTCAACAGGACAATGACCCAACACACCTTCAGGCTGTGTAAGGGTTATTTGACCAAGAAGGAGAGTGATGGAGTGCTGCATCAGATGACCTGGTGTCCATAATCACCCGACCTCAACCCAATTGAGATGGTTTGGGATGAGTTGGACATCAGAGTGAAGGAAAAGCGGTCCTCTGTAGCTCAATTGGTAGAGCATGGCGCTTGTAACGCCAGGGTAGTGGGTTCGATCCCCAGGACCACCCATACGTAAAAATGTATGCACACATGACTGTAAGTCGCTTTGGATAAAAGCGTCTGCTAAATGGCTTATTATATTATTATTAAAAGCAGCCAACAAGTGCTCAGCATATGTGGGAACTCCTTCAAGACAGTTGGAAAAACATTCCAGTATAAAATATATTTTGATTTGTTTAACACTTTTTTGGTTACTACATGATTCCATATGTGTTATTTGTTATTATTATATTATTTCATAGTTTTGATGTCTTCACTATTATTCTACAACGTAGAAAATAGTAAAAATAAATAAAAACCCTGGAATGAGTAGGTGTGTCCAAACTTTTGACTGGTACTGTATATTACACACAAGTACACACACATGTACTGTACACACATTTACTGACTGGCGGGGTGTGTGTGTACTAGGTGCAATGAGCTGAACCACCTGAGTGTGTCTTAAAGCCAATTTATGCTTGCTCTGGGGAGTCATGGAGGGTGTGACGCAATTGCGGAGCCTCTGGAGGCTTGCGGAGGCCAAATCGAGCTTAGCCTTGCCCCTCCCAAACGTTGCAACAATGCGTAGGCTCCATATAGCTCCGCATTGACATGATTGATTGACGGTAGGTGGGGGCGGGAGGTCCTGTATAAACACAAACTCACTTCCTTGACAACTTCCTTCACAACAGCTCTGCGAAGCGCAAAAAGTGTGTTTGCTCCGACTTCTGCGGAGGCCGCATTGCAGTAAATGCTGTATGGCCACTGCAGAAGTCGGGTTGACCATGCAGAACCTTTTGCTGTGATAACTTGTCTGATTCTGGTCTGGAGTGGCTCAGTAGCATTTCCTCTCTCCTGGACATCAGTGGCTGCAACATCATGGACTAGGTAATGCTTCCTTAGCTTGCTGTATACGTGTGTAGTATTACAGTTAGCTATGTCAAACACTCCAACAACCTTACTCGTATTTCCAGGGCCTGAGACTGCAGTCCTGAGCAGTGGGAGCACAGTAACGATGAAGCCCCCTACTGGTTTGGCTATGACAGCCTGGGCCAGCTGCTGCATCCAATCAGATTACCCGACAAGAACTAGGACACCTGGGAGGAAGAGGAGCCAGCACCAGCGCTTGGCAGCAACAACAAAAAGAGGAATTCGATAAAGGCCTGTGGCAAGGACTACAATTACACAACATGAGTACACAGTCCATGCAGACAAACAAACACACGAGGACTACGTTTATACAGTGTACACATACACATTCCAACTACCAATCTAAGGTAAACCAAATCCCTAACATTCACTGCACCTTTAACTCTAGCTCAATGTCAAGCACCTGACTGGAATGACCAAAGATTAATAACCACAAAACAGATTATTTTTAGGCTAGGAAATATTTTTGAATTTATATCAGAACATCAATGCAGTATATACATTTATGTAAAGCTTTTGTATCAAACCATTTCAACTGAGTGGGAGAAAGGATATAGATTTCTTATATGCATTACAACACAGGACAGATTGAATTTCATATATTACATCATACAGCAAATATTTTTTGCATTGAAATAATATTAATCAAAAAGCAAAATTGCCTCAATATTATTTGACTTTTCCCCGTTTTTTTTTTATTCACAATAAATACAACCCCCATGGATAGCTTAGAATAAAGGCAACAACAAACAAACACTGGTCACATTCTTTTACCAAGCATCTAAAAACATTTTGTACATTTTGCAGTTTCAATCCTTCAGTCAGAAAGTCTTAAGAGTGAGGTTCTCCTGGTTTGTCATAACATAAACAAGACAAATCTCTTCCTCAATAGTGTGCAATGAACTCTACTAGATGAAAAGCCAAAATGAGTATACATCCTGAAATTTAAAGAAAGCTAAAACATTTAAATTTCACATACTATAAAACGTTCTATTTTCGCCTACCCAAAATGCATACTATTTAAAAATCAAGCGCGGGTATTTGGAAACAGCCAATGACTGAACTAGCCTGGCTGCCACTATATTTTCTAGAGCCATCTCATGAAAACAGTTGGCCAAAGCAGAAACATATTGACTGAGTTACCTCTACTAACCGTGATCATGTTTTGCAACTGTATTTAGACACGTAATATAGCCTAGTAGCCGTTATCACATCTGTAGCATTGCCTTTAACTTCATCCATTATATTTTATTTTGTTTAAATCTGCTCTCATGGAGTTCTCCGTCTGCATGTGTCAAGACTCCCAGAGGGCAATTCAGTTAATCGTATCACTGATCTCTGTCTCTCAGTTCCACTTTGGCAACTTTCTCTCTTCTTTTCACTCTCCTATGTCAGCTTAGCAGTAACATAGAGAAAGACAACTATGTGGTTGGACTCTGCCCAACAGTCACAGTCAGTGGGATAGTGACTATCAACATAAAGAAAGGACGGTTATGTCTACACTTCTTGTCCCTGAGGACTTAGTACAATAGGTAGACATGAGGTAGGAAGGACATTTTTGGAAGTGTTGGAACGGGGCCTAGGCGTAGGAGTGAAGCCTCAGCTGCCCAGCTTCAGAGACTCAAACCAGCTCTGTGTCTTCAGGCTGATGGAGCCTCTGTCTGCCTGGGCCCTGATCCACTGGTCACCCTGGGGCTGCCCATTCATATGGCCTAGAGAGGGAGAGCAGAATAAATGGAATTAGGTGAGTTTAGTAGTAACAGTAGTAGCTATGTACTGTACAGTTGTGATGACTCACTGGGTGAGTAAACATAGTAGGAGTAAGTGTAACTCATTGGTGAGTTTAGTCCCAGTAGTATTTATAGGGATGACTGACCGGTGACAGTGGTCATGCCATCTTTGGAATCTCTCTCTGCTTGGTGAAGGACTATCTCTTGGCTGATCTCTACTGACGTTCCACACATCTGCACTCCTGCTCTTATAGAGGAGGGGACACGCACAGACACTGCACCTGAGAGGGGGAGGAAGAAGCAGGAGAGAAATAGAAAGCAAGAGGGAGAAAAGAGTGATAGAAAGACAGTGACAGGAGAAGACTAGGTCAGAGGTGTAACATTGGAGAGAGAGAAAGAGATCAGAGACAATTCAGAGGGATGACCAGATATGGCTCATCCTATTGTGCGTTCTATACCCAGTACATCCACCCAGAATGTTATATTATGTTTACCTTGCTGAGAGTGGAGTTGTGCGCTGCCACTGTCTCCTACATATGCATCAATGTTTCCACTGTTTGACAATACCTTCAGGTAGCCATTATTAGAACCATCTGGCAAAAGGTCAAAGTAAAAAAATGTTATGGTTAAAAGAGCCTCAAACTAAATTTGACACAATCTGTTTTCAAATGTTGCACAGAGTATTGGCCCACTTACCTACAATTATATCTCCAGTCTCATTCCGCACTGTGGCATCGCCTGTATGAAAAAGAAACTAAACGTGAGATGCTGATGCACCCAGAGACCTAACAGGCTAATGGTTTCCATGTCCTCTAGGAGAACAGAGAGGCTGTCTATCTCAGAGGAAATCGCCATGAATGATGGCTAACTCATCCTCTTCTCGCCTCACTTTCTCTCTGTTTATTGCTCTTCCTGTTTGTTTTCTTTGCCAGAGGTTCCTCTTCTTCTTTCACTCTACCTAACCTTGATTTATCTAAGCAGTGACTCACTCAGGCCATCCACAACTTAATCATCTTGTTTAGACCAAGTTAGGGAAAACATTTAAGTCTCTAGTCTGAATAATGGTAGTCACTAACCCAAAACAGTCCCGACTAGGAAAAACTCTGCGCTTTAGTTATAGCTGATAAATAGGGCCCAGGGTTTTTGCAGGTCATGTCACGTGTTCAGGAAAACAGGAAAAACTCAGGGCCCTAACTAAAAGTGCTGGCCAGTATATGTGTGAATTCAACTCATATCACAACGACACAACGTATTCCGCAAACCACTGTCAATACCACTGACTCATAAAAGACAAGGCTCTGGGGTGACAATGTTTCAAGTCTCATAAAGGCTGTGTTACTATGCAATGCTAAATGTACCATCCACTATATGTGCAGCCCTCCCCTCCTCACCGTGTACGTGTCCCAGCTGTATCCTCCCTGAAGAGGATGATATGGAGGTGGACTCAGCGTAGATGGCTTTCACCTTCAGAGGGCCATGTTCTGTTGACACGTTCATAGTAGTACCCTGGATCTTCTTCACATCCACCGCCTACAGACAGACAGAGCACAGAAAGAGCTTATATCTAGTATTAACTGTAATACACATACCATTCGACACATACAGTTGAAGCCGGAAGTTTACATACACCTTAGCCAAATACATTTAAACTCAGTTTTTCACAATTCCTGACATTTAATCCTAGTAAAAAATCCCTGTCTTAGGTCAGATAGGATCACCACTTTATTTTAAGAATGTGAAATGTCAGAATAATAGTAGAGAGAATGATTTATTTCAGCTATTATTTATTTCATCACATTCCCAGTGGGTCAGAAGTTTACATACACTCCATTAATATTTGGTAGCATTGTCTTTAAATTGTTTAACTTGGGTCAAACGTTTTGGGTAGCCTTCCACAAGCTTCCCACAATAAGTTGGGTAAATTTTGGCCCATTCCTCTGACAGAGATGGTGTAACTGAGTCAGGTTTGTAGGCCTCCTTGCTCACACACGCCTTTTCAGTTCTGCCCACAAATCTTCTATAGGATTGAGGTCAGGGCTTTATGATGGCTACTCCAATACCTTGACTTTGTTGTCCTTAAGCCATTTTGCCACAACTTTAGAAGTATGCTTGGGGTCATTGTCCATTTGGAAGACCCATTTGCGACCAAGCTTTACCTTCCTGACTGATGTCTTGAGATGTTGCTTCAATATATCCACATAATTTTCCTTCCTTATGATGCCATCTATTTTGTGAAGTGCACCAGTCCCTCCTGCAGCAAAGCACCCCCACAGCATGATGCTGCCACCCCCGTGCTTCACGGTTGGGATGGTGTTCTTCGGCTTGCAAGCCATCCCCTTTTTCCTCCAAACATTACGATGGTCATTATGGCCAAACAGTTCTATTTTTGTTTCATCAGACCAGAGGACATTTCTCCAAAAAGTACGATCTTTGTCCCCATGTGCAGTTGCAAACCGTAGTCTGGCTTTTTTATGACGGTTTTGGAGCAATGCCATATAGATATAGATACTTTTGTACCGGTTTCCTCCAGCATCTTCACAAGGTCCTTTGCTGTTGTTCTGGGATTGATTTGCACTTTTCGCACCAAAGTACGTTCATCTCTAGGAGACAGAATGCGTCTCCTTCCTGAGCAGTATGACGGCTGCGTGGTTCCATGGTGCTTATACTTGCGTACTATTGTTCGTACAGATGAACGTGGTACCTTCAGGCGTTTGGAAATTGCTCCCAAGGATGAACCAGACTTGTGGAGGTCTACAATTATTTTTCTGAGGTCTTGGCTGATTTATTTTGATTTTCCCATGATGTCAAGCAAAGAGGCACTGAGTTTGAAGGTAGGCCTTGAAATACATCCACAGGTACACATCCAATTGTCTCAAATGATTAGCCTATCAGAAGCTTCTAAAGCCATTACATAATTTTCTGGAATTTTCCAAGCTGTTTAAAAGGCACAGTCAACTTAGTGTATGTAAACTTCTGACCCACTGGAATTGTGATACAGTGAATTATAAGTGAAATAATCTGTCTGTAAGCAATTGTTGGGAAAATTACTTGTGTCATGCACAAAGTAGATGTCCTAACCGACTTGCCAAAACTATAGTTTGTCAACAAGAAATTTGTGGAGTGGTTGAAAAACGAGTTTTAATGACTCCAACCTAAGTGTATGTAAACTTCCGACTTCAACTGTATATACTTATATAAAATAAACACATCATTGGGTAGGGTAGGTCTCATAGTCAGAGTATAACAGCAGCTACTGTACACTGTGTCCAGAGGTGCTGATGTCCACGTTGCCATGGATGGTTCCCACCCCAGTGACGTTGCCTCCCTGGGACTGGACCTGCACGTGGTGACCCTGTAGAATAGAATAGGAGATTTTTTACGATGGAAATATTTGTTTAGCTCTCCTTCCATTGCCCCCAAAACCCACACAAGAAGAAAGAGGCATGCCCAAGCAATACCTAATCCCCCCTAGCCTTCTAGGCATAGCCACGGGAAGTAGGGGTGCCGAGGGTGCAGCACCCCCTGATAAATCTAAATTAACCTTTTCACGTGTGAGTTCCAAAGATCTCTAACGGTCGCCCCAACGTGAGTTGTTTTATACACGTGATGTCAGAATGCGTCACTGTTCCAAAATGTGATTGTTACGTAACAGGACAGTTAGCCTATAGTTAATTAGCAGGCAGCGCGGGTTGTTTCAACTTGTCAATTTCTAATTATTTTCTAACAACAGTTTGAATTGAGGTGTGTTCCGCCTCCTCATTAATTCACATAGAAGTAGCCCATTTCACTGTTGTGGACAATTTATGTTTGAGGCTTTACTGAGCCGGACAAACTTCTCGAGGAGACCCCAAGCACTTCCCCAGTGTTTCCGCAGATCAAGTATGCAGACATTTGTGCAGTTGTGCACAAATTTCTTCCCCGTGGCACATTTTCTGGCTGGCGCTCACATTACCTTCATTGTTGTTTTCCTTACAAATAATAACTTTGAACATGTGTGCATTCCTATCAAAGTAAGTGCCTTATTTTCTGTATATTGTGTTGTCGTTTCTACTGTAGCATACCGTATGTATGTATGATAATGTATTTACTGTTTTATTCACGTTTTCAAGTACTGGTGACAAATAATGCATTCCGATTATTGCATAGATTGTAATGGACACCTATGATGTGTGTAAAATACTTTTTTGAAGGTTGTACTGATTATGATGAGCTAATGCTAAGCTATGTGTGGCGCCATGATTGTTGATATTATACAATGCATTCTGGGTGTCACGTAAACGTCTGTCAGACCAAAGATGTTATAATGAGGGGAAGGAATGGTTCACTCATCTTTTGAGTAAACTTCCAGAAGTGAATGATCGTAGACGACACACCCCCTTCAACATGCATACTGCAAACAGACCAAACTCATCTTGTCTCCTCTTATCATCTTTGGTTGACGCGAAAAAACTAACATGGTGGTGCGCACAAACTACCCATCGTCGGATTACTTTCGATTTTTAGAAAGTGTTTTACTCAATTATTTCGATCAATGGTGAGCTCACCCGTGATGTGATGAATTGTAAATAGTAATTCATATTGTGGTTTCTGTCAGCCGAGAGTTAGCCAAATATGAACGCTTGTGCTGCATCAATCTTTCCTCAGTTAGCGCAAGGACTAAGTTAGCCTACATTTTCCAGTTTGGATGATTATGTTATGCTGTCGCTACTTCTATGAATGTCTGAACATTGCATCCAAAAATAAACTGGTCACATTCAGGACATAACTTTGTAAGGACTGTGTTTGCGCAAAATGTTTCTGTGAAAAAACAGTGTGGCCAACGATGACTGTTGCGTCAATCGAAACTGGACGTTCTAAATAAGCGTTCTAATCACACCGGTTTGAGCGTACGCTGCAGGAACCACTATAGAATGATCACACCCGTTTGTTGGTACGTGTCAAAGGTTTAAACAAAACAATATTTAAGAAACAATCATGCAGTACAGTCAGCAGCAAGCAGTTACACTGGCGGGCCTTAGTGGCAATAAATTAATTAAACCAAAAGCTTACCTTGACTTGGAAGAGTTCCAGTGTTGGATAGCCATAGCTAGCTAGCTACCATAGCATCCCTCTCTGTTTGAGTAAGCTAAACTAGCTAGCTGGATTTGCTAAGTACACTACCAGTGTTTGGACACACCTACTCATTCAAGGGTTTTTCTTTATTTTTACATTGTATAATAATAGTGAAGACATAAACTATGAAATAACACATATGGAATCATGTAGTAACCAAAAAACTGTTAAACAAATCAAAATATATTTTATATTTGAGATTCTTCAAATTGCCACCCTTTGCCTCGATAACAGCTTTGCACACTCTTGGCATTCTCTCAACCAGCTTCATGAGGTAGTCACCTGGAATGCATTTCGGGATTCTTCAGATAGCATTGGAGTACACCGCATCAGTCACTGGCTTCATCAATAAGTGCATCGATGATGTCGTCCCCACAGTGACCGTACGTACATACCCCAACCAGAAGCCATGGATTACAGGAAACATCCGCATTGAGCTAAAGGGTAGAGCTTCCGCTTTCAAGGAGCGGGACTCTAACCCGGACGCTTATAAGAAATCCCACTATGCCCTCCGACGAACCATCAAACAGGCAAAGAGTCAATACAGGACTAAGATTGAATCGTACTACACCGGCTCTGACGCTCGTCGGATGTGGCAGGGCTTGAAAACTATTACAGACTACAAAGGGAAGCACAGCTGCGAGCTTCCCAGTGACACAAGCCTACCAGACGAGCTTAACCACTTCTATGCTCGCTTCGAGGCAAGCAACACTGAAGCATGCATGAGAGCACCAGCTGTTCCAGATGACTATGTGATCACGCTCTCCGTAGCCGATGTGAGTAAGACTTTTAAGCAGGTCAACATTCACAAGGCCGCAGGGCCAGACGGATTACCAGGACGTGTACTCCGAGCATGTGCTGACCAACTGGCAAGTGTCTTCACTGACATTTTCAACATGTCCCTGACTGAGTCTGTAATACCAACATGTTTCAAGCAGACCACCATAGTCCCCGTGCCCAAGGACACTAAGATAACCTGCCTAAATGACTACCGACCCGTAGCACTGACGTCTGTAGCCATGAAGTGCTTTGAAAGGCTGGTCATGGCTCACATCAACACCATTATCCCAGAAACCCTAGACCCACTCCAATTTGCATACCGCTCCAACAGATCCACAGATGATGCAATCTCTATTGCACTCCACACTGCCCTTTCCCACCTGGACAAGAGGAACACCTACGTGAGAATGCTATTCATTGACTACAGCTCAGCAGTCAACACCATAGTGCCCTCAAACCTCATCACTAAGCTAAGGATCCTGGGACTAAACACCTCCCTCTGCAACTGGATCCTGGACTTCCTGATGGGCTGCCCCCAGGTGGTAAGGGTAGGTAACAACACATCTGCCACACTGATCCTCAACACGGGGGCCCCTCAGGGGTGCGTGCTCAGTCCCCTCCTGTACTCCCTGTTCACCAATGACTGCATGGCCAGGCACGACTCCAACACCATCATTAAGTTTGCCGACGACACAACAGTGGTAGGCCTGATCACCGACAACGATGAGACAGCCTATAGGGAGGAGGTCAGAGACCTGGCCGTGTGGTGCCAGGATAACAACCTCTCCCTCAACGTGACCAAGACAAAGGAGATGATTGTGGACTACAGGAAAAAAAAGAGGACTGAGCACGCCCCCATTCTCATCGACAGGGCTGTAGTGGAACAGGTTGAGAGCTTCAAGTTCCTTGGTGTCCACATCACCAACGAACTATCATGGTCCAAACACACCAAGACAGTCGTGAAGAGGGCACGACAAAGCCTATTCCCCCTCAGGAGACTGAAAAGACTTGGCATGGGTCCTCAGATCCTCAAAAAATTCTACAGCTGCACCATCGAGAGCATCCTGACTGGTGGCATCACCGCCTGGTATGGCAACTGCTTGGCCTCCGACCGCAAGGCACTACAGAGGGTAGTGCGTACGGCCCAGTACATCACTGGGGCCAAGCTTCCTGCCATCCAGGACCTATATACCAGGCGGTGTCAGAGGAAGGCCCTCAAAATTGTCAAAGACTCCAGCCACCCTAGTCATAGACTGTTCTCTCTGTTACCACACGGCAAGCGGTACCGGAGTGCCAAGTCTAGGTCCAAAAGACTTCTCAACAGCTTCTACCCCCAAGCCACAAGACTCCTGAACACCTAATCATGGCTACCCGGACTATTTGCACTGCCCCCCCACCCCATCTTTTTACGCTGCTGCTACTCTGTTAATGATTTATGCATAGTCACTTTAACTCTACCCACATGTACATATTACTTCAACTACCTCAACTAGCCGGTGCCCCCGCACATTGACTCTGCACCGGTACCCCCCTGTATATATAGCCTCCCTACTGTTATTTTATTTTACTTCTGCTCTTTTTTCTCAACACTTTTTTGTTGTTGTTTTATTTTACTTTTTTATTTAAAATAAATGCACTGTTGGTTAAGGGCTGTAAGTAAGCATTTCACTGTAATGTCTGCACCTGTTGTATTCGGCGCATGTGGCCAATAAAATTTGATTTGATTTGATTTAAATTAACAGGTGTGCCTTGTTAAGTTAATTTGTGGAATTTCTTTCCTTCTTAATGCGTTTGAGCCAATTAGTTGTGTTGTGACAAGGTAGGGGTGGTATACAGAAGCTAGCCCTATTTGGTAAAAAATCAAGTCCATATTATGGCAAGAACAGCTCAAATAAGCAAAGAGAAACGACAGTCCATCATTACTTTAAGACATGAAGGTCAGTCAATACGGAAAAATGTCAAGAACTTTGAAAGTTTCTTCAAGTGCAGTCGCAAAAACCATCAAGCGCTATGATAAAACTGGCTCTCATGAGGACCGCCACAGGAATGGAAGACCCAGCGTTACCTCTGCTGCAGAGGATACGTTCATTAGAACTACCAGCCTCAGAAATTGCAGCCCAAATAAATGCTTCACAGTTTTCAAGTAACAGACATCTCAACATCAACTGTTCAGAGGGGACTGTGTGAAACAGGCCTTCATGGTCGAATTGCTGCAAAGAAACCACTACTAAAGGACACCAATATGAAGAAGAGACCTGCTTGGACCAAGAAACCCGAGCAATGGACATTAGACCCGGGAAATGTGTCCTTTGGTCTGGAGTCCAAATTTGAGATTTTTGGTTCCAACCGCTGTGTCTTTGTGAGATGAGGTGTGGGTGAACGGATGATCTCCACATGTGTAGTTCCCACTGTAAAGCATGGAGGAGGAGGTGTTATGGTGTGGGGGTGCTTTGCTGGTGACACTGTCTGTGATTTATTTAGAATTCAAGGCACATTTAACCAGCATGGCTACCACAGCATTCTGCAGCGATACGCCATCCCCATCTGGTTTGGGCTTAGTGGGACTATCATTTGTTTTTCAACAGGAAATGACCCAACACACCTCCAGGCTGTGTAAGGTCTATTTGACCAAGAAGGAGAGTGATGGAGTGCTGCATCAGATGACCTGGCCTCCACAATCCCCCGTCCTCAACCGAATTGAGATGGCTTGGGATGAGTTGCACAGCAGAGTGAAGGAAAAGCAGCCAACATGTGCCAACATGTGGGAACTCCTTCAATACGATTGGAAAAGCATTCCAGGTTAAGCTGTTTGAGAGAATGCCAAGAGTGTGCAAGGCTGTCATCAAGGCAAAGGGTGGCTATTTGAAGAATCTCAAATATAAAATATATTTTGATTTGTTTAACACTCTTTTGGTTACTACATGATTCCATTTGTGTTATTTCATAGTTTGTGTCTTCACTATTATTATACAATGTAAAAAATAGTAAATATAAAGAAAAACCCTTGAATGAGTAGGTAGGTGTGTCCAAACCTTTGACTGGTACTTTAAGTGAAAGTTGAAAAAATAATACTATAAAATATAGCTAGCTCTCTATTGCTTCTCCTTCATTTTTGAATTAATGAATTTGTTTAAAACTGTTCAACTATTGTCTCTCTTTCTTTGAGTCAACTACTCACCACATTTTATGCACAGCAGTGCTAGCTGTAGCTTATGCTTTCAGTACTAGATTAATTATCTGATCCTTTGATTGGGTGGACAACATGTCAGTTCATGCTGCAAGAGCTCTGATAGGTTGGAGGACGTCCTCTGGAAGTTGTCATTATTACTGTGTAAGTCTATGGAAGGGGGTGAGAACTATGAGCCTCCTAGGTTTTGTATTGAAGTCAATGTACCCAGATGTGGACGGAAACTAGCTGTCCTCCGGCTACAACATTGTGCTACCCTACAGAGTGCTGTTGAGGCTACTGTAGACCTTCATTGCAAAACAGTGTGTTTTAATCAATTATTTGGTGACGTGAATATATTTAGTATAGTTTTATCTAAAAAGGATAACTTTTTAAATGTTTATCTTTTATGAAATTCAGAGGAGGATGGTCCTCCCCTTCCTCCTCTGAGGAGGCTCCACTGCTTTACTTGCATGAAAGAAGGTGGATGGAAATGTGGTTAATGTAATGTTTGGATTCAGTCTCGTGTCAGGTGAACTGGTGTCCTCACCTTTTGGTCTAATAATTATCTCATAATCTCCAAACTGTTCCCTTTCAATTGCTACCATGTTTATCCATATGCTTTTCATATTTCTTCTGTAAAAAAATATAGATATGTAGCCCTATCCATATAGGCCAATTCTAACGAGTGTAAAGGGTTAAAGCAGGGGTCTCCAACCCTGTTCCTGAAGAGGTAACCTCCTGGAGGTTTTCGCTCCAACCCCAGTTTTAACTCACCCGATTCAGCATATCAACCAGCTAATTATTAGAATCAGGAGTGCTAGATTAGGGTTGGAGTGAAAACCATAGCTCTCCAGTAAAAGGGCTAGAGAGCCCCAGGTTAAAGGATAGGTTGAGTTGTCTCCTCAAACTTGCATTCACTTGCTTTGGCAATGTAAACATATGTTTCCCATGCCAATAAAGCCCTTTGAATAAGAATTGAAGGGGCTGCTGGGCCAATATAACAGATGTGGCTGTAGTTTTAGTCAAACTTTAACCATATTTCTCTTGTCTGTACAGACTTTAATCCTGTTCATATTTACCTTGACTGAGTGCAGCACGCAGTTCCCCCTCTCTGTCTGCACCCTACAGGTATCACACTCCATCTTCTGGACATGCACGTTGCCCTCTCCTTGAGTGGTGATGTAAAGGTCTAACACACACACACACACACACACACACACACACACACACACAGAGAGAGAGAGAGAAAGTAGGACATGTGATATCACTAACCATTTTGCTGTCATATCTAACTAATCACTGGTTTTATAAGAGGGAGGGGAAGTGCTTGGCTAGGGGTCATGAGCATCAGCTGACAGTTTGATCCTAGTACAGTTAGTACACCTAGAGCTATTCTCTTAATGGCCTTCTTTAATTCATGATGCAGACAGTGGCTCTAAACTCATGATTGAACTTCACAAACCAAAACACTCACCACTTTTAATGGGAGCGGTCAGCTCCACTGACACGTTGCTGTTGTTGACCTCGGACAAGATGTAAAGTTCCTTGTTTTGGTCATCGTACTGCACCTGGAAGTTGTCTAGTTGGACGGCTTGATCTGCGCTGGTGCCATGAATGGTGATGAAGGCCCGGTTCGCCTCGGGGAAAGCGTGCGGGTCCAGAGGTCGTATGGAGATGTTACATTGGAGTTGAACCCGTACTTTGCTGAAGGGGTTAACAACAAGAGTCCACTGTTTCAAGGGCTTGCTCACCTCTTTCTTGGTTGAAGCGCAGGGAGAGGTCGAGAACGCCTTCAGAATCAGCAAGGAAGAGTCTTGGAGGTTCTTTGGACACGATGCCAGAGACCTCCAACGTAAAAGTCCGAGACTTATACATTGGTTCGCGGAACAACAAAACATCACGGTCACAGATCATAAACAGTCCTGAAAAACATGAGCTTAAACATTTGCACTAGGGGTGCTTTAATGCGGAGTGGAACTGATAAACCGTGTGTTGCGTTACGTTCCACGTCCTGCGGGAAGACGAGACTTTTGGCCAAAGGATGATGAAACAGGTTCGAAAATGTAAATGTAAATGAACTCCTTAGGTAATCAAAGACAGGTTTAGAAACACTGTGTTCTAGCCCTGTCCAATCATAAACCAGCGTCTCGTCACCACGACCGTCTAAGTACTTCCGGGTGAGGGAATTTCGGAAACGTTCTAAATAAAAGTCCCCCACGTAATAGTAGAAAACTGTAATTAACCTGTATTTATTCATAATATATGACAGATACTTGTCTAAACATTAACAATGATTCATATTTGTTCATATTTAAGTGACATTTTAATTTCCCCCCCAAAGTTAAATAAATGCCCCTAATGCAATACACTTTAGGTCTATACATTACATATTGGCTTAAAGAGAAAAAAAAAGTATTCTATGTGCCAATGTAAAAGTGGGGTTGGGAATACTATGTAGGGTCTGTAGCGCAGGTGGTTGGTGGCACCATAATTGGGGAGGACGGACTCGTGGTAATGGCTGGAGCGGAGTCTGTGGAATGGTATCAAACACATGGTTTCTATGTGTTTGATGCCATTCCATTTGCTCCTGTCCAGACATTATTATGAGCCGTCCTCCCCTCAGCAGCCTCCACTGGTGTAGAATCTATATATGATGTTATTTCATGGGGGACTCTGGTCTAAATACCCAGCAACACTTTCTACTCCACCAGCTCCATAGCCCCCAATGCAATAATGCCTATAAATTACACTGTAGGTCTATAAAATGTTTTTTTGTTTTTTAGCTTACCCTGTTTGCTTCCAGTGTGAAATAAAATGCCATTCCATACTAGACTTTCATGAACTCATGCCTTGCCCTAATGGAGGTGCCAAATATTGATTATTAGCATGTGATTAGTTACTTCAAAGACACTACTGACATACTAACCTAGATAATGATGAGCCAGTTGCGCCATCTACACATTTTAGTCATTTAGCAGATGCTCTTATCCAGAACCACTTACAGTAGTAGTGAGAGCATACATTTTCGTACTGGTCCCCATGGGAATCAAGCCCACAACCCTGGCATTGCAAGCACCATGCTCTATTAACTGAGCCACACGGGACTACACATTAAAATCAGCCAAAGGCCAGCCTTGACCTGTGCCAAAAAATGCGTCTTGGCCCGACAAGTAAAATATTTTTGAGCCCATGTCCTAGTAAAATCATATTGCTATAGTTTTATATTACCCCAAATATTCATTACCTTACAATGATTTTGTTAAACCCACCTTGGTCTCAATACAGTGTTTTGGTTGTTATTGGTCAATTTTGTTGTCACTATTCTTGTTTGTGTATGTAGGTATATGTGTTGTTAAGTTAATAGGCCTACATGAGTTGGAGTCAGTAAATTCTGGAAGTAATTGTAATTTACACAATGGAGAGAAAAAATAGCTTCTAGACATAAATAGCTTTTCCTTATCAGCTTATTTAGAAGAAAATGAAAATAGATAGGCCTGAATTCATTGCCTTCAATTCAAATTGACCCCAACCCTGAGGCCTAAATCCAACACTCAAATGAGATGAGGATCCCACTGCACTCAATGCATTACAGTTCCATAGGCTATCCAATTCACGTTCATTTACAGTTTTACTCCTTGTTTAAGTAGGCACAGTTATTAATAGTGTTTCTTTATTGTTATTTTTAGTCATTCAAAATGTACGGGCCTACAGTGTCTATACTCTGCAAAAAGCCGGCCAGAGAGAAATATGTGAGAAAATCTAACTTCGAAATCCCAAAAGGCAACACATACTTCCGCAACACAAGGAAAGCTGGGAGAAAAGGAAAAAAGCATCTCTGTAGGTCTTTTCAGCTATAAGTTCTAAATCATTCAGTCTTAATGAAAAGACAGGGATGAACAATGATCAGAATTCACTGTGTAATGAGCCAAAATCGGTCAACAGGTTGAAATTTCAGCAGGATTTCTTGAATGATACAAAGATAACAATATGTAGATTTGCAAACAGTGCTTTAAACTGTTGGTTCAACTCATCCTTGCAGCATTGTTACATCTCAGGATAGTGAAAACTACCTTCAAACATCTTGACCCACAATCCATGACAAAATGTTCAGATATTAAAGAAGAACTTTGCTGCTCTCTTGTTTTCTGCAGTTCAGAGGCCTGGACACATCTAGATTTTTAAATATCAATTACTCCCCTGGTTAAAAGAGTTGGGCATCAAAACAGTGATCAGTGCTATGCATACTAATAGCTGTGAAACTTGCAAAAACAGCATCTCACGCAATGGGCATTACTTCAGCTAAATTTTTCAGGTTCAACTAAATACAGACATGTCATTGCTAGACATTCTATTCAGGCAATTAATCACTAAAGGGGGTGCACCCACAAAATGCAGTCAATGTGATGGCATATTGATTAGACAGACTGTTTGGACCACCACACCAGATATTCTTGTTATTTATGTTCCCCGTGTAGCAGAAAATTGTAAAGTTAAGAGAGACCCTGTTTTTCCATCCAGTACCATTGAAATCCCAGTTGTTGGCAACAAGATACAGATGTACAGATTGAGCTCTGTAATATGTCACTCAGGTGCAAAATCTACAAGGGGGCCAATTCTGGCCAGAGCTGGATTTTGTCACTTTTAAGATACGGGCAAATGACTTACACATTTCTGCTAGCACGAATAGGGAAGGTTTTACTGTATATACAGTATTTCTATGAAGTTGTTAATTAGCCTCAGACGCAAACAAATTGCAATGATGTACAACCACTTGATTCAAAATCAGAGATTTCTGTCATTTCACAGTATGAATACTTTCCAATCATACAGTGTTACCCATTTTTCTAAATACTACATCAGCATTTTCTGAATGCCATAAGAGATTACTTAGAGTTGACCAAGTGAAACTGTCTCCTCACTTCAAAAAGGTAATTTCCCAATTTGAAGCATTAAATTCAGCAACATTTTAGTCATTTAGCAGATGCTCTTATCCAGAGTGTCTTACAGTTAGTGAGTGCATACATTTTCATACTGGCCCCCGTGGGAAATGAACCCACAACCCTGGCATTGCAAGCGCCATGCTCTACCAACTGAGCTACAGGGGACAACATTTCACAATCCATGGTTCAAGAACAACTTCATTACAGTGATGTAAAGGACATAGTTAAACATTTTGTTCAGGAAATTCTACCAGCAAATTTCTTAGCAAATGATCTGCTCTACATTTACAGCAGTGGCGTCATGCACCCCCAAAATCTGAGGGGGCACAAAGGAGGTAAGGATGGCTGGGGGGTGGTCTGGAGGGGGGCTAGGCCACCCGTCCGTAAGCAGTGGCGTGTATTCATGGATGCCAAGGCAAGCCAGGCTTCCCAAAAAAATAGACAACCCCCCAAAAAAAACAAAACATATACAATTATTTAACTTTCGTCTCTGTTTCATAATTGTCCTTCAATTCTCAAGAGACTGAATGTATTTCACCGGAGAAAGCATCCAAGCAAGCGAAACACCGCCCCTATGTCTCTGTATGTGTAGCTCATCTATCTGATGCTGTCTGGTCAAAAGGAGTATGATATTGAATGCAAGGGAAGCCAGCGAGCATTTGGCGTCCCTTTAATGATATGTTTTTTTTATACAATAATAGCCCATCAGCGTTGAGCTAAACTGAATTAACTTAACTGTGAATGGTCCTGGCGCACCAAAAGAAAGCGTCAAGGGAAGCCAGTTTGGATTTGGCTACACATCAATCACAGCTCATCAAAAGCCAAACGTCATTGACAGAAAAAAACTTGAATTGTTGCATTTCGTTGTGTTGTTGTCCTCCGGTGGCTACCTAGCTAGCTAAAATTGTCCCTTTCCTAAATTAGCCATGGATGGAGATAGAGATTTGGACTTGTGGTTTTACTTAATTCTCCGTACTGGCCAATGATTATAAAGGCGATTCAGATCCAACCATAAATTCATACATTGTGCCTCTGGTAGGCTAATGTTAACTAGCTGGCTAATCGTTGCCCATGAAAGGAAGTTAGGCTAGTGAGCAAGCATTTTAGCCAGGTAGCCTAGGACAACAAAAACTGTACTGTATGACAGAGTAAAAAACCGTTTAGTCAACATGAAAGACAGGAGGATGTCATTGGCGTTTCTCTACAAGTAGGTAGGGTGAGTCAACATGTTTTTTTCTACTTACGCACGCACGCACGCACACACACACAGACACACACACACAGACACACACAGATACACACACACAAATCAGTGCCATGGACAATCACATGATATTAAGCTTACATTGATTGGACTAAATTGTTTTGGGTTTTTAGTTGTCACTGTATTAGACTAAGCATAGATGATTTGATGATGTTGAAATGTTGAAGTTGAAATGGTGCTAGAATAGTGGAGGCAGCTCCTGTTTTCTTTGCGACTTGCGGTAACTCTCTGGTGTTCTTTTTGTAGTCTCCTTTTATGCACTCTGGACATGCATTGGTAGTACCCAACTCACTAACGACCATCAGGTCGCTAATGGCCTGGTACTCAGGGCTCTATTGTCCCTCTAACCACTCTGACATCAATGCAAATACAATTGAAAATCACGTCAAACACTTATCATCAAAAAGGTATTGTGCTTTTAAAACTCACCTCACTGTGATTGATCAATTTGAAGAAAGAAGTTCAACAACAGGTTGAAACTGAGTGGAAAACATGGTTGTTGTGAATGTTGTTTCAAAACCTAACACAACGAAATGGACAGTGCTTTCTAAGGTGATGATTAATTCAAAACACCCATACGCGTATTAAAGCTTATGCATAGGCCTACACTACCGGTCAAAAGTTTTAGAACACCTACTCATTCAAGGGTTTTTCTTTATTTTTACTATTTTCTACATTGTAGAATAATAGTGAAGAAATCAAAACTATGAAAGAACACATATGGAATCATGTAGTAACCAAAAAAGTGTAAACAAATCAAAATACATTTTATATTTGAGATTCTTCAAATAGCCACCCTTTGCCTTGATGACAGCTTTGCACACTCTTGGCATTCTCTCAACCAGCTTCACCTGGAATGCTTTTCCAACAGTCTTGAAGGAGTTCCCACATATGCTGAGCACTTGTTGGCTGATTTTCCTTCACTCTGCGGTCCAACTCATCCCAAACCATCTCAATTTGGTTGAGGTCGGGGGATTGTGGAGGCCAGGTCATCTGATGCAGCACTCCATCACTCTCCTTCTTTGTAAAATAGCCCTTACACAACCTGGAGGTGTGTTGGGTCATTGTCTTGTTGAAAAAAATAAAAAAATAAAAAAATCACAGACAGTGTCACCAGCAAAGCACCCCCACACCATAACACTTCCTTCTCCATGCTTTACAGTTGGAAATACACATGCGGAGATCATCCGTTCACCCACACCTCAGCCCCACAGTGAAATAGGGTGCAGGCCAGGCAGCAGGCTGTTAGCCAACCTGCCAGCTTAGTGGAGTCTGCCAATAGCACAGTCAGTGTAGTCAGCTCAGCCATACCCATTGAGACTGTGTCTGTGCCCTCGACCTAGGTTGTGGCAAAACTAAACATGGCGGTGTTCGCCTTAGCAATCTTATTAGGATAAAGACCTCCTCCATTCCTGCCATTATTGAAAGAGATCGTGATACCTCACATCTCAAAATAGGGTTACTTAATGTTAGATCCCTCACTTCAAAGGCAGTCATAGTCAATGAACTAATCACTGATCATAATCTTGATGTGATTGGCCTGACTGAAACATGGCTTAAGCCTGATGAATTTACTGTGTTAAATGAGGCCTCACCTCCTGGTTACACTAGTGACCATATTCCCCGTGCATCCCGCAGATGGCGGAGGTGTTGCTAACATTTACTTATAGCAAATTTCAATTTACAAAAAAAAAATGGCGTTTCTTTTGAGCTTTGTTAGTCATGAAATCTATGCAGCCTACTCAATCACTTTTTTATAGCTACTGTTTACAGGCCTCCTGGGCCATATACAGCGTTCCTCTCTGAGTTTCCTGAATTCCTATCAGACCTTGTAGTCATAGCAGATCATATTCTAATTTTTGGTGATTTTAATATTCACATGGAGAAGTTCACAGACCCACTCCAAAAGTCTTTCGGAGCCATCATCGACTCAGTGGGTTTTGTCCAACATGTCTCTGGACCTACTCACTGCCACAGTCATACTCTGGACCGAGTTTTGTCCCATGGAATAAATGTTGTAGATCTTAATGTTTTTCCACCAAAATCCTGGACTATCGGACCACCATTTTATTACGTTTGCAATCGAAATAATCTGCTCAGACCCCAACCAAGGAGCATCAAAAGTCGTGCTTATAAATTCTCAGACAACACAAAAATTCCTTGATGCCCTTCCAGACTCCTTCTGCCTACCCAAGGACGTCAGAGGACAAAATCAGTTAACCACTTAACTGAGGAACTCAATTTAACCTTCACCAATACCCTAGATGCAGTTGCACCCCTAAAAACGAAAAAACATTTGTCATAAGAAACTAGCTCCCTGGTATACAGAAAATACCCGAGCTTTGAAGCAAGCTTCCAGGAAATTGGAACGGAAATGGCGCCACACCAAACTGGAAGTCTTCCGACTAGCTTGGAAAGACAGTACTGCAGCAGTACCGAAGAGCCCTCACTGCTGCTCGATCATCCTACTTTTCCAACTTAATCGAGGAAAATAAGAACAATCCAAAATTTCTTTTTGATACTGTTGCAAAGCTAACTAAAAAGCAGCATTCCCCAAGAGAGGATGGCTTTCCACTTTAGCAGTAATAAATTCATGAACTTCTTTGAGGAAAAGATCATGACCATTAGAAAGCAAATTACGGACTCCTCTTTGAATCTGCGTATTCCTCCAGGGCTTAGCTGTCCTGGATCTGCAAGATTTGCGAGGGCCTGGGATCGGGAGAGACACTTAAGTGTTTTAGTACTATATCTCTTGACACAATGATGAAAATAATCATGGCCTCTAAACCTTCAAGCTGCATACTGGATCCTATTCCTACTAAACTGCTGAAGGAGCTGCTTCCTTGCTTGGCCCTCCTATGTTGAACATAATAAACAGCTCTCTATCCACGGATGTGTACCCAACTCACTAAAAGTGGCAGTGATAAAGCCTCTCTTGAAAAAGCCAAACCTTGACCCGGAAAATATAAAAAACTATCGGCCTATATCGATTCTTCCATTCCTCTCAAACATTTTAGAAAAACTGCTGTTGTAGCAACTCACTGCCTTTCTGAAGAC
Organism: Coregonus clupeaformis; assembly: GCF_020615455.1. NCBI lineage: Eukaryota > Metazoa > Chordata > Actinopteri > Salmoniformes > Salmonidae > Coregonus > Coregonus clupeaformis. Next base: position 8,894,349 of record NC_059202.1, read on the forward strand.
AAACAATGTATACGAAATGCTTCAGTCTGGTTTTAGACCCCATCATAGCACTGAGACTGCACTTGTGAAGGTGGTAAATGACCTTTTAATGGCGTCAGACCGAGGCTCTGCATCTGTCCTCGGCTACTAGACCTTAGTGCTGCCTTTGACACCATCGATCACCACATTCTTTTTGGAGAGAGACTGGAAACCCAAATTGGTCTCCACGGACAAGTTCTGGCCTGGTTTAGATCTTACCTGTCGGAAAGATATCAGTTTGTCTCTGTGAATGGTCTGTCCTCCGACAAATCAACTGTACATTTCGGTGTTCCTCAAGGTTCCGTTTTAGGACCACTATTGTTTCTACTATATATTTTACCTCTTGGGGATGTTATTCGAAAACATAATGTTAACTTTCACTGCTATGCGGATGACACACAGCTGTACATTTCAATGAAACATGGTGAAGCCCCAAAATTGCCCTCGCTAGAAGCCTGTGTTTCAGACATAAGGAAGTGGATGGCTGAAAACTTTCTACTTTTAAACTCGGACAAAACAGAGATGCTTGTTCTAGGTCCCAAGAAACAAAGAGATCTTCTGTTAAATCTGACAATTCATCTTGATGGTTGTTGTAAGTCGTCTCAAATAAAACTGTGAAGGACCTGCGTTACTCTTGACCCTGATCTCTCTTTTGACGAACATATCAAGACTGTTTCAAGGACAGCTTTTTTCCATCTACGTAACATTGCAAAAATCAGAAATTTTCTGTCCAAAAATGATGCAGAAAAATTAATCCATGCATTTGTTACTTCTAGGTTAGACTACTGCAATGCTCTACTTTCCGGCACCTCCGGATAAAGCACTAAATAAACTTCAGTTAGTGCTAAATACGGCTGCTAGAATCCTGACTAGAACCAAGAAATTTGATCATATTACTCCAGTGCTAGCTTCCCTACACTGGCTTCCTGTTAAGGCAAGGGCTGATTTCAAGGCTTTACTGTTAACCTATAAAGCGTGCCATGGGCTTGCTCCTACCTATCTTCCGAGTTGGTCCTGCCGTACATACCAATACGTACGCTACGGTCACAAGACGCAGGCCTCCTAATTGTCCCTAGAATTTCTAGAACAGCGGGGAGGCAGGGCTTTCTCCTATAGATCTCCATTTTTATGGAACAGTCTGCCTGCCAATCTGTGAGAGACGCAGACCTCGGTCTCAACCTTTAAGTCTTTACTGAAGACTTATCTCTTCAGTAGGTCATATGATTGAGTGTAGTCTGGCCCAGGAGTGTGAAGGTGAACGGAAAGGCTCTGGAGCAACGCAACAGCCCTTGCTGTCTCTGCCAGGCCGGTTCCCCTCTCTCCACTGGGGTTCTCTGCCTCTAACCCTGTTACAGGGGCTGAGTCACTGGCTTGCGGTGCTCTTTCATGCCGTCCCTAGGAGGGGTGCGCTACTTGAGTGGGTTTGAGTTACTGACGTGATCTTCCTGTCTGGGTTGGCGCCCCCCCTTGGTTTGTGCTGTGGTGGGAGACCTCTGTGGGCTTATACTCGGCCTTGTCTCAGGATTGTAAGTTGGTGGTTGAGGATATCCCTCTAGTGGTGCGGGGGCTGTGCTTTGGCAGAGTGGGTGGGTTATATCCTTCCTGTCTGGCCCTGTCCGGGGTTTCTTCGGATGGGGCCACAGTGTCTCGGACCGCTCCTGTCTCAGCCTCCAGTATTTATGCTGCAGTAGTTTATGTGTCGGGGGCTGGGGTTAGTTGGTTATACCTGGAGTACTTCTCCTGTCTTATCCAGTGTCCTGTGTGAATTTACGTATGCTCTCTCTAATTCTCTCGTTCTCTCTTTCTCTCTGAGAACCCTGAGCTAGGACCATACGTCGGACCACCGGGCATATGACACCTTGCTGTCCCCAGTCCGCCTGGCCTTGCTGCTATTCCAGTTTCAACTGTTCTGCCTGCGGTTACGAAACCCCTACCTGTCCCAGACCTGCTGTTTTCAACTCTTAATGATCGGCTATGAAAAAGCCAACTGAGAGACCTGAGCCCTAGGACCATACGTCGGGACTACCGGCCGTGGTGACTCCTTGCTGTCCCCAGTCCGCCTGGCCTTGCTGCTATTCCAGTTTCAACTGTTCTGCCTGCGGTTATGGAACCCCTACCTGTCCCAGACCTGCTGTTTTCAACTCTTAATGATCGGCTATGAAAAGCCAACTGAGATTTATTCCTGATTATTATTTGACCATGCTTGTCACTTATGAACATTTTTGAACATCTTGGCATGGTTCTGTTATAATCTCCACCCGGCACAGCCAGAAGAGGACTGGCCACCCCTCACAGCCTGGTTCCTCTCTAGGTTTCTTCCTAGGTTTTGGCCCTTTCTAGGAGTTTTCCTAGCCACCGTGCTTCTACACCTGCATTACTAGCTGTTTGGGGTTTTAGGCTGGGTTTCTGTACAGCACTTCGAGATATTAGCTGATGTACGAAGGGCTATATAAAATAAAATTGATTGATTGATTGATGGCGGTTGGAACCAAAGATCTCCAATTTGGACTCCAGACCAAAGGACAGATTTCCACCTGTCTAATGTCCATTGCTCGTGTTTCTTGGCCCAAGCAAGTCTCTTCTTCTTATTGGTGTCCTTTAGTAGTGGTTTCTTTGCAGCAATTCGACCATGAAGGCCTGAATCACACAGTTTCCTCTGAACAGTTGATGTTGAGATGTGTCTGTTACTTGAACTCTGTGAAGCATTTATTTGGGTTGCAATTTCTGAGGCTGGTAAATCTAATGAACTTATCCTCTGCAGCAGAGGTAACTCTGGGTCTTTCCTTCCTGTGGCGGTCCTCATGAGAGCCAGTATCATCATAGCACTTGATGGTTTTTGCGACTGCACTTGAAGAAACTTTCAAAGTTCTTGACATTTTCGTCATTGACTGACATTCATGTCTTAAAGGAATGATGGACTGTCGTTTCCCTTTGCTTATTTGAGCTGTTCTTGCCATAATATGGACTTGGTATTTTACCAAATTGGGCTATCTTCTATACACCTTGTCACAACACAACTGATTGGCTCAAACGCATTAAGAAGGAAAGAAATTCCACAGATTAACTGTCGCGTGTAGCTCAGTTGGTAGAGCATGGCGCTCGCAACGCCAGGGTTGTGGGTTTGATTCCCACAGGGTACCAGTATGAAAAAATTAAAAAATGTATGCACTCACTACCTGTAAGTCACTCTGGATAAGAGCATCTGCTAAATGACTAAAATGTAAGAAGGCACACCTGTTAATTGAAATGCATTCCAGGTGACTACCTCATGGAGCTGGTTGAGAGAATGCCAAGAGTGTGCAAAGCTGTCATCAAGGCAAAGGGTGGCTATTTGAATAATCTCAAATATAAAATGTATTTTGATTTGTTTAACACTTTAAAACTGGTTACTACATGATTCCATATGTGTTATTTCATAGTTTTGATATCTTCACTATTATTCTACAATGTAGAAAATAGTAAAAATAAAGAAAAACCCTTGAATGAGAAGGTGTTCTAAAACTTTTGACAGGTGGTGTATATATGAGCCCAAGCCCGAAAGAAAAACCTGAATTAAAATAATGATTGTGATGTTACACAATACATAGCCTACTGCATATTATGCATGGCAGAAAAAGAGCGAACAGAGAGAGGGGCTTTTAAGTTTAATGAAATATATTTAGTTGTGAAAACTTGTTACTATCGATGTTCCCAAACAGATTTCACTTGGCCCGCATGTTCAAGAAGGAAGAGAAGCTACATTATGTTGTCCATATTATACCATTGATTGAACCTATTGTGCAAGTTTATGTAACTCTAATGTAAAGTTGTTTTGAACTGAATTGAATGGTTTTGTAAACTTTATTTTCTCTCCAACAACTCTACTTCTGTACAGGTTCTTACTGGAGTTCAACTTCTGTGGGTTATGGCACTCGGATTACGTTGTAGACGGTAAGTTATGCTCTTAATACTTTATGTGACAAAGGCCATTGCAAAGAGGATATTTGGATAAATACCTGAGGAGGGAGAGTCTTTAAGTGCTAGCTGAGAAGTTTGCAAGTTATACATGTAAAGGCAACACCATGGTGAGACTGAACACATCAACAAAGGAATTATGTTCTATTTTATTGACCTTATTTAATTTTTTCCCATAAAAAATACTGAGAATAAAAAAACATTACAACAATCAATCATCAGTCAATCATTACAATCAATCAAGTACAATTTAAGAGTTTTTGTCCTTCTCTTCATTACCCTCCTCAAAGAGTATTTATCTTTCTCGTCACAGGAGAAAGACTTCTATGAAACCGTTTTCCTACAATACTTTCAAACAGTAACCTTACATAGATAATAAGAAGGCATCTTATAAATTAATTCAGGAACTCTGTACATCTTTTCCACAGTTTGAATGTTCTATTTTAATCCATAAAAAAGTGGTGTTTCGCTTCAGACCACAAAGTGGCAGTATTGTACCAACAGAGCAGGCTTTTCCAAGGCCCACTAATATTTATCAAGAAATTAAGTAGATTTAGGGGTTGTTGACCCGCCTAAATCAGAGATTTAATATTTCAAAGAGTAAATAAAATTATGCAATATATTCAAACTGCTTGTTAAACAAAAGGCATTATAAACCCCAAAAATATGAAACAGCAGTACAATCTGAATGTTTCCATTTGCATATCTAACAGTACTCCTCCCAAAAAAAATCATATTTTGAACATTGAGCATTTTATCTGCTTTTTCCTACTTTGTCGTGGACCCATTGAAATATCTTGGAGGTCCCATAGGGGTCCCCGGCCCCCCTATTTGAGAATTGCAACAGCTGAGAACGCCAACCGAAGAGCCAGCAGACAATCACTTTGCATAGCCCCTTGGCCTGATCATCATTCTGACAGTCTTGAAAGATTGTCTGTCATTAGTCGGGTAGTACTCTGTGGATATGTTATGCCACGTCCCCCAGTAGATCCCGTTCCGCACCCCTTTGTATTTTCCCACATAATATCTCCCGTTGAGGTTGGCAGCCATACAGGCGTCAAACCACCAGCCTGAGCTGTAGTAGGCCCCACAGTTCCCTGAAGGGTAGCGGTCATAGTCTCTGTCAGGAGTCGTAAAGAACCTGTTGTTGTGGTTATAACTCTTGCTAAATTGAAGTGCATCTCCCGCCGTGCCCGAGTACCCACCCACAGACAGGCGGTAGCGCAGCCGCTCGCCAGCCACACGGAAGAGCCTGTACTCTGCGTACTCCATCATGCTGTTAAAGTCCTCCAGCTCCACCCTGAGGACCATCACCCTGTGTCGGGTCAGGAGGTGGATGTGGTCGTTGCCCAGCCAGAACTCCCCACCCATCAGGTCACCGAAGCCCGTCCGGTATTCAGCCCAGGTTCGGTCGAAGTTCACACTGCCATCCTGACGGAGCTGAATGACGGTCCACCCTCCGCCATGAGACTCCATGTCACAGAACACTGCAATGGTTCCGTTCTTAGGGTCAGGGGTCACTTTGTAGACTCCGCTGTTCCTCTCCCCCCTGGCCATGTGGTCAGAGCAGTCTCTGGGTGCCATGGTAACTGTTGAGTGGAAGGATAGTGGAATGAGAAAATTAGATTAGATTAGTCTGTAATCCTTTTTGAAGAAAAGGTGCATTGCAGCATAACATAAATATACATGTTCTTACTGTAGGAAACTAACCTGGTTAAATAAAGGTTATTGTTTATTTATTTTTTACATACAAAATACAATATTTCACACATTTGAAACTATACACACAAGATTAGAATATGATTGTATCATGCTGAAATAGCTAGGATTTATCGGTCACCATAAATTTGAAGTCTATGAATCGGGCGTGAATGTTAGAGACAATGTCCCTTAGACAAACGTACAGACTTCAGATAAATGTCAATTACAGTTGTTAAGTCTGTAAGAAATGTAGGTGCTTGGCTTAAAGTGGCCTTGTATATTAATAAAAGCTAGCAATAGCTTTGTGTGACACTTAATTTGTTATTTGATAGATGTGCTACTCAGCAATAACAATGTGTGTTTAAACTGACTATGACCTCAAAGGATGCTCTGCACAGACACCCCTTGATCCCTATTTAAGCCACACACACTCACAGACACGCACGTGCTCACATATATAAATTCTTAATTTAACAGTAAATAACCACAAACCACACAACATCTGTTACAAAGATGATGATCTCAAACTTCCACCACATTATAATAGGCTCATTAAACATCACCTTAGGTTGCTTGGACTTCAAAGTTACAATCCTCATAATTTATAATGGAGATGATATCACACTGATATAAAGTTGATTGAGCAATATTTTTCTTTTTTCCAGAACAACATTATTCCACTCACAACAATATATTTTTCAGTCACAATTTCCACTGTTATCTGCCATAACCTAGGCTACACTGTCAATATAAGTTTATAATTTATCTTAACCACTGGGGATAGAAATAGGGTTGTTGTACTGATGTAGGATCTTAATTTGATCACCCTGTTGCAGGATAACTTTTCTGCAATGCAGGACATTTAAAACTTGTAGTGTATTTGAGGTTCAAAATTTCCACTTTGAAATTTCAGACTTGATTTTCCCTTATGAAAAATGTATTAACCTCTACAAAAATGTCCATTAATTATAATCCACATAATAATTAAAATGTCCTGTTCCTGCAGGATTACTTTTCTGCTGTAGCAAACTGGCTCAAATTAAGATCCTACATCTGTGTAGGCTGTATTCAGAATTCGTATCGCCATATTTGTATAGCACGATTCTATTAAGTTTACTAAAAAAATTGCATCTTAATAACAGTGAGTAGCCTTTCTCGATCTTGCTTTGTCAACACATTTGGTAGCTATTTACTATAGCCTACCTGGTACCAAATAACACATCATATGGCTTGATTCAGTGAACCCTTAAGAAAGCTCAAACTAAACTTTATGTAATTATCAATTACAATGTAATTATCATAATTACATTTAAATAGCAGACAATAGCATGTAAAGTAAAATATAATTGATTTCTCTTACCTCCTGGTGAAATATGTGCAGGGCTTTGAGGCTGGTTTTCTGTCCTGTCAGTCTTGCTGCCTACCTGGTCCTTCTCTGTGAGCAGGTTTAGCCCAGGACGGACCTTTGGATGCCCTCCTCGAGAAACCCTTGTGTCATTCAGACTAGCGGATACCCGGCTGGTCTTCACACGCAGTTCTCTCACACTGGGGGTGGAAGACTCCGGTATGGGGCTGGGGGTAGGGGAGTCAGGGCTGGTAGTAGGGCTATGGTTAGAGTTGGTCAATAGGATGGGACTAGTAGTGGTAGTTTTGGGGCTAGGGCTTGTGCTAAATTGTTGGCTTGAGCTGGTATTTTTTAGGCTTGTGGCCGTTTGTGGGCTTGGGTCAGTCATGGTCCTTTGGATTGAGCTATTGGATGTTTTGGGGCTAGGTGTGGGGGAAGTGGTCCTTGGACCTTGGGTGGTGGTTTTGGGCCAAGGCTTTGGAGCAGGTCTGGGCTTCAGGACAGGCTTTGGTCTTGGTCCAGGTTTAGGTGTTAGGCCTGGAATAGGCCTTGGGTCTGGTTTGGGCTTTGTTCCAGGTTTAGGCTTAAGTTCAGTTTTAAGCTTTAGGCCAGGTCTGGTAGTCGTTGTGCTGGGTTCTAGGTTTTGGGCAGACTTTGTCTCAGGACTGATGCTGATACTGGTGGTCCTTGAACTGGAACTTATGGAGGTTGTGGTTGCTGGAGTTGGACTGATTGTGTTGCTGCTTGAGCTGGAAGAGCTGGTCCAATTGCTTGAACTGGTGGTCTTTGAGCTAGTGCTAGTGGTGGTTGTGGGTTCTGGAGTTGGGCTACTGCTGATGCTGGTCCCGATGTTGAGCCTGAAGGTTCTGTAGTTCATCCTGGATCCTGGACTAGTGACCTTTAGGTCAGGATTAGTGGTGATTCTGGTTGCTGAAATTGAGCTCGGTGTTGTACTGCTTCTGCTTGAGCTGGAAGGGCCATTCCGGATGCTTGGACTGCTGGTCCTTGGGCCAGGGCTACTGGTGGTGGCTGTAGAGTGGCTCTGTGTGGTGTTGCTTAGACTAGTACTGGTCCTGGTGGCCTGTAGAGTGGGGCTGGTAATGCTGATCCCAGGGCTGGAGCTGGTAGTCCTGAAGCTTGAACTGGTAGTATTGGAACTTGGGCTATGGATAGTGGTAAGAGATGGTTCAGGCCTGGAAGAAATAGTAGGATTGGGTGGTCTGGGCTTTAGGACAGGCTTTGGTTTTGGTCCGGGTTTGGGTCTTAGGCCTGGAATAGCCCTTCGGCCTGGTTTGGGATTTAGTTCAGTTTCAGGCCTTAGTTCATCTTTAGGCTTTAGGCTGGGTCTGGGCTGTAGGCCTGGTCTGGGCTGTGGCCCAGGTTTTGGCTTTGTGCTAAGTCTGGGGATCCACTGGGATCTGGTGATCGTTGGGCTGGGTCTAGGGTTTTGGTCAGTCTTTGTTGCATGGCCGGAGCTTGCACTGATGCTCAGTGAGCTAAGTCTAGTAAAGCTGGTTGTTGGGCTGGGGTTAGTGGCGGAGGAGCTGGCCTTGATAATTGGATTGGTGGTGGTTGTAGTTGCTGGAGTTGGACTACTGCTGGTTCTGGCCCCAGGGCTACGGCGAGTGGTGGTGGTTGAAGTTGAGCCAGGTTTGAGTGTGGTCTTTGGTCCTGAACTGGAGGAGCTAGTTGGGCTGGGTGGTCTGGGCTTTAAGACAGGTTTAAGCTTTGATCCAGGTTTAGGCTTTGGACTTGGAATAGGCCTTGGGCCTTGTTTGGGCTTCTGGTCTGGTTTGAGTTTTAGGCCGGGTTTGGGCTTAATGCTAAATCTGTGGGTTGTTATGCTGGGTTCAGGATGTTGGGCAGACTTTGACTCAGGACTGATGCTGGTACTGGTGGTTCTTGAGCTGAGGCTAGTGAAGCTGGTGCTTGAGCTGGGGCTAGTGGTGGTTTTGGTTGCTGGAGTTGGGCTTGAGCTGGAAGAGTCTGTCCGGATGATTGAACTGGTGATCTTTGGGCTAGAGCTGGTGGTGGTTGTGGTTGCTGGAGAGTGACTTGGTGTGGTTCTGCTAAGACTGCCTGAACTGAGGGTTGTAAAGCTAATCCCAAGGCTGGAGCTGGTAGTCCTGGAGTTTGGACTCGTGGTCTTTGGGCTGAGGCTAGTGGGGGTGTCTGGAGTTAAGCCAGGTCTTGGAGGGGTCTTTGAGATGGAGCTGGGGGAGCTAGTTGGATTGGGTGGTCTGGGCTTTAAGGCAGGTGTGAGCTTTGGTCCAGGTTTGGTTCTGGGTCCTGGAATAGGCCTTGTGCCTGGTTTGGGCTTTAAGCCAGGTCTGGGAGTCAACCAGGACCCAGTTCTGGAGCTTGGACGGGTGGTCCTTGAGCTAGGTCTAGCGTTGGTTGTAGTTCCTGGAGTGGGACTACTTCTACTGCTACTGCTGATGCTGACCCCAGGGCTGGAACTAGTGGTCCTGTAGCTTGGGTTAGCAATCTTTGTTGTGGTGCCTGGAGAGGGGCCTGATGCGGTGCTACTTTGGCTGAGGCTAGTGGTGGGAGTTATGTTACTGGTCTTAGGGTTGAGGCTGGTTGGGCTGGGTGGTCTGGGATTTAGGTTGGGCTTTGATTGTGGTCCAGGTTTAGGCCTTAGGCCTGGAATAGGCTTTGCAACTGGTTTGTTCTTTAGTTCAGGTTTAGGCTTCAGGCCAGGTTTGGGCTGTAGGTCAAGTCGGGATTGTAGGCCAGGTCTGGGCTTGATCCTAAGTCTGGTAGTCGTTGTGTTTGGTTCAGGATTTTGGACAGACATTGTCTCAGGGCTGGAGCTGGTACTGGTGGTCCTTGAGCTTAAGCGAGTGAAGCCGGTCCTTGGGCTGGGTCTAGTGGTGGTTGTTGTTGCTGGAGTTGAACTTGAGCTGGAAGAGCCGGCCCGGATGCTTGAACTGGTGGGTTTTGAGCTAAGGTTAGTGCTGGTGTCTGGAGTTGAGCCAGGTCTTGGAGTGGTTTCTGGGATGGAGCTGGAGGAACTAGTTGGGCTTGATGGTCTGGGCTTTAGGACACGCTTTGGGTTTGGTTCAGGTTTGAATCTGGGGCCTGGAATAGGCCTTGTGCCTGGTTTTGGCTTTAGGCCGGGTCTGGGGATCCACCAGGACCCATTTCTGGCATTTGGATTGGTGGTCCTTGTGCTAGGTCTAGTGGTGGTTGTAGTTCCTGGAGTTGGGTTACTGCTACTGCTGGACCAAGGGCTGGAACTAGTCGTCCTGTAGCTTGGGCTGGTAATCTTTGAACTGGGACTAGTGGTGGTGGCTGAAGAGTGTCCTGGTACGGTGCTGCTTTGGCTGGTACTTGTCTTAGTGGTCTGTAGACTGGGTCTTGTAAAGCTGATTCCAGGGCTAGGGCTAAGGCTAGTGGTGGTGGTTGAAGTTGAGACAGTTCTTGGATAGGTCTCTGGGCTAGAGCTAGATGAGCTGGTTGGGTTGAGTGGTCTGGGCTTTAGGACAGGCTTTAGCTTTGGTCCAGGTTTGGGTCTGGGGCCTGGAATGGTTTTTTCGCCTGGTTTGGGCTTTAGGCCAGGTCTGGGCTGTAGGCCAGGTCTGGGCTTAATCCTAGGACTGGTAGTCATTGTGTTGGGTTCAGGGTTTTGGGCAGATGTTGTCTCAGGGCTGGAGCTGCTATGGGTGGTCCTTGAGCTGAAGCTAGTGAAGCTGGTCCTTGGGCTGCGGCTAGTGGTGGTTGTTGTTGCTGGAGTTGAACTTGAGCTGGAAGAGCTGGTCAGGATGCTTGAACTGGAAGTCTTTGGGCGAGGGCTAGTGGTGGTTACTGAAGAATGTTCCGGTGTGGTGCTGTTTTTGCTGGTACTTGTCTTAGTGGTCTGTAGACTAGGTCTTGTAAAGCTGATGCCAGGGCTAAGGCTAGTGGTGGTGGTTGAAGTTGAGACAGTTCTTGGATAGGTCTCTGGGCTAGAGCTAGATGAGCTGGTTGGGTTGAGTGGTCTGGGCTTTAGGACAGGCTTTAGCTTTGGTCCAGGTTTGGGTCTAGGGCCTGGAATTGGTTTTTCGCCTGCTTTGGGCTTTAGGCCAGGTCTGGGATTAATCCTAGGTTTGGTAGTCATTGTGCTGGGTTCAGGGTTTTGGGAAGATGTCATCTCAGGGCTGGAGCTGGTACTGAAGGTCCTTGAGCTGAGGCTAGGGAAGCTGGTCCGTGGGCTGCTACTAGTGGTAGTTGTAGTTGCTGGAGTTGAACTTGATGGTGTGGGCTTTAGGACCGGCTTTGGTTTCAGTCCAGGTTTGGGTCTGGGGCCTGGAATAGGCTTTGCATCTGGTTGTAGCTTTAAGCTTGGTGTGGGGGTCCACAAGGACCCAATTCTGGTGCTTGAACTGGTGGTCCTTGGGCTAGACCTAGCGGTGGTTGAAGTTCCTGGAGTTGGGCCACTGCTACTGCTGGCCCCAGGGCTGGAACTAGTTGTCCTGTAGCTTGGGCTGGTAATCTTTGAGCTAGGACTAGTGCTGGTGGCTAAAGAGTGTCCCAGTGTGGTGCTACTTTGGCTGGTACTTGTCTTAGTGGTCTGTAGACTGGGTCTGGTAAAGCTGATTCCAGGACTAAGGCTAGTGGTGGTGGTTGAAGTTGAGCCAGATCTGGCAGTGGTCTTAGAGTTGAAGCTGGAGGAGCTGGTTGGGCTGGATGGTCTGGGCTTTAGGAGAGGCTTTTGTTTTGTTCCAGGTTTGGGTCTAGGGCCTGGAATGGGTTTTTCGCCTGCTTTGGGCTTTAGGCCAGGTCTGGGCTTAATCCTAGGTCTGGTAGTCATTGTGCTGGGTTCAGGGTTTTGGGCAGATGTCATCTCAGGGCTGGAGCTGGTACTGGTGCTCATTGAGCTGAGACTAGTGAAGCTGGTCTTTGGGCTGCGGTTAGTGGTGGTTGTTGTTGCTGGAGTTGAACTTGCGCTGGAAGAGCTGGTCGGGATGCTTGAACTGGAAGTCTTTGGGCGAGGGCTAGTGGTTGTTGCTGGAGAGTGTCTCTGCCTTGTGCTGTTAAGACTGCCTTGACTGGGGCTTGTATTACTAATCCCTGGGCTGGAACTGGTAGTACATGAGCCTGGACTGGTGGTATTTGGGCTGAGGTTTGTGCTGGTGTCTAGAGTTGAGCCATTTCTGAAAGTGGTCTCTGGGATGGCTATGGAAGAGCCAGTTGAGCTTGATGGTGTGGGCTTTAGGACAGGCTTTGATTTTGGTCCAGGTTTGGATCTGGGGCCTGGAATAGGCCTTGCACCTGGTTTTTGCTTTAGACTGGGTCTGGGGGTCCACCGGAACCAAATTATGGAGCTTGGACTGGTGGTCCTTGTGCTAGGTCTAGTGGTGGTTGTAGTTCCTGGAGTTGGGCTACTGCTATTGCTGGCCCCAGGGCTGGAACTAGTCTTCCTGTAGCTTGGGCTGGTAATCTTTGAGCTATGACTATTGGTGGTGGCTGAAGAGTGTCCCGGTGTGGTGCTGCTTTGGCTGGTACTTTTCTTAGTGGTCTGTAGACTGGGTCTTGTAAAGCTGATCCCAGGGCTAAGCCAAGTGGTGGTTGTTGAAGTTGAGATAGTTCTGTGATAGGTCTTTGGGCTAGAGCTGGAGGAGCTTGTTGGGTTGAGTGGTCTGGGCTTTAGAACAGGCTTTTGTTTTGTTCCAGGTTTGGGTCTAGGCACTGGAATGGGTTTTGTGCCTGGTTTGGGCTTTAGGCCAGGCTTTAGCTTTGGTCCAGGTTTGGGTCTAGGGCCTGGAATGGGTTTTTCGCCTGCTTTGGGCTTTAGGCCAGGTCTGGGCTTAATCCTAGGTCTGGTAGTCATTGTGCTGGGTTCAGGGTTTTGGGCAGATGTCATCTCAGGGCTGGAGCTGGTACTGGTGCTCATTGAGCTGAGACTAGTGAAGCTGGTCTTTGGGCTGCGGTTAGTGGTGGTTGTTGTTGCTGGAGTTGAACTTGCGCTGGAAGAGCTGGTCGGGATGCTTGAACTGGAAGTCTTTGGGCGAGGGCTAGTGGTTGTTGCTGGAGAGTGTCTCTGCCTTGTGCTGTTAAGACTGCCTTGACTGGGGCTTGTATTACTAATCCCTGGGCTGGAACTGGTAGTACATGAGCCTGGACTGGTGGTATTTGGGCTGAGGTTTGTGCTGGTGTCTAGAGTTGAGCCATTTCTGAAAGTGGTCTCTGGGATGGCTATGGAAGAGCCAGTTGAGCTTGATGGTGTGGGCTTTAGGACAGGCTTTGATTTTGGTCCAGGTTTGGATCTGGGGCCTGGAATAGGCCTTGCACCTGGTTTTTGCTTTAGACTGGGTCTGGGGGTCCACCGGAACCCAATTATGGAGCTTGGACTGGTGGTCCTTGTGCTAGGTCTAGTGGTGGTTGTAGTTCCTGGAGTTGGGCTACTGCTATTGCTGGCCCCAGGGCTGGAACTAGTCTTCCTGTAGCTTGGGCTGGTAATCTTTGAGCTATGACTATTGGTGGTGGCTGAAGAGTGTCCCGGTGTGGTGCTGCTTTGGCTGGTACTTTTCTTAGTGGTCTGTAGACTGGGTCTTGTAAAGCTGATCCCAGGGCTAAGCCAAGTGGTGGTTGTTGAAGTTGAGATAGTTCTGTGATAGGTCTTTGGGCTAGAGCTGGAGGAGCTTGTTGGGTTGAGTGGTCTGGGCTTTAGAACAGGCTTTGGTTTTGGTCCAGGTTTGGGTCTGGGTCTGGGGCCTAGAATGGGTTTTGTGCCTGGTTTGGGCTTTAGGCCAGGTCTGGGCTTAATCCTAGGTCTGGTAGTCATTGTGTTGGGTTTAGGGTTTTGGGCAGATGTTGTCTCAGGGCTGGAGCTGGTACTGGTGGTCCTTGAGCTGAGGCTAGTGAAGCTGATCCTTGGGCTGCGGCTAGTGGTGGTTGTAGTTGCTGGAGTTGAACTTGAGCTGGAAGAGCTGGTTGGGATGCTTGAACTGGAAGTCTTTGGGCGAGGGCTAGTGTTGGTTGTTGGATAGTGTCCCGGTGTGGTGCTACTTTTGGTGGTACTTGTCTTAGTGGTCTGTAGACTGGGTCTTGTAAAGCTGATCCCAGGGCTAAGGCTTGTATTATTAATCATTGGACTGGAGCTGGTATTACAGGAGCCTGGACTGGTGGTATTTGGGCTGAGGCTTGTGCTGTTGTTGTGAGTTGAGCAAGGTTTTGGTCCAGGTTTGGTTCTGGGGCCTGGAATAGGCTTTGCTCCTAGTTTTGGCTTTAGGCCTGGTCTGGGGGTCCACAAAGACCCAATTCTGGCGCTTGGACTGGTGGTCCTTGGGCTAGATCTAGCGGTGGTTGAAGTTCCTGAAGTTGGGCTATTGCTACTGCTGGCCCCAGGGCTGGAACTAATAATTATGTAGCTTGGGCTGGTTATCTTTGAGCTAGGACTAGTTGTGGTGGCTGAAGAGTGTCCCAGCATGGTGCTGCTTTGGCTGGTACTTGTCTTAGTGGTCTGTAGACTGGGTCTTGTAAAGCTGATTACAGGTCTAAGACCAGTGGTGGTGGTTGAAGTTGAGCCAGTTCTGGAAGCGGTTTTAGGATTGAAGCTGGAGGAGCTGGTTGGACTGAGTCGCCTGGGCTTTAGGACAGGTTTTGGTTTTGGTTCAGGTTTAGGTGTTAGGCCTGGGATAAGCTTTAGGCCTGGTTTAGGTTTTTGTTCATCTTTAGGTTTTACGCTGGGTCTGGGCTTTAGGCCTGGTCTGAGCTTTGGCCCAGATTTTGGTTTTGTGCTAGGCCTGGGATTCCTCCAGGTCCTGGTAATCGTTGGGCTGGATCCTGGGTTTTTGTCAGTCCTTGTCCGTGCAGGGCTGGAGCTGGTGGTGGTGGTCTGTGAGCTGAGGCTGGAGGAGCTAGTCGGGCTGGGTGGTCTGGGCTTAAGGCCGGGTCTGATGGCCTGGATAGTTTGGTTGGGCTTGTGCTTCTGGGCAGGTCTGTTTCTTGGGCTAATAATCCTTTTTGATGAGCTGATGGTTGTTTGGCTTGAGCTTGTTATGATACTTGGGGTGGTTCTGTCAGTCCTGTAGCTGGTGCCTGAACTTGGGGTTGTGATGGCGTCAGACCTGGTGGCTCCTTGGCGTGGTAAAGAGGAGATGGTCCTTTGACTGGAGCTTGTGTTAAGAATTGAGCTTTTCCTTGTGCTGGCGATGGAGGAAGATCTGGGGCTAGAGGTTGAGCTGGAGGAAGGACTTAGAATATATCCACTGGCCGTGTCTGAGCTAGATCCTGGGCTGGGATTGGTGGCAGGGCTTGAGATGGAGGTGGATGTTTGGTTTGGTCCTGATGAGTGAGGTCTGGGGATTGAGTCCTGTGTAAAACCAGTGCTTGGGCTAGGTGAGGCCGTGTCCTGATTATCACTTGACCCATCTGTCGTCACCGCTCCTATACTGTGTCTCTGCACTTTTTTGACTGTTTTTTCTACCTCTTTCTCCATCTTCTTTACTGTCTCCTCTCTCTGATTCTCTTTCTTTTTTTCTATCTGCCTGTGGCCCGGGGTTTGCTTCTCTCTCTCTTTCTCCTTCTGCCATTCTTTCTCTCCCTGGGTCTTTCTCTCATTCTTTCCTTGCCAAGGATGTTGACTCTGCCTCTCCTTCTCTTTCTTTTTCTCACTCTCCTTCTCTATCTTCCCCTCCCTTTCCCTCTCTATCTCCACCTGATGTTGTCCCTTCTCCTGGATCTGTTCCATATTTCCCCTCCCTCTCTCCTCCTCTTTCTCTCTACACTCCCTCTCCAGATCCTTCTCCCTTACCTTCTCCCCCTGACTCTCCCTCTCCTTCTCGGTTTCCACCTTTGTTTCCCGTAACCTCTCTCTTTCATTTTCCCTCCTCCTGTCTTTCTCTATCTCTCTCCCGCTCCCCCTTTCCCCTTCTAAAATGTTATCTTTCTCCATCTCTGTCTCCCTTTCCTTCTCTTCCTCTGTCTTGGTCTCGTCCTCTATTTTTCTTTCCCTCTCTATCCCCCATTCCCTGTTTCCCCCTCTTTCACTCTCCTTTTCCCTCTCCCACTCTCTCGCCCACTCGTTCTCCCGTTCTCTCTTTCTTATCTCTACAATATTGTTCTCAATCTCCCTGACCCTCTCCTCCACTCCCTCTCTCTCTTCCACAATTGTTATTTCCCTGTCTCTTGCCCCCTCTTCCTCCTTGTCCATCTCCATCTTCCTTTCTCTGTCTCCCTGTCTCTCCGTCTTCTCCCCCTCTATCTCCTTCTGCCTCTCTCCCAATCTCACCTTCTCCTTCTCTTCTTTCTCCCTCTCTCTGTCCCCCATTCTCTCTCTCTCCCTCTCCATCTGGCTCATCCTGCACTCCATGCAGGCTCTCTTCAGCTGCTCCACGGTGTCCTTTAGCCTCTGCACCTCCTTCACCGTCCTCTCCAACTCCCTGAGCTGCCGGGGCAGCATGACGTCCAGCGGTGGAAGGGTCACTCGGTAGGGGCATGCGTCCTCGTCCATCCCCTCTCCCCCACACTTCCCTGCAGGCTTTATAGTTACCAAGCAGCTCCCAGATTCTGTACCCCAATTGAAGTTTCCCTTGCTGAGGTTTGCATAGTTCCCAGGGGTCGTGGAGAAGGCCAGCAGGGTCCCATACACGCAGAGCACAGCTAACCTCATCGCTATCCTGAGTTATAAGAATGCTGAGAGAAGAGAGGGCGAGAGAGGGTGCATGAGGATGCCAAAGACCCACCTCGGTGTGTGGGAAGCTGTGACAGAGAGAAGGAGGGAGGAAAGAAGGGGAAGAAGGAGGAGGGGGCTGAGGGACTTCTTGAGAGTGGTGTTTGCATGTGTGAGAATGATTTTGAAAAGAGAGAGAGAAAAGGAATGGGCATGAGGAATAAATAATTGGGCATCCACTTCAAGGGGGTATCCATGTCTGTGAGTGAGACAGGAAAGGATGAGACGAAGAAAGAGAGTGTGAGAGAGGTAAAGAAAGAGAGGGAGGGAAAGAGAGAGAGAGAGAGAGAGAGAGAGAGAGAGAGAGAGAGAGAGAGAGAGAGAGAGAGAGAGAGAGAGAGAGAGAGAGAGAGAATTGGGGGATTATAGCAGTCTTTGGTTGCTTCAGCATGTCACCAAAAGAGTTAACAGGTACAGAGCTAAATCGGCACGAAAAGCTTTAAAAGCGAAAGGCATTTATACAGCATATTGTAATCCTATTATTATTTTCCACAATGTCTTTAACCAAATCAAAACATCTAATGAGGACCATTCGCAACGCATTCTTACTCCATGCTGTAATGATAAAGCACACATTGTTTTCTCTTCTTGCATATCACTGCCGTGAATATGCATGTGTGTGACAGTTGCTTTGGCATCCATTTCCCCATGCTTCCTGTCAATAGGGCCGACACACATGCAAATGACAGATGAGACAGGTCCAGATATGCATTTGAAGCACAACGTCGTCGGGCCCTGGGCTGTGGCTAAATGTTTGTTGCATTACTGTTCAGACATATCTGATATCTCTCTGTCTCTGAGCCTCGGTTCTCTCTGGCTTGAGAGGAATAACAGACAATAATTTATCATCCCATATTTATCCAAGAGGGTTTGTGGTTGCTAAATACAGTGTATGGGTAATGAATTGTCTTAGTTAGAGATAAGGATTGTGGGCCAATTGCATGCATCCTATTCATGGAAAGAGCAGAGTTTTACTGCCTTTGGAATGTGCCACAGAATACTGTACTGGTATAAATCCACAATGCCTATGTAGTCGAAGAATGAAGTTGCCCCCGATACACATGACTAGACTCCCACCCCAATGGCTCAGGTTAGGATTTGGGTGAGTGAAAAAAAATGATCCTAGCTATGTGCCTAAGGGCAACTTCTACCCAGAGCGATGGCACTACACTGCACAGCCAATGTCCTTTTTTTAAATATTTTTTTTTCAGGCCATTAACACCCTCTGCTGTGTCCGTAGCCATGTATGATCGGGAGGTTTTTTTTCCTCCTCAGGGTGCCCTCTCTCTGAACACAGTGTTTTAAATTCCCACGGTAAGCTAGCTTGGCCTACTCTCTGTCCTGGGTTGTGTAAGCACTAAGCAGCACTATAGTTTTTCCTTAAACCGGCAAAAATAAACATCTGACTATCAGTGAGGCTTTGCTGCCTAGACTGGACTACTAGATCAGGCCTCCTGGCAGGCCTCTCCGTCACCATCCACTCTGGGCAGAGAAGTGACTGTCGTCGGGCCTGTATTTTTGTCTGTGTGTGACTGCCCTATACCTGACTGAGCTGGAGTCACATATCTGTCTGTGACGCCATGCCAGTTCCCTGTAATGACATACTTCCTGGTAGGCCACTCCAACTCTGGAGAGAGAAGTGGCAGTTATGTTGGCTCTATGGTTAAGTTTTCTTAGCAGACCAACCAGAGTCTCATCTGTCTGTGACGCTATCTCAGTCCCCTGTAATGCAGCACTTGGCCTGTGGGTCTGATAGCGCAAACACTGTAATATAATGCAGTATTAGGCATGACAAGTCACCTGTCATTGCCATGAGGTTATGTTTAGTATAGAAACTGTAGTTGAGACTGGTCAGCTGAGTTCTGGCTAGATAGGACAAGGACAGGAGCTTTTTTGTATTTGTATTTATTAGGATGTCCATCAGCAGCTACTCTTCCTGGGGTCCGAACGGGATACATGTTTGTTTTAATCCTAGATCATAAACAAAATAACACATCATAAACAAAACAACCCCATCATACAAGACATTATATTATTACTATATCCTCACACATCTACAACATAACATTTACAATACTACAATACAACAGTATTAAAGTATTACAGTGTGTGTGTGTGTGTGTGTAGAGTGCGTGTGTTAGAGTGTGTGTGTGTATGCGTGTGTGTGTTTGTGTGTGTCTCTTCACAGTCCACTTTGTGCCGTGAGGTGTTGTTTTATCTGTCAACTAATTACTACATACACACACACACTTAAACACTAATTAGCTCACATCTTCTCCAGCCTCAGCCAACCCTCTGTACATACTGTAACTGATAAATTCCTGTTCCTCAGTGTAAAAGTTATTCATTGGTCAGTCGCCTGATTTTTAAAAAAATGAGAAAGCGAGGACTTAGAGTCCCACACATCTGGGCTGGATTTCCTACACAGCGTCAACAACAGATAACGTCAGGTCATTTTTGTTTCCGTTTCAAGAGCCTGGACCTCATTAAGACGTTGTTTGAAAGTTCTCTCTAAGATTCCCTGAGTTGATGCAGGGTCTGGAAAACATGCTTTAAAAGGGGAGTGGGTTGTTTGGTTCTAACACCTCACACCCAGGGGATTCTGGGGGGCTTCAAGGTAGGACTGGACTTGACTGACTCTCAACCATCCACACAATCGTTATAAAACAAAGTTAATATTTTTCCCCTGAAGGAGAAGTTGTGGTGTACTGGAAAACAGTTTGTTAGTACCTTTATTTTTGCCAGCAAATTTACAACAGGACATTCTGGTTTTATAATCCTCATAGTGTCCTGAGGGACCACTATATTGTATAACTTGTATTGTTTAACTGTGAATTTCTCCATTTAGTTTCATAGTGCACTAATGGAGGAGTGGTGGAGGAGTGGAGTGGAAACCAGCAGTAAACAAGATAATGGAGATGTGTCAATTAATTTGACCCCTATGGTGCTTCTCAATAGTGTGACATCTTCCTCTCCTTGTCTCCTTATATTCATATATATCTTCATCTGCATAGATGTGAAAGAGCAGGACATGTGAAAGCAAAATCCTGGTTTATATGGCTTCCATATGTTTTTAGTTCAGAGTAGAAGAAGAGGAGAGGATGAGGAGGACACCTCAGACAATTTACTCCTGACATGTACAAATGACCTCGACTAACCGGTGCCCTCGCACATTGACTCGGTACCGGTACCCACTGTATATAGCCTCGCTACTGTTATTTTATTGTGCTACTTTTTATTTTATTTTTTACTTTATTTATTTATTTAGTAACAATTTTCTTAACTCTATTTCTTTAACTGCATTGTTGGTTACAGGCTTGTAAGTAAGCAGTTCACGGTAAGGTCTACACCTGTTGTATTCGGCGCATGTGACAAATACAATTTGGTTTGATTTGATAGGTTTGTGGATGGAGAGTGTGTGTGAGAGTCGAAGGGTAGTTACTTACTCTTTCCAGTGAGTCATCACCATCTCCATGGTAACCCACTCATTCAGTGTCAGTTCTCTGTCCAATATACACTGAAGAACAATTTAGGGCCAGAGAAATAAACACACTCTGTTAGAGTAATCCACTGTCAGGATTTAACTGAATGCTGTGTTTACTCTATACTCTCCAATGTCTCTGATGGATTTTAACCCCTACTTGAATGTTGGATTAAAAGTAAAATGGTATAAAAAAAATGGATCCCTTCCCCCGAGGTGCACTAGAACAGAATGATTTAGATGAGGGTACGTTAGCATATTTTCACTGTGTTTATTTCTGATGTCCACATGCAGAGAAACTTCTCTTTTTCAGATAACCAGTGCATTACTGGAAACATGTTTGAACGCTGTTTACAGCACTGTTTATTCTGTAACTGAGACACAAGCTAGGTAATATAAATAATCAATAAATGTGAAAAGACACAGCTGAAGTTGAGCGTAAACAGGCCTATTATTATTATCAAGGTTGAATTGTGTAATCTAAGTCATGTTTTGAAATGACGTCACTCTCTTCGTGTATTTGGGTTTTAACTAGATCTATGAAAACAGCAGAGGGTTTTAAAGTGCACGTGATGTCCCTCTCTCAGTCTCTTAATTTGCCCTCTCGCTCTCTTTTCCCCTTTCCCTCTCTTCTCTCTTCCTCCCTCCCTCTAACTCTCTCTCATACTCTGGTCCGCACAGAACCAACTCCTACCCACTGGGGACAGACGTCAGTTCAAAGTCTAGTTTTGATTTACATTTGCTTGAGTTGTCAACTAACGTGAATTCAGCGTGAAAACAACTAAACAATGTCATTGGATGTAGGTTAAAAGTTGGGTGAAAAAAATACAAAATTCCCCTTGTATTACTTTTTTCAAATACAATCAGCTTCCACATTGATTCAATGTCATCACAGATGTTTTGGTTGAAATGACCGTTTTTGCCCAGTGGTTAGCCCCTACTTCATCACTGCTTGTGTTTGTGAGAGGTGTTGACATGTTGAAAGCACCGGGCTGTCTGTTTGAACGACCGGCACACAGCTCAGACACCCATGCATACCCCACAAGACATGCCACCAAAGGTCTCTTCACAGTCCCCAAGTCCAGAACAGACTATGTGAGGCGCACAGTACTACATAGAGCCATGACAACATGGAACTCTATTCCACATCAGGTAACTGATGCAAGCAGAAAAAATACACCTTATGGAACAGCGGGGACTGTAAAGCAACACAAACATAGGCACAGACACATGCATACACCCACATGATATAATACGCTCTATACACACACGTACGCATGGATTTTGTGTTATAGATATGTGGTAGTGGAGTAGGGCCTTGAAGGCACACAGTGTGCTGTGAAATCTGTTATGAATGTATTGTAATGTTTTTTAAATGTATAACTGCCTTAATTTTGCTGGACCCCAGGAAGAGTAGCTGCTGCCTTGGCAGCAGCTAATGGGGATCCATAATAAATACAAATACAAATACCCCAGCACTTATAAAGATCAAAAAGGATTGGGTAGATTTAAGCAATATGGAGAGAGAAAAATCCATCAGCCTATTATTCAATCAAATGTATTTTATAAAGCCCTTTTTACATCAGCAGTTGTCACAAAGTGCTTTACAGATACCCCGCCTAAAACCCCAAAGAGCAAGCAATGCAGAGGCAGAAGCACAGTGGCTAGGAAACCACATTGCTAATGCCTATCCAATTCTGTAGGATCTATATGAAGTGAAGTGCTAGGAGTAGAGACCTCTCCCCCTCTATCGTCACACCCCTCCCCCCACTCTCTCCCTCAACAAGAAAACATATGTGGACGTCATTGTTCAGTGAGTCGTTCCTCTGCTGCCACCGTGTGGTATGTTTTAATATTGCAGCATGGCAGTGATCTCATCCCATTCTTATTGCCTCAAATTGCATAAGGTCGGTGTAGTGAGAGTACACCGAGTACACAAGCCAAGGAAAACCAAACAGTCAAACGTGGATTAATAACTCTTTACGGGAAAGACGCTTGAATAGAATATTGTTTATCGTCCAATGTCTTTCATTATGTCACTATGTTAATTTTATCTCTCATATCACACTGAGAGATGTTAAATCAAATCAAATTGTATTGGTCACATACACATGTTCAGATGTTATTGCGGGTGTAGCGAAACGCTTGTGTTTCTAGCTCCGACAGTGCAGTATATCTAACAAGTAATATCTAACAATTTCACAACATATCCCAATACACACAAATCTAAGTAAAGCAATGGAATTAAGAATATATAAATAAATATATGGACGAGCAATGTCAGAGCGGGAAAGACTAAGATACAGTAGAATAGTATAGAATACAGTATACACATTTGAGATGATGCAAGATATGTACACATTATTAAAGTGACTAGTGTTCCATTTATTGATTTTGTACATTTGCCCACTGACAAAGAAATGATCAGTCTATCATTTTAATGGTAGGTTTATTGAACAGTGAGAGACAGAATAACAACAACAAAAATCCAGAAAAACACATGTCAAAAATGTTAGAAATTGATTTGCATTTTAATGAGGGAAATAAGTATTTGACCCCCTCTCAATCAGAAAGAATTCTGGCTCCCAGGTGTCTTCTATACAGGTAACGAGCTGAGATTAGGAGCACACTCAAAGGGAGTGCTCCTAATCTCAGTTTGTTACCTGTATAAAAGACACCTGTCCACAGAAGCAATCAATCAATCAGATTCCAAACTCTCCACCATGGCCAAGACCAAAGAGCTCTCCAAGGATGTCAGGGACAAGATTGTAGACCTACACAAGGCTGGAATGGGCTACAAGACCATTGCCAAGCAGCTTGGTGAGAAGGTGACAACAGTTGGTGCGATTATTCGCAAATGGAAGAAACACAAAATAACTGTCAATCTCCCTCGGCCTGGAGCTCCATGCAAGATCTCACCTCTAGGAGTTGCAATGATCATGAGAATGGTGAGGAATCAGCCCAGAACTACACAGGAGGATCTTGTCAATGATCTCAAGGCACCTGGGACCATAGTCACCAAGAAAACAATTGGTAACACACTACGCCGTGAAGGACTGAAATCCTGCAGCGCCCGCAAGGTCCCCCTGCTCAAGAAAGCACATATACATGCCCGTCTGAAGTTTTCAATGAACATCTAAACGATTCAGAGAACTGGGTGAAAGTGTTGTGGTCAGAGACCAAAATGGAGCTCTTTGGCATCAACTCAACTCGCCGTGTTTGGAGGAGGAGGAATGCTGCCTATGACCCCAAGAACACCATCCCCACCGTCAAACATGGAGGTGGAAACATTATGCTTTGGGGGTGTTTTTCTGCTAAGGGGACAGGACAACTTCACCGCATAAAAGGGACGATGGACGGGGCCATGTACCGTCAAATCTTGGGTGAGAACCTCCTTCCCTCAGCCAGGCCATTGAAAATGGGTCGTGGATGGGTATTCCAGCATGACAATGACCCAAAACACACGGCCAAGGCAACAAAGGAGTGGCTCAAGAATAAGCACATTAAGGTCCTGGAGTGGCCTAGCCAGTCTCCAGACCTTAATCCCATAGAAAATCTGTGGAGGGAGCTGAAGGTTCGAGTTGCCAAACGTCAGCCTCGAAACCTTAATGACTTGGAGAAGATCTGCAAAGAGGAGTGGGACAAAATCCCTCCTGAGATGTGTGCAAACCTGGTGGCCAACTACAAGCAATGTCTGACCTCTGTGATTGCCAACAAGGGTTTTGCCACCAAGTCATGTTTTGCAGAGAGGTCAAATACTTATTTCCCTCATTGAAATGCAAATCAATGTATAACATTTTTGACATGCGTTTTTCTGGATTTTTGTTGTTGTTATTCTGTCTCTCACTGTTCAAATAAACCTACCATTAAAATTATAGACTGATCATTTCTTTGTCAGTGGGCAAACGTACAAAATCAGCAGGGGATCAAATACTTTTTTCCCTCACTGTATATAGGCAGCAGCCTCTAATGTGCTAGTGAAGGCTATTTAACAGTCAGATGGCCTTGAGATAGAAGCTGTTTTTTAGTCTCTCGGTCCCAGCTTTGATGCACCTGTACTGACCTCCCCTTCTGGATGATAGCGGGGTGAACAGGCAGTGGCTCGGGTGGTTGTTGATCTTTTTGGCCATTGGGTGCTGTAGTTGTCCTGGAGGGCTGGTAGTTTACCCCTGGTGATGCGGTGGGCTGACCGTTCCACCCTCTGGAGAGCCCTGTGGTTGCGGGCAGTGCAGTTGCCGTATCAGGCGGTGATACAGCCCCACATGATGCTCTCAATTGTGCATCTGTAAAGGTTTGTGAGGGTTTTAGGTGCCAAGACTAATTTCTTCAGCCTCCTGAGGTTGAAGAGGCGCTGTTGCGCCTTCTTCACCACATGGGTGGACCATTTCTGTTTGTCAGTGATGTGTACGCCGAGGAACTTGAAGCTTTTACCTTCTCCACTGTGGTCCCGTCAATGTGGATAGGGGATTGCTCCCTCTGCTGTTTCCTGAAGTCCACGATCACTTCCTATGTTTTGTTGACGTTGAGTGAGAGGTTATTTTCCTGCCACCACACTCCCAGAGCCTTCACCTCCTCCCTGTAGGCTGTCTCATCATTGTTGGTAATCAAGCCTACTACTGTTGTGTCCTCTGCAAACTTGATGATTGAGTTGGAGGCGTGCTTGGCCACGCAGTCATGGGTGAACAGGGAGTACAGGAGGGGGCTGAGCACGCACCCTTGTGGGGCCCCAGTGTTGAGGATCAGCGAAGTGGAGGTGTTGTTTTCTACCTTCACCACCTGGCGGTGGCCCGCCATGAAGTCCAGTACCCAGTTGCACAGGGCGGGGTTCAGACCCAGAGCCTCTACCTTGATGAGCTTGGAGGGTACTATGGTGTTGAATGCTGAGCTATAGTCAATGAACAGCATTCTTACATAGGTATTCCTCTTGTCCAGATGGGATAGGGCAGTGTGCAGTGTGATGGCATCGTCTGTGGATCTATTGGGGCAGTAAGCAAATTGAAGTGGGTCTAGGGTGGCAGGTAAGGTGGAGGTGATATGATCATTGACTAGCACTTCACGATGACAGAAGTGAGTGCTACTGGGCGATAGTAATTTAGTTCAGTTACCTTTGCTTTCTTGGGTACAGGGACAATGGTGGCCATCTTTAAGCACGTGGGGACAGCAGACTGGGATAGGGAGGGATTGAATATGTCCGTAAACACACCAGCCAGCTGGTCTGAGCATGCTCTCAGGACGCGGCTAGGGATGCCATCTGGTCCGGCAGTCTTGGGACGTCGGTGTCCGCGACGTGGCTGGTTTTCATTTGTAGTCCGTGATTGTCTGTAGACCCTGCCACATATGTCTCGTTGAATTGCGAGAATTGTTAGTGAGAGATATCAATATTGTACTATATATATATGCATTGTAACAGTGTAGCTCACGTACAGGGTTCATTGTATAACATTGTATCAATGACAGCTAGATTTTCCCGCTTGCAAGAACATGTAAACAAGTGTTTACTGTTCTTCCCCCCACCCTCTTGTCTTCTGACGTACTACACAGGGGCCCGCCCCTTCCCTGTCTCTCACGCAGCAGTTACGTATGAGCGTAAAAAATAGAAACTTCCAAGATGGCTGAGTCCGTAGGATCCATGCATTTAGCAGCTAATGGCAAAATAAATCCCCCAAAACCCTTGGTACCCAAAATACCGCCTGAGAGTCGACCACAGTCTTCCAACGATGTCTTCCCCCCACCGCCCAAGAAAGTCAGAATCGAGGAGAAAAGCTTGAAGCAAAAGAAATTGAACGGGGACGTAGTGTGCGCAGGGGAAAAACACAACGGGAAGCAGAGTTATGGAAGCCCAGCGAAATGGAGTTTCGGCCCGGCCAAGCCGAGCAACTCCACCTCGCCAGCTCCCGCACGAAAGATCTTCAAGATCAGCAACTTTCTTGCCTCTCCTTCGAAAGTGAAGAAACCGAAGGAGAAACGTCACAAGGAAAAAGAGAAGAGCGCTAAAACGCAGAGTTCACTCCTGGAGAAAGTGAGCCCTGCGAGTTGCCATACAAAGACGGAGAATGGTGATGTGAAGATGTTACGAGGTCAGTCTTCTGAATAACGGAATTCATGTAAAAAGTCATGAAAACTAGGTTTTAAATGACTAAGGCCAGCTGATAACATTAGTTACACAGGGCTACTGTACAGTAGGCCTACATAATGCCACTAGGCCCAGTTGTTTATATTGTAACGACCCTGTATTGTGTTCTGTGTTCATGGATGTGTTATCGTTCTCATGGGTACTAGCAGGGGTTAAATATGCCGGGACAGATGGAAAGGTTGGGGGTATGATGGGTAATCCCGCGGGATTTTGGGAATGATTAAATAGGGGTTACGGTCTCATATCTCTCTCTTCGGTTCGGGACCCTTGATTTGACATGTTCTATTTGTGTATGTTCGAGGTTTAGCGGCGTGGGTTGTGGCCTGAACAATAGCCCATTTAGGAATAAACCTGTGTTCTGCCTGTACACCTGGTGCCCGTCTCTCTTTTACTTTATGACCCAGCTGGGTCATTACAATATTACTACTGACTAATAGGCCTACAGTTGAGATGAAGTTGAACTTGAATGACGTGTTGATTGATCACTATCAATATGTTTGTTACTACATCATCTGTATTCAATTTCCATATTTAAGATCACACTGGCAAAGACGAGGAGAGAGAAAAGAAAAGGGAGAACGATAAAGAGAGGGACAGGGAGAAGAAGAACCACCAAGGGATGGTTGTGAATGATGATGGGAGGGAGAATGGCGAGGTGAAAACGCCACTGAAAGGTATGGGTGAGATAAAAGCTCTTCTTCATGGTGATTGCTTGGAGATTGATGCCATGTTTGTCATTCCCATGTCAGAGGTGTTCACACTGTTTTAGCTTCCCTCTCATAATAAATTGAGTCAATCTGTGAAGTAGCTAGGTAATTTACCAGGACTAGTGCCTTCAAGATGTATGCACATCTTATTTACACCTGTTGGCTTACATATCTTCTCTTCCTTGCAGAGTCAACAGAAAAGCCAAAATTCAACTCGGAGGACGAGCTCCTCTTGAAAAAGCTAAAGAAGAAGAAGAAAAAGAAGCACAAAGACGGCGAGCGGGAAAGACGCAGCCGACCCAAGATGTACCACCGCTCCAGTCAGACTGTGTGTTCTGGTGTATTTGTGGACCTGCCGGACCTGCTCAACACACCAGACAGAAGTAACAACAGCACCAATAACAGTTTCTTCCAAACCTTCCCAAGTCCCCATCAGGATCCTTCCAGCACCACCACTAGTACTTCTGTGTCCACCTCTACGGCCTCCATGGTCAGGGAGAGGTTGGGGTACGGCTCCCCCCTCCACAGTGCCCCGTCCCTTGGCATGGCGGGGCTGGAGTTTGGCAGTCTGATCCACGTGGAACAGCAGGCCAACGGCGGGGCGTTGGTGGCCCATGCCTACACCCAGCAGCTGGCCTGTCTCTCCCCGGCTGAGATGCAGCGCTTCGCCCAGGAGTTTGTCACCCTCTCATTCAGCGAGGACCAAGCCGACGCGGCCCATTACGTCATGGGCATCATCCATGGAGCGGCCTCCTACCTACCAGACTTCCTGGACTACTTCTCCTACAAGTTCCCCAATGCGCCCGTCAAGATGGAAGTGCTAGGGAAGAAGGATATAGAGACCACCACCATGGCCAACTTCCACACTCAGGTCAGTGGATGGATGAGAGAGAATGCTTTATAATGCTGGTATAATGCTGTTGTGCTTTATAAGCATCCCAAAGAATCACCACCTCAGTACCAGCCACTTCCACACACTGGTGCTGATGTTGTGTATGTGTGACTTTGAAGTGCATGTTGTTTTTGTAGCCCGGCGTCTTCACGGGACTAGAATCTGTAGCCTCTCCATCTGGGCCATACCCATTTTGAGAAGGGACTCTTTGTCTGTTCATTTTGTTTACATTTAGGCTTTGTTATCTTTGCTCCAAAGTCGTTGGTGAATCTTTGACGCTCCATATGTTAGGTTATTGCCTGGAGGAGGGTTTGAACCAGCCTAAAATGACAAAACATATCAATCCCACCTCATTGATTTCCCACTGCGCCAAGGATATCGCTCATCAGTCGAGGTTGCGCAACCAAGAATGAATCATTTTAGCGAATTTGGGGGCATTTTCTACCAAAAATGAACATACTCAACGACGCCGACCCTGTAGCGAATCCCAACACGGTTGCTGTATTTACCCTAGAATTTGTTTTTTTATGCTTTATTTTCCTTACAGTAGAAAAGCAATGGGGTTCTTCCGACAATCCTCGCTCCTCTTACCCCGTAAATCTGTCATCATCTATAACTTTTGAATATGAAAACCCGTCAGGATTCGAACTTGTAGAAGGGTAAATAAATGTGTTAAGCCTAAACACCACAGGAGTTACATATTGTTTATCCCAATTAAGAGAAAGGACTTACTCTATAAAGTGAATTAAGAGGAAGGGGAGAACACTGACTAATACATCAAATCAAATTTTATTGGTCGCATACACATATTTAGCAGATGTTATTGCGGGTGTAGCGAAATGCTTGTGTTCCTAGCTCCAACAGTGTAGTAATCTCTAACAATTCACAACAGTACACACATCTAAAAGCAAAATAATGGAATTAATAAATATATAAATATGAGGACGAGCAATGTCTGAGTCCGGTGTATAAATGTGTGATGAGATGTATAGACATTATGTGGATAGAATATTTAGTGTATATATGTAGAATACGTAGGATAGAATAATATATATATACATTTACATTTTAGTCATTTAGCAGACGCTCTTATCCAGAGCGACTTACAGTTAGTGCATACATAATTTTTTTCATACTGGCCCCCCGTGGGAAACGAACCCACAACCCTGGCTTTGCAAACGCCATGCTCTACCAACTGAGCTACATCCCTGCCGGCCATTCCCTCCCCTACCCTGGACAACGCTGGGCCAATTGTGCGCCACCCCATGGGTCTCCCGGTCGCGGCCAGCTACGACAGAGCCTGGATTCGAACCAGGATCTCTAGTGGCACAGCTAGCACTGCGATGCAGTGCCTTAGACCACTGCGCCACTCGGGAGACTATACAGCAATGGTTTAATAGGATGGCATTGACTAGAATACAGTATATACATATGAAATGAGTAAAACGGTATGTAAACTCTTTATTAAAGTGACCAGTGATTCCATGTCTATGTACATAGGGCAGCAGCCTCTAAGGTGCAGGGTTGAGTAACCGGGTGGTAGCCGGCTAGTGACAGTGACTAAGTTCAGGGCAGGGTACTGGGTGGAGGCCGACCAGTGATGGCTGTTTAACAGTTTCATGGCCTTGAGATAGAAGCTGTTTTTCAGTCTCTCGGTCCCAGCTTTGATGCACCTGTACTGACCTCTCCTTCTGGATGATAGCGGGGTGAACAGGCCGTGGCTCGGATGGTTGATGTCGTTGATGATCCTTTTGACCTTCCTGTGACATCGGGTGCTGTAGGTGTCCTGGAGGGCAGGCAGTGTGCCCCCCCGGTGATGCGTTTATTCGTCATATACACAGGATACAGCGGGGTGTAAACGGTGCAATGAAATCCTTACTTGCAAGCTACCTCTCAACATAGCCCTTGATCATTCATGACTCTCAGTTCCATTACATTACACACAAGTAATTGGACAAAGGTGTCTTCTGTACGGGGGAGTTTTGTTAAGAGCCCCATCACTCGATCTGAACATCAACACACATCGCTTGCGATCCGGTTTTCGAAGCATAAGGACCTTATCTTCCATACCAGCGAGAAATAATTTTCTAAAAACGAAAGGTTAAATTGATATACACCTTAATATGGTTAGGGTTAGTGTTACCACAGGCCATATCTCCATGTTACAGCATGTGTTGACAGATATCAGGCGTAAGGCAGAGTCGACTACCTGTGCTAATTAGCTATCTACGTCTTTTAACATGCGTGTGCAAACAGAAGACTGATGCCACAAACGTGTTGTCACTGAAAAATACTGTCGGCTGCAACTGTGTTAAAACCGGTCAAAACAGTACGTTTGTATTTTGCATTTGTGAAATTATTTTGATGTGATATGAAAGTAGAGGGATTTATGTTTCTAGAACCGTTCCACAATTGAGAATCGATTCACATTTAGATGGAATATTTGGCTGTTTTGGCTTCCAGTGCCAATTGGCCTCTAAACAGAACATGTAAGGTCCTTGGACTATAAGGAGTAACGTTAAGCTCCTTTAGTCCATTGTTGGGCTACCTCTCAACAGTGCAGTGAAATGTCAAAAACAAAAGTAACAAAGATAACACAATAAGGCAAGTGGTAAACAAATATTAAAAGGTATAAAAGTAGGAGTAAAACTAGCAGTAACGGTATGTAATATGAAATGTGCTATGTCAACAAGTAGATCAAGTGAGCAGTACAAATAAATAATAGCAGAAGTGATGTGAGTGTGCGTGCGTTATGGTGTGCATGCGTGTGTAAGGGCTGTAACTTTTGTGGAGCGATAGGTAACAACGCTTTGTGCGTGTCAAGTTGTCGATGTGTTCAGAGGGTCCCTGGTTTGAGCCTAGGTTGGTACAAGGAGAGGGATGGAAGCAGTACTGTTACAGAGAGTCAGTGGAAATGGTCTCTTAAGGTGCAGGTGAACAGCAGGTTGTGCAGGTGGACAGCTAAGCTTTTTAACAGTCTTATGGCCTGGTGGTGGATGTTCCGGTACTGTCTGCCAGACAGAAGCGAAGAGAACAGGCCGTGGCTGAAGTCCTTGGTGATCTTCCTGGGGACGGTGCAGCTGCCTTTACAAGTGGTGATGCAGCCAGACAGGATTCTCTCAATCGTGCATCTGTAGAAGCTGGTGTCTTTCAGGACAAGGCTCCCATCTAGCAACTTGCTTTGGAAATAAGGGGGAAAGTTTGTATTGATGAGTATAAGATGTAAAGTGTCATCACAGTGAGCAGATTAGGTGTATAGATGGAACATTTAAATGAATAGTGTCTAACCTTTACCTAACATCTCAACTTGCTCAGCACATTAGAACACACACACATACATATAAACATGTTTATTAAATATCAACAGCTAGCTAGCCGCATAATTAATTTAAGTAATTTCAAACTATCTGAAGTTAACTAGCTGGGCAACAAAACTTAGGCCTACTATAAAATCACACTTTAGGATTTCAGCCTAGTATGGAAATATTGGGGCTGACATGATGAGACAAACTATTTTGACAACCTGTCAAAACATGCAGCTAGCTACTGTTACTGTAAGTACTGTAGCTAGCTAGCTAAGTTGTTAGCCATGTACTAATGTGATGTAGCCTAATGCACTGATCTTACCTGCTAGTGATAGATATTCCAATCGAAACAGCAGGCAACTTCTGATTTCAGAAAAAGATAACATAAGCCGCGAAAGTTTTTAAACCTTACTGTTGGATGAAATGTTTATGGTAGAGTCAGAGAGGAGAGATGCTCCTCTTCTAGTTCCGGACACTTCCATAGCTCTGTTCTCATTGGTCAATTATTGGTAACTTCCTGGTTGCGCTGGCGTCTTGGATTGGTTGGCGAGTGCAATTTTTGGTTACTTCTTGGTTGTAGACGGCGATATGATTGGTTGTCACAACCAGAAATGTCCTTGACTCACTGTTGTCAGGGGTCCTCACTAGATGGATATTAAATACATGATTGGAGATGGAACATCTCAAGGATGACCCGAGCAGCTCATTCTCTTCTCTCCTCTGTTTGTGAAAGCTAGGCTATGCGTGACTTGTTGACTCTGCACTAGGTTTTGCTAGTGTGACTCCTTGACTCTTCTCTGAGTGTTTGTTTCCTTTCAGAATCTGCATTTATATTTCCCCTCGACCAGGAACTCTTACTCCTGTATCCTAGCAACCCTGTTTCCTTCCTCCCTGCAGATCGTTTGAAAGGTCTACTGCTCTCTCTGAGACGCCACGTGCTTGAACATTCAACAACGCTGAAGATGACAGGCAGTCACTTACTACTTGACTTGATTCCATCATGTGAACAAACACTGAAGGGTGTTGAAGGAATATTAGTGAGCTTCTGTTGCCATTAGTAACTGTGTGTATTGGGCCATGAGACAGACACCTGCTACTGCTAGATGTTGCTGATATTAATGGATTCTTGATGGATAGATAGTCAGCTTGTCTTGCGATATAATGTGTTATGGTGTTAACAGGCAATTTCTGCATGATGGGAAGAAGATGCTGAATCAGCCGAGTGACTGTATTTAGATTAGAACTGCATCTTGTCAAAATGACAGTAACATTTCTCAACATCATGTAAAAGAAAAGTTGAAAAATGGAGTTGGTTGAATGTTTGTCTTCTTTGTCTGCCACCTGTCTGTTGGTAGATGTCTTTCTAGTCTTATTTACTATTTCAGCAGACGTGTATCTGATGCTAGTGTCTCTCTTGACTCCTACTTCCAGAGCACTAACCTGTCCATCATCTGTCCATTCACATCTCCCATTCTAACCTGTCTCCCCCCTGTGTCTCTGCCCCCAGGTGAAGCGTACCTACTCCCAGGGGACGTACCGTGCAGGGGCCATGCGGCAGGTCAGCCTGGTGGGGGCCGTGGACGAGGAGGTGGGAGACTACTTTCCCGAGTTCATCAACATGCTGGAGGAATCTCCCTTCCTTGAGGTGGGTGTAGAGTATAGGTCTTCTCGGATCCCAAAGTTGAGATCCGAACCGAATTGGATCTGTTAAATTCCTACCCGACCCCGACAGGATCCGGTAATAAAAAAATACATCATTTATATCCGATTTGGATCCGAGGTGGACCAGATCAGACCCAAAACATGTCAGAGCTGAGAGAGAATCAGATCCAAATTGGGTCGGGTCTGTATCCGACCAAAATGGATCCTAAATATTTTTTTTAAATGCAGCTTTTTTGCCTCGCAAGACAGTGAAATTGTTTTGACTTGTCTGGCAGTGAACTTTAACCTGCATTTTCAGTTGTATCTAAAATAATTGATTTGTAGTCTACTGCTTAGTATTTTCATAACATCCCTATAGTTAGATGGAGAACATTATGAAGTTTTCAGAAATGTTTTCCTTATTTCTGTTGATCAAATATTTAAGTAGGATAAATGTTTTATGTGATGATCATCGCGTGCCAGAATGAGAGCAGCAAATAGTTCACTTTTGTCTGTAACCTAATAATATTCTATATGCCTATTATTTTACTGAGCAACATTACAATCTAGCCTATTTAACTGTTTTGATCAACATTGATTTAGACTAAAGGTAGGTTATAGTCTGTTTGACCAGCAAGCTTCAAATTCAAAATCAATTTTGAATAAGCTACGGAAGTATGGCGTTTCCCATGTCATTTCCAACTATTTAGATTTGTAGGTCTAGATTCGTTTTCCCGCTATGACAACACTATAATTGGATGTAGAATATTTAGAGTTTTTCAGAGATCTGTTCATTTGTTTCTGTTGACCACATTTTTAGATTAAGATTTTTGTGGTGATTTTAGGACGGTGAAAACACATTATGTGGTGAGTGCTGTGTGTTAGACATATTTTGGTAGGCTATTTCTATAACTCAGGTCTAATTCATTGTAATAAGCTAATATTTTTTGTTCTACATGAAATGTAGATATATCCTTTAGGCCTACAGAATTAGCCTATACAGCCTGAGATTGGTTTGGATTCGGGTTTGATAGAAGTGTAATCCACACCACCGCTTTGTAGGCCTCCCGTCCAGAGAGCTAATCAAATATTGGATAGAGAAGTTGTCTTGATATTTCTTATACCGATCCATGCCTTACACAATCAATAAATCGGCAGCCTTTAAACATTAGGCTACAATACTTTCTGCAGATAAGCCTATGGCTATCAGTCTACCGCACACACACACAGCCTGCACACACAACATGAGCAAATGAACTTGGTCAAACATTTTCTTTATTAAAGACTATCGGAAAGCATTTGTCGGTAACTGCATTATAGTATAACTCCTTTATTTTGAACAAAACCACGAAACTAGTGTATAAATTGAGTGAGTCATCTTTATGCTGACAAATATCACACTTGACTCGAGTCATTCAACATTAGTTGACAAACTGTTATTTTAAACAAAAATACCCCCCAAAAATAGCAAAATAGCCTATAAATAGGCCACGCCTAAACTAATAAATTAGATAGCATAAATAAGTAAATTGAATAAATAAAACTATTAAATTAAATAGCTCAGGTCTTGGAAATCTGGGCTACTTTTTTTCCCCTCTGTATGTGCATAAATTAGGTGAATACAAACAATTTGCCTGTCGGGTTTTTCCTTCCTGTGCTCTTTCATTCTGTTTCTTCTTCACATCTGCAAATAATGACTCAACGTTTCAGAAATTCACTTTATATAATCTAGGGGCGATCACTCTTTCCCACTGCGTCCTCCTGCTCTCCCACAACAAGTAGCCTGTTTTACCCCGCGTCACGTGGCTCATTTTCTTAAAGCCAATATGCCGTTTTGACACAATGATATTGACACATTGGGTTTGATGAAAGGGGACCCCCTGACAGTCATTTAAGAGAATCAAATGTAAATGTGTGACATTTGTGTTTGTTGTTTAGGAACTAAACTCTTCAAATATAATTTAGGATCCGGTCGGTATTTCACATATTTTCATACAGATCCGAGGTCCATGGCCACCGAGCGGGATCCGACCTGGGATCTGAGGGTTAACTACAAAATGTGGGATCCGACCCGGTCGGATCCCGGGTAACCGGGTTCGTGTAGATTCGTGAAGACCTCTAGTGTAGAGTGTGTGTGTGTGTCTGTGTGAGTGTTTTAGCGTAATTTCATCAGCACTGTGCTATTCTACTTTTGTTTATTTTCACATAAATGAAACTTTAACAACAGACATAAATATATAAAAGTAAATGAGCTGATGTGTAATTGTGTGTGGTCCCAGCGTACCCTGCCCTGGGGCACGTTCTCCAGCCTGCGCCTGCGGAGCCCCACAGAGAGTGACGACGGGCCCATCATGTGGGTCAGACCAGGGGAACAGATGATCCCTGTGGCTGACATGCCCAAGTCCCCCTACAAGAGAAAGAGGTGCGTTGTTTTGTTTGGCATGGTAGTTTGTCCACCGTAGTGAAAAGATTGCGTTAGGTCTAGGCTTGGTAGGGACAAGAACCAAGGCATGGTAGCAAGCCACCAACATGACATTAGACCTAATAGCTGACAACAATGAAGTAGTCTGAGGTATCTTAGGATTTTGTATCCTTATGCCACATCCTATGGCATTTTGTTGCTACTTTTAAGGTAAATTTACATTTCCCCCTGTTCCAGGTCGACCAATGAGATCAAGAACCTGCAGTACCTGCCGCGGGCTAGCGAGCCCAGGGAGATGCTGTTTGAGGACAGGACCAGAGCCCACGCCGACCACATCGGACAGGGCTTCGAGAGACAGACCACCGCAGCCGTGGGGGTGCTCAAGGCCGTGCGCTGCGGAGAGGGGTGGGTACACACCTGGCCTCTGTACCCCTGACCTAGTATACACACACACACCCCTTCCATATCTGTACACACCTGAGCTCCTCTTGCTGACAGTGTCTCTATCCCCCGTCTGTCCCTGTAGTGATGCTCCTGCCAGGATAACCAAAGATGTGGTGTGTTTCCACGCTGGAGATTTCCCTGAAGTGGTCCAGAGGCTCCAGCTAGACCTGTACGAACCACCCCTCTCACAGGTACGTCTGAGATCAATGGATTCTACATGGACCATTAGAACAGATTATTAACCAATGATTGTGTGTCAATGGTGGCTTTAACCAACATAATAATCTCCTTTCTTTCCCTCCTCCCTTTCTGCTCTCTTCTCTTCCCCCCCTTCCCTCCCATTCTCCTCCTTCCACTCTCCCCCTCTCCCTCCGTAGTGTGTGCAGTGGATAGACGATGCCAAGCTGAACCAGCTGAGGAGAGAGGGCATCCGCTACGCCCGTATCCAGCTCTACCATGACGACATCTACTTCATCCCCAGGGGAGTGGTGCATCAGTTCAAGACTGTGTCTGCTGTCTGCAGCCTGGCCTGGCACATCCGCCTCAGACAATACCACCTGGACCAAGAGAGGGAGGAAGAGAGCTGTACTTCTACACAGGCAGCAGGTCAAGTCATAGAGGAAGAAACGGAGGAAAGTGAGGAGGAGGGAGGGAAAGAGGACACTCCTACGCAGACGCAGGTAAAGACTGAGGAAAAGGAGGAGGCAGGGGGAAGGACGCCTGTACAGGAGCCGCCACCAGTTTGCAAGGAGGAAGACGACACGGAGGAGGAGGGAGGGGAGAGAGGAGGCTGCACATCTACACTGGCATTCCCTTTGGTCAAGGAGGAGAGGAAGGAAGGAAACGCAGTCACAGAGACACTACTGGAAGTCAAGAAAAGAAAGGAGGATGACGAGCATCACAAGATAGAAGAGAGGGAGAGAAAAAGAGCAAGAGATGGCAGTACACCCACGCAGATGCCACCACAAGTGCAGATGGAGGGAGATAGTGAACTCTCAAAGGCGTCACAACAGACTGGCATAGAGAGAGAGGAGGAAGGAAGACATCAGAAGACACCTCCACAAGCCCAGAAAGAAAGAGAGAGGCTAATAGATGGTAGCACAGCCACACAAACACCTCCACAAGCCCAGAAAGAGAAGGACAAAGGGAAGGGGAAAGATTTGGAGAAAGATGAAAAAGAGAGGGAAAAGGAGAAAGTGGAGAGGGTGAAAGAGAAGAAGGAGAGGGGGAAAGAGAAAGAGGAGCGGGGGAAAGAGAAGAAAGAGAGGGTGAAAGATAAGGACAGAGAAAGGGAGAGAGGGAAAGATAAGGAGAAGGATAGAGTGAAGGAGAAAGAGAAGGGGAAAGATGAGAGTGTGATGGAAAGCACCACACAAACAGAGATGTCTCCACCCATTAGGAAAAAGGAGGATGAGGAGAGGGCAAAAGAGGAGAGGAAATCCATCCATCCATCCCAACACGCCCAGAGGGAGGAGAAGGGAGTGAGGGAGACAGACATGGCCTCAAAGACACAGCCTCAAATCAAGAAGGAACGAGACCGGGACAGAGGTGGTAGTGGTACACAGACACACACACGGCAAGAGAGAGAGGAGGGCAGAGAGAGCAGCACATACAGACACAAACCCTCACATGGAAAGAAGGACCGAAACGGGTATAGAGAGGGGAAAGAGGGTAACCCATCCACCCACCCCAATCCAGGGAGAGAGGAGGATGGGAAGGTTCTCATTCCTAGACACACACCCTCTCATGTGAAGGAGGGAAAGAGAGATAGAGAGGTCAACCATAAGGACGAGAGGAAGAAACCGCCCCCTGCCCCTAGCTGCCCCCCCTCGTACCATAAACCCCCACGGACACTCGTAACCTTTGACCTCTTTAAGCCTATGGATGCACTCCAAGCCCCGCCCCTCTCCCTGGCAGACAGGTCTCACCACCACAGTGACTGTCGAGGTGCTCGCTCCAAGTCTGAGAGTCGGACACTAGCGCCCTCTAAAGGACCAAAAGTAAAGGACACAACACACACCAAACCTGCAGTTCCTCTCCAGGACACACGGCCGCATCACTCCCTAAAACACCCCCTGAAACCACACACCACACACCCACAGCATAAAGACTTTTTATTATGAATGTGTAGTTCTCTCTCTACTGTATAACTTACTTAGCCTGCTCACAGATCTGTTGCTGCTTCAGCCATACCATAATTGTCATGCCATAGTACATATACAGAGGAGTTGAATTGGCTAAAGCATATACAGATCTGGGACCAGACTACAACTTACTATAAGGCCCTGTTTGGAACTTTGAAAATGCATCCTTTCTTCCTTCCTCCATTCCTTGAAGTAATCACTGGTCTAATACAGTTGGATGGGTATAATCTAGCCCAACAATGGACTAAAGGAGCTTAGTTACTCCTTATAGTCCAAGGACCTTACATGTTCTGTTTAGAGGCAAACTGGCTCTGGCAGCCAAAACAGCCAAATACTCAATCTAAACGTGAATTGATCCTCAATTGCGGTACGGTTCTAGAAACATAAAGCCCTCTACTTTCATATCATATCAAAATAATTTCACAAATGCAAAATATACACTGACTGTAGACTGTTTTAACACAGTTACAGCTGACAGTGTTTTTCAGTGATAACACGTTTGTGGCGTCAGTCTTCCATTTATACACAGGTGTTTGCAGATAACTAATTAGCGCAGGTACACGTCTGTCTTCCGTTTGTTTTCCGTAAACAAGTGCTGTAACATGGAGATATGGCCGTGTGGGAACCCTCATCTTATTTAGGTGTGTAGTAACTTAGCATTTTTATTTTGTGCTGATATGAAAGATGTGTTCTTTATGTTTCCAAAACCATACCGCAAGCGAAGCATTTTAACGTTCAGAACGAGCCTCGGGGCTCTTAAAACTGCCCCGGCCAGAAGATACTATCGTGAATAGGCGCTACGGTAGTTAGTCTATGAATGGGTGACACAATCACAAGTGTTACACCACATAGTTCACACCAACACAGTCATGTCAGCATCAGATCAGGGATCTCTCTGAGGAAGGATGCATTTCTTAGCATCTGAAGAGGGCTGAAGAAGGAATGTACGCTAAGTAGCTCACTTCACGTTTGTTAGTGAATCTACGTAGGTTCTTTATATGAAAACCATTGTGTGACCCGTGCGTTAGTGCCTGTGCACTACTTAGCTACACTATGTTCTTAAAGCACCTACTCTAGGTACCCTACGGCTCAGTCCCAAAACAGCTCCTTTGTCTTCTCCTAGCCTTTCCCTCTTTGAAGTTTGCCGATCTGAAGGGACTGGTTAGGTGTACATAGGCAATATGTTTCCCCATCTAGATTCAATTCCAAATAGACTCCTACCCCCAACCCTTGATGTCTACACTAGACTATACTGAAGTGGTTAGTAGGGGATAGGGGTCTATTTGGAATTTAGGACTAGCCTTCCTGTATGCTGTGGGGAGCTTATACTATATTGCTTATACCTATCCAGTCACTTTAGGTTTGCCAACACTGAAGGGCTCAGAGCTAGGGGTTGTTTTTGGACCAGTCTTACATGTATGATTCAACACAGGACTGTAAATGATACGTACCTAATCTGTACGGTATAATGTACTAGTACTGATGTGAGAAAATGTATACATAAATGCATATATTTTTTGTAAGACAAGTTTTATTTTCCATAGAACTTATTTATATAATTTTCTGTCTGTTTTTATTTCAGATGTATGTGAGAAACTCTGTTGTAAATACCTTTTATTTCCTAAGATTATGACTTGGTAGTGTGATTTATACTCTGACCAGAACCTTTCAATAAAAGGTTCCTAATATTACAATGGTCTCTTCATTGTCCTCATTCTAAATAAAGGTCTGGATTCAATCTGTATGGCATCGCGGGGATTCAGCACGATTGAAATTTAAAGGCAATGTTCGAAAACAGCATTCACGGTAAATACTGCATATGTCAGCTCAATCGCAAATTACATTTTAATTGTGCTGAATACGGATTGAAACCATCTGTAAGTTAAACTGAATTGACCCAAACTCTGATCACACACACTGACAAACCACCAATCATCCAAATAATGTAGTTATAATTACTTTTATTTACATAATGCATGTCTCACTTGGGACATAAATAATACCAGGCACACCACACATTACATTTTATTACAGAATCTTCCACAGTGCTACTGCCATATGAATATATACATTTGAAGTGGAACTCTCAACACATACAGTGGGGAAAAAAAGTATTTAGTCAGCCACCAATTGTGCAAGTTCTCCCACTTAAAAAGATGAGAGAGGCCTGTAATTTTTCATCATAGGTACACGTCAACTATGACAGACAAATTGAGGAAAAAAATCCAGAAAATCACATTGTAGGATTTTTAATGAATTTATTTGCAAATTATGGTGGAAAATAAGTATTTGGTCACCTACAAACAAGCAAGATTTCTGGCTCTCACAGACCTGTAACTTCTTCTTTCAGAGGCTCCTCTGTCCTCCACTCGTTACCTGTATTAATGGCACCTGTTTGAACTTGTTATCAGTATAAAATACACCTGTCCACAACCTCAAACAGTCACACTCCAAACTTCACAATGGCCAAGACCAAAGAGCTGTCAAAGGACACCAAAAACAAAATTGTAGACCTGCACCAGGCTGGGAAGACTGAATCTGCAATAGGTAAGCAGCTTGGTTTGAAGAAATCAACTGTGGGAGCAATTATTAGGAAATGGAAGACATACAAGACCACTGATAATCTCCCTCGATCTGGGGCTCCACGCAAGATCTCACCCCGTGGGGTCAAAATGATCACAAGAACGGTGAGCAAAAATCCCAGAACCACACGGGGGGACCTAGTGAATGACCTGCAGAGAGCTGGGACCAAAGTAACAAAGCCAACCATCAGTAACACACTACGCCGCCAGGGACTCAAATCCTGCAGTGCGAGACGTGTCCCCCTGCTTAAGCCAGTACATGTCCAGGCCCGTCTGAAGTGCATTTGGATGATCCAGAAGAGGATTGGGAGAATGTCATATGGTCAGATGAAACCAAAATATAACTTTTTGGTAAAAACTCAACTCGTCATGTTTGGAGGACAAAGAATGCTGAGTTGCATCCAAAGAACACCATA
Source organism: Coregonus clupeaformis (assembly GCF_020615455.1). Lineage (NCBI taxonomy): Eukaryota > Metazoa > Chordata > Actinopteri > Salmoniformes > Salmonidae > Coregonus > Coregonus clupeaformis. The sequence goes on from NC_059202.1 coordinate 8,935,192, forward strand.
CCTACTGTGAAGCATGGGGTTGGAAACATCATGCTTTGGGGCTGTTTTTCTGCAAAGGGACCAGGACGACTGATCCGTGTAAAGGAAAGAATGAATGGGGCCATGTATCGTGAGATTTTGAGTGAAACCCTCCTTCCATCAGCAAGGGCATTGAAGATGAAACGTGGCTGGGTCTTTCAGCATGACAATGATCCCAAACACACCGCCCGGGCAACGAAGGTAAGAAGCATTTCAAGGTCCTGGAGTGGCCTAGCCAGTCTCCAGATCTCAACCCCATAGAAAGTTGAAAGTCTGTGTTGCCCAGCGACATCCCCAAAACATCACTGCTCTAGAGGAGATCTGCATGGAGGAATGGGCCAAAATACCAGCAACAGTGTGTGAAAACCTTGTGAAGACTTACAGAAAAAGTTTGACCTGTGTCATTGCCAACAAAGGGTATATAACAAAGTATTGAGAAACTTTTGTTATTGACCAAATACTTAGTTTCCACCATCATATGCCAATAAATTCATTAAAAATCCTACAATGTGATTTTCTGGATTTTTTTTCCTCATTTTGTCTGTCATAGTTGACGTGTACCTATGATGAAAATTACAGGCCTCTCTCATCTTTTTAGGTGGGAGAACTTGCACAATTGGTGGCTGACTAAATACTTTTTTTCCCCCACTGTACCATGGGCCCTACAGACAAAGCCATGACTGAGAACATCCCACATCCCCTTCAGTGTCTGCAGATCTGAGGGAACCTGATAGGTGTAAGCCTGCCGACACAATGGGATTTTGTGTCCGAGAATTTCGGATGGAGACAATGCTTTTTCAATGGGTGCCGGATGAATGACAACGGATTATGATTCTCTGACAAAAAAACGCAGTCTTTTGACAGACAAACTCATCCGAAAAGAGTTGACTTGATATGTACTTTTGACAATGATATACACTCAGTGGCAAGTTTATTACGTACATCCATCTCGTACCAGGTCGGACCCCCCTTGCCTCCAGAACAGCCTGAATTCTTCGGGGCATGGATTCTACAAGGTGTCGGAAACATTCCACAGTGACGTTGGTCCATGCTGACGCAGTTGCTGCGGATTGGACGGTGGTATATTCATGCTGCGAACAGCCCGTTCCATCTCATCCCAAAGATGCTCTATTGGGTTTGGTCAGAAACAATGTTCAGATACGGACCAAGCAATGTTTTTCCACTCAATTGTCCAGTGTTGGTGATCGCGTGCCCACTGGAGCCGCTTCTTCTTGTTTCTAGCTGATAGGAGTGGAACCCAGTGTGGTCATCTGCTGCAATAGCCCATTCGTGACAAGGATCGACGAGTTGTGCATTCCGAGATGCCGTACTGCACACCACTGTTGCACTGTGCTGTTATGTCTGTTTGTAGCACAATTCTTGCCATTCTCCTTTGACCTCTCATCAATGAGCTGTTTTCGCCCTCAGGACTGCCGCTGACTGGATGTTTTTTGTTTGTCGCAACATTCTCGGTAAACCCTAGACACTGTCGTGCGTGAAAAGCCCTGAAGGGCAGACGTTTCTGAGATACTGGATCTGGCGCGCACGGCACCGATGATCATACCACGCTCAATGTCGCTTAGGTCACTTGTTTTCCCATTCTAACGTTCAATCGAACAGTAACGGGATGCCTGTCTGCCTGCTTTATATAACAAGCCATGGCCACGTGACTCACTGTCTGTAGGAGCGATCCATTTTCGTGAACAGGGTGGTGTACCTAATAAACTGGCCACTGAGTTAACATCATATACGATTTCATCCGTGTTCACGCGTCTGAGTGTGGCTGTAGCTTAACGGTGGCTGTAGCTTAACGGATAGAAAATAAGGGAAGGTTCTAAAGGTTTTTGTTAGACCTGGCACACCCCAGCCAGAGACAGGCCCTTTGTACAGTGTTTCTCAATCCATTCCTGTGAGACTCTAAAAGGATGCACATTTTGGTTCTAACACAGGTCCAATCATTAGCCTTATTCAGCTAATATGGGTTGATGATTACTTGCTTAGTAGAATCAGGTGTGTTAGTGCTTGACTAGAGCACAGCAAAAATACACGCACCCTCCTGGGTGTGCCACAAGACTAGATTGAGAAACTCTGCCTTAGCAAACAAAATATCACAGAAGACAACATGGGAGTTATTATAGCACTTTATAACCCTGATGCCCTGGCTGCCAGTAGCAGAAACAGTACGAGTCCTGTCCCTGATACACCAATGAGCTGACCTCTTACACAACACCCCGGAGGGCAGGTAATCCCTCCCTCTGTCCTCTCTGGGGTGGGTCAGGTTACCAGTTATGTAATTATTTTTATATTAGACTCAGAGCCATGTTCCAACACTTATAGAATGTACACTTCATTTCTCCCTTTGAAGTAGTCACTAATCTGCATGTGATTGGATAAATTAAAGATGGGATATACTGCTGTATAATTAGTCATACTGCTTTCACCAATCCAACCCAGTCAGATATTTGATAACTTCAGCAAAGTTGAGGAATTGTATATATTTAATTATTTATATGTGTGTTTCTCTGTGGTCTCCACGGAAAAACCGATCCCTACCACTTCAAAGAAACATAATCAATGTTCACATATAAACCCATTGGACCCAACTGTCCCAGTTATCTGAGAGTAACAAAGGCACATGCACAGATCAGTCAGTCTATCAGGAGATCCAGTCTGCTTATGAATACCCTGAATTCTCAACCAGAGACCATCATGGCAAAGACCAACATGGCTGCAACGTTGCTTGCTGTATCACTAGGGCGAAATAAAGATTAGATTTGGAAGCAGCATAAACCCTTAAAATATATTGCCATATCACTACTCTCTCCTCCCTGCATTGTCTCTTGTAGTGGTCTTTACATCCTGTACTAGTGGGAGTAAACTAAATCAATTCCCTTTTCCATCTCCCCATTCTTTCAGTCTCTGCTGTAGTGAAAATAAACAATTTCTCATCTCCAGTGGATTACAATAATCTCCCATTCACCTCCCCTACAGACTAACTTGCAGTCTTTATATCCTAGACGGAGTAATAAAATCAATCTCCATCTCCATCCTCTCACTCTCTGCGGTAGTGAAAGACATTGTAGCCCAGCTCCACCATGGCCCCGACCAGTAGGGCCCAGAGGGGGACACACACCACACTGAGCGAGATCTCCATCAGCCTCTCCAGCCGGGCGCACAGCGTCAGACAGAAGCCCAGCTTCAGCAGCATGGCCACTAGGTACCACACCCTCCGTCGCAGGTTCTGCTGGCCGTCACGCAGGTCATAGCCGGGTTTGCACCGACCCGCCATCTTCACCACCAGCATGAGGATGAGGATTGTGTCAAAAATCCATACAGGGAGGAAGATGAGGAACCAGTTCCAGGGGATCTTGGAGTCCAGTTTGAGGACCAGCATGATGAGGAAGATGAGGGAGAATATCCAGGTTAGGAGGACTCTCTGGGCCAGAGACATTCTCATTTAAGGGATGGGGGTGGTGGCCTGGAGGGGGAACGTTAACACCGTGGCACTGGCCGGTCAAGAGTGAGACGAGCCTGAAGATAGGAGAAACATACATGAGTGACACACACACCTAACTAGGATGTGAGACAATACTAGCTAACATGCCAGATTGTACTGGTTGTGGTAGGATGGCATAGCAATGTCTTCCTGGCAATGTTTATTTTGTGTGGGGTGGGGGCATGCTAAACGTATAGGAGCATGCGGTAGGTAGCTAGCTAGCTAATGTTAACTACTGTAGTTAACTAACTCTTCAACGTGCAGTCTGAGTCTGCAAGCACACTAACGCCATGATCAGATTATCTAGCTTGCGTTGGATCCATTACGATTCACATTTAGTCAAATAAATGCATGACAACAATATTGGTTAGCGAATAAAGCATTAGTTTAGCAGCTACAGTTAGCTAGCTAAATCTAGCCGAACTCACATTTGGCCAGCCAACATTCTCCTTACCTGGATCAGAGGATTTGTCACCTAAGTATCTTTAAAAATCCATATCATAGACAATGTTGTGTTTTTTATTGCACTTTCGTTACGATAAAAACGATTTAAAAGTGGCTAGAGTATTTTCGAATGTTTATCTTCCGGTTGTTGTTGGTCGAAGAAAAGAATGTGACCCTCCCATTATCCACTAGGATTGGCCATTCTCCCATTATCCACTAGGATTGGCCATTCTCCCATTATCCACTAGGATTGGCCATTCTCCCATCCTCCCATTATCCACTAGGATTGGCCATTCTCTGTCAATCATACAAAACAGCCCTTCTTCTTCTTCGATGAGGTTTAAGGGCGGTTGGCATCCAATTTGTTGCATTACCGCCACCAACTAGACTGGTGTACAACTCCCTTATATTTTGCTTGAAAAATAAAATAAAGAAATACCCTACCATCTAACACTACACTCACAAATTCAAAATTATTATTAATAATTAACACCAACCCACTCCACTATTTAAATATATTCATTCCTACCTCATGCCCTCAACCTGAGATGATGGAACATCACCAATTAACACTCCCTGTAACTCTTCTGATGTTAAGTCTCGCACACCCAAATACCTCTCTGTAGCTGCCACCACAACCTCAATTTTCTTAGACTTACGTTCCATCTCTGCAGTACAATTAATAGCCATTGCTATAAATGCTAAAAATCCAATCTTGCTGAAACATACAGTCATGGCCAAAATTGTTGGCACCCCTGAAATTTTTCCAGAAAATGAAGTATTTCTCACAGAAAAGTATTGAAATTACACATGTTTTGCTATGCACATGTTTATTTCCTTTGTGTGTATTGGAATAACACAAAAAAACAGGAAAAAAGCAAATTTGACATAATTTCACACAAAACTAAAAAAATGGGCCGGACAAAGTTATTGGCACCCTTTCAAAATTGTGGATAAATAAGTTTGTTCCAAGCATGTGATGCTCCTTTAAACTCACCTGGGGCAAGTAACAGGTGTGGGCAATCTAAAAATCACACCTGAAAGCAGATAAAAAAGGAGAGAAGTTGACTCAGTCTTTGCATTGTGTTTCTGTGTGTGCCACACTAAGCATGGAGAACAGAAAGAGGAAAAGAGAACTGTCTGAGGACTTGAGAACCAAAATTGTGGAAAAATATCAACAATCTCAAGGTTACAAGTCCATCTCCAGAGATCTAGATGTTCCTTTGTCCACAGTGCGCAACATGATCAAGAAGTTTGCAACCCATGGCACTGTAGCTAATCTCCCTGGACGTGGACGGAAGAGAAAAATTGATGAAAGGTTGCAACGCAGGATAGTCCGGATGGTGGATAAGCAGCCCCAAACAAGTTCCAAAGAAATTCAAGCTGTCCTGCAGGCTCAGGGTGCATCAGTGTCAGCGCGAACTATACGTCGAAATTTGAATGAAATGAAACGCTATGGCAGGAGACCCAGGAGGACCCCACTGCTGACACAGAGACATAAAAAAGCAAGACTACAGTTTGCCAAAATGTACATGAGTAAGCCAAATTCCTTCTGGGAGAACGTCTTATGGACAGATGAGACCAAGATAGAGCTTTTGGTAAAGCACATCGTTCTACTGTTTACCGAAAATGTAATGAAGCCTTCAAAGAAAAGAACACAGTACCTACAGTCAAATATGGTGGAGGTTCAAAGATGTTTTGGGGTTGTTTTGCTGCCTCTGGCACTGGGTGCCTTGACTGTGTGCAAGGCATCATGAAATCTGAGGATTACCAAAGGATTTTGGGTCGCAATGTAGGGCCCAGTGTCAGAAAGCTGGGTTTGCGTCCGAGATCATGGGTCTTCCAGCAGGACAATGACCCCAAACATACTTCAAAAAAGCACCCAGAAATGGATGGCAACAAAGCGCTGGAGAGTTCTGAAGTGGCCAGCAATGAGTCCAGATCTTAATCCCATTGAACACCTGTGGAGAGATCTTAAAATTGCTGTTGGGAAAAGGCACCCATCCAATATGAGCAGTTTGCAAAAGAAGAGTGGTCCAAAATTCCGGGTGAGAGGTGTAAGAAGCTTATTGATGGTTATAGGAAGCGACTGATTTCAGTTATTTTTTCCAAAGGGTGTGCAACTAAATATTAAGTTAAGGGTGCCAATCATTTTGTCCGGCCCATTTTTTTGAGTTTTGTGTGAAATTATGTCAAATTTGCTTTTTTCCTGTTTTTTTTTGTGTTATTCCAATACACACAAAGGGAATAAACATGTGCATAGCAAAACATGTGTAATTTCAATACTTTTCTGTGAGAAATACTTCATTTTCTGGAAAAATTTCAGGGGTGCCAACAATTTTGGCCATGACTGTATATCACTTGTTGTCCTATCCCTCTGTACTGGTACTGATCTACTACTCTCACCACTCCTCCCCCTTGACCCATCTTCCTCTACTTTCTTCACTGCCTCAGCATATGACAACTTCTTCACTACTCTTACCCTGGAAACCTCAACCTGCCTCTCTCGCACAGGATATTTCTGATCCCCAGCCCCATGGGCACCCCTACAATTAGCACATATCACTACTTCCCCCAATGCTACACATTACTTTGTCTCATGCCCTTCTGCACACTTCTCACACCTCGGAACCTCCCTCCTACACACTGCTGCCACATGCCCATAAGTTTGACACCTGTAACATCGTAATGTATTCGGCATATAAGCTCGTACAGGATAACTTATATACCCTAACTTCACTTTATCAGGCAAAGACTCAACTTCAAAACTCAAAAGAACAGACAGTGACTCCTCTGTTTCCCCTCTCTCGCCCCCCTGTTTGTGTCGCACCAAACGACGAGCATCACACACACCGGGAATCTTCAGTTGGTCAACTTTTACATTTACTGCTACTCCAGTAATCACTCCTTTCAATGGCGCCCTTTTCTTGAGAGCGAAACAATTCCCCATTCTTTCCCCCATTTGTCTAAATCTGAGCGCCTTCTCCCTCTGACCAACAGAAACACAAACAATTATCACTAGAACACTTCTGGTACCCTCACCGATACCACTTTACCCAACACTTTTTTCACCCATCTTGAAACCACAAATGGATCAGCCAAAAGGCAAGGCTCCACTTTTTTCAAAAACTTCACTCCTACTGACAGACTCATCTTCAACCTGACCCTCTGTGCAATCCTTGGGCACCGAGTACTTCACCACACCTTCCACCTCCGATACTTCACCCTCATTCACTTCAATTTCTCCTCCTGTCTTCAGCTCACGTTGCTTACATTTCCTACCATTCTTCTATAACAAACCTTCTCCCTTTTTCCGCCATTTTTAACAAACTCAGGCTCACAGTCTTCCTCCCTCTCTCTCCTAGACCTCCTCTGCCTCTCTTTTTCCCTCCATTCCTCCTCCGTCATCCAGGTATACGTTTCCTTATGATAATACTGCACTTCTCAAGGGACTCCATTTACCGTCCTACTCTCCCTTTCTACACTTATTCATAGCGCTTTTGATAAAATATGAGCAATAAACTTCCCAAAACAGCCCTCTGATTGAAGGAAAATAAATATGTGAAACCGAGCAATACGGTAAAGTTCACAAAAGGTGTCCATATTTGTTCAGCTCAGTCAATGAGCTAAATTAAGTCAATGGACTAAATATATATATATTTTTTAAAGGCAATGGAAATCTGTATTTAGCCATTAGAATTTTAATTGAAATCTGATATCACAAATGAATGATAATTACAACCTTGGATAAAAACTTCTCATTACAGATTGTCAAAAAAAAGTATTAAAAAACGGTTGAGGTAAAACATCATAAAAATAGCTTCAGTTAAAAAGGCCTTATTGAAATCACAAGTTAAGTTAAAAAGCTTACTTCACAAAACCTAGCTGTCCTAAAATGTTTTTTATTTACAGTTGAAGTGCCACACAACACAGTGAATGAAACAACATGAATTATCATTAAACCCTAATTACCTCATCATAAGTAAACAGTAAATAAACAATTACATTTCATTATTTAGTTTCTATGGGTAATACATAACATTAATGCTTTATGACCTTTGAAAAGAGGATGATAGACTGGTCCCAGAAGTACTTTAGCCAACTCCTCTGACTATCATTGTCATGCCATACATGTCACGTTTGGCATGACAGTAAAAAAACACACAGAGGAAGGGGAACATACAGATGGGACAAGCCAGGTTAAAACAGATTGGACTAGGCAGGTTCTTAGAATGAGAAGTAAGATGTGACCAAATTACATTCACATAGTGTATTTACTCCAAAAGCTACTTTTATCTTTGAATTTTATGGTAACTGCAGTTCTCCAAGCTTTTGAAGATGAAAACCCAGACACAATCCAAGGGCCCCCGTCCAAGGGCCCCCATCCAAGGGCCCCCATCCAAGGGCCTACAAGTTATGGCATCATAGTGGTGAGAGTCAAGTTTCAAAACACACAAAACAAAAGCATCCCAAAAAAGCAGACATATTCAGATCTAATCAAATGCTTAGAAAAGTTTGTGTTTTTTCTCTAAGTAAATGCTGACTAAAAAGAGGCCTCTTGTGGGGAGAAGTATTGAGTGCACTTAGCCACAAAATACTTTTTAGGTCTAGGTTGCCTCTAGCCTACCCACTGATCTAAGTTCAGTTTAGCGTTTCCCCCCTAATGTCTAAGATTAGATATTTGGGGAGGGCAAGCTGATCCTAGACATGTGCCTTCTACCTATGATTCCCTCTACACAGTGCTCTGCATACTCTCACGACCATTTCCCATTGACTCTGAGCAGCGGGGTGGGAATTCTATGAATATCCCATCTGAATCTAAGTCCAGGGACTCCAGCACCTGTCCAGTGACGGTATCCGGGCTGGAGGATCCGCTGGGGGGAGAGGAGCGGGTAGCCTTGGCCATGTCCGTAAGGGTCATTGTTGCCTGCGTCCCATGGAGGGTTCCTGGGCAGTGGAGGATGGAGTGGGAGGGGAGAGGAGACTCCATGGTTCCTGCCAGAGGGAAGGTTGTGGGTTAGGATCATACAGTCTGGCAAGAGTATTTTCTTATTTTTCCTACTATGGCAACTTTTCCACCCTGCACCTCTGGCAGTTTGTAGTGTATGCATAACGTAACCTAGTGAGGAGGACAGAGGACCTACCTCTGAACTGTGGAACCACACAGAGCCTGTTAGCAGAGGCGCTGGAGGTGGATGCATTGGACCTGGAGGCCATGTTGGCATAGGCCAGCCCCTGTTCCTCCAGGCAGGAGATGATCTCACAGGCAGAGTGGCGTCGGATGCCCCCGCTGCCCACCGAGCTGGCATCAGGGTCACACTCTGCCACGGGCGTCAGGAGGAGAGGGATGTTATAACTCTTAGAACGGACCACTGGGCTCTTAGACGGCTGGTCCACAGGCTGCTTAGGCCAGCACCACTGCAAATGCTTCTCTGTGAGGGAGGAACATAGTGTGCAAGAGAAAGAGAAGAGAAAGCAAAGGAGAGAGAAAACCTAGTGGGAGAAGAGTGAACAGCACAGTGTGCGCTTCTTACCAATCACACAGGAGCAGTGTGCCACGCTGCCGTCTCCAGAGTAGAGGCCGTGGGTGCCCAGGTAAGGAGAGACCACCCTCTGGACCAGAGATTCCAGACGCAGGTAGTCCTCACTCACACCCCGCGACTCATGGACACCCTAGAGGGAGAGAGAGGAGACAGGTCAGAGCATGTGTGTGTGAGAGAGAGCGAGAGATAAAGAGAGAGAGATAAAGAGAGAGCGAAAGAGAGAGAGATAAAGACTCAAAGATATAAAGACAGAAAAAGAGAGCGAAAGAGAGAAAGAAAAAGAGAGAAAGTAAGTGAGCGATAAAGAGAGAGAGAACGATAGAGAGGCGTATTGTACCTACCTGCAGTATAAGCAGCATCTGTGTGACGGAGGGGGGAATGCGGGCGCGGGGTCGAGACAGAGCGTCCTCCAGCTTCACACTCAGAACTATGGTGTTCCTGAAATGGAGCAGAGCCAGCTGTCTCACATTGGGCTCCTTACCCTGCAGACAGGAGAGGAGAAGGATAGAGATAGACCGAAGAATGGAGCAAAGGGTGAAGAGAGGGGGATATAAGGTTATGAAAACGTAGCTTTAATTATTATTTATTGTCTGCTGAGAGAGAAACAGAGAGCGAGAGAGAGAGAGATAGAGAGAGAGAGAGAGAGAGAGAGAGAGAGAGAGAGAGAGAGAGAGAGAGAGAGAGAGAGAGAGAGAGAGAGAGAGAGAGAGAGAGAGAGAGAGAGAGAGATTCAGGGTGAGCCAGGACAGAGAGAGATAGAGACAGACAGAGACAGAGAGATGAAGGAGAAGAGTCAGGGGATTGATACCTGTACTGGGTGAAAGATGGCCTGTAGCATGTTGAGAACATCACAGAAGAAGAAGTCCCATGTCTCTGCCAGAGAGTCCAGTGACTTCTGACCTGCACACCAACAGGAGGAACAAACTGACTGCTGTTAGTAGGAGAATAATCTCACAACTCACAGCTGCATGGGATCTACGGCCTCAGATGACTTTGGCGTGTTAAACACAGAACATCACAGAACCTGACAAAGGTAATGTAAGCTTCAGTTCAACTATTCTTCTTTGTAGCACTGACTGCTCTCTACTGTGTCACTCTGTAAACACATCTACTAATATTCAATGAACAGTGAGACACCACAAATACCTTCGTAGAATCTTATTTTGTCCCGTAGAATGACCATGCCCTTTGTCAGCAACTGGTTCTGAGGGACAGAGAGGTTCAATTAAAGTTTTGTTAAACAATTATATTATGGCTCAGTCAGAAACAATCTATCCATGATATTATTTCACCATTTAGCAGAACCATCACTTACCTGGAGGTATTCTGTGAAAAACGACCCCAGCTCTGTTTTCAATAGGTGTCTGAGTAAACAAAGACAAGAGTTCACCCACTAGAGCTATAGGCTACATTTCACTAGTGCAATACACTGATAACACAAAACAGGCAAAAAGCTTCAAAACCAACTATGTAAAATTAGATGCTAGTATATTATTGTGTAAGTACATGTATATTACTGTGTAGGTACATGTATTCATACCAAGGTATGTAAAGTAAGTCTTATACAACTGCATGGTATCTGGGTAAGTGCAACCCAGCTTTCTCTTTTAAACATACCGTTCATGTTTGTTTCCAGTGGTAAGTACATGTTAAAACAGTGTTAGGAATAGACCCTATGATTGACTCAGCTTACCTAGTGTGTGATGCGTGTGATTTCAGTTGTTTACTGGGTTATAATGGAGGCTGATATGACAGAACTGACGGCTCTAATGTCACGTCTGGAAAGATAATGAGACATCTGGCAAGGCCACATGGCTTCACAGACACAAACATGCACACACACACACACGCAGCAGATAAATGCCATGCTAGCAAACAGATGTGTGTGTTTATTAGTGTTTATAACTCACCTGACACCTTCGTTGAGGACATAGAGTTCATTGTCAGCCAGACCTTTCTTCTGAAAGACGGCAATGACAGCATTGTGGATGCTAGTGAACACACACACACAAACGTCAACATGTACCATTTTGATTACATTTACCCATTAGAGGATAGTTCATATTCATACAAATGTAGGATCTTAATATGAGCCAGTTTGCTAAAGCAGGAAAACAATCCTGCAGCAACAGGAAATGTGAATTATAATTAATGGACATTATTGTAGGGGTTGATACATTTTTCATAAGGGAAAATCAAGTCTGAAATTTCTAAGTGGAAATTACAAACTTCAGAAGCCTTTTTAAACCTCAAATACACTACATGTTTTACATTTCCTGCAGTGAAGTAAAGTTATCCTGCAACAGGGTGATCAAATTAAGATCCTACATCTGTAACAAGCACAGACTACATGCATGGTCAGGCTGCAGCATACCTGTTCCAGGTAGCGTTGGCTCCGGCCCTCTTCTGTTTCTCTCCTCTCTCCTCCGGTGATCCCTTCTCACTCTTTCCCAGTTCACCGAGACTAGGGGAGCTCATCAACTTCAGCCTGTGTAGAGTCCTCATGACGGCAGAGAGGGAGGGAGAGAGAGCGACAGCACACTAAGTACTGAGCTAAAGCAAAGACTAGAGACTGAAATTCTAAAAGAAGACAATGAAAATAGGGGAGTAGAGAGAGGGCAGGATGAGAAGAGAAGGAAGAAAGAGGAATGTGAAAGAGGAAAAGAGAGACGACATCTGGCATCTGGTCGAGGCAGAGACCAGAAGACTGAACGAGAGAGTGAGGAGAAGAGAGAGAGAGAGAGAGGAGGAAGAAGGAGCAGAGCTGTCCTTTGCAAGGGGTGGGCCATGGTGTGACTTTATTGCTTATCCCCTCTCTCCCTCTCTCCCAATTCAAGGGGTTTTATTGGCATGGCAAACATTTGTTTATATTGCCAAAGCAAGTGAAATAAACAATAAATAAAAGTGAGAAGAAACAAATTTAACAACATCAAAAAAATATTAGAAATGAACAGTAAACATTGCACTCAAAAAGGTTTAAAAAGATAAAGACATTTCAAGTGTTATATTATCAGCTATGTACAGTGTTTTAGCAATCTGCAAATAGTTGTAGTACGAATAGTGGGGGAAGATAAATAAATATTGGTGGAATTTGCAATGTCATTTGAGCTCCACTTGTTGCCCTTTTCTCATGGCAATGGGCCACAAATCTTGCTGCTGTGATTGCACATTGCGGTATTTCACCTAACAGATATGGGAGTTTATCAATGTTTGATTTGTTTTCAAATTCTGTGGGTCTGTGTGATCTGTGGGAAATATGCATCTTTAATGTGGTCATACATTTGCCAGGAGATTAGGAAGTGCAGCTCAGTTTCCACCTCATTTTGTGGACAGTGGGCACATATTCTGTCTTCTCGAGAGCCAGGCCTGCCTATGGCGACCTCTCACAATAGCAAGGCTATGCTCACTGAGTCTGTACATAGTCATGGATTTTCTTAATTTTGGGTCAGTCACAGTAGTCAGGTATTCTGCCACTGTGTACTCTCTGTTTAGGGCCAGATAGCAATCCAATTTGCTCTGTTTTTTGGTTGATAATAAATCACAGACAGTGTCACCAGCAAAGCACCTCCACACCATAACACCTCCTCCTCCATGCTTTACGGTGGGAAATACACATGGGGAGATAATCCGTTCACCCACACCGCGACTAGCAAAGACACAGCGGTTGGAACCAAAAATCTCCAATTTGGACTCCAGACCAAAGGACACATTTCCACCGGTATAATGTCCATTGCTCGTGTTTCTTGGCCCAAGCAAGTCTCTTCTTCTTATTGGTGTCCTTTAGTAGTGGTTTCTTTGCAGCAATTCGACCATGAAGGCCTGATTCCCACAGTCCCCTCTGAACAGTTGATGTTGAGATGTGTCTGTTACTTGAACAGCATTTATTGTGTCTGTTACTTGAAAAGCATTTATTTGGGCTGCAAGTTCTGATTGAGGCTGGTAACTCTAATGAACGTATCCTCTGCAGCAGAGGTAACTCTGGGTCTTCCATTCCTGTGGCGGTCCTCATGAGAGACAGTTTCATCATAGCGCTTGATGGTTTTTGCGACTGCACTTGAAGAAACTTAAAAAGTTATTGAAATGTTCCGTATTGACTGACCTTCATGTCTTAAAGTAATGATGGATTGTCGTTTCTCATTGCTTATTTGAGCTGTTCTTGCCATAATATGGACTTGGTCTTTTACCAAATAGGGCTATCTTCTGTATACCTTGTCACAACACAACTGATTGGCTCAAACGCATTAAGAAGGAAAGAAATTCCACAAATTAACTTTTAAGAAGGCACACCTGTTAATTGAAATGCATTCCATGAAACCTCATGAAGCTGGTTGAGAGAATGCCAAGAGTGTGCAAAGCTGTCATCAAGGCAAAGGTTGGCTATTTGAAGAATCTCAAATATAAAATATATTTTGATTTATTTAACACTTTTCAAATCAAATCAAATTGTATTTGTCACATGCGCCGAATACAACAGGTGTAGTAGACCTTACAGTGAAATGCTTACTTACAAGTCCTTAACCAACAATGCAGTTTTAAGAAATAGTCCGGGTAGCCATTTGATTAGCTGTTCAGGAGTTTTATGGCTTGGGGTAGAAGCTGTTAAGAAGCCGTTTGGACCTAGACTTGGCGCTCCGGTACCGCTTGCTGTGCGGTAGCAGAGAGAACAGTCTATGACTAGGGTGGCTGGAGTCTTTGACAATTTTTAGGGCCTTCCTCTGACACCGCCTGGTATAGAGGTCCTGGATGGCAGGAAGCTAGGCCCCAGTGATCTATTGGGCCGTACGCACTACCCTCTGTAGTGCCTTGCGGTCGGAGGCCGAGCAGTTGCCATAGCAGGCAGTGATGCAACCAGTCAGGATGCTCTCGATGGTGCAGCTGTATAACTTTTTGAGGATCTGAGGACCCAAATCTTTTCAGTCTCCTGAGGGGGAATAGGCTTTGTCGTGCCCTCTTCACGACTGTCTTGGTGTGTTTGGACCATGATAGTTTGTTGGTGATGTGGACACCAAGGAACTTGAAGCTTTCAACCTGCTCCACTACAGCCCTGTCGATGAGAATGGGGGCGTGCTCGGTCCTTCTTTTCCTGTAGTCCACAATCATCTCCTTTGTCTTGATCACGTTGAGGGAGAGGTTGTTATCCTGGCACATGGCCAGGTCTCTGACCTCCTCCCTATAGGCTGTCTCATCGTTGTCGGTGATCAGGCCTACCACTGTTGTGTCATGCAGTCATGGGTGAACAGGGAGTAAAGGAGGGGACTGAGCATGCACCCCTGAGTGGCCCCCGTGTTGAGGATCAGCGTGGCAGATGTGTTGTTACCTACCTTCACCACCTGGGAGCGGCCCATCAGGAAGTCCAGGATCCAATTGCAGAGGGAGGTGTTTAGTCCCAGGGCCCTTAGCTTAGTGATGAGCTTTGAGGGCACTATGGTGCTGAACGCTGAGCTGTAGTCAATGAATAGCATTCTCACGTAGGTGTTCCTTTTGTCCAGGTGGTAAAGGGCAGTGTGGAGTGCAATAGAGATTGCATCATCTGTGGATCTGTTGGGGCGGTATGCAAATTGGAGTGGGTCTAGGGTTTCTGGGATAATGGTGTTGATGTGAGCCATGACCAGCCTTTCAAAGCACTTCATGGCTACAGACGTGAGTGCTATGGGTCTGTAGTCATTTAGGCAGGTTACCTTAGTGTTCTTGGGCACAGAGACTATGGTGGTCTGCTTGAAACATGTTGGTATTACAGACTCAGTCAGGGACAGGTTGAAAATGTCAGTGAAGACACTTGCCAGTTGGTCAGCGCATGCTTGGAGTACACATCCTGGTAATCCATCTGGCCCTGCGGCCTTGTGAATGTTGACCTGTTTAAAGGTCTTACTCACATCGGCTACGGAGAGCGTGATCACACAGTCGTCCAGAACAGCTAGTGCTCTCATGCATGATTCAGTGTTCCTTGCCTTGAAACGAGCATAGAAGTGATTTAGCTCGTCTGGTAGGCTCGTGTCACTGGGCAGCTCGCGGGTTATAGTCCCACTCCTTAAAAGCGGCAGCTCTACCCTTTAGCTCAGTGCGGATGTTGCCTGTAATCCATGGCTTCTGGTTGGGGTATGTACGTACAGTCACTTTTTGGTTACTACATGATTCCATATGTGTTATTTCATAGTTTTGATGTCTTTACTATTATTCTACAATGTAGAAAATAGTAAAAATAAAGAAATACCCTTGAATGAGTAGGTGTTCTAAAACTTTTGACCGGTAGTCTATACATTGTTTTTATCAAAATTGCTCAAGCTCGTTGAGAATCATTGATGGACAGCAATATTCAAACTTTGTCTCAGATTTTCAAGCAAATTTAAGTCAGAACTGAGACTAGACCACTCAGGAACACTCAACACCTCTTGGAAAGCCATTCTGGGGTGTCTGGCATAAACATTTGTGTGATTGTAAAAATAAAACACTATCCCAAGGTTAGGTTTTCAGAAGACTGAGGTGGGTTTTCCTCTAACCTGGGCTTTGCTCCTTTCATATTTATTTTGATCCTAACAAACTCCCCAGTCCCTGCCGATGACAAGCATACCCATAACATGCCACCACAATGTAATTCTGCCCTATTACATCCATCAATTATTTTCAAGTTTCCAATTAGTTCCATGTTAGTTGTACCAATCAGATTGTAGGGCAACTCTCTGTAGCGCCATCTGCCATCCGCTACATAAGGAATGGGGCTAGGGGTTGATTTCAGACTGGCTATAGTTTTATGACCACCCTCATAAGAGGGCTAACCAGAAGGCACATTTTGAATGTTAATCCTTGGAGTTGATTCTCACCTCCTGATTGGATGATCACTGCTGTCAATATCAGGGCTTGGGGGCGGGGCTGAGAAGGCAGTGAAGTTGAGTGACAGGGGTCGGGGGGAAGGGTGAGAGCCGTGCCTCCGACGGAGTCCATCCAGCATCTGTCAAAAGAAACATTGAGACAACAACAACATAAAATGAATCAACACAAGTAACTGCAAGAAAACCTTGACTCACCAGGGTCTTATTATTCAGGGTGGGTTCAGGTTGCAAAGTGTCAAAGCATGCTCAGAAAGAACCATATTATACAGAACAGGCATTTCTCTTCATCATGCAGAATAGGAACTTGATTGTGTCTATCAGCTCTATATTTTATAGATTATTATTATGTCACAGCAGCTAGCCAACCAGGAAACATTGAACACATGGAAAGAGAGAGAGCAGTCAAAACCACAGTGAACTCTGAACAGCCTGGTATTGGATATTCTCTCTATCACCGGATACTGTTGCCGTCGCAGCCTGTCATTTGAGAAGTGTAACAACAGTGGTATTTTGAAATCAAAACGGTGTGTAAGGCTAACTCACTGCTAACTCAAACTCATTCAATCTACACGCACGCACGCACGCACGCGCACACACACACACACACACACACACACACACACACACACACAGGTTATAATATAATAATAATATGCCATTTAGCAGGTTAGTTTATAATAATTTGTATGTAAGGTTTCTTCCATTGATAGTATGTCACGGTGTCGTCCAATGGTGTGACAAATAATACTAGGGCGCCATCAGCTGGTTATTGGGGGAAACTACAGTCTAGGCGCACTGTTAATTAAACAAAGAGTATCAATAAAGAGTTGTTTTGATCATAAAAACGTAATGCAGTGGGCGTATCTGAGACTACAGATAATTAGAGATACATTTCTTCCAATATTACACAAGTCTAATGCTACACAATAACCAGGCTTCACTGTTGTGTCTACACAAAGGATATTGGTACATAGGGCTGTTGCAATTTGTAACGACAGCTCCTAAAAAATACATCGTAATTGAGTAATGATTGAATAGGAATCTACAAACCAATTTTTAAAAGAGTCATTCATTCTACTAACAAAACCTATGAAAATCTAGTGGTACCATTTACTTAATGACATACTGTAGCCTAATTATTGTGACTGAAGATTACAATATGCAGATGACATCTAATAAATAATAATAGGAGGATGAGAGGATCTAAGCACGTCTGGGGCTGTCCAGGGGTTGGGGCAATGTGTGTGAGACTATGAACATGGCAGGTGTGTATTCTCTGAGTATGGCAGGTGTGTGTTGTTGTCTCTGCGTAAACTGGTCGTTGGAGCAGACGCAGACTCCACACACACACTCCCTTCCGACTGTCTGCCCCGCATGCCACGCCAGTCTGGGTATTAATTTGGATATTCTGCTTTTGTTCTTGCGGAGCGACTGAGGTCCCTTTCCTTCCATAACAATCTAGACATCGATCGCTTTAATTTGCAAATGAAGGCATTTACCTCGTTAATTTATGAGAACACCTAGCCTACAGAATAATCTCCTTGCTTTATATATATTTTTATACGTACAGCCTACACAAAGGAAATGTATCCCCGTCATAGAACACGATGCCCATGTCACACGGAGGAACGTAGCCTACATTATAGTGCGTACGTGGAGTAGACAACTTTGACATGTGCTACAGGATATGCAAACAAACTAGCCCATGTAAACAATGCGATAGTAGGCTTACATTTCCCAATCAACAGCCGCGCATACCTTAAAAATTAGACCATAAATAGCCTACCCATACAGTAGGCTACAATTCAAAGTTCACTGTACACACACATTCATCGCACACTACTTACTCACCGTTCTCTCTCCTGATCGTGTTGCTTATAATAGAATGATGTGGATATCATATATGGATGATCAATAGCATTGATGTGTAGCCTATCAGCAATAAAAACCATAATCTATCTCATTGTTGATTTCCCAGTATGCACTGACCAAACAGGCATTGGGGTGCAGTTGTGGGATGCGCCAGCGACCTATGCTGCGGGAGTCATTCCATGATCATGCATGCTCGCCCCCGTGTTGTTTTGACGAGATGCGAGCCACTGTACCAGACGCCTTGCGGTTTTGCGTCTGTTGGTGCTTTCAAGACAACTCGGAACGCGGAATCTCTGACTTTAACTATACGTATGTATTTTTACGTAGAGAATTCCTATCGGTCGATTCAGACATTTTTCAATTGGAAACGAGGTTTCAAGTCGGACATTTCCGACTTTCCCGAGTTCCGAGTTGTCTTGAAAGCAGCATGTGAGAGAGTACGCGCGTTTTGGTGTCTGGTGTTCTCATTCAAGCAAGGCAGTTGGTAGAGCATGGCGCTTGCAACGCCAGGGTTGTGGGTTCGTTTCTCACGGGGGGCCAGTATGAAAATGTATGCACTCACTAACTGTAATTCGCTCTGGATAAGAGCGTCTGCTAAATGACTAAAATGTAAAATGTAAGTTGTAAAAAAGGAGAAGAAAGATCAGGATGCGCAATTTCAATTAGACCTAGATGTTTTTTTTTTTACATTTTACAGCACTCTTCTACAATTTATTGTACATCATTTGTGATCTAATAGCCTACACATTCCCCTTTCGGAGAGCTGAATAGTTTTGAATTAGACTAGTAACATAATTTTGACTGGTTACACAGTTACAGACTGTAACTGTTTACCAGTGGTGGATAAAGTACCCAATTGTCATACTTAAGTAAAAGTAAAGATACCTTAATAGAAAATAACACAAGTAAAAGTGAAAGTCACCCAGTAAAACACTAATTGAGTAAAAGTCTAAAAGTATTTGGTTTTACATATAATTAAGTATCAAAAGTAAATGTAATTGCTAAAATATACTTAAGTATCAAATTCATTATATTAAGAAAATCAGACAGCACCATTTTATTGTTTTTTATTTGATTTACGGATAGCCAGGGGCACACTCCAACATTCAGACATCATTTACAAACGAAGCATTTGTGTTTAGTGAGTCCACAAGATAAGAGGCAGTAGGAAGACCAATGATGTTCTCTTGATAAGTGTGTGAATTGGACCTTTTTCCTGTCCTGCTAAGCATTCAAAATGTAACTAATTCTTCTGGGTGTCAGGAAAAAGGTATGTAGTAAAAAGTACATTATTTTCTTTAGGAATGTAGTGAAGTAAAAGTTACTTAAGTAGTACTTTAAAGTATTTTTACTTAAGTACTTTACACCACTGCTGTTTACTTACTTTCATCTTCACACATATCACTCACACTCCCTCACCACTATTTCCTGTAACTGTAACTAGGCAAAATTATGTTACCAGTCTAATTCAAAACTATTCAGCTCTCCGAAAATGGAATGTGTAGGCTATGAGATTGCAAATGATGTACAATAAATTGTAGAAGAGTGCTGTGAAATTAAATATAAACATCTAGGTCTAATTGAAATTGCGCATCCTGATCTTTCTTTTCCTTTTCTACAACTTGCCTTGCTTGAATGAGAATGTCTATCTCATCCGCCCTAAAATTTAACATTTAAATTTTTAGTCATTTAGCAGACGCTCTTATCCAAAGCGACTTACAGTTAGTGAGTGCATACATTTTCATACTTCCCCCCCGTGGGAATCGAACCCACAACCCTGGCGTTGCAAATGCCATGCTCTACCAACTAAGCTACACGGGACTACAACACCAGACACCAAAACGCGAGTACACGCTCAGTGAGGGTACTTCATAAATTTGAGTAAAATAAGATTTTCTTTCTGTAGGCCTATTCTTGGTGTTTAGGATGTTCAGGTCTGGACCTTTGTTGGTCTGTCTCCATAACAATGACTGTTTACAAGTGGATTATAATAGAGTAGAACAGAACTGAACAGTCAGATCCAGTGAGGTCTGTGGTTTTACAGTAGTGGCATTGGGAGGGGGGGTGTCTGCACTGTGTCATTTCAACACGATCCTCTGGGTGCACACACACACACACACACACACAGGGCAAGATTTTCTTGGCCATCAGGCTACATTCTTTAGGGTTTCTGTAGCCTAGATGTAATGTGTAATTCACATATTGAATATGACTACTATAAAGTCCTGACTAATGGGGTTAGAAACATGCTGCTCTATATCCAGCATTGACCCCAATCTCACCCAGTTTAAACACAGCAGAGAGGGCTCTCCTCTGTGCCATCTGTCACATCATCATGACACGAGTGGCGGGCGGCCACTTTAATGCAGTCAGTCAGGCTTGGCACAATGGTGGTCGAGAAACGGCGATTATAAATATTTTTACGTTGACAAAGGTCGAGGTTATTATTTATTTTTCACATACACATATATCTATGTGACTGAAAACAATGACATCTGAATTTATGATGATGATTAATTTAGGGCATCACTGCGCAATAAATGCACAAATCCTAATATCCTTGAAAATACTGTACAAGCCCACTGAACCCGCATACGACCAATGAACAAAGCGAAGGGGTTTGACTAGGGTAAAATTCGGGAGGAGTAATGGCGGCAAATTCAAGATACAAGAACAGGATACAGTGAGGGAAAAAAGTATTTGATCCCCTGCTGATTTTGTACGTTTGCCCACTGACAAAGAAATGATCAGTCTATAATTTTAATGGTAGGTTTATTTGAACAGTGAGAGACAGAATAACAACAACAAAAATCCATAAAAACGCATGTCAAAATTTTTATAAATTGATTTGCATTTTAATGAGGGAAATAAGTATTTGACCCCTCTGCAAAACATGACTTAGTACTTGGTGGCATAACCCTTGTTGGCAATCACAGAGGTCAGACGTTTCTTGTAGTTGGCCACCAGGTTTGCACACATCTCAGGAGGGATTTTGTCCCACTCCTCTTTGCAGATCTTCTCCAAGTCATTAAGGTTTCGAGGCTGATGTTTGGCAACTCGAACCTTCAGCTCCTTCCCCAGATTTTCTATGGGATTAAGGTCTGGAGACTGTCTAGGCCACTCCAGGACCTTAATGTGCTTCTTCTTGAGCCACTCCTTTGTTGCCTTGGCCGTGTGTTTTGGGTCATTGTCATGCTGGAATACCCATCCACGACCCATTTTCAATGCCCTGGCTGAGGGAAGGAGGTTCTCACCCAAGATTTGACGGTACATGGCCCCGTCCATCGTCCCTTTTATGCGGTGAAGTTGTCCTGTCCCCTTAGCAGAAAAACACCCCCAAAGCATAATGTTTCCACCTCCATGTTTGACGGTGGGGATGGTATTCTTGGGGTCATAGGCAGCATTCCTCCTCCTCCAAACACGGTGAGTTGAGTTGATGCCAAAGAGCTCCATTTTGGTCTCATCTGACCACAACAATTTCACCCAGTTCTCCTCTGAATCATTCAGATGTTCATTGGCAAACTTCAGAAGGGCATGTATATGTGCTTTCTTGAGCAGGGGAACCTTGCGGGCGCTGCAGGATTTCAGTCCTTCACGGCGTAGTGTGTTACCAATTGTTTTCTTGGTGACTATGGTCCCAGCTGCCTTGAGATCATTGACAAGATCCTCCCGTGTAGTTCTGGGCTGATTCCTCACCGTTCACATGATCATTGCAACTCCACAAGGTGAGATCTTGTATGGAGCCCCAGGCCGAGGGAGATTGATAGTTATTTTGTGTTTCTTCCTTTATCGAAAAATCGCACCAACTGTTGTCACCTTCTCACCAAGCTGCTTGGTGATGGTCTTGTAGCCCATTCCAACCTTGTGTAGGTCTACAATCTTGTCCCTGACATCCTTGGAGAGCTCTTTGGTCTTGGCCATGGTGGAGAATTTGGAATCTGATTGATTGATTGCTTCTGTGGACAGGTGTCTTTTATACAGGTAACAAACTGAGATTAGGAGCACTACCTTTAAGAGTGTGCTCGTAATCTCAGCTCGTTACCTGTATAAAAAACACCTGGGAGCCAGAAATCTTTCTGATTGAGAGGGGGTCAAATACTTATTTCCCTTATTAAAATGAAAATCAATTTATAACATTTTTGACATGCGTTTTTCTGGATTTTGTTGTTGTTATTCTGTCTCTCACTGTTCAAATAAACCTACCATTAAAATTATAGACTGATCATTTCTTTGTCAGTGGGCAAATTTACAAAATCAGTAGGGTATCAAATACTTTTTTCCCCTCACTGTATTCTATACTATCTATTGCATCTTAGCCTATGCCACTCTGATAATGACATTGCTCATCCATATATTTATATATTCTTATTCCATTCCTTTACTTAGATTTGTGTGTATTACGTTTTTGTTGTGGAACTGTTAGATATTACTTGCTAGATATTGCTGCACTGTCGGAACTAGAAGCACAAGCATTTCGCTACACTTGCAATAACATCTGCTAACCATGTGTATGTGACCAATACATTTGATTTGGTGCACAACGACTGACCCGCATGGTGGATGGAGTGAGGAAGCCCACTCTATCAATTCTATTGTTTTTTAAAATTAGAGTCTCTCCCTTCTCACGTGTATTTGGATTTTATGAGATACCCTGTGAGAGCCGTCGTGACCAAACCGATGCAGTGTGATAAATGCAAATTATTTGGCCATGTGTCAAGTGTATGTAGATGAGAGGAGTATCGTATACTAGCTGAGCCTAAATGCTGCAATTGTGGTGGTGAACATGCACCCGAATTTCTGAAGTGCCCTGTTAGGATGAAGGAGACAGAGGTGGCAAGAATAAGGGCTGTCCAGCACGTCCCCTATCCAGGCGGTGAGAAGAGTGGAAGAAAGGAGTGAAGTTTAAGAAATAATGGTAGTGAGAGTAGAGACACCAGCGAGTATTCCTTGTCAACAGAGTGATCCTGACATATTACATGTTAAGAATGTGGACTTTGTAGCATTTATTGCATTGGTTATCAACTGCACAGCGCAAACAGAGAGGAAATCAGAAAAAATAGGATTTTACAGCAGACACATTACAATGAGTCCTGTAGATGAATGCTCCGTCCTCACAGGCACCTGAGAGGGAGTGGGATGCTTGTTTTACTAGCCCATACAGTAGGTGGCGGCAATACACCAATAGGTTGTAGTCTGCCATAAAACCTTAAAGAAGAAGAACATGCGTCACTCAAAGTACGACTCAGGGGTAAGCGGGAAAAAATATATTTTGTAGCTAGCTAGCTAGAATTCATTAGAGCGTTTTTCGTTTATAGCTAAACTCCAAGGTAATTTACGGAACATGTATTAACTTGCCAACGTTTGTGCCGAATAATAAAGCTTCACCTCATAGCTAGCGAATTTTCCATCGGCTAATGCATGCCAAAACAACTTCTAGCCAGTTAGTTATAGCGAGCTAACTAGTTAGCTATCCACATTCCGTAATTTAGCAGTTATCAAAGCGATAGCTACATTGTAAATACTACAGTCAAAGGCATAGCTAAAGTATCGAGTTAGTGTAGCAAGCTGTACACACTTCGTTATGTCAGCCTTTACATTTTCAAACAGTGCATTGCGTTGCCGACTTGGACAGGAATACAGCTGGATAAGTTTCACGTTTTATTAGTCGTATGTACTGGATACACATGGTATACACAACGAAATACTTACTTGCAGGTTCTTTCTCGACAATGTAACAACAACAAGAAACAAATATATAAGAACACGAACAAAGTAAATGGCTCAGTAGAATAGAATACATGTTTTACCATATGTAGCTATAATACAGGAAGGCACAATTTAATGCTTAGATACCGTCAGTTTATGGCCGTGGGTCCTTGATGATGCTGCGGGCCTTTCTCAGGCACCATTTCGAGTAGATGTCCTAAATGTGTGGAAGCACGGTCCCGGTGATATACTGGGCCGTCTTCACCACCCGCTGGAGGGCCTTGCGGTCGTGGACGGAACAATTCCCGTACCAGGCCTTGATGCAACCGGTCAGGACTTGATTGACTATCTGTCATACAATTTTTGCAGCACCTGACACATTATTGATAAACTGGAGACCGTGCGAATATGCACCATGACACTGAGGAGGACAATAGCAGCGGAGCATCCAACACGCGCTTCGGGCAGGTAGGTTTGGGGTGCATCAGTCTAAAGTGGCTCCAAATCCTTTCTTCTTTCATGTCAACACTGATGTGAAAGATTTGGACAAGGAAATGCGTCATCTATCCTTTGTTTTCAGATCAGTTAAAGCTGCAATATGTAACTTTTTGGGTGACCCGACCAAATTCACATAGAAATAGAGATGTCATTCTCATTGAAAGCAAGTCTAAGAAGCAGGATATCTGTTCTATGTGTGCTATTGCTATGCTTCCATTTAAGTTTAGTTTTTGCGTCTTTTACTTTAAAAGTACAATATCTTTGGTTATGGAAAATATTTCACAGCTGTTTAGATGGTACAATTATTCTCTACACTATGCTTGTTTTGTCACATAAATGGAAATTAGGCAAACTATTAGAATTTTAGCAACCATGAAATGGTGGAGCGAATTCTGCATAGTGCATCTTTAAGATGCAGGAAAAGAAAGCCCCTTTAGACTATCCATCCAAATGAATAAAAACAGTGTAGGATGTTGTCCATTTTTGCTTTAAAATATCAAGCAAACATCATCAACCAAGACTTTATCTTTTCAGTATAACTATACTGCAGAGGAGTACCAGGCGGTCCAGAATGCACTGCGACAGAAGCTGGGACCTGAGTACATCAGCTCCAGGATAGCTGGAGGGGGCCAGAAGGCAAGGCCATGTCACACAAACTTTTTTGTTGTTGAAAACAACTTTGAATGACATCCTAATCCACCCAAGAGAAAACTAACCAATAAGTACACACTTCATCATCACCCTTCACCAACTAAAACGCCTGCTTAGAACTAAAGACAGTGTTGTCCTTGTTGCAGGTGTGTTACATCGAGGGGCACCGTGTGATCAGCCTGGCCAATGAGATGTTTGGATACAACGGCTGGTCTCACTCCATCTCCCAGCAGAATGTCGGTAGGAGAGCTGGAGCATCGCTAGCTATTCAAGAGTATATTTAGACACTTACTTGTGTCTTCAGTATCTTTAGTGTAACCTTTAACCCATACGTAAAAATGTATGCACACATGACTGTAAGTCGCTTTGGATAAAAGCGTCTGCTAAATGGCATATTAATTAATATTTATTTATTATTTATTTATGACCCACTGGGTACTGTATATGAATGTGTCAGTGTAATGCACAGTCACATCACAGTGACGGACTGTGTCTCCTCGCAGACTTTGTTGACCTCATCAATGGGAAGTTCTACGTTGGAGTCAGTGCCTTTGTCAAAGTCCAACTCAAGGTTGGTGATGGGCAGAGAAGTCAACCATTTTTCATTCAAATCTGCAGTGCCAATGTTGGCTCTTCCCAGTTTTGGAAGTGTGTTTCAAGGGAGGGTGCAATGAGTTGTGTGTTGTTTGGCAATGCGGTGCCGACATTTGGTTATTAGGTTTACCCATTAAATAGTTGGGAGCATATATAGTACATCAGTGCATTTGGAAAGTATTCAGACCCCATTACTTTTTCCACATTTTGTTATGTTACAGCCTTATTCTAAAATTGATTAAATAGTTTTTTCCCCCCCTCAATCTACACACAATACCCCATAATGACAAAGCAAAAACAGGTTTTTAGAAATCTTGCCCATTCACCCTCTGAAAAAGGCTTAAAAATCATTCTTTAACCTGTCTCCTCCCCGCCATCTACACTGATTTGAAGTAGATTTAACAAGTGACATCAATAAGGGATCATAGCTTTCACCTGGATTCACCTGGTCAGTCTGTCATAGAAAGAGCAGGAGTCCTTAATATTTTGCACACTCCGTGTATATAGTGTACAACTTTCTTCTTTTTTAAAATACAGTTTACCCCCTTTTAGTCAGCACCTATACAAACATTTTTGGGTGTGTGTCAGCTCACGCTTTTGACTATAATAATGTATTTCACACACTTATTACTAAGTGTGTTTGGTGTGCCTCTCTCCACCTAGGACGGGTCGTTCCATGAGGACGTTGGCTATGGGGTGAGCGAGGGACAAAAGTCCAAGGCCCTGTCACTGGAGAAGGCCAGGAAAGAGGCGGTCACTGATGGACTGAAAAGAGCACTCAAGTACGGGGGGAGATACTGTACACTTCATGTAACTTACTATTAACTACTTTTTACTGTGTGCGTGTGTTAGTGTCTGAGTTTGTTATAGTTCTGATATTTGATCCCCCAACCTTCCAGATGTTTTGGAAACGCCCTTGGGAACTGCATCATGAATAAAGAATACCTCATATCCATCAACAAGATCCCTAAACAGGTCAGATACTGTTCCCCTGTCAACTGTCATTTACATCCATCCATCCTTTCCAGTGTTCACTGTCTCTGTCTCTCCCAGCCTGCTCCCCCTCTGGACCCGGCCCAGACCAAGCGTTCTGACAGTGAGCCGTCAGTGGAGAAGGCCCGGTTCTCTAGCCTGGCCCGGTGTGAGGGGGCTGGGCCTGGGTCAGGGCGGGCACCACTGGAGCAGCCCAGGGCCCACCACCACCACCACCACCACCACCAGATTCCCCCAGGGGAGCACAGGGACAATGGAGGGGGAGCCAGGACCTCTCTCTCACACACCCCTAATTCTGCCTCTGGACCTGTTGCCCCCTCAGCTCCATCAGACAGTGAGAACAAGCGCTGTAGTCTTGTTGTGTAAGCAACAGCAAAATGGCTAACTCTCAGCCTAACCTTTCTTGTGTATTGGTTTTATTACAGGTGTGTGTCTCTATATTTCCTCTCTCTACCCAAACTCTTACTCTCTCCTCTGTTCCTCTTTGTCTTATCACCCCAACTCTCTCCTCCCTCCCCCCTCCTTCAGGTCTGTATCAGATGCGGAGGACCTCTCTCTCTCTGACGCCCACACAGACCCCAAGCAGCTGAGGAAGCTCAAGCAGCAGCAGCTACAGCAGAAGTTCCGCCAGGAGATGGAGGCGAGAAAGCTCCTGCAGGGACAGGGACAACCTCTACCCCAGCTCAAGACAGAGGGCCCAGACACAGCTGTTGCACAGGCACCCAGTGGAGCTCATGGTAAGACAATAAGCAAGTAAGAAAATATAACTATATTTTGGAGGACCAGTGCTTGACTTGGGCAGGAGCACCAGCACCTCAAATGTTCTACTGCTTGAGCTCCTGTTCCTTTTATAGAATATTAGCTCAAAGTATTGTATAAATATAAACAGTACCGGTACCCATTTCAGTCCAAGTCAAGCACTGTGGAAGACCATAAAATTAGTGTTAGCAAGAAATGTCCAGGTTCTGTATTAATGCAATATGGCGTGTGTGTTAGTCATGTTCTTTAAATTAGTGAGAATGAATCTGTGTATGTGAGTGTTTCTGTTAGTCTTGTACTAGTGTTGCCATGCTCTTTTGGAATGGGATATCTCTCTCCTTCCAGGTAGGTTTAGCACCCCTGACCAGGGACAGAGACCCACAATGGCTTACAGCACCCCTAGTGGCACAAAGAACCCTGCAGCAGGGACGAGTATCTGGCCGGTACCGTAAACAACCACCAGGGGGCTCAAGTAGAAAGAATGGGAGCTACTCTGAAAATGATTCAGATTACGCATATCTACAATGCATGCTGGTGTTGCGGAAATCTACCTACCTATGCTGCTATGTTGGTGTTTTTGATGTTACTTGTGTACCTGTATACTGTGGCTGCTTCTAGTTGTTACTATTGTACTAGGGACTATAAAATCCCCATAGTGTGACAATATACTGTATATCCACTAAAACACTTGCCCCCCCCTCCTAGATGACCCAGAGCTGTGGGACTTCACTCTAGACGGCATCCAGGAGTTGGAGGCCCCAGCAGGTGGACCTTCATCATCATCCTTGTTACGGCCCAGCACGCCAGGGGGGAGTCACCAAATGCTGACCCGCAGTAAGACACCTCAGAGAGGGGCTTCACCATCCCTACGACCCCCTGTCAGGCCCCACGAGCCCCCACCACACGGCCAAGGACAGGGGGGACACCAACCCCAGTACAGACCCCAAAATCAGAACCAGCCCCCCAGGACATCTGACAGGGCAGGTGAGACTGGACTGGGTAATGAATGAGCTGCTTTAAAATAGTGGACATTATTAACCCTGCTCCTGGGGAACTACTGGGTGTGCAGCCTTTTGTTCCAGACCTACACTAACACATCCGATTAATCTAATCAACACCTTGATTAGATGAATCAGGTGTTGTAGCAATGTAAAGTACCTTCAATTTAAACAGTTTGAGAAACATTCTTATTATTGGTACAGCATTTTCTAGATTGTTATTAATTCCCTTTTCTTCTGTCACAGGTGAGGCATTCAGTCCATGTAGGCAAGGACAGTACTTGAAGAAACGCAAGCTGGACCCTTGAGAAAGGGCTGTTTTCACAGTCACCTAAAAGCCATTTTACCAACAAGTCCTAATTTTAATTTGTTTTATTTTAATTGATATGTTGAGTATATGGGCATCTCTTGTTGCTGCTAAATGTAAAGAAAAGTTTATATTTTTGTAAATAAATAAATCAGTGATTCCTGTTTGCCTTTCAAAAATCTGGAATATTCTCTTACATGTAAGTGTATCCACTTGTAACCTTTGTTCTGAATGTAATGTTCTAATCACGTTCCTGAACGATAAGAACATTACATACCTTCAATGTTACAGGTCTGGGATCCTGGCCACACACCAACCTCATTGGCAGAAATAAGCCTCAACTAGGCCCACTTGGTGCATGTAAAAGATGAAACAATAGGATTTCAGTTGTATTTGTATTTTTTACATTTTGTACAATGTGAAAAAACAGAGTAGACTGGTCGCAAGAGAGGGACAGAAATCCAAGAGTACAACATGAAATAACGTTGTTATAATATGTCAGTAGCCTAAGGAGACAGTATTGTGCCGGTAGAATCTTTTCACCACTTGAGGATAAATACATATTTACTGATAATTGGGTGATTAGTAGCTTCTGTGTTAGCTTTTGCTGTACAGTGGTCTGGTGGGTTGTTGTAGGTAAGCCAAAGGTCTAAAACCAGTTAGCATGCAGAATTCAGGAACTGCAGATGCCAATATTATATTGAGATTGACACCTGAGCAATTCAAGATCAGCACTTTGTGTGGACTCCCATACAGCAAGGCAAAGAATAACAAAAGGAAAAAAGCAGGATCTCAGTTTTCCCAAATATCATAAACACTTATCAAATCAGTAACAACCCTCAGTATGCAAACATTATCTCTATTCCCCATTGGTCCCTATAAAACATTAAACATTGCATATTCTGCATTGCAGTAACTCATTATTCTCTAGAGAAGTTAGTCGTTTTTCAATCCAGGAGTGGGTGGATGAGAAGGTCACTATTGAGGGGAATGGCACTCATCGTGTAAGGTGGCAAAGGAGCAAGAGAAATGGTGCCAATGGAGAGAAAAACCACAATACAACTGCTTAGTTTTCTTATCTGCTGAAAACAAGTGCTGCTATGCAATACTGTACTGATTACATTCATTCAGACAACCCACTTACAGACAAATCAACATAGGATACATAAACACAAACGCCGGTTTTGGTGACCACACAAATAAAACTTGTTTTCATGCAGCCCAGTGTGCTCTACTTTCCATTAGTTAGTCCTGTGTTGATATAAGACTGTCACCTGCCTCTTCTTACAGCAACTTCTTTAGGTAACTTCCGCTTAACCTCCACTTTAAAAACATTTACCGATGTCTATGGACGTTTGATGGATCTCACAAGTCGGCAGTTAACTGGTCTTTCAGTCACTGTACAGTAGGGCTAGGTAATTATGGTGTAATTTCTCAGTAATGAGGACGCAAGGCACTAAAGAGTTCTGCAAGTTTACAGGGCTGTCCGTGTGTGTACTGTGTGGGGGTGGGTAATCGCAAGACATCGTACTCTATGGTGATGATGGAGCATTATGTGAAAGCATTAATTAATATGCAACACATGTACCTCGCATGTATAGATATACAGTGAGGGAAAAAAGTATTTGATCCCCTGCTGATTTTGTACGTTTGCCCACTGACAAAGACATGATCAGTCTATCAGTCAAAAATGTTATAAATTGATTTGCATTTTAATGAGGGAAATAAGTATTTCACCCCTTTGCAAAACATGACTTAGTACTTAGTGGCAAAACCCTTGTTGGCAATCACAGAGGTCAGAAGTTTCTTGTAGTTGGCCACCAGGTTTGCACACATCTCAGGAGGGATTTTCTCCAAGTCATTAAGGTTTCCAGCCTGATGTTTGGCAACTCGAACCTTCAGCTCCCTCCACAGATTTTCTATGGGATTAAGGTCTGGAGACTGGCTAGGCCACTCCAGGACCTTAATGTGCTTCTTCTTGAGCCACTCCTTTGTTGCCTTGGCTGTGTGTTTTGGGTCATTGTCATGCTGGAATACCCATCCACGACCCATTTTCAATGCCCTGGCTGAGGGAAGGAGGTTCTCACCCAAGATTTGACGGTACATGGCCCCGTCCATCGTCCCTTTGATGCGGTGAAGTTGTCCTGTCCCCTTAGCAGAAAAACACCCCCAAAGCATAATGTTTCCACCTCCATGTTTGACGGTGGGGATGGTGTTCTTGGGGTCATAGGCAGCATTCCTCCTCCTCCAAACACGGCGAGTTGAGTTGATGCCAAATAGCTCGATTCTGGTCTGACCTGACCACAACACTTTCACCCAGTTCTCCTCTGAATCATTCAGATGTTCATTGGCAAACTTCAGACTGGCCTGTATATGTGCTTTCTTGAGGGCGCTGCGGGCGCTGCAGGATTTCAGTCCTTCACGGCGTAGTGTGTTACCAATTGTTTTCTTGGTGACTATGGTCCCAGCTGCCTTGAGATCATTGAAAAGATCCTCCTGTGTAGTTCTGGGCTGATTCCTCACCATTCTCATGATCATTGCAACTCCACGAGATGAGATCTTGCATGGAGCCCCAGGCCGAAGGAGATTGACAGTTATTTTGTGTTTCTTCCATTTACGAATAATCGCAATAACTGTTGTCACCTTCTCACCAGGCTGCTTGGCGATGGTCTTGTAGCCCATTCCAGCCTTGTGTAGGTCTACAATCTTGTCCCTGACATCCTTGGAGAGCTCTTTGGTCTTGGCCATGGTGGAGAGTTTGGAATCTGATTGATTGATTGCTTCTGTGGACAGGTGTCTTTTATACAGGTAACAAGCTGAGATTAGGTACCAGTATAAAAAAAGACACCGGGGAGCCAGAAATCTTTCTGATTGAGAGGGGGTGAAATACGTATTTCCCTTATTAAAATGCAAATCAATTTATAACATTTTTGACATGTGTTTTTCTGGATTTTTTTGTTGTTATTCTGTCTCTCACTGTTCAAATAAACCTACCATTAAAATTATAGACTGATCATTTCTTTGTCAGTGGGCAAACGTACAAAATCAGCAGGGGATCAAATACTTTTTCCCTCACTGTATACACACACACAGTAAAACAGAAAATTACAGGGTGGTGTATGATAAGAGCTGAAGAAGCACAGGACTACTCTCCTGTGTTACTGAGTACAATACTAATAATAACCCTGCAATTGCACTTTTACTTTCCTTTAACTACGTTGTTTAACAACCTTAAATAATTACAGTGAAACATCAAAATCTGATGGCTGAATACAGGTCCATAAAGAACATCTTGTATTTGTATTTAAATATACACATGAATTAAACCACAGAAAGGGAACCCCGGACAATTTGTCATGATTTTGAAAATATGACAACGGGAAATAAGGTTGGATAAATTTGTGAAAAGTTTACATTTCTTTGAGGTCTGTGTCTGAACATCATGCACCGTTCACTGCTAAATAATATACCGGTACTAGTACTATCTACAGAGAACCCTATGCCTCAGGAATGTAATACCTTTCTAACAGAAATGTACTGAGGGCCATAGCCTTGCTTATCAGTCTGACTACAGTACACCAGGTGGTGAGGTGAGACAACTGACACAGTAGCTAAGGTTTAAAACCCCAAACCAAATGGTCACAGTAGCTGAAGCCTACAACTGAAACCACTGACACAGGTTTCAGTTCATAAGCCTAACCAGTCGCTAAGAAGTAAACCAAAATCACTCATGGATACAGTCACTTCAGGCAAACTCCAAAGCATGGACACGACAGGAAGTAGGTATTGATAAACACTATCTACAAACAGGTCCGTTACTTTTAGCTCACACTAACAGGTTATGGTCTCAAATAAGAAACTAACACCCCCCGTCAGGCATAACATCACACCATCTCAGAGGGACAGATAGAGTCAAATATTACCATGGAATCATAACCTAGGACAAGAAATATCTCTCTATACGAAGACAATGTGTACAGGGGTTTAAGGCCACTGTTACACGGGGCCAAGGACACACTCCTTTCCTCACAATGCTATTATTGCATCTTACTGTACAGCGATCATACGGGTAACCACTATCCAAACACTATCCACTAAAACCTTACCGACTTCCATTCACACTTTCTTTCTCTCATTCCACCTCTTCTTTCCTTCTCTACATACTGTATCTCTCGCTACTTTCTTTATACAAACTTGTTACCCACAATTCATCTGTTTCTCGCCCAGACAGCTTCCCATACAATTCAACACCCCCGAATCTCAGCCAATGACAGTAGGGCTAGGAGGCGCATGTGTGTCTGTTGGCAGGGTTTCTCTCCATCTGCTAATTCTGTCCTAGTTAAGCTTAAGGCCAGTTACAGTCAAGAAGTGATTCATTCCCCCTCCCCGTTCCTATCCTCTCCTTCAAGGGAATGATGACATCGCAATGGTGCTTTCAACAGACGTCTTTGGCCATTGCCGTTTGTGTCCTTGGGTCAATGGCTTTCACTGGACAAACCCAAATGTCAATCACAGCCCGCTTCCACAGCCATTGGCAGAAAAGACTGGGCCCTGTTAAGGGTGAAGGTGTGATTGGTGTGCTGTGGGTATGTACTGCACTCTCCCTCCGTCTGACAGGACTGAACCACAGTCTCCTCTCCTTCGTTCTCACTACATTCTTCTTCCACCTCACCAATAATCGAAACAGAACAAAACATCAGAGAGTGCTAGTAGTTGTCCTATAGCTCTCCTCCTCCCTGCCCTCAGTCCCTCTCAGCCCAGCCTGACTAACCCAGGTCCAGGCTACGTGGCCCTCAGGTTGAGGCCTCCAGGGTTGCTGACAGGTTTCTGGGTGGCTCCCACATGGAAGGCCTGCTGAAGGGGGGCTGAGGCCGAGGAGGGGGCTCGGGGCTGGTACTGGGTCAGCGGCTGGGTAGAGGCCAGGAAACCCACCTGACAGGGTCCTGTAGGTCCTGCCCACTGGGGGGCGCTGTAGGGGGATGGGCCATAGCCGAATCCCTGGGCAGGGGGGCCCAGTGAGCCCTGACGTGGGCAGATGGGGTTGGAGGGGTTGGTGGTGGAGGGGAGGGTGGGGCAGAGGTGGCCAGGGGCAGAAAACTTCCGGCCCATGTTGGCTTGTGGAGGGATATGTACATGGATCTGTAGTTAGGGAGAGGGGACAGGAGAGAAGGAGAGGAATCAGACAAGGGGAAGTTAGTTAGATCAAAACCAATATTAAGAGAGCAAAAACAAACGCTAACATTACCATTTAAAATAGAGCTAAAACCATAGATTGGCAGATTATTGAAATGGCTGGTCTTTAGACTGAGTAGTGAGGCCTTACGTCGTGTCCGGGTCCCTGGGCTGTCCCCTTGGGTCCTTTCTTGCCGTGGGAGAGGCTGATGGCGTCTCGGGCCCAGATGTCAACCAGCTGGTGCAGGTCATCTGTGAATGTGCCCTTGCGGCTCTGTGTTAGGGCCGGGGCTATGTTAGGGCCTGACGGCTGGCACTGGCTGGGGTTCGCTCCAGTGTCTGAACTGGTCCCACTCACTCCTGGAAGACACACAGAGATGAGTTCAACCTGGGAAGCCAACTCATTTCTCAAATCACGTTTGGCTTCTCTTCTGGAGATTTATTATCTCTTGGTTAGATGAATATTGCATGGGTTTGCCTTTGTAAAACATGTAGTGAAGGAGCATAGACAATAGGAGCGTGGCTGGGTTTGCTTACTCATGGTGGAGGTGCTGAGGCTGGGCAAGGAGGGGGAGAGTTTGAGATTCTGGAGGGAGGTCCGGCTGCCTGACTCAGAGACCCCTGCAGTGGGGCGAGAAGTCTGCTTAGGGGAGGACGCTGGGGAGCTCTGGCCTGAGACTGGGGCTCCTAAACACACACCAACATCAACCAGAGAGTGGAGTGGAAAGAAACAACTGATCACATTACATTTACACTTCTAAGCTAGCAGTCTCTACCCTTTAATATTGACTAATTACTTGTTGCTTGCAGTCATGAACATTTGTAGATTAATTTCCATTCAGCAGTGCGCAGATCACTCACTAGATACAGACAGATGGACTGACCAATCATAACTCCTGTTACCTGAGTGCAGGGGACTGGGCTGGGCGCTGCTGCGGGTTGATTTTCTGGCCTTGGCCCTGCGTCGGCCCCCGGCCATGGCCACAGCGGGGGAGAGGACAGCTGAGGGAGGAGGTTTACCCAGCCTGGTGAACAGAGCATTTATTTCCTCCTTCTGACGGGAGTGGAGGGTCTGGATCTCTATCATATGTCTGTGGAGGAAGAGAGGAGGGCAGAGTGAGGCAGGGTTGTAACAAATACAGTACAACAGTCACCACTATTTCTTTTATCCTTTACTTATACAAGTGATCCCATTGAGATAAAAAAAATGTATAAGAGAATTATGGCCCAAAACAGCAAAACAAACAACAGGTTACATCTTGGAGGAGTGAAGGTAACATACTTCTCTCGGAGGCGGCTGACTTCCCTCTCAAAGGCCTCGTCCTCAGGCCCAGAGTCATCCTCGTTGTCGCTGGTCATGTAATGATGAAACAAACCGCTGTTCACGCCGGAGGCAGAGCTACAGAGGTCAGAGGTTGTCGAAGAGGAAGGGCCGTTCTGATGGCAGGAGCTAGACCCCGAAGGAGCTGTGGTATTGGCAATAGCTGGCGTCACTGAGAAACGGCCCACTTTTGAGACAGAGTTGGGGCTGGCAGTCACCTGGAAGAGTCCGATGGTGGTGGGCTGTGTTGGGACAGAAGTGAGCCCATCTACGGAGTCTCCTCTCCGGACTCCTTTGGAGAGGGAGGAGGAGCGGTGGAGGGTGTTCTCTGGGCTGGAAAGGGAGGAAGAAGAGGAGGAGGACGAAGAGGGTGTGAGGGAGGAAGAGGAGGCGATGTTCGAGGGGTCAGGAGTGCTGCCGGCGCTAGCTTCTGCTGTAACAGAGACCTGGAAGCGTCCCAGTTTGACGACCCCTGTGGAGGGCGTTGCGGCTCTACTGCTCCCTGGAATGGTCTCTGGGCTCAGAGCTCTCCTCAGCTGGCCGTCCAGACTACCAAGAGGCTGCTGGGACTGGACACACACACGACATGTCAGTAACAAACATACCAACACAACTCACTCAGAAAAACAACACTCAAAATAACTCACCACTACTAACACAACTAATATAGGTAAGATAACACAACAGAACAAGCACAACTCAACACACACCACTCAAAGATAACCCAACGATCACCTATTCCACACATCTACAAAACTCAACAGTACATAACTTACAACTTCTCAAGGGGACAAGTTCTGAAAAGAGGACTAACCTGGTTTGGTCCTGGGAATGGAGGCAGTTGCTCGGTGGTAGGGGTGCCTGCCTGCTCGGAGCCACCAGGATACATCTGACACACACACACACACACACACACACACACACACACACACACACACACACACACACACACACACACACACACACACACACACACACACACACACACACACACACACACACACACACACACACACACACACACACACACACACACACACACACACACACACACACACACACACACACACACACACACACACACACACACACACACACACACACACCCGACACACACAAAGATGTAATCATTATTATCAAGGTGGGAGAAAAATCACGTTCTCACGTTCCAACAATTGAAAAAAGCATTTAGTACAAGTACAATATCTTCTCAGTCACTGGACAATCAGAGAGTTCCCGTACCTGTGCTCTAGTGGCTTGGCCATGCTTTTCTGGAGGGATCTGTGTATTTTCCGCTGGTGTGATGCCCTGTCCTGGGGTGGAGGTGGGGCCCGGGGCTCCCTGTCCCCCTGAAGTGAGGGACAGGTTTAACGGGGGCACCAGGGCCGCCCCGGGGGGAGGGGAGATGGTCCCCGTGGGGGGAGAGGTGGTCTCAGTGTTGCCAGTGTCAACGGAGGATGTGTCCTTAAAGAGTGAGCGCAGCTTTTTATCCAGGGCATGGATGTCATCTATACCAGGGGCCTTGGACTGGGACTCTCCCCCATCTGGGTCCCCTGGCTGCGACTGGGATGGTTGGGAGGGCAGGGTAGAAGGTGGAAGTTGGGTGGGGGCCATTGCAGGCTGTGCCACAGGGACAAAGGTAAGGATAGGCTGAGACTGGGAGGAGGTGGGCTGAGTGACAGGAATGGACACAGGGATAGGCTGAGAGGACGGAACAAGAACAGGAGCAGGGTGCTGCTCTGAGCTGGTCACAGTCCCAGAGTTACTGGGTGGAGCTCCAGAGACAGGGGAGAGAGGGGCAGAGCTGCTGCCCATCTGGGCGTCAGAGGCTGGGGGGAAAGAGGCCGAGGTGGCCTGGGGGTGCTGGGGAGCAGCTGAAGGGGGGAATGTGATTCGGGCAGGGGTAGGTTGGGAGGGGGCAGCTTGGTAGCCAGGCTGGGGGTGTGGGATTAGCTCACTGGTAGCAGGTGGAGGGGCTGGAACTGTGGTTGGAGACACCCTCCCAGTTGCAACTTGGCATGTGGAGGGGGGAAGAGATGAGGACCCAGAGGGGATGACAGAGACAGGAGGCAGGGTGGAGGAGGAGGTGGGGGCTGTAGCCCCTGGGGGAGCCAAGGTCTGGTGAGGGTGGAAAGGAGGGGAGGCTGGCCGCAGG
The DNA here is from genome assembly GCF_020615455.1 of Coregonus clupeaformis. Lineage (NCBI taxonomy): Eukaryota > Metazoa > Chordata > Actinopteri > Salmoniformes > Salmonidae > Coregonus > Coregonus clupeaformis. The sequence goes on from NC_059202.1 coordinate 8,972,546, forward strand.
CTAGCCTGGGAGGAGGGTACTGTGCTGGGGTCTGGCTCGGCTGGGTGGCCCATGGTGGCTTGTCTCTCCCCATGCGTCTGCCTCATCTCAGTGAAGGCCTGCTGGAGGCGGCCTGAGGGGGCAGACAGGGACAGGCCCAGACTCACTGGGGCGGCGGGGAGGAACACAGACAGAGAGGAGTCACTTACATAACCTGGGCTCTTACAACAAGTCATTTATCATCATGACTTCAAAACGCACTAATGTTGGTACTTGCATCAAGCAACATGTTTTAGAGTTCTCAAACAGTCACTCTCACCTGGAGGGGGCTCGTCCCCAAACGAGGTGTTAGCCAAGGGAGGGCCGAATAACTGCTCCCTCAGACGGGACTCTGGGACAGGGCTGACGATGAACCTCCGGCCTGCAGAGTGGACCACCTGAGCTGCAACACCTGGGCAACAGGGGTCAGGGGTCAGGGGTGAAGCTCAGACAATCATCTTTCCGTAGAGATAGTAATGTGTAGGTGCATGTTTACCAGGCAGAGGAGTGGGCATGTTACGCTGCTGTAAGGGGTCATCCACGACAATCTGAGGAGAGAGAAGGACAACACGATGTCAACTAAAGGCTGCCCAGCAGTTAGTGGGTGGAAAGATGAAGTGTTGCTGTGTGTTGGTGTAGTATGTTACCTGAGTGAAGGGTGGTTGAGCGTAGCCTTCCTTCATGCCCTCTCCTTTATCGTCCGCCATTTCGATGACCTCACGGACCTGCTCGATGAACGACTTGCGTTCGCTCTCCAGGATAAACTCACTCAGGACCTGAGAGAAGGATATACATTTAACTACAATAATAACAATTAATGCCTATTAAATCCACATTTCCACCTGTGGAAAGAGACCAGTGGAGCTACAAAACAAAACAAATCTAATGCCTTTACTTTTGACAACTACAGAGCCTTTGGGGAAGAGATCAATAAAACTCAGATCAATGCTTTTTAGTTTAGTTTATTATTATCATTACCATGATACATGCGATCTCTTCAGGATTATCTCCATCCAGGTCAAACTTAAATTTGACCATCTTCCTGTTGTGGGTCTCCAGCTGGCACTCTGCTACCCGGTCTCCAATGTTGGAGATCTTAAACAGACACACAGAGAGAGAGTGAGAGGCCAATAGGGTTGCAAAATTCCTGTAACTTTCCTGAAAATTCATGGGTTTTTCTGAAATCCTGGTTGGAAGATTCTCCGGAATCAGAAGGGAATAAGCAGGAAATCTGGAATCCTCCAAACAGAATTTCTGGAAAACCTGAGTATGTTGAAAATTACTGGAATTTTGGCCAACACAGGGTGCGAGGAGATAGAAAGTAGCCATGTGGAGTCTGTGTGAGGGACAGAGCGCTTAACATAGAGGAAGAAAACAGACAGTGAGTTGAGGTGAAAGTCTGACCATGTGACTCTTACATTGAGGACGATGAGCTTGGCCTTGGCGGTCTTCTCGTGGCAAGAGTGGCTGCGTACAGAGTGTTGCTGGTGCCGCTTGATCATGGAGCGCCCTTCGTGTCTACCGCCTGATGCCCCCTCATGGCCGTCACTCAAACCTGACGCCACGTCCGACAGACAACTGGGAGAGAGAGAGAGAGGTGGGGGGAGGAAGACATCACAATGAACAAAGGGCCGTATCATACAGTATATAGATGTATTTTCAATAGAACATATTCAGTAGCAGAAAAAGCTGTTTGGTGTGAGCTAGGTATAAAGCTGTTGTGGAGAGATGTGATGCCTTACCTCTCCACAGACTGAGGCACCAGCGCTGTCTGTCCTGCTGCCTGCTCTGCTGGCGCTGGCTTGGATACACTCACAGAGGCCTGAAACATCATCACACACACACTGTTCATTAAAGGAGCTTTACAACCATGTCATGTCAAGCATGAAAGCAATGGATGCACCTGGCTACACCTTAAGCACAGAAGGGTGTGTGATCTGACCGAGGAATTCTTTGAGCACACACACACACACTGAAGGTACAAGGTACTTCTCGTAGGACATGATTTGAGTGTGTGTTTGTAGGCTCCTTATACTACTATCACATGACAACACTCATCACACACACGTTGCTCCTGGCCTGTGTGTACCTGCAGCACAGAGAGGTTTGCGGCCTGATAGAGGAAGTAGAGGTGTTCTGCGTTGATTGGAGGAGATAGGATAGTTGGGCTCGGTTCATTGGCCCATGACTGACAGCCATGCAGGAAGAAGAAGCAGCAGCATGCAAGAGGAATGCATGAAAGAAAGAGTGGATGAAAGAGTAGGGCCATGGAGCCTTTAGTCCAGCGGTTCCCAAACTCGGTCCTCGGGACCCCAATGGGTGCACGTTTTGGTTTTTGCCGTAACACTACACAGCTGATTCAAATGATCAAAGCTTGATGATCAGTTGATCACTGCTGTGTAGTGCTAGGGCAAAAACCAAACCATGCACCCATTGGGGTCCTGAGGACCGAGTTTGGAAAACCCTGTGTTTGTAAAAAAAAAACAGAACATTTCAAAACAGAGGGTGAAGAATTGAAAAGAGAATGACAAGACTGTACATGCGTGATACAAATATGGAATAGATGCTGTGTCGTTGTTTGTAGATATGCTTGCTTGTCTGATTGTTTTAGCGTTAGTAAGAGCGTAAGCTGGGGTTGTTGTGAACTAGTGTGTCAGTGTGTGTGTCACCTGTATTTGCTGGGCTCCAGGCTGGAGCGGTGGTAGTGCTGAGCTCTGAGGTACAGTGCTCCCCACTGGCTGTGGCTGCTGGAGGTGCACGGGAGGGATGGGCTGAGATGAGGGGGGCAAAGCCACCTGCTGGGAGGGCACCTACAGGGGGGTGGAGGAGACAGAGATAAGAGAACTTCACAAATCAAACAGCCATATCTGCAGAGAAGACCTCTTCATTATCTGCAAAGATCTCTTCATTATCTATTTACCAACACACTGCCCTTCAAACAAACCCACCATCCATCCCTCCCCCAGAGGCCTAACCGCCTCATAGCGTTACACTGGCTCTCATCCACAATCCAACTCCCCCAGGCACTTACCTACTGCATTACATTGCAACACTATAAATCAGTACAGGTCTTATAGCATGGATTATACCACACACACACACACCTCAAAAAGCAGTGAAGGATACCATATAATAGGCTTGGGCGGTATCCAGATTTTCATATCGTCATACCACCCTTCTCTCATCCCGGGATTTACAGTATTACCGGCATAGCTCACAAGGGGGCGCTAAAGCCCATTGGGCTTCTATTACCAGAATGCTAACAAAATGAGCAAACTAATACCGAAATTACATAGACGCTGTTAGCTAAATGCTAACGAGCGAAAAATAAACAAATTGCAAAGAAAGGCAAATCCATCTCATAAAGTTATACAAGCATAGCTAGTGTGGACATTTACAAGCGAAAGTGAACGAGAAAATTTTGCAAATGAACAAAGTTGTGAAGCATGCTTTTCTGAAGGAAGAGAAGCATGTGTACATGGAACAGCAAGGAAAATAACTAATAGGAAGCACAGGGGAGAAAATGGCAACTGTACAGATAACTCATCCAAAGCTCTTTGAGTTCTGGCAGAAAGCCATTACAAGATACAGTATCTGATGGCAAACAGTAGTGAATTGCATACAATTGTACCTTGAGGGATGCATAAAGAAACCGAAAGAAAGAGGGAGAGCGGGTCCACCACTGTTTTCAACTCTGTGGCTATAGTGGAACAGCACTGGTGTGGTGTGGTGGTGAAGTTGTATTGTGATGGTGACGTGTACCTGTTGTGGAGCCCCAGGGACAACAGTGGCAGTCTGGGCAGCAGGAACCACCTGACAAACAGGACAGAGGGAGGAGGAGAGAGGGATAGATGGAGGGAGAGAACGAGATAGAGAAAGTCAGCTGTATTTACTATTATACATACAGAGACAAGAGTTGGGTACTGTTTCTGTAAGAATATATTAAATACATTGTGTGCCACGATAATGACACTCACCATGGTCTGCTGCTGCGATTGGTCAGTTTGGACAGGGGGTGTGGCCTGTGGGTATGGGGCCTGTGGCTGTGGCTGCTGACTGGGCAGAGAGCTGTATGACATCACCGGCTGAACCAGGTGCGTCTCGGGAAGGATGGAGGAACTCTGAGCTCTATCTGTTATTTGATTGGCTGAAAGAGGGAGGGGTAGAGAATAGGAAGATGGTTTTTAATTGATAAACACTTGATTAAGACTAGGTCAATACTACAAAGCACTGACTGCAAAAAAAGGTGACCGGCAGAAGGTACAGACCTGTCTCAGTCTGCTGTGGGTACTGGCCCACCTCTGGCACCCCTGACTCTGGCTGGGCTGGAACCTGGGTCGATACTGGGACTGGGAGCTGCCCTGTCGACTGGGGTATGTAGGGAACTCCCTGGGGTGGCTGCTGGGTATAGGGGGCAGCCTGTTGGCCTGGCTGGGAGGCCTCTGTGCTGGGCTGGAGCCCTGGTTGTGGATGTCCCTGCTGCTGTAGTAGTAGTAGGTGTTGTTGTTGTCGTTGTTGGCCCTGCTCCTCCTCCAGCCTCCTCTTCTCCTGCTCCTCTCTCACCTTCAATACAATCACATCAAGTTCAGCTCAGTTTAATTCATTTGATTGGAATACCATTAAACTTTACATGCAGGATTCAGACCTAAGATTCCATTGAGCTGGTACAGACCTGTTGCCTCTGCTCCCTCTTCCTGCTGATGAGGGAAACCCTGTCCTTTATGGCCTTAGCCATGGTCTTATGGTCCCCTTCACACACGTAGCCAGACTCCACCTGAGACAGATACACACACACACACAGAGAGAGAGAGAGAGAGAGCAGAACAAGGGACCAGGGCAGTATTAGGACTTGAAAGACTCCTAAATAATCAGGAAGAATTAAGACCCAAATGGCACCCTATTCGCTATGGGCCCTGGTCAAAAGTAATGCACTATATAGGGAATATGGTGCCATTTGGGGTGTAGTCAATCTCTCTCTGAAGTGGACAGCCATTTGGGACACAGAAATAACTATTTGAAGTGGACATCGCATTGTCACCCACCATCTCCTGGGCCACGTCCTCGGGGACGTCCTTGCCGAGGTCGAAGGAAAACTCGATGGCCTCGTTGTCCTTGTACTTCCCCTTCAGCTTCTTGACATCCTCTATCCTCAGCCACAGCTTGATGGCCTCCATCTCCCCGTCGTCCTCCTCAGCCAGCTCCACACGCACCCCGGTCTCCTCCTGGAAGAAGGCATGGTTCAGCAGGTCCTTTATCGAGTACCTTGGAGAGACGGGGAGAGTCAAATCAATACAGATATTTTTATCACACCAAAACCCTTTTCAACTCGTCTCATTTTGAGAAGGTCCTGGGTGCATGAGTATGAATACTCTCCCTGCATCGGTGTCTCTATAGCTGGACGTTGCAGAAATCACACTGGATAAGAGTGTCTGCTAAATGACCAGAATGTGAGTGTGAGTGTGAGCTGACCTCTCGTCCTTGTTCTGTCGGATGCATCCCTCGATGATCTCCTTCACCTCGGGGATGGCCACCTTGTCGAAGCTGGCCGGCTTCACCCCCTATAGGACACACACACACACACACACACACACACACAACTCCCAGTCAACAACCCACACATTGTCAACATAGAAAGATTCTGCTTCCGTGATTCTAACTTCCTGGGCATGGTTTCCCCGATACCAATGGCACTTAAGCTTACGTGTGTTTTAACGATGCATCTTTCTGTCCGAAGATGTAACATGCGTTTTCCAAAACACCACGCAGAGAGTACATTCGCAAAGTGCGTCGTTGAGGCCTGTGTTGATACTGATAGGATCTAAAGAAAGGCAGCACTGCTCTCGGATCAGTGTTCTCCCTTTCCAATCTAAACATTATAATTATTCCACAATACTGATGATGGATCAGCTCCTAGACAGATATAATCACTTATGGCTACACATTTTGATGCGGCTTATTCTAATGCTTATACTATAATAATGGACTAAATCAAGATTTGGCACATCATTGCGCACCTTACACATCATGAAATATATTGAGTCAAATAGCTATAAAGCGTACAAATAGCTTAATAAAACTCAATTGAATTAACATGAAATTTCAATATCATTGAAATATATAGGTCTATGTAGCCTATACTGTATTTATCTTTTAATACAGTAATCTTGGCTTTCATTTGAAGCGTCTTTATATCATTCACAGAAATGGGCAACTTTGCATTTGTAGTCATTGTCACATTCGTGTTGAAGTTATTGGCGGTCACAAAGACAGATAAACATACTGATTTTGTGTTTAGCGGCCATCTTCTGTGTATAAAGTGACGCGGAAGGGCAAAACAGCATCTAACGACGTACTTAGCTGTTTTACGAGTGTTTTGAGGCAGTTAAACATTTTCAAGAGCAACTTTAGTAACAATGGTTTTGGGAAATAGCTCGGAGATTTAATGATGCCCCTACAAAGGTTCTAACGATGAACGTAGCCTTAAGATGCTTTTGGGAAACTGGGCCCTGGTCTACTCAGGGATGCGTTCTGGAGGGCACACGGTTGCAGATAGAAATGTTGTGTACAAAGCTGAAATTATTCTATATTCTACATGCCAGAAGTATGTCTGTTCTACATAATATATTTATATCTGAACGTTCTGTGGCGTTGCCCTGTCGCCTCCTAGCAGCACTGTATGAGAACAGAGTATAACACTTTATTGGGCTGCAGTGCATGCTTAGTGTTCAAACTCATGTAATTGAATGTGATGTACTTGAATGTCCCAAATGAAGTTCTTGGGGGAGTCACCAGTTACAGCACTCTCATCTCAGAGCAAGGTTCAGTAGCTACAGTACCCACTGTACCCTGGGCCTGTTTTGAGGGCCACTAATCTAATTCTACATGTGAATTTAGGAGTTATGGTGACACTCCCACCCTTTGAAGATTAGTGGCTAGGGCTGTTACAGGGAGGGAGGGAGGAATCTAAATAAGGAAGCTGACCATATTTCACGAGAATTTACTTCTGGGTAACAGAGATTAAGTCTATAGAGACAGCAGGAGACTGCCTGGCGCTACATATACAGTGGGGAGAAAAAGTATTTGATACACTGCCGATTTTGCAGGTTTTCCTACTTACAAAGCATGTAGAGGTCTGTCATTTTTATCATAGGTACACTTCAACTGTGAGAGACGGAATCTAAAACAAAAATCCAGAAAATCACATTGTATGATTTTTAAGTAATTAATTTGCATTTTATTGCATGACAAGTATTTGATCACCTACCAACCAGTAATAATTCCGGCTCTCACAGACCTGTTAGTTTTTCTTTAAGAAGCCCTCCTGTTCTCCACTCATTACCTGTATTAACTGCACCTGATTGAACTCGTTACCTGTATAAAAGACACCTGTCCACACACTCAATCAAACAGACTCCAACCTCTCCACAATGGCCAAGACCAGAGAGCTGTGTAAGGACATCAGGGATAAAATTGTAGACCTGCACAAGGCTGGGATGGGCTACAGGACAATAGGCAAGCAGCTTGGTGAGAAGGCAACAACTGTTGGTGCAATTATTAGAAAATTTAAGAAGTTCAAGATGACGGTCAATCACCCTCGGTCTGGGGCTCCATGCAAGATCTCACCTCGTGGGGCATCAATGATCATGAGGAATGTGAGGGATCAGCCCAGAACTACACGGCAGGACCTGGTCAATGACCTGAAGAGAGCTGGGACCACAGTCTCAAAGAAAACCATTAGTAACACACTACGCCGTCATGGATTAAAATCCTGCAGCGCACGCAAGGTCCCCCTGCTCAAGCCAGCGCATGTCCAGGCCCGTCTGAAGTTTGCCAATGATCATCTGGATGATCCAGAGGAGGAATGGGAGAAGGTCATGTGGTCTGATGAGACAAAAATATAGCTTTTTGGTCTAAACTCCACTCGCCGTGTTTGGAGGAAGAAGAAGGATGAGTACAACCCCAAGAACACCATCCCACCGTGAAGCATGGAGGTGGAAACATCATTCTTTGGGGATGCTTTTCTGCAAAGGGGACAGGACGACTGCACCGTATTGAGGGGAGGATGGATGGGGCCGTGTATCGCGAGATCTTGGCCAACAACCTCCTTCCCTCAGTAAGAGCATTGAAGATGGGTCGTGGCTGGGTCTTCCAGCATGACAACGACCCGAAACACACAGTCAGGGCAACTAAGGAGTGGCTCCGTAAGAAGCATCTCAAGGTCCTGGAGTGGCCTAGCCAGTCTCCAGACCTGAACCCAATAGAAAATCTTTGGAGGGAGTTGAAAGTCCGTATTGCCCAGCGACAGCCCCGAAACCTGAAGGATCTGGAGAAGGTCTGTATGGAGCAGTGGGCCAAAATCCCTGCTGCAGTGTGTGCAAACCTGGTCAAGACCTACAGGAAACGTATGATCTCTGTAATTGCAAACAAAGGTTTCTGTACCAAATATTAAGTTCTGCTTTTCTGATGTATCAAATACTTATGTCATGCAATAAAATGCAAATTAATTACTTAAAAATCATACAATGTGATTTTCTGGATTTTTGTTTTAGATTCCGTCTCTCACAGTTGAAGTGTACCTATGATAAAAATTACAGACCTCTACATGCTTTGTAAGTAGGAAAACCTGCAAAATCGGCAGTGTATCAAATTCTTGTTCTCCCCACTGTATATGGAGGGCTGGATAACAGCTGTAATCACAGTCACATTAAGACAGCTCTGATAGACAGTCATAAGTTCGCACCATTCTGATTTTCTCATAGCGATAAGTATGTTGTGTATACTGATTCCTGGAATGCAAGTTACTTATCAAGGGAGTTCAACAATGTTCAGCTGAGGTAAAAGAACCTGTGGCGTAAGCAGGGTTGGAAATTAACACCAACCCTGCCAAATGCGGGTAGATTTTGTAATTGGTGGGTAAGAATGTCTATTTCACCAGCCACGTTGGCAGGTGGTCACACAGAGCATTTGGGGGAAAAAATTTTTATCCAAAGAAGTTGGTCGAATTGACTAGAAAGGCTCCTAAAGTGCGACTTTTTCGTTGTGTTTCTTGGCCAGTTGAGTCTTGCTCACACGCTAGGTTGATTTTCAATGTTAGTTTGAGTTTGCTGCAACTGTTTGCTGCTAGGAAGACAGTCAGATATTTTCTTTCATCACAGACAAGCGAGTGCCCAAGTTACCACGGTAATGGCCCATCCCTTAAAGGCAATGCTTTTATTGATGAACTTTTAATTTCTTATGAAAACACAAATACTTTCATTGTTCTCCTAGATTTATTTGTGAGATTCTACATTTCTACTTAGGAGCACATCTTGTAAAAAAAATTCAGCGTAGCGCCCTGAACTAGAATAATAAATAAGCCATATCACTCAGCCTTTTGTAGCAGGGTAGGCACTTTGTTGATTTTTGATGTTCAGTTGTAGAACTGTTTCTGTTTTTACTATCTAAATGATTTATTTTAACATACATTGGTTAAAAGACGCAGGTCACAAACATTTTATTAAATTAAGAAATATACCTCATTACTTCTTACTATACTGAACAAAAATATAAACACAACATGTAAAGTGTTGGTCCCATGTTTCATGAGCTGAAATAAAAGATCCCAGAAACTGTCTATATGCACAAAAAGCTTATTTCTCTCATTTTGTGCACAAATCTGTTTACATTTCTGTTAGTTAGCATTTTATCCTTTGTCAAGATAATCCATTACACAGATGCACCTTGTGCTGGGGGCAATAAAAGGCCACTTTAAAAATGTGCAGTTTTGTCACATTACAATGCCACAGATGTCTCATGTTGAGGGAGCATGCAATTGGCATGCTGACTGCAGGAATGTCCACTAGAGGTGTTGCCAGAGAATTTAATGTTCATTTCCCCACCATAAGCTGAAAATGTATGCACTCACTAACTGTAAGTCGCTCTGTATAAGAGCGTCTGCTAAAATGACTAAAATGTAAATAAGCTGCCTCCAACGTTGTTTTAGAGAATTTGGCAGTACGTCCAACTGACCACTCAACCGTGTGTAACCATGCTAGCCCAGGACCTCCACATCTGGCTTCTTCACCTGCGGGATCGTCTGGGGAGGGAGATGGTTTAGGGGTGCTGAGGAGTATTTCTGTCTGCAATAATGCCCTTTTGTGGGAAGGCCCATGCCCTCCCAGGCCCACCTATGGCTGCTCCCCTGCCCAGTCATGTGAAATCCATAGATTAGGGCCTATTGAATTTATTTCAATTGACTGATTTCCTTATATGAACTGTAACTCAGCAAAATCTTTGTAATTGTTGCATGTTGCATTTATATTTTTGTTCAGTATAGTAATACATTTCTTGTTTTAGAAAAACAGAAAGCATGCTCCTCCGTTTATGATTATTTTTATTTTTTTGTAATTATGGCATATATTTTGGCTGGTAAAAAATCTGAGTGGCTGGTAGATTTTTTAATCTACCTGTGACAGTGGCTGGTGGACCAAAAAGTTTATTTCCCACCGTGGTCGTGCAGCGCTCATGGAATAAAAAGGCGAGTGTGAGGTGTATCTACTACCTCCCAGTGTAGATGATGATCAACTGTGCTCATTGAGAGTGGCAGCAGAGATTACATTACTAGAATGGCAATGCTGAATGGTGAGAAAATAGGCTCACCTTCAAGGCCCATTTCTAACCATAAATCATGGAGTATCTATGACGAGGTGTGTGTGTGCTCCTCCTTTGGATCCAAGCAAAGCCCAGTTACAGTATCAGCCAGAGGGAAATAACAGGACAGTGCAGACACTCCTCCAATCAATCACACACTCCTCACTTCAACTGACAGACACGCAACACAACTGATAGACACATTCCACACACACGCGTCCGGAGACAGAGCGAGAAAAACTGGAAAAGAGAGAAATAGAGAGGGGGAGAATTGGAGGGAGGAGGGGAAAGAGGTAACAGAGAGAGGGAGGAAGAGGACTCACGGTGAAGACAGAAAGAGGGGCGAGAAAGCGATAAAGACAGGAGAGAAAGAGAGTGGCAAAGGAAGGCCAGTGATGCAAATGAAAAATAACTGTGCTCAAAATGGAGAGAACAGCAAGGAGGGGGAAAGCACACAGGGAGGAGATGGGACAAGTAAAGAGGGAACCGGAGTGAGGAGAGGGGGTGGCAGAGCGGGAGGACAACAGGGAGAGGGGTTCATGGAATGGGGGTTGAGGCGGGGGAGACTTACGCTGGTGACTCTGCGGTAGATCTGTGCAGCGTTCTGGCACTCGGAGTATGGGTACTCTGAGGTGGCCATCTCCAGCATGCACATCCCAAAGGCATACACATCCACTGACTCGTCGTACTTCTCCTCATACATCTCAGGCGCCATGAACTCAGGGGTACCTTAAATCAAATACAACCATTCAGAACTCTGTGTCTCTCTCTGTGTCCGTCTCCCTCTCGGAGTGTCACACCCAAAACGCCCCTCTTCTCCTCTAACCAAGTGGAAAAGGAGGAGGAAGAGTGACCCGTCCGCCGCTGCCTCCGGGTGAGCAGAACCTGCGAGAGGAGAGTAGAGAAAGAGAGAGAGGGGAGGAGAAGAGCAACAAAAAAAAAGGGGGGGGGGAAGCCGGGCTCAGTTAGACTGTAGTGAAATAGGCACACATTTCTCTGTGTAAGACCTGGTTATCTGGGGGGTGACACCTGGTATAGGGGGTCTAAAGAAGATGGCTGGTGTACAGAACACACTGTGGGGGGGGGGACTGGTGTTAGACACCTGTCAGTTGAACTAGTGACACTGTAGAATGACCCAGTTTACCTATCAGAACCCGTTTAGTGAGTTGAGTGCCAATGATCAGGGGCCTCAAAGTGGCAGAGAAGGGGCACGAATCGTAAGACTAGCTATGGAAATAACTTGTGTCAAGACCTTACCTTTCACAACCAAACATAACCCGTTTCATACAAACTTACCTTTAAGTAGTCCGACTTACCTGTCCTCATTGACTTAGGGCAGGGTTCTTCAATTCCGGTCCTGGAGGGCCGAAACACTTCTGTTTTTTATTTCTACCTGGTAGTTAATTGCACTCACCTGGTGTCCCAGGTCTGAATTAGCCCCTGATTAGAAGGAGAGGATGAAAAACAGAGGTGTTTCGGCCCTCCAGGACCGGAATTGAAGAACCCTGACCTAGGGAGTAAGGTGTTACGGTGAGGGCTGAGAGAAGCAGATCCCATAGCTAGTTACTGAGACAGTGTGTGTCTGGACACCAGCCTTATTCAAATAGCAGATACACTGCTCTCAATCTTCTGAGGGTCTTACACAGAAAAACTCAAAATGGTTATTTGAAATGAATTGGTTTTTGTAAGATGTGTGTCACAGTGCACTCGCACACTTACCATGCCCATAATAGCAAATACTTACTGACCAGCAGTACCCTATTTATTCCTTTACTGCAGAATGGGGCACAGCTGAGGCTAGAGCCTACAGTTTCAAAACATACCCAAGTGTGAAAGAAAAAAAGAAAAACAAAAGGCTGATAAAGGAGAAGTGGGTAGGAGGGCTTTCCAGACAGAAAAAGAAGCAGACATTCTCTGCGCTCCTAAAATTGTTTAAAAGACAGAGACAAACACTGACAAAAACCTGTGGGAGCAAACCCTTAAAAAAGAGAGAGACAAACGGGAAACGTTATTGGCATCACTGGCAAACAGACCACATATTTCCAAACCACAGAGCAAAGACCAGTCTGAGACAGGAGACAGAACCAGAGGCCATACCTGTAGCCCTGGTCTGGCTAGCCTGACAGTTAAGGCATGACAGGTGGATTGAGATTCATATTTCACAGAGAGACGGAGAGATTGGAGGCGCTACTTACTCTCAGTAGGAGCCTGAAACAGTGAACTTTCACTTTGTGGAGGAAAAAGATGATCTAATAAATTGTCACTGAGTAACCAGCCCTGGCGGACTCGCTGACATGACAGTGTGTGTAAAGAGAGGGTTTGTGGGTCTCCCCATGACCTGGCCTCCGCTTGAGCTGTGGTTTGATTAGAGAGCTGAAACATTGTGGTCTGTTTTCGAACCACATTGTCAGTCCAAAAAAGATGATCAGAAACAAAAACCTAACCCCCACCCAACCAATCCAACCCTTCATAACCTCAATGTCAACCACAGTATAATAACCTTAAACAAGACATCCCCCAGTGGAGTGTAGTGGGGAGGAAAGCAGGGCACAGTAAAAGGTAGTGGGTGATATTGGGGTCTTACCTATGACACTCTTGGCGAAAGACGACCTCTTGAGCGTGGCCAATCCCAGGTCTCCTATCTTGACGGAGCCCGTGGGGCCGGTGATGAAGATGTTGTCACACTTCAGGTCCCTGTGGATGATGGGAGGGGCCCGGGTGTGGAGGAAGTGAAGGCCCTTCAGGATCTGCCTACACCAACTCCTCAGAACCTTAATCTTCATCACCTTGAAACGCTTCAGATACCTATAGAACAGACCGATATGGGGTTAAAGATGGACATCATACAACCATCCTCATTAAAATTAACTGATTCGGAAACCTAGTACAGACAGTTTAATTATGACGATCATAAGAAAGAACACAGCAGAGGGCAACAACATTTGCATGATGTCCAGCACTGGACTCGTGTTGACGTCTGTGTGTAAGAGTGATACTCACGTTTTCAGTGTTCCTGAGGTCATGAGTTCTGTGACCAGCACAATGCACTTCCTGCCTTTAACGGGGACCTCCCAGGATTCGTAGAAGCGGACGATGTTGGGGTGCTGCAGCCCCTTCAGCATGCCCGCCTCCTCCTTGAACCGCTGGCGCTCCGACTTGGACAGCTTACGGTCCTACGGGGGGGGGGGAATCATAGGAACGTCAGTGTTACAGACAGTCAGGGGAGAGAGAATAAACACAGGTCTATAGTTGAGAGTAGATTTAGCTTACAGACAATATGACATATACTCTTTTCATTCAGGAAAGGTCAAATAACAATGCGAACAGCAGCCTTTTACTAGTATGATGTCAAAGTGAAAGTGGCTCTATGTCTTGGCAGCAAGGTATGAAACACTGAAGCATTCACGCTGTTGCTTTTTTAAGTGTGGGGATTTGCAATGCGTGTTTAGCTCACTAAACTTTTGGAAAGAGGGCAAATCCTGACATTTCTGTCAGCTAGCTTTCAGTTAAGAGCATGCTTGGGACAAAATACTTAATCACTTGTTTCTTTCAAAGCTGTATAGTCACCGTGAGTTGGACAAATGCGCTTTACAGTTCATAAAGAACAAGTACGAATAGACCTACATATATTAATCAAATTATATTAAAGACATGTTTCGGTACTTTGGCGACCGTCATAGGATGCAACCTTTCCAACAAGTCAGTTCGTCAAATTTCTGCCCTGCTAGAGCTGCCCTGGTCAACTGTAAGTGCTGTTATTGTGAAGTGGAAACATCTAGGAGCAACAACGGCTCAGCCGCGAAGTGGTGGGCCACACAAGCTCACAGAACGGGACCGCCGAACTGTGTAGCGTGTAAAAATAATTTGTCCTCGGTTGCAACACTCACTACCGAGTTCCAAACTGCCTCTGGAAGCAACGTCAGCACAAGAACTGTTCGTCGGGAGCTTCATGAAATGGGTTTAAATGGCCGAGCAGCCGCACACAAGCCAAAGATCACCATGCGCAACGCAAAGCGTAGGCTCGAGTGGTGTAAAGCTCGCTGCCATTGGACTCTGGAGCAGTGGAAACGCATTCTCTGGAGTGATGAATCACGCTTAACCATCTGGCAGTCCGACGGACAAATCTGGGTTTGGCGGATGCCAGGAGAACGCTACCTTCCCCAATGCATAGTGCCAACTGTACAGTTTGGTGGAGGAGGAATAATGGTCTGGGGCTGTTTTTCATGGTTCGGGCTAGGCCCCTTCGCATTAAGATCTCCCTTCACTATGTTCGCGAGCAGGTGTCCACATACTTTTGGTAATGTAGTGAAGCTCAACATATGGGACGTAGTACGCCATTTTCTGAGATCCCTTTTGGCTGGTCAGTGCTACTTTCAAAACTACTGGCTAAAAAGTAAACAATACTGGAGAATCGCTTTAAACTTGAATATAATTTGATGTAAATATTTAGGCAGAGGTAAAATTGAAATAACTTTCACACTATCAAACGGGCATAGGACTTTGTGCCTGTTTTCTCTGGCATGGGGCAGTGACATGAGGAATGTGTGCAGCTTTGGCGTACTTTCCCACCAAACAGAAAACAAAAAGGGCCAAAGCATGACAGAGCGAGAGAGACAAAAGTGAAGTGGGAAGGTGAAAAACCTCATTCATCCTGTTTACTAACCTTCTCCCCTCAGTCTACCATCGCAAATCATACCACTTAACATTTCTCATCAGTAGGGACGGGTGTTTCTTGGTCAGGTGGTCCGAAAAAAACTGCTGGCTCTACTCAAACAGCCAAATCTAGCCTACCACAAAATATACAATACAGCTTCATGCATTGATTTGAAACAATTGATTGCTGATAAAGAGTTCAAGTCAGATTAAGTAGGGTACACTCACTACTACTATGCCTAGGCTTCTCATAGTGCACTCTTATCCAAACACATAGAGCTCCGTCTGGTAACATTCAACAGGTGGCCAGCCTAAAGCCCTGACAGAATATAAATTACAAGTCAAACCAGATACCTTCATGCATCTGTAGACTATAACTCTTTTGAACACTTTATGATCGCCAATGCCTTCATTCTTGGACCAATAAAACTCAACACATTTTCTTTACCAAGAGAGCCAGCAAATAAATTGTTCTAACTAAAAGTCTAAATTTCACTTTGACAATAGGCCTATTTAAATACTAAAATACTAAAACAACAGTAAAAAGGCCACAGAGTCTGTGCACAGGCCTGAGGCCTTTATGCCTCAGTCTCAGGGTTGCCAGTTGCCACCGCCAGATACACTGCTAGGCCTACATTTGCACTCCGATCTGCCAAAAGTGCCAACCCAGACCAGAGACCAGACCACAATATAAAACAACCTCAGTGTAAGATCTGGCAAGTGGCCAGGTTGTCCAGGAAACGCTCCCTATTGTGTGAGGAGAGCACAGAGAAAGAGAGAGACAGCTTTCCATGGTCAGACTGACATCTCTCAACAAAAGAGCAATGAAACAGCACACTGCACTGTGGTTAGAGAGGAACTGAGCTGTTCTGGCTCTGGTGCTTTTGGTCAGACTGATAAGTGTTGGGTGTCTGTGGGGGGGTGGTTACTAGGGAGGGGGTTTTGGAGGACGGGAGGTGGAGGGATGAGGATTCTTTGGACAAAAGGCAGGGTTTTTTGTAGGGAGGGGACACACAGGGGTGAGGGGGTGACAGGGAACCAGAGTATATTTTAGGAGGAGGGATGACCCTGAGCCTGGATAAGGGCTGAGGTTGAGAAATGGGGCGAGGGGGTTGCTTTGCTCTCTGACTAACAGACCTAGTTTCAGTCCATCTGCTATGCCCGTGGCGTGGGCCAGTAGTTCCCCTTTCTCTTCTCGTTCTGCAGTGCATATGGAAACAGCCATGAAAAACATCTGCGGCAGCATTTAACAGCTGCATTCTTCAAAATATTGCGATACTGGTATCGTCACAGTCCTAATCACTAGTATAAAGGTAGATTTACATTGGAGGGATGACGCAGAAAGACTTAGTACCATTACTTATGTGAATTAGCTTTCAGAGCAGTCTAACCATCAGATGCCTTTCTATCTGATATATTCTCCTTCACTATCTCCTTGGAATGTTCGCCTTCTTGCTAATTCTAATCCAATTTTTTTGATCTACAGTTAAAGGACAATACTGCCACTTTATAACCAGTTAATATTCTGTTATATGCACTACTGTAAGATTTGATACACATTGATGTTTTATCGTTTTTTGTTAGTCATACTGCACAATTCCTTGTTTTTGTCATTTTGAAGCTTCTGTATTGCCTCGTCTACAGCATACTACAATTCCCAGGGTGCATTTCGCCTCCCATGATGCAATACTCCGCCTAGTTAGCCTGCAGTTAGTTTAGCAAGCTGGTTATGAAGCCCAGATGAAGCTTAGTCTAAATATATACGTCATAAGTTACAAGTGCATTTCACATTACTTTTGGGTTGTAAATATACTATAATGCTTGCATGAATGTCATGCTGAATATATGATCATGTTTTGTCACCAATCAACTGCAATCCAATTAAAATTTAGATGCCAACTAGCTAAGCTAACCAAAACACAGTTACTGTATCTAGTTACCATGCTAGCTAGCCCGACTGCTACATCCGAAAAAGTGTTTGCAACAATAACAGCAGTTTAATCTTAGCGATTGTTAAACACTCCAAACAACATGTAGGCCTGTTAGAACACAACATTTATTGACATTTACACACAAATCATTACGGAATCCTAGTCTCTCTGCCTGTATCTTTGGTGCTAACGTTAGTAATGCTAGCTAGCTAAGTAGCTTAACCTGCTGCATCTGAAATAAAGTGCCTTCAATGATAAAAGACAAATACAGCTTCAGCGACTGTCCAAGCAACTTTCCAACAACACTGGAGGTCTATTGGAACTAATAAAAAGTATGACGTTTACAAGTAATTCAATACGAAAATATAGGCTACTTGGAAAGCGCACAATGGCCGCCGGAGCGGCAACTTCGGTTGACGGTGATGGAGGGGTTTGCCAAATGGAATCATGGGAGTTCGAGCCTTGATCAACAGAAATTACTGTCCATAATTTATTGTATTAGTCATCTCAGGGATCCTAATTGAAACAGTCACCGAGAAGAAATGTCCAGTTTTGCCCATCACTAAACAGTCAATAGACATGAAATCATAAAATTACACAAACTGTGTAGGACATTACTAAATACTTCATAATAACAAACCAAATGTTATAAGTGCAGAGTTGTCCTTTAAGTGCATAGTCTAGGGGTTGACTTGGAATTGGGACCCTAAACTGTGTCTCCTCACGTGAGAGCTGTACTGTAGTTTACTGTACCCTCTTCTGTTACCTGGGTTGTACCCAGTCTGAGCAATGGTTAACTGACTGAGGAGGCCAGGAGAGGGAGAGAGTCAGTGGGGCAGATTAGAGCTTAGTAAACACACAGTAGCACTTAACCACCGTCTCCTAGCTCACGTGAAGAGCTTAATCTCAGAGCCTACCTCTCCACAGCATGCTCACGCAGAAATACACAAACATACACACCAGCTTATGCCTACACATGCACATACAAAACACACACGTGTGTGCACACTTTCTCTGAAAACCCTATCACAAGATCAGAATGTAGAAGTGTTAAAGGGTAGGTAGCATGAGTTTTTACTCAAAATAAAAATGTAGTGTGGTCAAAGACTTGTGTGAATTCACAATACAGAGATGGAAGCTACGGAGCGTAGCGCAGTGTTGCAATGCCGTTTTTTGTTGTAATACGATCCGGCATTCGACATACTTTTGTACTACCTGGAAATTGAGAAGCGCCGTATCATTCCTGTCGCAGGCCAGTGGCACAACATATTAATGTTATGGTTATTTCAGAATCGCCATCAATCATTGGCCTGTACAGAGAATTAAGTCAAAACCACAAGTCCAAATCCCCATCTCCATCCATGGCTTAGGAAATAGCCGATTTAGCAAGCTAGCTACTGCAAGACATCAACACAAGCAGACCAGAAACAACGAAAATGATGTTTTGCTTAGGAAGTGATTTGATTGGTGTGAAGCCTGTTTTTAGCTGATATCTGAATTAATACACAAGTAGCCTATCAGACTTGAATGTTTTAGGTTGCACCGGCAAGTATAAGAATATTTGCCAGGGCATATTTTTGCATTATAAATCTGATTAATTTACATGGAGCTGTGGGAAGCTAAAAAGACTAGCTAGCTTGCTATGTTTTTAGCCAGGCTAAATCCAGCTAGCTACTACTAGCAAGTGAAGGCGAATCTTTCTTGCATTCAAAAAATGAAATGACAAAAATAAAAAAAACGTTGCTATCACCCCCTTGTGAATGAGAGTGGCACCGGTGAGAATGTAACGTTACCAAAAAGTTTCCGATGCTCCAAAGATTCCACTCCACCCATATTGACACGTAGATCAATGGCGTGAAGCTTGTAGTAACCTAGGTGATGTTTTGGGGTTTGGAAATATTCATCAACTTATTTTCGGATATCTTCTAAACTACCCACAATGCACTACTGTCAACATCATATGGAGAACCGGTGCTACCTAGCTAGCACCAGCTGGCTAAAGTTAGCTACTAGCCATGCTAGCATGTAATTACATTCAAGACCAAGTGTTGGGGTTGGTGAGCAACCATGTACATCCATGAAGAAGAAACCATATAAAATTCATGCGAAAAACTGCTCTTCTTCTTCTGTGCGTTTGGTAGTGGTAGTC
Source organism: Coregonus clupeaformis (assembly GCF_020615455.1). Lineage (NCBI taxonomy): Eukaryota > Metazoa > Chordata > Actinopteri > Salmoniformes > Salmonidae > Coregonus > Coregonus clupeaformis. The sequence continues at coordinate 8,991,926 of NC_059202.1, forward strand.
GAGCGAGCGTTGTAGTAGTTTTCCTTCGTCCATAGCTAGTGTTAGTTTTCATTTCACCCTCCCCCAGCTTCTTAAAAACCTGTGCAAACGATGGTTTAATTTGAAGTTACACATTTTAAGTTAATTCTGTTTGAGTTTACATTATAGGGAATAGGCTGGCTTGCCAGGTCCTCCATATAACTTCACACCCGCAAAATAAAAGAACCGCGGGCACGTCTACTGTATGCAGTGCTCATTTCACCCGGGAGGACTTTGATGGCTATAACCAGCGGAAGGCAGGATTCGTAATGAGACTCCGACTGAAACCAGGTGCTGTGCCTGCAATGAATGAATGCGTGAATGTGAAGCCTGCAACCTTTGTTGGCGTCTCCCTCTTAAGCAACTCACCCCTAGGCTCTTCTTTGGTAGCCAACTCAGCTATCAAATCGGTAAGTCTCTGCTCTCTACTTTATATCTGCCGGCTTTCTTTTTTTGTGTTCTGTGGGTTCCTGCCTATGCTAGACTAGTTGGTATTGTTCTCTAGCTCACTACTTAGCCATGTCGACCATGGTGGTTGGCTAGCTAGGCTAGTTAGCTGGCTGGCTTGCAGGCTAAGATAACTGCATATACCGGGAACATTATTTGATAACTGGTTAGATGGCGTTATCCATTTTACAAAACTTTGGCTTACTTTAATGTAGCTGTAAGCTATGTGTTGATAGCAACTGGCTGATGTAACATTAGCAGGCTGGTAGGGCTAATATTAGCAGGCTAGTAGAGCTAACGTTAGCGGACTAGTTGGCTAACAACCTAGCAAGCTGATATGTAACAATAAATTAATAAAGTATTTACTTGTTGGATAAACATTGGTTTAATTTGAAGTTACACATTTTAAGTTAATTATGTTTGAGTTTACATTATAGGGAATAGGCTGGCTTGCCAGGTCCTCCATATAACTTCACACCCGCAAAAACATTTTCCAGCATGACTTCGGCATTCTGATCGGTTTTACGTAATAACTCAAAAAAATGAAAAAGTGAGGTGTAACTTTGCATTGTGACTTTTGATGCGTATACTATTGCAAATCCATATGTTACATTAGGTTACATTTATTCTACCTACCCTTTAAAGAGCTCAACAATGTACAAAGTTTATTTCTCAGAAAGTGAGATGACATGACAGTGAGTAACAGAGTGAGCCAAGTATCAGCACATCGCTTCACTATGAATCACTCACCAATGAGATTGATAAGAGTCACAGTTATAGCCTTGCTGTTTTTTGGTAACATCTATCCTGAGTTTATGACTAAGCAGGTAGCGACTCACTCAGAAAGAGCCCACACACTGACCCAGAACTACAGATATCCACAAACTTAGTTTGAGATTTATTAGCCTAGAATTCTAATGGGCGCCATGCTGACACAAAATGTTTGTTAGAACCTTCGTAGGAGCATCGTTAAATCAATGAGCTTTTTCCCAAAAGCATAGTTCCAGAGTACCACAGTATGAGTCATAATACCGATAAAACTTAGCGGTCAATCAAGGAAATGGTTCCAATCGTTTTTCCACCATTTTCCCCATAGAGGATTTCAGAAACACCTAAAATAAGGGCTGTGTTTCATGTAGGCTTGCCCTGGCGTGACGTTTTGATAACCGTGTAATTCTCTCTAGGACAAGGTGACTTAGCAATTTATTCGCCTAAAAAATTAAAACGCTAATTAGCTGCTAATGTGGCCATCATAAAGAACTACAAATGCATGATGATCTGGATGAGACTGCCGAATCGAGGCAAAGGTAAGAATCTCTGGATTAACTATCTAATGTTAGCTAAATTTAGTAATGAATAAATTGGCAATATTTCTTTAAAATTGACAATTATTTTAACTGTCCTGTGCAAGTTTTAAATTGACACATTACCTGTTAGCAAAGGTGTCAGCTAGAGATGACGTGCAGGAGCTTGAAGGGATCTATAGTCTTGCATGATGTCTACTTTGATTATTAATTAGCATTTTTGAATCAGAGTAAATAGAGCCAAATACATTGATAAAAGTCACCTTGTCCGAGAGAGATTTACATGGATATCAAAACTTCACACCAGGGTAAGTCTATGTACATGAAACACAGCCCTTACTTTAAGGGTTCTAAAATTCCCTATGGGAAAAATGATTGGAACCATTTCCCTGTTTGACCGCTAGGTTTTATGGGTATTATGACACCTTCACTGTGGGGCTCTATTAACTTCACTCTTGAAAACGCTCATAATCTAACACCTGCCTCAGCCAACTCTCAGAACTACTAAGTGCCTAGTTAGATGCTTTTTGCCCTCCTGCATCACTTTAAACACAGAAGATCTTGGCTAAACATAAAATCATATGGTTTATCCATCTCTCTGTGACCGCCGGTAACTTCAGAACAAAGTTGACTACAAATACAAAGTTGCAATTGATACAAACAAGCGACATATAAAATGATGCTTCAAATGAAAACCCAGATGACTGCATTAAAATATAAACAGTCGGCTATAGGCCTATTTTAATCCGAATATTGAAATACATTTAAATGTTCAATCAATTGAGTTTTATAGTCACGGTGTAGACTAAAATGGGCACAATGATGTGCCAAATCAGTGATTTTGTGATTTTTTATTGGATAAGCATTAGCAGCCTCAATATTTGCAGCCGTAGTCGGCAATATCGCTCTAGGAGCTGATCCGTCGTCAGTATTGTGAAATAATTCTAATGTTAAGATCGAATGCAGCCGTTTTTATCATCTCAATATCAAATCATTTCTGGGGAACAATTAAAGTACCTTACTGTGATTGTTTTAAATTAAAAATGGTCAAAAAGAAACAGAAATTGCTTCTTAGCAAAGAGACATTTCTCATGCAAGAATTTGGCTAGGATTGTCTGGGAGTGGTCTGAGTGGGGAGAGGAAAACTAAAAATTAGCTGTTATTGGCAAAGGGCATTATAATTATTTCCACAATTTCACAGTATTATTACAACCTCACTGAGGAAATGTATATAAAAATACATGAAAATCAAGTTGACTGCACTGGGCCTTTAAGGTAAGACTTGACTGGAGAAAGCTGATCCGAGAGCAGCGCTCCTTTTTTTCGATCCTATCAGTGTCGACACATGCTCCAACGACACACTTAGCGACCGTTCTCTCAATGTGGTGTTTTGGGAAACGCATCTTACATATTTGGCCGATGTAGGAAAGATGCATCGTTAAAAACTCGTAAGCCTAAATTCCATCACTATCAGGAAACCGGGCTCTGGGTATGGTACAAATGCAAATCAGAATGTCCTCCAGTGCAAAACATAAACATTAACATGGCAGCCCACCCACTCACAGGCATAAAGCCATAGCAGAAATAGGCCCCCAGTATTTGTCACTCACAGCCCAGACTACTGAGTAGAGCCAAGGGGACCCATAAACACAGAGGTAATATCTGTCAGCACCAAGGTAGAGGGCCAAGACCACAACAACATTAACACTGGAGCAATGGCTGCCTTCCAGCCCTAATTTCCTCCTTTCTTTTAAAACTAACAGGTGAAAATATACTATCACCTTCGCTCACATCAGTGGTGGTGAAGAAAAGGAGACAAGACAAGGAAGCTTGTGGAGACTTGAGACACAGCCAACATCAATCAAATGTAATTTGTAAGGTGTGCCAGCCAAAGGAAGGGACCTATAAAATACAGGAATAAAGCAGTAATAAAGTGAACTAAATCCCCAGGTGGCAGGCAGGCAAGCTGGCTGCTATTCAAAGGGCAGGCAGCAGCAGTAGTGAGTGACTGGACTGCAGTCTTGAGTCAGAGCAGCAGCTCTCTGTGTGTCAGTCAGACTGGGAATGAGTCCGCTCAATAAATAGCTCTGTTGCCACCACTCCTACTGCTGTATATGACGGCCACCAGCGCCTACCTACCGTACCGCTGCCGTTGTAGAGGAGTGTGTGTGTTTGGAAGGGGCGGGGGGCAATAAGAGAGAGCACCACAGTTTGACCTAAAACTGCCTCTCGAAACGTCACATCAATTAGGCCTCAAACGGCTTGAATCTCCAACCCTAGTATCTGCAACTGCAGCATCATCAAATAGAAGCTGCTTGTCAGCCTGGTACAGCCTAACTCCACAATGGCAACTATTTAATCACATGATCACAGGATGTTTGCTTTGCTTAATATCCACACTGTTATGTAAGTAATCATTTCACGGTAAGGTCCACACCTATTGTATTCGGCGCATGTGATAATCAATATTTGATGTGATTTAGTATCCACAGAAACTCTGTTGGCTCATGATATACCCGACATATTAACTGGGTATTAATCTAAAATGTCAAGTTAGGCCTCATGCTCAAGGGCTGCTCAATCCCAGACCTCAAATGGGACTTAAACCAACAACTCTGGCTACCCATAACCTTCAACCACAAACCCCGATTAAAGCTGCTTCCCTAGCAAGGGCTGGCACAATTACTGTATAACTGTGTAACCAACGGTTATAAAAAAACCAAAAAATAACAGCCATTATGGAAAATAAAATAACTACCATAACAGTAACAAAAGTGGACAAAATAAGAATAAATAACTGCTGACTGAAGACGGGACGGCCGAGCATTCGTGCGGTTGAGTTCGTTTCTGCGATAACCTGGACTCGTAACAATGTGATGAAACTTTGTTGCCCCTTGCTGAAACAAGCAAGGTGTTATAGCAAATTATTAATAGAATGGGCTTGGAACCTCTCGCCCTGGCAATTTGACTTGTAAACTCATGGGTACACTCGCAATGGCTGCCTGGTATTGTGATGCAATATTTCCATGGTAATGTAGAATGTTCATTCAAATGATGTTAAAACCTATTAAGAATCGTACCCTTTTTTTCAATTTTCGCCTAAAATGACATAGCCAAATCTAACTGCCTGTAGCTCAGGACCTGAAGAAAGGACTTGCATATTCTTGGTACTATTTGAAAGGAAACACTTTGAAGTTTGTGGAAATTAATGTAGGAGAATATAACACATTACATCTGGTAAATGATTTTTTTAAAACATGCGTTTTCTACATTTTTGTTGTTGTTGCACCATCCTTGAAATGCAAGAGAAAGGGCAGACGGTGATGTAGGAATCTTGGTATTATTTAGATATTGTCCACAAGATGGCAGCATTGTGTATGCAAAGTTTCAGACTGATCCAGTTTTCCCAAATTTTCAGAATCGGTATGTTCTCTATGGTTATAAAAAAATTAAAAGTTTACACCGTCCCAGGAATGTCATACATGATGGATCATTAGCTACAGAAAATACACTAACCTTCACAGAGGAGCCAGAGACAGCAGGGGGTCAAACTGTAGAACCCAGTTCCTACATTTGAATATAAAAATTGATTTTATCTAACAAAACTATGCTACATTTATCTCTGGGACCCTCAGGATGACAAATCAGAGCAAGATTACTGAATATAAGTACATTATTTACCTAAAAAACTGAAATAGCTTACTTACATACGTATTCAGACACTTTGCTATGAGACTCGAAATTAAGCTCAGGTGCATCCTGTTTCCATTGATCATCCTTGAGATATTTCTACTACTTGATTGAGTCCACCTGTGGTAAATTCAATTGTTTGGACATGATTTGGAAAGGCACACACCTGTCTATATATGGTCCCACAGTTGACAGTGCATGTCAGAGCAAAAACCAAGCGATCAGGTCGAAGGAATTGTCCGTAGAGCTCCAAGACAGGATTGTGTCGAGGCACAGATCTGGGGAAGGGTACCAAAACATTTCTGCAGCACTGAAGGTCCCCAAGGACACAGTGGCCTCCATCATTCTTAAATGGAAGAAGTTTGGAAGCACCAAGACTCTTCCTAGAGCTGGCCACCCGGCCAAACTGAGCAATCGGGGGAGACGGGCCTTGGTCAGGGAGGTGACCAAGAACCTGATTGTCACTCTGACAGAGCTCCAGAGTTTCCTCTGTGGAGATGGGAGAATCTTCCAGAAGGACAACCATCTCTGCAGCACTCCACCAATCAGGCCTTTATGGTAGAGTGGCCAGACGGAAGCCACTCCTCTGTAAAAGGCACATGACCGCCCGCTTGGAGTTTGCCAAAAAGGCAGCTAATGGACTTTCAGACCATGAAAAACAAGTTTCTCTGGTCTGATGAAACCAAGCTTGAACTCTTTGGCCTGAATGCCAAGCGTCACGTCTGGAGGAAACCTGGCACCATCCCTACGGTGAAGCATGGTGGTGGCAGCATCATGCTGTGGGGATGTTTTTCAGCGGCAGGGACTGGGAGACTAGTCAGGATCGAGGGAAAGATGAACAGAGCAAAGTACAGAGAGATCCTTGATGACACGGTCCCGTGTAGCTCAGTTGTTAGAGCATGGCGCTTGCAACGCCAGGGTTGTGGGTTCGATTCCCTTTGGGGGGCCAGTATGAAAAAATGTATGTACTCTAACTGTAAGTCGTTCTGGATAAGAGCGTCTGCTAAATGACTAAAATGTAAATGAAAACCTGCTCCAGAGTGCTCATGACCGCAGACTGGGGCAAAACAACAACCCTAAGCACACAGCCAAGACAATGCAGAAGTGGCTTTGGGACAGGTCTCTGAATGTCCTTGAGTGGCCCAGCCAGAGCCCGGACTTGAACCTGATCGAACATCTCTGGATAGACCTGAAAATAGCTGTGCAGCGACGCTCCCCATCCAACTTGACAGAGCTTGACAGGATCTGCAGAAAATAAATGGGAGAAACTCCCCAAATACAGGTGTGCCAAGCTTGTAGCGTCATACCCAAGAAGATACGAGGCCGTAATCGCTGCCAAAGATGCTTCAACAAAGTACTGAGTAAAGGGTCTGAATACTTACATAAATGTGATATTTCAGTTTTTATTTGGAAAAAGTAATGGGGTCTGAATACTTTCCAAATGCACTGTAGGTGCTCATTCTAGTAGTTGATTTGGTGATACATTGACTGCATACTTGGCTGATGTCATTAGGCTACAAAACATAAACCGTTATATCCAAAATGGTTGTGATCTCTCTATACATTCTAATTGTATGTGTGGCGCTCCCTGATGGCCCTGGGGCATGACAGTAGAGGTCAGAGGTCAGTGAAATGGGGTATACAGAGAGAAGCTGTCAGCCAGTGACAGACTGGGGTCGTCTCACTACAGGCTGATCTAGAGCTGAACTAACACAACGACTAGCTGCCGGCGTTCTTCCAGCCTCCACTGGCTTGAGGAAAACTCACACAGGGGGTCGCGTTAAGGCAGGGTTTTGCGTTTTTTTGCATTTATTGTGTTTTGTAAACGCAGATCTAAAATGCTTCTTATTGTAAATTCTGCTCGGCTTCAGTCAGAGTTTACTCCAAATTATGAATGTAAAAGGACTAAGTTGTCCTTCAGTTGCACTTCTCCACTTGGATGAAATATCTTTGCTCTCATCATTGGATCACCAGACAGCACTCTGATGTGCAGGCTACTTTTCCTCCAGTACTTTCCTCCAGTGTAGTTTTTCTCCAGTAGCAAGTTATAATGCAAGATTAGCTTCAAGCAAAACATGAGAAATATGATGGCCATGCATCTTTTATGCAAAAAGCACCTTGCTTCTTCATTGTGCGCTAATTTACTTGTGTGGCTGCTAGCCAAAATAGCGTTACACTTCTGTTGTCATCTGATGAAAACGATTTTCTGCAGAGTGTGTTGCACGAATGTATTTAATGTGATTAAAAACTATAGTTGCATGCCCCTTATCACTATCGAAGCAGAAAACCACTGTTGACTTTCAATATAAAACGCAGGTGAAATGGTTTAAAAACAGATTTTGATTGTCTGCGTTTTGAAAATGCAGATTTCTAAAAAATAATGTGACCCCTGCTCACACATTAACCCCAACGTGTGGCTTAAAAAGTGCATGCGTGCGGGTGTGTGCGTCAGAGACAAGGCTGTGTGGTTGTATGTGTGTGTACTGTGTAGCAACTAGTGAGATTGTGTGTGTAGAGTTGATAATTGGCAGTAGGCTATATGGGCAGGCAGAGAGGTGAAGTACATGGTATCTCGGAAGGCTGTCTATACAGTCCCTTTATGTCAGGGAGTGACACACGTGATGTTGGCCAATAAATGAAGGCTTTGTGCTTTCAAGGCCCAGGAGCAAAGTTTCCTGGTTCATATCAAGCCAATGATTGACTGGATATGAATAAGCACTGAAGTCTGTTGTAATACATGTGACAATTTGGATTTTGTCACAGTTGTCATTTTTGTAAAAAAGCTCACAAAACAAACTGTACAATTGTATACATGGATACCTATGCTTCATAATAAAACTGGGGGAAAAATAGAATTAGCAAAATATGTATTTTTGTCTCACGCAGAAAAATATATTTTTAATTTCACTTCACCAATTTGGTGAATTTCTTTCCTTCTTAATGCGTTTGAGCCAATCAGTTGTGTTGTGACAAGGTAGGGGGGGTATACAGAAGATAGCCCTATTTGGTAAAAGACCAAGTCCATATTATGGCAAGAACAGCTCAAATAAGCAAAGAGAAACGACAGTCCATCATTACTTTAGACATGAAGGTCAATCAATACGGAACATTTCAAGAACTTTGAAAGTTTCTTCAAGTGCAGTCGCAAAAAAAATTATGCGCTATGATGAAACTGGCTCTCATGTGGACCGCCACAGGAAAGGAAGACCCAGAGTTACCTCTGCTGCAGAGAATAAGTTCATTAGTTACCAGCCTCAGAAATTGCAGCCCAAATAAATGCTTCACAGTGTTCAAGTAACAGACACATCTCAACATCAACTGTTCAGAGGGGACTGTGTGAATCAGGCCTTCATGGTCGAATTAATGCAAAGAAACCACTACTAAAGGACACCAATAAGAAGAGACTTGCTTGGACCAAGAAACACGAGCAATAGACATTAGACCGGTGGAAATCTGTCCTTTGGTCTGAAGAGTCCAAATTTGAGATTTTTCGTTCCAAACGCCGTGACTTTGTGAGACGCAGAGTAGGTGAACGGATTATCTCCGCTTGTGTAGTTCCCACCGTGAAGCATGGAGGAGGTGGTGTGATGGTGCTTTGCTAGTAACACTGTCAGTGATTTATTTAGAATTCAAAGCACACTTAACCAGCATGGCTACCACAGCATTCTGCAGCGATATGCCATCCCATCTGGTTTGCGCTTACTGGGACTATCATTTGTTTTTCAACAGGACAATGACCCAACACACCTCCAGGCTGTGTAAGGGCTATTTGACCAACAAGGAGAGTGATGGAGTGCTGCATCAGATGACCTGGCCTCCACAATCAACCGACCTCAAGCAAATTGAGATGGTTTGGGATGACGTGCTCAATGGGATTGAGATCCGGGCTCTTCGCTGGCCATGGCAGAACACTGACATTCATGTCTTGCAGGAAATCACGCACAGAACGAGCAGTATGGCTGGTGGCATTATCATGCTAGAGGGTCATGTCAGGATGAGCCTGCAGGAAGGGTACCACATGAGGGAGGAGGATGTTTTCCCTATAACGCACAGCGTTGAGATTGCCTGCAATGACAACAAGCTCAGTCCGATGATGCTGTGAGACACCGCCCCAGACCATGACGGACCCTCCACCTCCAAATCGATCCCGCTCCAGAGCACAGGCCTCGGTGTAACGCTCATTCCTTCGACGATAAACGCAAATCCGACCATCACCTCTGGTGAGACAAAACCGCGACTCGTCAGTGAAGAGCACTTTTTTGCCAGTCCTGTCTGGTCCAGCGACGGTGGGTTTGTGCCCATAGGCGGCGACGTTACCGGTGATGTCTGGTGAGGACCTGCCTTACAACAGGCCTACAAGCCCTCAGTCCAGCCTCTCTCAGCCTATTGTGGACAGTATGAGCACTGATGGAGGGATTGTGCGTTCCTGGTGTAACTCAGGCAGTTGTTGTTGCCATCCTGTACCTCTACCGCATGTGTGATATTCGAATGTACCGATCCTGTGCAGGTGTTGTTACACGTGGTCTGCCACTGCGAGGACGATCAGCTGTCCATCCTGTCTCCCTGTAGCGCTGTCTTAGGCGTCTCACAGTACGGACATTGCAATTTATTGCCCTGGCCACATCTGCAGTCCTCATGCCTCCTTGCAGCATGCCTAAGGCACGTTCACGCAGATGAACAGGGACACTGGGCGTCTTTCTTTTGGTGTTTTTCAGTCAGTAGAAAGGCCTCTTTAGTGTCCTAAGTTTTCATAACTGTGACCTTAATTGCCTACCGTCTGTAAGCTGTTAGTGTCTTAACGACTGTTCCACAGGTGCATGTTCATTAATTGTTAATGGTTAATTGAACAAGCATGGGAAACAGTGTTTACACCCTTTACAATGAAGATCTGTGAAGTTATTTGGATTTTTACGAATTACCTTTGAAAGACAGGGTCCTGAAAAAGGGACGTTTCTTTTTTTGCTGATATACATACACTGCTCAAAAAAATTAAGGGAACACTTAAACAACACAATGTAACTCCAAGTCAATCACACTTCTGTGAAATCAAACTGTCCACTTAGGAAGCAACACTGATTGACAATACATTTCACATGCTGTTGTGCAAATGGAATAGACAACAGGTGGAAATTATAGGCAATTAGCAAGACACCCCCAATAAAGGACTGGTTTTGCAGGTGGTGACCACAGACCACTTCTCAGTTCCTATGCTTCCTGGCTGATGTTTTGGTCACTTTTGAATGCTGGCGGTGCTTTCACTCTAGTGGTAGCATGACACGGAGTCTACAACCCACACAAGTGGCTCAGGTAGTGCAGCTCATCCAGGATGGCACATCAATGCGAGCTGTGGCAAGAAGGTTTGCTGTGTCTGTCAGCGTAGTGTCCAGAGCATGGAGGCGCTACCAGGATACAGGCCAGTACATCAGGAGACGTGGAGGAGGGCAACAACCCAGCAGCAGGACTGCTACCTCCGCCTTTGTGCAAGGAGGAGCAGGAGGAGCACTGCCAGAGCCCTGCAAAATGACCTCCAGCAAGCCAAATGTGCATGTGTCTGCTCAAACGGTCAGAAACAGACTCCATGAGGGTGGTATGAGGGCCCGACGTCCACAGGTGGGGGTTGTGCTTACAGCCCAACACCGTGCAGGACGTTTGGCATTTGCCAGAGAACACCAAGATTGGCAAATTCGCCACTGGCGCCCTGTGCTCTTCACAGATGAAAGCAGGTTCACACTGAGCACATGTGACAGACGTGACAGAGTCTGGAGACGCCGTGGAGAACGTTCTGCTGCCTGCAACATCCTCCAGCATGACCGGTTTGGCGGTGGGTCAGTCATGGTGTGGGGTGGCATTTCTTTGGGGGGCCGCCCAGCCCTCCATGTGCTCGCCAGAGGTAGCCTGACTGCCATTAGGTACCGAGATGAGATCCTCAGACCCTTTGTGAGACCATATGCTGGTGCGGTTGGACCTGGGTTCCTCCTAATGCAAGACAATGCTAGACCTCATGTGGCATTGATGCTATGGACCGCCCGTTCCCCAGACCTGAATCCTATTGAGCACATCTGGGACATCATGTCTCGCTCCATCCACCAACGCCACGTTGCACCACAGACTGTCCAGGAGTTGGCGGATGCTTTAGTCCAGGTCTGGGAGGAGATCCCTCAGGAGACCATCCGCCACCTCATCAGGAGCATGCCCAGGCGTTGTAGGGAGGTCATACAGGCACGTGGAGGCCACACACACTACTGAGCCTAATTTTGACTTGTTTTAAGGACATTACATCAAAGTTGGATCAGCCTGTAGTGTGGTTTTCCACTTTAATTTTGAGGGTGACTCCAAATCCAGACCTCCATGGGTTGATACATTTGATTTCCATTGATAATTTTTGTTGTCAGCACATTCAACTATGTAAAGAAAAAAGTATTTAATAAGATTATTTCATTCATTCGGATCTAGGATGTGTTATTTTAGTGTTCCCTTTATTTTTTTGAGCAGTGTATGTATATATATATATATATATATATATAAAAAAAAATGTGTGTGTGTGTGTGTGTGAGATATATATATAAATAAATAAATATATAAATAAATAAACAAACTACTGGCACACAGCTCAGACACCCATGCATACCCCACAATACATGCCACCAGAGGTCTCTTCACAGTCTAAGTCCAGAACAGACTATGGGAGGCGCACAGTTCTACATAGAGTCATGACTAGATGGAACTATTCCACATCAAGTAACTCATGCAAGCAGTAAAAAATATATGAAAAATTACACCTTATGGAATAGCGGGGACAGTGAAGAGACAAACACAGGCACAGACACATGAACACACACACGATAACATACGCACTATCCACACACATGGATTTTGTGTTGTAGATATGTGGTAGTAGAGTAGTGGCCTGAGGGCACACACTTACTGCCTTGGCAGCAGCTAATTGGGATCCATAATAAATACAAATACCACAATACTAGTTGGGTGCAGCTTTTTGCTTCTGCTTTTTATCAACTTTACACTGTTGTGTGTAGTGGACAATTCATCCACAAGAACTGTGCTCTCAGTCAAATACTCACACACTGTCCCTCTCATGTCAGTCTGACCACACAGGCTTAGGAAATTGGCAACACAGATAAATGAATACACCTGGGGCAGCAACAGCTTAGTTTCAATACCAAAGGTACTGTGGCCCAGCCAAATCATATAGGCTTCGAGGCGCTCTTGGCACCAACATGTAGTAAAACAATAAGATGAGACCTGACTGGTGCTCTGCCAGTGAAGAACTGTGTATGTAACACTGTTATGACATAACTCAGGTCCACAGTGACATTGGTGGACACTGATTCATAGAATTAGAATGATTGTGGTCCAAAGTGTGGGGGTTGTTACATGGAAAGCAGATCTGAAAATTATCTAGATACATGGGCTGTGTTTTTACTAGGAGTAGGAAAGCAGTTATGAAAGCAAGCATCTGGAGGTTTCTGAGAGGGCAGTCATGAGAGTATGCTACAATTTAATGGTCACGGCCGGCTGCGACACAGCCTGGGATCGAACCCGGGTCTGTAGTGACGCCTTAGACCGCTGCGCCACTCGGGAGACCCCGCTACAAGTAAACTGTGCGGTTTTATAACAAAAGTTCTGAAAGTATATATTTCACTGTAGATGGTAATTGTGAAGTGGGCACTGCATTACCAGACATTTACCCTTTCATTAAACCCTTTAAAGAGCTACTGCCCCTAAAAAGCAACTTCTCGTTTTGAAAACGGCGTGTGGCATCGATGAGTCAAACATTTAGTGTCAAAATGGACTAATGTGTAAATAAGATAATTTGTCAAAGTCAGTCTCGTCCAAAACAGAGATTTGCGAGATGATAGGGAAAAAAATGGTACGTCAGGGAATGAAGGGTACCGTAACAGGTATCCTTGGGTTTATTTTAATCCTGCCCACAGCACCCAAGTAATTAACAATACGGAGCGCAGCTGCACACGACCCGATCGTAATGCCCATGGTCAATTTGGTTTACATTTACATCATTTAGCATACGCTCTTATCCAGAGCGACTTACAGTTAGTGAATACATATATTATAATTTTTTTTATACTGGCCCCCCGTGGGAATCGAACCCACAACCCTGGCGTTGCAAACGCCATGCTCTATCAACTGAGCTACATCCCTGCCGGCCATTCCCTCCCCTACCCTGGACGACGCTGGGCCAATTGTGCGCCGCCCATGAGTCTCCCGGTCACGGCCGGCTGCGACAGAGCCTGGATTCGAACCAGGATCTAGTGGGACAGTTAGCACTGCGATGCAGTGCCTTAGACCACTGCGCCACTCAGGAGTACTCGGGTTTGACATCCTTATGGGGCTAGTTGGGGACCATCAGTAAATTACACAATTTACATGGGACAATATTATAAAAAAGGTCAAGCTCCAAATTTCAAAGACTTAAAAACCTCAAACGAAATATAAATTGTAGAATTTCATATACAAATATTGAAAACTTTTATTGAGACAACTAAAAGATGTGCAACATGAAAATATCGTCCCATTTACATTGTGTAAGTTATTAGATGGTCCCCTACTAGCCTATCTAATGGCAAACCAACTTTTCCATGGTCACACACCAGCAGCTGAAGCTAATTTGTGAAAGTTAGTTGGCTAGCACCAGCAAGCCTAGGCGATTTCAAGACAATACCTGGTTAGACCAGTTCATGTTATCTAGAAGGGTAAGTGACTGTGTACTGTTTTGGCAGAGTGAATATACAAACGCTTGCATCGTGCGCACACACACACTAACCCCTCCCGCCCCCCCCAAGACAACTCTCATTTGGCTTCAGTAATAGCCGCTGCATTTCTTAATGACCAAACCGAAAAACTAGGACAAATCAGGAAGTTCAGCCCCCCTTTAAGACATCTCCTAAAGACATGTTAACCTCTTAAGGATCTGACCCTTTTATTTCATTTTGCGCCTAAAAAGACATACCCAAATTTAACTGCCTTTAGCTCAGGACCTGAAGCAATGATATGCATATTCTTGATTTCATTTCAAAGGAAACACTTTGAAGTTTGTGGAAATGTGAAATGAATGTAGGAGAATATAACACATTAGATCTGGTATAAGATAATACAAACAAAAGAAGATGCGTTTTATTTTATTTTTTTATCATCTTTGAAATGCAAGAGAAATGCCACAATATAAATGCCACAAAACACTTCAGCGAGCAGGCCTTCCTAATTGACCTGGCCCAGGTATTCTGGATGGAGATAGATCTCATTCCGTCAGTAGAGGATGCCTGGTTGTTCTTTAAAAGTAATTTCCTCTCAATCTTAAATAAACATGCCCCATTCAAAAAATACAAAACTAAGAACAGATATAGCCCCTGGTTCTCCTCAGACTTGACTGCCCTTGACCAGCACAAAAACATCCTGTGGCGTACTGCATTAGCATCAAATAGCCCCCGCGATATGCAACTTTTCAGGGAAGTTAGGAACCAATATACACAAGCAGTTAGGAAAGCAAAGGCTAACTTTTTCAAACAGAAATTTGCATCCTGTAGCACTAACTCCAAAAAGTTTTGGGACACTGTAAAGTCCATGGAGAATAAGAGCACTTCCTCCCAGCTGCCCACTGCACTGAGGCTAGGAAACACTATCACCACCGATAAATCTACAATAATCGAGAATTTCAACAAGCATTTTGCTACGGCTGGCCATGCTTTCCACCTGGCTACCACTACCCCGGCCACCAGCTCTGCACCCTCCGCTGCAACTTGCCCATGCCCCCCCCGCTTCTCCTTCACACAAATCCAGACAGCTGATGTTCTGAAAGAGCTGCAAAATCTGGACCCCTACAAATCATCTGGGCTAGACAATCTGGACCCTTTCTTTCTAAAACTTTTGAAAGCCAAGTTAACAAAACAGATCACCGACCATTCCGAATCCCACCGTACCTTCTCCGCTATGCAATCCGGTTTCCGAGCTGGTCATGGGTGCACTTCAGCCACGCTCAAGGTCCTAAACAATATTATAACCGCGATCGATAATAGACAATACTGTGCAGCCGTCTTCATCGACCTGGCCAAGGCTTTCGACTCTGTCAACCACCACATTCTTATTGGCAGACTAAATAGCCTTGGTTTCTCAAATGACTGCCTCGCCTGGTTCACCAACTACTTCTCAGATAGAGTTCAATGTGTCAAATCGGAGGGCCTGTTGTCTGGACCTATGGCAGTCTCTATGGGGTGCCACAGGGTTCAATTCTTGGGCCGACTCTTTTCTCCGTGTATATCAATGATGTCGCTCTTGCTGCTGGTGACTCTCAGATCCACCTCTACGCAGACGACACCATTTTGTATACATCTGGCCCTTCATTGGACACTGTGTTAACAAACCTCCAAACGAGCTTCAATGCCATACAACACTCCTTCAGTAGCCTCCAACTGCTCTTAAACACTAGTAAAACTAAATGCATGCTCTTCAACCGAACGCTGCTTGCACCCGCCCACCCGACTAGAATCACTACTCTCGACGGGTCTGACCTAGAGTATGTGGACAACTACAAATACCTAGGTGTCTGGTTAGACTGTAAACTCTCCTTCCAGACTCACATTAAGAATCTCCAATCCAAAGTTAAATCTAGAATCGGTTTCCTATTTCGCAACAAAGCCTCCTTCACTCATGCTGCCAAACATGCCCTCGTAAAACTGACTATCCTACCGATCCTTGACTTCGGCGATGTCATTTACAAAATAGCCTCCAACACTCAACTCAGCAAGTTGGATGTAGTCTATCACAGTGCCATCCGTTTTGTCTCCAAAGCCCCATATACTACCCACCACTGTGACCTGTACGCTCTTGTTGGCTGGTCCTCACTACATATTCGTCGCCAAACCCACTGGCTCCAGGCCATCTATAAATCACTGCTAGGCAAATCCCCGCCTTATCTTAGCTCATTGGTCACCATAGCAACACCCACCCGTAGTATGCGCTCCAGCAGGTATATCTCACTGGTCATCCCCAAAGCCAACACCTCCTTTGGCCGCCATTCCTTCCAGTTCTCTGCTGCCAATGACTGGATCAAATTGCAAAAATCTCTGAAGCTGGAGACACTTATCTCCCTCACTAACTTTAAGCATCAGTTGTCAGAGCACCTTACCTATCACTGCACCTGTACACAGCCCATCTGAAATTAGCCCGCCCAACTACCTCATCCCTATATTGCTATTTATTTTGCTCATTTGTACCCCAGTATCTCTATTTGCACATCAGCTCTTGCACATCTATCATTAATATATCGTTAATACTAATTGTAATTATTTTGCACTATAGCCTATTTATTGCCTTACCTCCATAACTTGCTACATTTGCACACACTGTATATATATTTTTCTGTTGTATTTTTGACTTTATGTTTTGTTTACCCCATATGTAACTCTGTGTAGTTGTTTTTATCGCACTGCTTTGTTTTATCTTGGCCAGGTCGCAGTTGTAAATGAGAACTTGTTCTCAACTGGCTTACCTGGTTAAATAAAGGTGAAATAAAATAATATAAAAAAGTTTAGGCGCAATTTAGATTTTGGCCACTAGATGGCAGTAGTGTGTGCGCAAAGTTTCAGATAGATCCAGTGAAGCGTTGCAATACTGGACTATTTTGTATGAAGTCTGCCCAAATGTGCCGAATTGGTCAATTGATATATTTTCAAGTACATAACTATAGAGAACATACAAAAATGATATGGTAATACAAAATGTAAGTTTACACAATCCCAGGAATGTCATACATGATGGATCATTAGCTTATACACTAACTTTCACACATCTAGATGGCCAGGCGAGGTGGGTGTGGAGCCAGAGACAGCAAGGGTTCAAACTGTAGAACTCAGTTCCTACATTTGAATATAAAATGTATCAAACAAAACTATGCTACATTTTAATCACATTAGCGCACGTTAGCTCAACCGTCCCGTATACGGGACACCGATCCCGTAGAGGTTAAACAACTAGTCAGCAAGGGTTTTGTAGAGCTGGTTTAACTGACTGACCAGGGTGATCATTTTAGAGTCTTGCACTTTAAAGCCCTACACTGGTGCTCCCAACTTAAAAAAGTTTGGAGTACAACAAAATCTAGGAGCACCAGAAGATTTCTCTTTTTAATTTATTGAGATAAAGCATATTGGGCCTATATGAATTCTAGCTACTTTGAAGCACATGTGCTCTAGAAACGAATATTTAACCCTGTAAAGACATTTGTTTATTATAAAAAGCTAAAATATTCATACAAAAACCTATCATTGAAATTAAATTCATAAGTGGAATTAGGTTATTAACATTGTGTAAAAGCACTGCCTATTGAGAGGCATTACATTAAATTCTACACTGTCTCTTTAAGAGCATCAAGTTGTGAGTGAAGACATGCAAGATATCAGTCATTCATGCGCTGCTATTGATACATTATATAAATTACGGTTTCATATACAATTATATCCTCTTAGTATGAATATATTGTTTTTACAGTGCATTCGGAAACTATTCAGACCCCTTAACAATTTCCCCTCATCAATCAACACACAATAATAACTTAGTGAAAACAGGTTTAGATATTTTTGCAAATGTATTAAAAATAAAAAACAGAAATACCTTATTTACATAAATATTCAGTTCCTTTGCTATGAGACTTGAAATTGAGCTCAGGTGCATCCTGTTTCCATTGATCATCCTTGAGATGTTTCTACAACTTGATTAGAATCCACCTGTGGTAAATTCAATTGATTGGACATTATTTGGAAAGGCACACACCTGTCTATATAAGGTCCCACAGTTGACAGTGCATGGCAGAGCAAAAACCAAGCCATGAGGGCGAAGGAATTGTCCGTAGAGCTCCGAGACAGGATTGTGTCGAGGCACAGATCTGGGGAAGGGTGCCAAAACATTTCTGCAGCACTGAAGGTCCCCAAGGACACAGTGGCCTCCATCATTCTTAAAATGGAAGAAGTTTGGAACCACCAAGACTCTGCTCAGTTTGGCCGGGCGGCCAGCTCTAGGTAATCAGGGGAGAAAGGCCTTGGTCAGGGAGGTGACCAAGAACCCGATTGTCACTCTGACAGAGCTCCAGAGTTCCTCTGTGGTGATTGGAGAACCTTCCAGAAGGACAACCATCTCTGCAGCACTCCACCAATCAGGCCTTTATGTTAGTGGCCAGATGGAAGCAACTCATCTGGAAAAAGGCACACAACAGCCCGCTTGGAGTTTGCCAAAAGGCACCTAAAGACTCTCAGACCATGAGAAACAAGATTTTCTGGTCTGATGAAACCAAGATTGAACTCTTTGGCCTGAACGCCAAGCGTCACGTCTGGAGGCAACCTGGCACCATCCCTACGGTGAAGCATGGTGGTGGCAGCATCATGCTGTGGGGATGTTTTTCAGCGGCAGGATAGAGGGAAAGATGAACGGAGCAAAGTACAGAGAGATCCTTGATGAAAACCTGCTCCAGAGCGCTCAGGACCTCAGACTGGGGCGAAGGTTCACAGGACAAAAATCCTAAGCATACAGCCAAGACAATGCAGAAGTGGCTTCGGGACAAGTCTCTGAATGTCCTTGAGTGGCCCAGCCAGAGCACAGACTTGAACCTGATATAACATGTCTGGAGAGACCTAAAAATAGCTGTGCAGCGACACTCCCCATCCAACCTGACAGAGCTTGAGAGGATCTGCAGAGAAGAATGGGAGAACCTACCCAAATACAGGTGTGCCAAGCTTGTAGCGTCATACCCAAGAAGACTCGAGGCTGTAATCGCTGCCAAAGGTGCTTCAACAAAGTACTGAGTAAAGGGTCTGAATACTTATGTAAAATGTGATATTTCCATTTTTTTTTTTTTAAGACATTTGCAAAAATGTATAAACCTGTTTTTGCTTTGTCATTATGGTGTATTGTGTGAAGAGTGATGAGGGGAATAAAAAAAAAAAATCAATTTTAGAATAAGGCTGTAATGTAACAAAATGTGGAAAAAGTCAAGGGGTCTGAATTCTTTCCGAATGCACTGTATTTAGTGGACATGCAGTAACACTGCACATTAGGTGGTCATGAGAGATGGTTACAAAAAATGCTATCAATAATATACACTACATTTTTCAGTTCAAAACTTCTTATGCATGTTTATAATTTGCTTATATCACACATGATCTTAGCTTAAAACTGAGGATTTCCGTTATTTTGTTGTGGTTGAACAACTACAGATGTCTGAGTAAAACAATAACAAAAGAGAAATAACATCCATCCATACCACAATACCAGGCTGTTTGCAATGCTCCATTGGTTAGACTTATTTACATAACAGTAATGTTACTGCTGATATCAACAAAGAAGTGCCAATACAACTGGGTGATAGTGTCCTGTATCCCTCCAAATCATAGAGTAGATACACAGTTGTATACTATTATTGTATACTATATATCCTCTTAGTATGAATAGCTTGTTTTTAATATATCCTTAGAAAGTAGTGTTAGGTTCAAGCTCTGTGTAGGAGAAAATATAATTAAAGTGCATTCGGAAAGTATTCACACCCCTTCCTTTTATCCACATTTTGTTATGTTACAGCCTTATTCTAAAATTGATTAAATGTATGGTTTTCCTCAATCTACACACAATACCCCATAATGACAATGCGAAAACAGGTTTTTATAAATTTTTGTAAATGTATTAAAAATATAAAAACAGAAATACCTTATTTACATAAGTATTCAGCCCCTTTGCTACGAGACTCGAAATTGAGCTCAAGTTCATCCAGGTTTCCATTGAGAGTGAAGGGTCTTAATTCTTATGCAAATGTGATATTTCCGTTTTTTCTTTTTAAAACCTGTTTTTGCTTTGTCATTATGGGGTATTGTGTGTAGATTGATTAGGGGAAAAAACTATTTAATCAATTTTAGAATAAGGCTGTAATGTAACAAAATGTGGAAAAAGTCAAGGGGTCTGAATACTTTCCGAATGCACTGTATTTAGTGGACTGCAGGAATGTGTCCTCCCAATAGCTCAAGGACTCTCCTGACTGATAAGAAATCCTGTGATATGTACGGAGAAGCACAGAGAAATCCTGGGTGATGGAAAAGTACTGAAGTACATCTTTGTGACAGGTGGATGCATCCTGTCAGTAATGGGTGGATAGAGCCATAGTTAATAAATCCGAGGGGATACAGCCCCAATTTATGAATATGATGGGAATGAGAGACATTGTGTAGATCTGGTGAGTTCATTGAACCAATACATTCAACCATCGAGAAGTCGCAAATTATTATAAATGTTTTAATAGGTGGAGGCAAGGACAGAGAGCTTTGTGGTGATATGGCTCTTCTTGCCTCCCAATCTACCGACCGGTGGGCACAAACAGTGAAGCAATTGTGTGAGAAAGCAGAAGAGGAGTTTACAAGTGTGTATAAAGGTTATCAAAAAGAAAGGAGGACCAAGGCACTCTTCATATAATTAATTAAAATGCTTTTATTAGTATGGCATGTTCAATAGAAACAAGATTTTAGCACCTTCTGTCTACCAACATTTACTATTGTGTACCTTAGTAGTCTTCACACTGGGAAATGTATAGTAATCTAGACTTTAAAAATGCATTGAGATACCAATCTGTCATTAACATGCCACTCGCGACGGTATAATTCAAGGACAAACGGGGCCATACTGAGAAAAATTGATGCTAGAAATTTAAGATGAATAAAGTTTGTTAATGTTAGCAGGACATCTCCCTTTCTGTAAATGTATGTCTGTGTTAAATTGAGGGTCGAATGATAGACTCAACGTGAAGCACCCTTTCATAGGGTTTTGTGCATGTCACAAAATGCACGCATCACTGTCCCAGTAGCAATCGATTTCGGCTGCGGGGCAGTGACAGTCAAATAACAACTGGGTCTATTTGGCTACATCCACCATTGAATGCTTTGACGGAAGGGGGGAGGGGAGCATAGACACGGCCCAGTAGACTGGACACCAAAGTGTCAAGAAGCGTTTAACAAGTTAAAACAAGAGCTGTGCGAAGCCCCCACTCTGGGAATACATTTTTACATTTTAGTAATTTAGCAGACGCTCTTATCCAGAGCGATTTACAGATAATGAGTGCATACATTTTCATACTGGCTCCCCGTGGGAAACGAACCCACAACCCTGGCGTTGCAAGCGCCATGCTCTACCAACTGAGCTACTAGATGTAAATAAGGAGTTTGAGATGTTTGTGCACGAGGATAAGGGACTATCACTCTACATTTGGGTTGGATCATTAATCAATAGTTCTAATTCTGATACGGATGGGCAAGAGGGAGTGACAGAGCGCTGCCCCTGGACTGTGAAGAAAGCACAAAGAGAGGGGCGCATGCGCTACTCACAAAACAGAGCATGAAGGGTGAAAGAGAAAACTGTCTAGTCTATTTGACAATTTCTTGAATTCCCTTATGAAATTATTTCCTTTTTATCAAGGGTTGTAATCAGCGGTTGGAACCACTTCAGGGAACAGAACAAAAAACGAGCAAACAGAATCAGAACCACAAAAGAACGTGATCTATACTGTTCCGAAACAGAACCATTATTTAAAAAGCATGGGAACCAGTTAATAAAGTTATTTTACGTTCCAGTCCCACAAAAAAACGCAACAAAGCACCTATGCAAACCTCTCACTATGTCACTCAGAAACGAAAGCAGAGCTACTCCTACACATTTGTGCCCTCATTCATATTTTGTGCAGAGGTGTATGATTTCAGACATGGATGTCATCATGCAGGTGGTTTCTGAAACTAATTAAATCTTGTAAGAATCCATTGAGTCTAAGTTGGAGGGTTTCCTCCCAAGGTTGAGAGAGAAGGCCCTGTTGTACACTCCAGCCGCTAACAATCTACTCTATCAGTGGTTATACCAACAACAATGATGTATGTAATGGTGAAGTTAGTCACCTGGAAGCTTAGCCAAATATAGTCTACCGGTTTATTAAAAGTCTACACTCAAGCTGTTGTGATGTTGAATTTGATTACCAATTATTGCAATTTCACACTCTGTTGGCTACATACGGGGAGGGTTTTACTAAGGAAGGAACGACCCTTGAACGATTAGACACAGACCCCTGTATACAGGGAAGCTAGTTCACCAGAGGGAAAGTAGTCTGTATTAGGGGTTGCTTATCTGTTGCAGAGTGTGATTAGGAAACGTGACTCAGAGTTTTGTGCTTGACACAACACTACTACTCTCTCCTTATTTTGTGAGCAGAAAAGCTTTTGACATACACTACCGTTCAAAAGTTTGTGGTCACTTAGACATTTCCTTGTTTTCGAAAGAAAAAGCCATATCTCAGACTGCGCATCTTAATCTTTTATTTTTATTGGCCAGTCTGAGATATGGCTTTTTCTTTACAACTCTGCCTAGAAGGTCAGCATCCCGGAGTCGCCTCTTCACTGTTGACGTTGAAACTGGTGTTTTGCGGGTACTATTTAATGAAGCTGCCAGTTGAGGACCTGTGAGGCGCCTGTTTCTCAAACTAGACACTAATGTATTTGTCCTCTTGCTCAGTTGTGCACCAGGGACTCCCACTCCTCTTTCTATTCTGGTTAGAGCCACTTTGCGCTCTTCTGTGAAGGGAGTAGTACACAACATTGTATGAAATCTTCAGTTTCTTGGCAATTTCTCGCATGGAATAGCCTTCATTTCTCAGAACAAGAATAGACTGACGAGTTTCAGAAGAAAGTTCTTTGTTTCTGGCCATTTTGATTCTGTAATCGAACCCACAATTGCTTATGCTCCAGATACTCAACTAGTCTCAAGAAGGCCAGTTTTATTGCTTCTTTAAAATCAGCACAACAGTTTTCAGCTGTGCTAACATAATTGCAAAAGGCTTTTCTAATGATCAATTAGCCTTTTAAAATAATAAACTTGGATTAGCAAACACAACGTGCCATTGGAACACAGGACTGATGGTTGCTGATAAATGGGCCTCTGTACGCCTATGTAGATAAATCATTAAAAATCAGCCATTTCCAGCTACAATAGCCATTTACAACATTAACAATGTCTACACTGTATTTCTGATTAAATTGATGTTATTTTAATGGACAAAAAATTGCTTTTCTTTCGAAAACAAGGACATTTCTAAGCAACCCCAAACTTTTGAATGGTAGTGTACCTCCCAGAGGTCTGGGACCAAGCTCAGGTAAAAGGAAATTGTCAGAGAGTTGCTCAACATTAACCATTAGGCCCTAAAGCCTATACTGTTCATAATATTTTCTCTAGGGGATGGGGTGTAGATAAGCCTTGGGATGAGAGGTGTGTGCCTGACCTGAGTACTGGTAAATACTACCCAAAAATACCAACCGTAGCTCAACACAAGGAATTGGTAGAGGCTTTAGCTGGTAGAGATTGGCGAGAGGTGAAACTGATTGAGGCCACAGCTAGTGTACCGAGTGGCTATGGGGAGGTGGAATAGAACGAAGTGAGGAGGACATGGCATAGGAACACCTTCTGTAGACCTGCCACCTCTGGGGGAAGACTGAGTGAAAGCATGAAGTGTATAGATCCTTTATTTTTGTCAATCTCAGCAGAAAAGCATCCCACAGGCCAGGGTTTCCATTAGGAAAATGTGGCGCCGGACAACCTGACGGGAAGATTTTAATTTACTGGCCATTTGTGAAATCTACCGGACCCATATGCATTGGGTGCATAACCCATTAGGGTGTCCACCCAAGGTGCTCAGAATGACAGAAATCACATTTAGATTATGGTAATGAATCTTAACAGAACATCCAGCTCATGTAAAAAAAAACCGAAGCAGACAAGAAAATAACATTTTCAAACATTTGCCATAATGCAATTCGTGGGAAAATAACATTCTAAAACCGCGCATCTGGGAAAACACCATTCAAAGCAGCGCACCTGATAGCAGTTCCATATGTGACAAAGATTAACATCTCTGTTAGAAACTTAGAAAGAGGGGGAACGTAAAGATGCAACAACTAGGATGGGTTGCTAATATGACTAGGATTGTACCTTTGACTTCTGGACAACGAAATAAAGTTATGAAAACCAAAAGAACAGGAGAGAAAATGGCATACCGGTCGGTCCAATAGGGAAGTAAATGGAAATACATGTCACAAAATTATATAATTACTCCTGTCTATACAGAAATAAAAATATTCAAAATACTTCACCAGAAAGAATGACTTCGGTCAAGGTTAATTAGCTTCTTTAAAAAGACAGCTGTGGGACTCTCGAGTGGCGCAGCATCGCAGTGCTAGAGGCGTCACTACAGACCCGGGTGCGATCCCAGGCTGTGTCGCAGCCGGGAGACCCATGAGGTGGTGCACAATTGGCCCAGCATCGTCCGGGTTAGGGGAGGGTTTGGCCGGCTGGGATGTTCTTGTCCCATCGCGCTGTAGCGACTCCTTGTGTTGGGCCGGGCGCATGCACGCTGACTTCGGTCACCAGTTGTACGGTGTTTCCTTCGACACATTAGTGCAGCTGGCTTCCGGGTTAAGCAAGCAGTGTGTCAAGAAGCAGTGCAGCTTGGTAGGGTCGTGTTTCGGAGGACGCATGGCTCTCGACCTTCGCCTCTACCGAGTCCGTACGGGAGTTGCAGTGATGGGACAAGACTAACTACCAATTTGGGAGAAAAGGGGGTAAAAAATACCCCCAAAAATAAACAAATAAAAAGATAGCTGTGGAATATTTCAAATCACAAGTTTGTAGGCCTATACCAATTTGGGAAGCCCAATTTGGGCAGCACACATGGCAATAGGCCTAGCTCATTATTGAGTTGCGGCTGTCAGTGAAAAGCATCTCAAATATGTGAAGATGATGTTTTTTAATAATTATAGAGTATAATTTAAAATGTTTAGACAAGGGGTGTGTGGCGAAGACGAGTCTCTCTCCAGAATGGCTCAGCTGTCTCCCGCCAATTCTTGTGCATTCACACTGTTTCATTGAGTACGGTTACATGCACACAAGGCAATTATTGTGGATAGTCAGATTAATTCATACAGTTCTATTAAAACGTTTACATGCTTTGCAAGAAGAACGATTTCCCTAATAATCCTGTTTACATGGACACATCTGAAATCAGGCTACCTGATGGCACTGAAATGCAGAAAATCGCCACTCAAAATAAACGTCCTACCACAGCAACCATGTTATTTTTGGGAAGCATATTTGATTCTGAGGTCGGACATAAAGTTTGTATGTGAAAACTACTTCTAAGACGCATACATTGTTGTTCCGAACTCAGGGAGGCTCGCTCAGCTGGTGCTAGCACATGCGCAGACCAAATATACAGCTGGAACGTCGATTAAAGCGTTTACATGTCCTAATTATTTGAAAGAGTGCTCAGAAAACCAGGTGTTTTAATAGGAGTATACTTACTTAGATTTTGACATTACGCCGATTAAGAGTAAGGTGTTAACATGACTATTGCATAATCTGCCTACTGCCATAATCAGTTTAATATCAAATTATTACTGTGCATGTAAACGTACTCACTGTGTGAATTGTTAGCCCTTTGATTTTTTATTCTATCAATTCCCCATTGCATATGTTACCAGTAGTAAATGTACCGTTAATCCCCGTCATTTGGTTATATCAACTTCTGTTAATGCATGTATTATAATTATAGTTATTTACCATTCTCGCAGTGAAAACGTTGTTTGCGGAGTTCACAACCTGCTACACTTGTGCGAAACAAGTTTTGGTTTATTTTATAACCATCATTTATGAGATTTGTTAAAATGTTTAATTGTCTTTCGTTTGAGCATGTGTCTGGTTTCTCTGTCCTGATAATGTTTGAGGGAGCGCGTGCGCCAGAGCACGCATAGAAGTACCTGGTCTGCTGCGCAGAAATGTAGGAAAGTGTTTTTTTCAACATCCATTGTGAATTATAATATATTAAAACTATAGTTCCTCACAGTAAGGTATTTGAAAAATCTTTCCAACAATTGCCCCCTTGATAATCACCAATCCTCAGTGTGAAAGAGCAATGGAAGTTATAGACCTACTACTGCATTGGCCTATAGGCTAGGAGTTCCATGCGCTCATTTCTTTAGCTGCCAATGGATCATGGTGTATGAATGTGTCCATATGGCAGAGGCTGGTGACTTTTTTGGTTTACTTTTAGATTATCATTTTAATTCAGATTATGATTAACCACTTGTCAATGACTTCGAATAACAAAAACTTTATCATTGAAATGAAACTGTTCCACGAAAATGCGCATATGAAAAATCATAACTGGCACGCAGAACGGTAGAAATTGTAGGATCAATTGTAAGCTTCCCCAAAATTGAAACTCAGGTGCCGCCTATTAAGTCTTTATAAAAGAATGCTTCCACGTTTGGATTTTGCCTTCAGGCTACTTTGAAGCAAGGTAAGACATGCCTCATAATATGTAATAAAACATTCAGGTTTCAAACAATTAAGTATGTTTTCAAAATGCATACTGCCTCCAGCTCACATTGTAAAGTGGTGGGTGACGCGCCGATACCCTGCGCTTGAATGGTGAATGGGAGACTCGCTTCAATTACCAGTAGAGAAATAAAAATAGTAGCTCTTTTTAAAATCGTGCACCAAAACTGTTTTTAAACACATGATTGCATTTAGAATTGTTGTGCACTGAACGGGCTTATAAAAGCAAATGTTTTACTCCAGCAGCAACCAGCTGAGGAGCTGCAGGAGAAATCCTGCAACAAAAAAAAAAGGCTCTGTATGCTGTGCTATTTTGGCCAGCAACAGTTTTATTTATCTGCTTTTCATTCATTTGTATTATTATTGACGGCTATGTTTATTGTATATTGAGATATTGGTCCTATCCCTATGATCATTGATCTTCTAAAGAAGCTATCCTTTTTCCTTTCTTTC
Source organism: Coregonus clupeaformis (assembly GCF_020615455.1). Lineage (NCBI taxonomy): Eukaryota > Metazoa > Chordata > Actinopteri > Salmoniformes > Salmonidae > Coregonus > Coregonus clupeaformis. The sequence goes on from NC_059202.1 coordinate 9,019,264, forward strand.
TGTGCCCCCAAATGTTTAGATATACTGGGTAAAGTTACCAGATTGTTAGTTAGCTAGCTAATGAAGTAACATACCTGAGTAAACAAATGCCCATTAGCAGCATTTGAACGACCCGCGTCATGGTTTAAAAACAGGGCCTAAAAATGAACTTTTTGGTCCACCAGCCACAATGGCAGGTAGATGAAAAAATCTGCCAGCCACTCAGAATACTTACCAGCTAATACATTTATTGGTCATAATAACACCCAAAAAAAATTCTCGGTTTTGTTTTTCCAGGTTTCGAATTTCCAAGGTTTTCACTAAAAATCAAATTTTTTTAAATAGAAAAAGAAAATGTGATGTTCCAAGTCCACAACAATGCTTAAACCACATCAGGAGACCACTTTTGAGGCTGGGGGAAGAATAAAAAAAATATACACACTACCGGTCAAAAGTTTTAGAACACCTACTCTTTCAAGGGATTGTCTTTATTTTTTACATTGTAGAATAATAGTGAAGACATCAAAACTATGAAATAACACATATGGAATCATGTAGTTACCAAAAAAAAAAAAAAAGTGTTAAACAAATTTTATATTTGAGATTCTTCAAAGTAGCCACCCTTTGCCTTGATGACAGCTTTGCACACGCTTGGCATTCTCTCAACCAGCTTCATGAGAGTCACCTGGAAGGCATTTAAATTTACAGGTGTGCCTTCTAAAAATGTAATTTGTGGAATTTCTTTCCTTCTTAATGCGTTTGAGCCAATCAGTTGTGTTGTGACAAGGTGGGGGGGGGTATACAGAAGATAGCCCTATTTGGTAAAATACCAAGTCCATATTATGGCAAGAACAGCTCAAATAAGCAAAGAGAAACAGCAGTCCATCATTACTTTAGACATGAAGGTCAGTCAATACGGAACATTTCAAGAACTTTGAAAGTTTCTTCAAGTGCAGTCGCAAAAACCGCCAAGCGCTATGATGATACTGGCTCTCATGAGGACCGCCACAGGAATGGAAGACCCAGAGTTACCTCTGCTGCAGAGGATAAGTTCATTAGAGTTACCAGCCTCAGAAATTGCAGTCTAAATAAATGCTTCACAGAGTTCAAGTAACAGACGCATCTCAACATCAACTGTTCAGAGGGGACTGTGTGAATCAGGCCTTCATGGTCAAATTGCTGCAAAGAAACCACTACTAAAAGGACACCAATAAGAAGAAGAGACCTGCTTGGGCCAAGAAACACGAGCAATGGACATTGGACCGGTGGAAATGTGTCCTTTGGTCTGGAGTCCAAATTTGAGATTTTTGGTTCCAACCGCTGTGACTTTGTGAGACGCGGTGTGGGTGAACTGATGATCTCCGCATGTGTATTTCCCACCGTAAAGCATGGAGGAGGAGGTGTTATGGTGTGGGGGTGCTTTGCTGGTGACACTGTCTGTGATTTATTTAGAATTCAAGGCACACTTAACCAGCATGGCTACCACAGCATTCTGCAGCGATACGCCATCCCATCTGGTTTGGGCTTAGTGGGACTATCATTCGTTTTTCAACAGGACAATGACCCAACACACCTCCAGGCTGTGTAAGGGCTATTTTACCAAGAAGGAGAGTGCTGGAGTGCTGCATCAGATGACCTGGCCTCCACAATCCCCCGACCTCAACCAAATTGAGATGGTTTGGGATGAGTTGGACCGCAGAGTGAAGGAAAAGCAGCCAACAAGTGCTCAGCATATGTGGGAACTCCTTCAAGACTGTTGGAAAAGCATTCTAGGTGAAGCTGGTTGAGAATTCCAAGAGCGTGCAAAGCTGTCATCAAGGCAAAGGGTGGCTATTTGAAGAATATAAAATATATTTCGTTTATTTTTTATGTAATGGTTACTACATGATTCCATATGTGTTATTTCATAGTTTTGATGTCTTCCCTATTATTTTACAATGTAGAAAATAGTAAAAATAAAGAAAAACCCTTGAATGAGTAGGTGTTCTAAAACTTTTGACCTGTAGTGTACATTTAGAGTACTTTGCAGATATGGGAAATGACTGTTTCGGCATCGCTATCTGGCTACAAAGTGGTAGACAGGCATTCATCTTCAGAAAGTTACAAGAAATACAAATCGCTGATGCATTCTTTACAACATTAAAGAATCTGCGCTTGCTTTTATCTCTAGGGCACTCCAAAATAATTGCACAGTGAAGTCTATCATTACAACAATTATTATCTGGGAGCTCCGGCACTGGTGCTCCCAAAATAAAATGTCAGGTAGCACAGCACAATATCTAGGAGCACTTTATAGAGCCCTGGTGATGCCTGTCCTCTTGACCCGTCTTCACACACCCGCTCTGTCTGGAGCTGGGAGGCTGGAAAGCCTGTCTGGTCTAGTCTAGGCTGGAAGGGAAGAGATGGGCCTCGGTGTACATGGGGTTGGGGTGGGTGGTGTATAACCTAGCCTATGTCTGGGGAATAAAGCCTTGTGCTATAGTCAGTGGCGGCTCCTGAAAAAATTCTCAGGAGGGGCAATTTTTCTGATGATTTAGGTGACCTACACACATTTAAAAAAAGATATGTCCAGCAACAACATGAAGACAGGGGCAGCATATAAGTCAATACCAGAAGCATTTATTGACTGATCTCAAAAGTGTTGGCTTACCAGGGTTGGTGGAGCCCTCAGTTTCATCTTTGCCTCGCAAAGCTAACTCAAACACTCCGCAAAACTTCACACACTGGATTAGCCGGCTGAGGATGTGGCGGTTCTTGCTAATGTCGTAGTAAATATATTTGTTATAGTGAATATGGAATATGATATGTTGAGTAAAATGTTGTGCTAAGATCTATTTAGGTCAGGAGCTGGTTATAAGTTCTGTTCCTATCCAATAACAATGGACAAAAGGGTCCTATCTTGTCAGCCTTGTCAGCAGGTGGCCAAGGACAACACCCACGCCATAGGCCTCTCAGTTCTTCCAACTCACGAGTTCTTGCTCTGAGGACACACACACACACACAAACACACACACACACACATCATCACTGTTAAACACACACACACACACACACACATCATCACTGTTAAACACACACACACACACACACACACACAAAAATCCCCTCTCTTAGGCTGAACATTTGAAGACAGAGAACCCGACTCAGAGCCAATGCAACAGTGACAGTAGCCTGCAGGGGACCTCGCCCAACTCATCAGGACCAATCAGAAGATCAGAACTACTAGATTGAACCTACTTCATTTATTGCATAAAATGTCTGCACACAATGTTTCGGGGCTCTCTTCAGATAATAATAATAATAATAATAATAATAATAATAATAATATGCCATTTAGCAGACGCTTTTATCCAAAGCGACTTACAGTCATGCGTGCATACATTTTTGTGTATGGGTGGTCCCGGGGATCGAACCCACTACCTTGGCGTTACAAGCACCATGCTCTACCAGCTGAGCTACAGAAAGTGGATACTCATGGATGCGCATTGCAATTGTAAAATGTCAACACAATTGGAGACACCACGTCATTTTTGGAGACATGTTATTGACAGTAAACTATTGTAGATGCGACTGCTAACTAAATAAAACATTTTAGCTGGCTAGCTAATCATCTTAGCTAAATGTGGGGCAAACAATTCAGTTATTTACCGTTAATTTGAGGGATTGGGGTGAAAGAAATCGAGTTACATAGTGATACTTTACGATATACTGTATTGACAATATCGCAATATTTTAGCGCTAGTTGGCTGTACCTGCACCAAAACACCATTATTGTTCCTTCATAGCTTGTTCTCAATCTTTTCACATTGGGAGCAAATTTGTTTTCAGCACTTTTATTTCCATGACTGATCAAAACTCGTTCTCATGGCTTTCTGATCCCTCTGCAACAGACATATGGTGCGCAATAAAATCACAGTATCGAATCGCAATACGTATAGAATCATGAGACTCGCAATGCTGATGCATATATCTTATCGTGAGGTTCCTGGCAATTCCCAGCCCAAGTTCATTTGCCACAACAAATCTCTTCGCTAGCAAACGCGATGTCTTCTCCAAAACGGCAATGTGTCTCCAGCAATGTTTACTTTTTTGACGTTCTATGGCATCTCCACTTTCCAAGCATATATGACCACATGTAATATTTTGGTAAGTGATGCAAATAGTGAACTATGTAGGGCCAGGATGTAAAATATATGTAGCTGCAGCAATTTCTCTTATCTGATATGGTAAGTAATGGGGCTTAATTTATAGCTCCCTAAGAGTTTGACGAACGGGTCCGTGAACGCGATTCCAGATATATTTACCTCTGAATAAACTGCCTTTATTACACCATATCCACATCCAGTAAACTTGTGATTATCAACACTAACCTCATCGTTGTGGCGGCGGACAGCTAGCCTGTATCCCTCGTCATCCAGTTGAGTGAGTGGCAATGTCTTTTTTCGTTCGGTACCAATTTTTTGGAAAATCCTCGGGTGTAGGACTTTCCGCCTTTAGTAGAAACCTGTTGAATTATTAAATTTGGTCTGGTAGGTCCTAATTGTTTCGTTGCCAATTTATCTCCATTTGTTCGCGACAAAAAGGAACTTCTTTCAAACAATCCACTCTTTTCTCAGTTACGTTCATGGTTACGTAACGTATGACGAAAGCGTAAGTGCAAGCCCACAGACACCCATTGAGATTGTATTGAAGGCTCTGAAATTTGAAAAAAATAGATTTTACATGGGAGTCTATTACAGACTTCTGGGCGATTTTCAACCTGACTGAAATCGCCCCAAAAGGGGGAGCCATTTGAAGCACGACTTTAGCCTGATTCGACATTTAGTGGCAGTGTGGCACTGTGGCAGATCAGACGTATAGATTACAACACTGATAACTACTGTTGCCGTGATATAATTGATTAGGAAAAAAATCCCTTCCTTTTCCCGTTTGGCAGTGCGTCGCCCATATCGCCCTATTGAACAGGCCGCCCCTGGCTATAGTTTTACTGATCATGGGACAGCTTTAACAACCATGTGAGAGGGGATTTCAGCTCCTCCCAGCGTAGTGCCTACTAGGGTTGGGCGGTATTCAGACTTTTGTAACTTCATACCGTTCCTGTACCATACCAGGGTTTACTTAATTCTAGCAGTGCACACAATAGGCACCATTTCTTCCAAAACATATCTCTGCTGTAACAAAAAAGAAGCTTGATCTTGCAAGCTAGCAAACCAAATGCATAGCTGGAGCCCTGAGCTGGAGATCATTTGGCAAATTTTAGGTAGTTAACTTATAGTTATAAGCAGTGACGTAGCACGCACCCTCGCATGTTTGTGACAAAGGTTTGACATGTAAAGTTAGAGGGAGCATAAAAGAAAGAAACTGCAATAATATATCCTGAGGCAATAGAAAATAAATGTGCAGCTTGATCGGTTATACGCTTCATGTCTGAATCCTGGGGATATATTAGTCACATGCCAGTGTCAGCATCATCTCTGAAGAATGGAGGGAGAAGAGGGGGGATTGAGTGTGGAAGGGGAGAGAGAAGGGACTAAGTGGAAGGGGGAGGAGGGGATAGAGGATGGATGGATAGATAGAGGGCTGAAGGGGGGAGTAGAGGGGTAGAAACAGGCCTTGGCAGGCCAGCCTGCTGCACTTCACACAGCAGATTAGAAATTCATCAGTCAGGAATCTGACCCATTTTAAATTCACAAAAGCAATGAGCTCAGGGGCATGTGCGGGATTCTCGCTCTGAGCTGAGCGAGGGGGAAGGGCTGTGTTAGCAGTATCTCCACGTTCTTGGTGTGTGTGTGTTGTGTGGGGTCTGTGATGGTTATGACAGGCTCAGAGTGTCAATATAAAAAGAGTGCATTCGGAAAGTATTCAGACCCCTTGACTTTTTCCACATCGTTACATTACAGCCTTATTCTAAAATGGATGAAATAAAAACAATTATCTTCAATTTACACACAATACCCCATAATGACCAAGCAAAAACAGGTTTTTAGAACATTTGGAGAACCTTCCAGAAGGACAACCATCTCAGCAGCACTCCACCAATCAGGCCTTTATGGTAGAGTGGCCAGACTGAAGCCACTCCTCAGTAAAAGGCACATGACAGCCCGCTTGGAGTTTGCCAAAAGGCACCTAAATACTCTCAGACCATGAGAAGTAAGATTCTCTGGTCTGATTAAACCAAGATTGAACTCTTTGGCCTGAATGTCAAGCATCATGTCTGGAGGAAACCTGGCACCATCCCTACTGTGAAGCATGGTGGAGGCAGCATCATGCTGTGGGGATGTTTTTCAGCGGCAGGGGCTGGTAGACTAGTCAGGATTGAGGGAAAGCTGAACGGAGCAAAGTACAGAGAGATCCTTGAGGAAAACCTGCTCCAGAGCGCTCAGGACCTCAGGCTGGGGTGAAGGTTCACCTTCCAACAGGACAACGACCCTAAGCAAACAGCCAAGATAACGCATGAGTGGATGTCCTTGAGTGGCCCAGCCAGAGCCCGGACTTGAACCCGATCGAACATCTCTGGAGAGACCTGAAAATAGCTGTGCAGCAACGCTCCACATCCAACCTGACAGAGCTTGAGAGGATCTGCAGAAAAGAAGGGGAGAAACTCGCCAAATACAGGTGTGCCAAGCTTGTAGCGTCATACCCAAGAAGACTCCAGGCTGTAATCGCTGCCAAAAGGTGCTTCAACAAAGTAGGGTAAAGGGTCTGAATACTTACGTAAAATGTAATATTTCTGTTTTAATTTTTTTCTAAATTTGGAAAAATGTCTAAAAACCTGTTTTTGCTTTGTCATTATGGGTGTAGATTGAGGAGGAAAAAACAATTCAATCCATTTTAGAATAAGGCTGTAATGTAACAAAATGTGGAAAAAGTCAAGCAGTCTGAAAACTTTCCAAATGCTCTGTATATGGTCATTTTTTGATATACAGGGTAAAGTTGATAATTTCATAACCAGCCTTCGTGAATTCTCATCCAAGTGGAGAAGTGCAACTGAAGCACAAAATGAGTCTTATGCCGAGCAGAAATTACAATAAGTATTTTAGATATTATTCTTTTATTTTTATTTATTCTGCATTAATGCGATAAATAGACACATTACTAGCTAACCATTTTAAATCAGCAAAAATAACAAATTAATTTGTGGGTGATGATGATTTCAGATCAAAACATTGCCCCCCCCCGAACTGATATTGGAGTGGTAGAAGCCCAGTTTCCCTTATGGCTCAGCTCAGGTGTCTACACACACCATAGACATATGCATCATTTACACACACACACACACACACACACAGAAGTCAGCTCAGAAAGATCCAGCTAAGAGAGGCCCAGCTCATGAGCTCCATCAGCAGCAGATTTTAATTTAGAATGGAAAATGAATGTGTTTATGCAACAATGTTAATGCATCGAATCATATTGAACCGAATTGATTCTATCCTCAGATCAAACCGAATCGCACTAATCGTTTCAAACTAAAACATATCGGAGCCCATGTATCTGGATGCATATCAAATCATCTTGAAAGGGAAAGATGCACATCCCTAGTATTCAGTAGATCTGTTTAACTAAGGCCCAGAGCCAGGTCAACACTTCGTAAATAAATAACGCTTTTACAAGCAATCAATATACACATGCAAATATTTTCTTTAAGTTCAACTTGAAGTTGTAATTTAACTACATCATGACTTTCAAGACAAAACACGCAACACAGCTCTGTGTACGAATAAAGGAGAAACATATTGCGAAACACTAGTCATACCAATACCACAATGAGGAAGGACACATTCTTAATATATTTTAAAAACATCACAAAATGAGGAAGTGTGGGGCCACTCTAGAGCCCTTCCTCTGACCAGAAAGAATCCAAACAATTAAAAGGGAAAAGGTGACCCCGTCTCTTAAAGGGGAAACAGCTGTGGTTGTGACTCAGGAGACTGAATCAGGGAGGAAATCACTCTGGCCGTGGGCCACGAAAACAGTCTGCTGGAACGCAAACAGTCACCGGTGTTGTGGTGGCATGGACCCATGTAGTTAGGTACGAAACAATTTAGAAACAGATCAATAAGAACAGATTGTCATATTCCATTTCAAAAAGCTTTGCTGCATTGTGCACTAATGAAGATGACCCTTATATTCAGGAGGTGGTCCATCCTGATGGAAAATATATTGTCATCTCTAGGGCAGGGACGATACCAGTATCACAATATTTTTTCCATGGCAAAAATGAAAACACGAAGCAGACCAAAGTCTTTGGACGTTTAAAAACCTGCTGTATGTAAAATAGTGTGCTATAGCTTGGAAAATAAATAAATGTGACTCTGGATGACAACAATGTTTGTTTTCCTAAAGAAGTTAAATCCACTTCGTGTTTTGTTTCCTTGCCACGACACTAACGAGTATCACGATACTGGTATCGTCTCGGCCCTAGTCAGCTCTGTAACATTGCTATTGGCAACGGGCTAGATCTCCGAGGAAATACCAGGAACTCAAAGGTGAGGGTTCGGAACAACAAAGGGGATTGCACTAGTGTACTAAATTAATATCAGGAGGATTATTAGCAACTATTTTACAACTGAGATATTTGATATGGCTTTGAGATACGGAATGCGCATTGGCCATTGCGATTGCATAGGCCTCATTGGGTGGTAGGCTACAACTGCAAAGTTTGGGGATATTACATTTATTAATAGATGGCTACTAGCAGTGGGTATTATATTTAGAGTTAGCGATCTAGCTCATGTGTTTTTAGTTTCCACTTACTCAGTTGGTGAATTACCCCCAAATAAATTAGCCTATGATATTAGTGCACATAAAGTTGCATGCAAATTAATCTCTACTGAAAAAATGCAATTCTGAAAATGCTGGAGCTCTATTTTAACAGTAGAATATAAACAGCCTAATTGTCAACCCAAAATGCATGACAATCACTGGATTAGGATGCAAATTAAAATACTTTAAATCACAACATGAAAACAACTTATTTCTTGAATACAATCTCAGTAGTCTTACCCTTTTTAATAAAGCACTGTGAATTACTTTTTAAGATGCTACTAATTTTTCTATTGTGTGACGCCGCAATTTGTTTTGTTGGTGCAACCAAATCCTGGGCTGGTGCCACCAACTCTAAAACTTAGTGGAACCAGTGACACCAGGGGAAAATGTTAGTCTGGAGCCCTGCAAATGTTCCAGTGTTCACTGGATTTGCAACACCAGAGCAGTGCAATGTGAAGGGACACGCTGGGATGACTGACACACCCTCAGGTGTTTAACCGGTGACACTCACAGTTACAATGTCCAAATGCCCCGAATGTGACTCAGACCGCATGACAGTACCACAGTCACAGGAAGGAAAGATAGGTAGACTTATGGGCCTATGCCTCCTTGTCAAGATGATACTAGTATATTCTTCTCACAGATTTTGTAGGTTATGAGTGACATAACAGGTTTTGTATGGGTCTGACTAGGAATGAAAATAATTATTTTTGTAACTTGTCAATTTTGTAATCACTGGGGTTATCAGTGATGCTCTTTCATATCAGTAGTCATGAAGGGAGGGATTTGAGGATACAAGTTTGTTAAATAGATAGTATTGAGATGCAGCCCATGCTCTTACCTGCAGCTCGCACCATGCCACCTCCACTGTGGTCTCTGTGTCCAGGCCCTTGTAGACCGTCTTGAAGGAACCACGTCCAATCTCAATGTCAAACTTCAGGAAACGCCCATCCGGCGATGTTCCCACCGCTTTCGTCTCTGCTTCCTCGATGTCATCCTGCACCTTCTTCTCGGCCTCTCTCTGTTCAGCCTCCACCCGGGCTTTCTCCTTCTCTTCCTCCCCCTTCACCTCACTCCCACTCCCACTCCCAGGATCAGGTTCTGTCGTTTGGTTTGGCAGTTGGGCAGCTAGACTGTTTGCTGGCTGAGCCACCACTGCTTCCCCATCACAGATATCTTGTACTATGGCAGCCTTCTGCTCTACAGACACATCTACCTTCACTTCTCCTCCTTCGCTCTCAGCTGATTCCTCCGTCACAGTCACACGGGGTGCAGGTCTTGGGGTGGGGGGTGCACCGGCGGGACGGGGCACAACATCTTGCACGGGGGGTACAAGGGGCGCGAGGACAGGGATTGTATTGGGTAAGGGGAGGTCAAGGGCGGTGGCGTTGGAGTCGCTGATGACGCTGCGGCGGAAGAATGGTCGATATTCGGCGGTGCAACGGTCGCGCTCCATTGTGTGGTGGCGGTGCCTCACCTCCACTACCATCTTTTCACCAACAAGTGAGTCCGAGCCAGATCCGTTGTTTACGTTGCAATTACCGCTCTTGGAAAGGGGAGCCAGGAACTTCACCATCTTGTCGTTGGGCTTTTCCGACATCCCACCACCCACTACAATTCAACAGAGAAAAGAGAAGTCAAACTTCCTCCATACAGGCTTTGGAATTAAACAAATCTATCTGGTCAAAAAAAAAGTCAAATCAGACTGCAACTAAACAGGAGCTTGTTTTGCAGATCTCGCTCTCCTATTCCTACCTGTGTGCTTGTTGCTTAAAAACAGTCAGCAGGTGTACAGGGCTGAGTGTCTGGATGGAGGGTGTTCTTTTGTAAATGGAAACGAACAGAACACTGTCACGGAACAGGGAAAGCTGATGCTGATACACGAGACTCTTTAGATCCACACCATCCATGCTGCAAGACCCCAGGTACAGCCGAGATCCAGCATAAGGAGCCACCAGGGAGGGGGAAAGAGCTAGACTCTGCTCCAGGCACCAAGCTTCACTGCAAGCAACACACTGCCAGCTGAGATCCAGTGTCACTGCAGGGGGAAAGAAGCAGTGAGAGATTAGATCAGTATAACAAAATTCAGGGGGAAAAGGGAAAACTGGTTTATGGGCAGGTGAGAGGAGGGTTTGCTCAGAAAATCTGGAATTCCTGATTTATCAGGCAAAATTCCATCAATGAGTGCAAAGAGAGAGTTGAGGAATACCCATTTAAAAAAAGTTGTTAAGAAGCAGTACATTAGAGTGAATGTAGCCTACTGTCAAGAGTCAGTATTTATATATCAACAAGAATATCTGTAGCTACCTTGTAGTGGTGGTCAAGCGGCAGACAGTTATCTCAAGCTTTACAGTACACAGCAGTGTAACAGTGAATCAACTAGGTAACTAAATATCATAATACGACAGTAGCTTCACTAGCTTGTAAGTTGTAGTCAACTGCATTCAACGCAGACCCAAAGGCAGCGTTCAAATACTACAAGGTTTTACGCAACCCTCTCGGTCCTAGTTATGTCACACTGTTATGGGTCTAAACCACATTGATTAAACACCCTAGAGTCGATTGACGCACCTGTGCGTCACACGATGACGTCATTTTGAATATTGAATAGCTTTGCGCCTATTCCATAACACGGGGGCTTGTGAAAGCGGGCCTTTTCTACACGAGAGGATCCGGGCAAGAAAATCATCACGAAATCGTCTGTAAAACCCGAAATGTCTGAGCTACAAACTAATATGTGACAGTGTCGGTTGTTTGGCTCTACGACAACCACAAGCTTTACAGCAGTCATCTCAACTCTGTCACTGACTTCCTCATTTTGAAGAAGTCATCTCACAAAACCGACTGTCCAGACCGAACCGTTTGAGCAACAAACCACTATCGAAAAGGAAGACTCTCACAAACACAAAGGTGTCAGTTGTTCTGCTCTAAGACGCACACAAGCTTCAGGAGAGTCATCTGGAGGTAACCCAGTAACGGGCTTTAAAAATTGCAAAAAGTGCATAGGGGGTAAAATGTGCCAAATATAACGTTCCCAAACATGGGTCTATATTTTTATTTTCTCTCAGATATAAGTCACACTTATTATTTATTTACTTTCTGCTTTGTCATTTATGAATGTGTTATTCAATGCATTTCTATAGCTATAGCAATAAAGGCCAAATTCAATGTTTAATCAATTATTTTGTAAATATAGTGAACAAAAATATAAACGCAACATGCAACAACTTCAAAGAGTTACAGTTCATATAAGGAAAATCTGTCAATTGAAATAAATTATTTAGGCCCTAATCTATGGATTTCACTGGGAATACAGATATGCATCTGTTGGTCACAGATACCTTGTGACCAACAGAAAACCAGTCAGTGGATAAAGAAAACCAGCCAGTATCTGGTGTGGCCACCATTTGCCTCATGCAACGCGATACATCTCCTTCACATAGAGTTGATCAGGCTGTTGATTGTGGCCTGTGGAATGTTGTCCCACTCCTCTTCAATGGCTGTGCGAAGTTGCTGGATATTGGCGGGAACTGGAACACCCTGTTGTACACGTCGATCCAGAGCATCCCAAACATGCTCAATGGTGTGACATGTCTGCTGAGTATCCAGGCCATGGAAGAACTGGGAAATGTTCCGCTTCCAGGAATTGTGTACAGATCCTTGCAACATGGGGCTGTGCATTATCATGCATGAGGTGATGGTGGCGGATGAATGGCACGACAATGGGCCTCAGGATCTCACCACGGTATCTCTGTGCATTCAAATTGCCATCGATAAAATGCAATTGTGTTCATTGTCCGTAGCGTATGCCTGCCCATACCATAACCCTACCGCCACCATGGGGCACTCTGTTCACAACGTTGACATCAGCAAACAGCTCGCCCACACGATGCCATACACGTGGTCTGCACTTGTGAGGAGGTTGGACATGCTGCCAAATTCTCTAAAAACAACTTTGGAGGCAGCTTATGGTAGAAAAATTTACATTAAATTCTCTGGCAACAGCTCTGGTGGACATTCCTGCAGTCAGCTTGCCAATTGCACACTCCCTCAAAACATGAGACATCTGTGGCATTGTGTTGTGTGACAAAACTGCACATTTTAGAGTGGTATTTTATAGTCCCCAGCTCAACGTGCACCTGTGATCATGCTATTTAATCAGCTTCTTGATATGCCACACCTGTCAGGTGGATGGATTATCTTGGCAAAGGAGAAATGCTCACTAACAGGGATGCAAACAAATGTGTGCACAAAATTAGAATAATAATATTTTTGTGTGTATGGAACATTTCTGGGATCTTTTATTTCAGCTCATGAAATATGGGACAAACACGTTGCGTTTTTATTTTTGTTCAGCATATGTTTTTGTTATACCTACAAGGGTCCTAAAATCCAATGGCTAAATTATTCATTATATGACCATCTTAAAACAATTATATTTGCTAGCTTAGTAGATATTGCGATCTAAGGGCTTAGACCTAGACGGGTTAATTTCTGAGCTTTGCAGAGAAAATAATGTGATTAAATTCAGCACAACCTATGTGCATATGCTACACTTAACAACATTTTGACATTGATGAGTCAGTTATCAATGTAAAATGGTTGACGTAAACACATTTACATTTTCTAGCTAGATAGATAACATTCGCGACCAAATATACTAAATGCCCAAACCACAGAATTTCGAAACCTAGAGGCGCAACATCCCAAGACTTCCTGGAACTCTTGCGAAACAGACCAGACCTGGGTTTGGAGTTTGATAAATCAATGAGAGAAGTTTAAGATTCTTCCTTAGATGTTAATTCTCGAAATCTAAAGTAACAACCTAGATTAGCGCCAACGTCTTCAGTAGTTTAACATATTATTCCAACCTCGATATTGAAGGAGTGCCTTTGAGTTGACAGCCTGCACATGCGCAGTTCGGTGCGAGACGACCGTTACACTCGTTTATATGCATGAGTTTAGCTAGCCAACGTCGCCAACAGATGTGATTGGGGATTTATTGGAGAAGCAGTTAACCTATATTCATACTGTATAGTCTTTGGACAAACGTTAGCTAGCTCACCATCATTCCATGGCGACTGCGCAGTTAACTAGCTAGCATTATTAGCTAACGTAAAAATGTGTGATACATTAACAGAAATATCAAAGTTTCTAAACCCAAAGGCACAACATTGCGAGACCTCCGGGAATGCTTGAGAAACAGAACAATCAGACCAGGCCGGGGTTTGAGAAGTCAATGAGAGAAGTGAAAAATTCTTACTTAGTTTTTCATTTTCTCAAAATCTAAAACCACAACCTAGATTCGAGAAAATGTCTTAAGTAGTTTAACATGTTATTACTCCAACCTCGTGAAATTGACCAACTGGCACGTTTTCATTTTCGTCAAAACCAACTTTATATCGAAGGAGTGCCTTTGAGTTTACGGCCTGCGCAGTTCGGCGCGAGACGACCGTTAGACCCGATGACGTGTTTCTACGCATGAGCTAAGAAGCTAGTCAAGGTCGCCATGACGTCGCCTACTAGTGTGATCGGAGACGCAGTTTTAGCCTATCTTCGTACTGTTCGGTCTTTGGAAATATCTGTGATAGTTAGCTAACTACTTTAAGTTATCTAGCTACAATGGCGCTTGATAGCTACTCAAACTTCGTAAATAACAATTGAATAACGTTTGTCAAATTACATTATCGTGAAATCGAAGCGATAACTAACACAAAACACAACAATACAAAGAAAAAACAAACATGTGATTTGGCCCTTGACTGTTTGAAATCTGTCTGATTAGCTTTGGCTAGCAGTAGCTGGAGCGAGAGTTCTTTGTTTGCCCATTTCCTCATTGAACGAATGACAGTTCCGCGTTGCCAAAACTGCGATTCCCCCATAGTAAGCTAATACTAATAGAAATACGTTGATCTGTAGTTTCATTTACCGTCATGTGGTCAAGTTTCCATCCATAAGTAGCCATCAAGCTGTGAGAACTCTCCGAGACGTTTGTTTACCCAAGATGGTCCTTGGCAAGGAGCCGGCTGGAGAATTCCAAACACTGACAGGCAGCGTTGATTCTTCTTCAATGAGGTTTAATGGCGGTTGGCATCCAATTTGTTGCATTACCGCCACCTACTAGACTGGAGTACAACTCCCTTATATTTTGCTTGAAAATTAAATTAAATAAAGAAATACCCTACCATCTAACACTACACTCACAAATTCAAAAATACTATTAATAATTAACACCACCCTTCTCCACTATTTAAATATATTCATTCCTACCTCATGCCCTCAACCTGAAATGATGGGACATCACCACTTAACACTCCCTGCAACTCTTCTGATGTCAAGTCTCGCACACCCAAATACCTCTCTGCAGCTGCCACCACAACCTCAATTTTCTTCGACTTATGTTCCATCCCTGCAGTACAATTAATAACCATTGCTATAAACGCTGAAAATCCAATCTTACTGAAACATATATAACTTGTTATCCTTCCGTACTGGTACATATCTACTACTCTCACCACTCCCCCCCTTGACCCATATTCCTCTACTTTCTTCACTGCCTCAGCATATGACAACTTCTTCACTACTCTTACCCTGGAAACCTCAACCTGCTTCTCTCGCACGGGACATTTCTGATGGCCACCCCTACAATTAGCACATACCACTACTTTCCCCAATGCAACACATTCCTTTGTCTCATGCCCTTCTGCACACTTCTCACACCTTGGAACCTCCCTCATACACACTGCTGCCACATGCCCATAAATTTGACACCTGTAACATCATAATGTATTCGGCACATAAGCTCGTACAGGATAACTTATATATCCTAACTTCACTTTGTCATGCAAAGACTCAACTTCAAAACTCAAAAGAACAGACAATGACTCTTCTGTTTCCCCACTCTCACCACCCTGTTTGCGTCGCACCAAACGACGAGCATCACAAACATCGGGAATCTTCCCCTTCTGTTGGTCCACTTTTACATTTACTGCTACCCCAGTAATCACTCCTTTCAATGACGCCCTTTTCTTGAGAGCAAAACAATTCACAAGTCTTTCCCCCATTTGTTTAACTCTGAGCGCCTTCTCCCTCTGACCAACAGAAACACAAACAATTATCACTAGACCACTTCTGGTTACCCTCACCGATTCCACTAGAAAAAGGGCAAGGGTCCACTTATTCCAAAAACTTCACTCCTACTGTCACAGACTCCTCTTTATCCTGACCCTCTGTGCAAGCCTCGGGCTCCGAGTATTTCACCACACCTACCACCTCCAATACTTCACCCTCATTCACTTCCATTTCTCCTCCTGTCTTCAGCTCACTTTGCTTACATTTCCTACCATTCTTCTTTAACAAACCTTCTCCCTTTTTTCCCGCCATTTTTTACAGACTCAAGATCAAAATCTTCCTCCCCCTCTTTCTTAGACTTCCTCTGCCTCTCTTTTTCCTTCCATTCCACCTCCGTCATCCAAGTATGCGTCTCCTTATCCCACAGCTGTCTGTGAGACGCCATGTTTCTTCATTCAGCCAAAACAGTCTAGTTAGCTTAATGTGCTTGAGTAATTTTAAAGGTCCAAGTCCTCAACTAGCTTGCTGTTCGATTTGGGCTAAACCGTTCTGTGGGGGGTACTTTGTTGGGTACTTTGTTGGGTAACTTTAATACAAACCTAGACCGTATATAGGAACAGCAATTTATGGATTGATAGCTATCATTATATAATGAATACATATTTGATTCATCTCAATATATGGTATTATCCCCGGAGAATTATCTGGCGGCAGGTAGCTTAGTGGTTAAGAGCGTAGTGCCAGTAACCAAAAGGTCGCTGGTTCTAATCCCTAAGCCGACTAGGTGAAAAATCTGTCAATGTGCCCTTGAGCAAGGCACTTAACCCTAGTTGCTCTGGATAAATGACTAAAATGTAAAAATGGATATAGCGCCAGTGTTGATTCTTCTTCTTTGGGTTTATTGGCGAACTACACTCAAAAAGGTGTATTGTCGCCACCAACTGGACAGGGGTGAAAAATTCACTAAAGAAAAGTAAATTCCACTGTCTCCAGGAAAGATCAAATTAACATTATTCCACACAAACTACGAAATAATGAAAAATATATATATATATATATATTCCCGCTTCTTCAGTCATTTGAAACCTCAAATCCCCTGCTCAGACTCTGGGGCCTGAGAGGGTGGTACCACACGAGTCAGAACCAATTATGTACAGTGCCTTCAGAAAGTATTCAGACCCCTTTACTTTTTCCACATTTTGTTGTGTTACAGCCTGAATTTAAAATGGAATCCATGTAGATTTATTTTGTCACTGGCCTACACACAAAAAATTAAAAGCTGAAATGTCTTCAGTCAATAAGTATTCAACCCCTTCATTATGGCAAGACAAAATACGTTCAGGAGTAAAAATATGCTTAACAAGTCACATAATCAGCTGCATGGACTCACTCTGTGTGCAATAATAGTGTTTAACATGATTTTTGAATGACTACCTCATCTCTGTACCCCACACATACAATTATCTGTAAGGTCCCTCAGTCGAGCAGTGAATTTCAAACACAGGTTCAACCATAAAGACCAGGGAGGTTTTCCAATGTTAAAGTAAAAAAAGTTAATGGCTGTGATAGGAGAAAACTGGGGATGGATCAACAACATTGTAGTTACTCCACAATTCTAACCTAATTGACAGAGTGAAAAGAAGGGAGCCTGTAAAGAATACAAATATTCCAATACATGCATCCTGTTTGCAACAAGGCATTAAAGTAATACTGCAAAAAATGTGGCAAAGCAATTAACTTTTTGTCCTGTAATGCTTGGGGCAAATCCAATACAACACATTACTGAGTACCACTCTCCATATTTTCAAGCATAGTGTTGGCTGCATCATGTTATGGGTATGCTTGTAATTGTTAAGGACTGAGAAGTTTTTCAGGATATAAAAAAAAGGAATTTAGCTAAGCACAGGCAAAATCCTAGAGGAAAGCCTGGTTCAGTCTGCTTTCCACCGGACACTGGGAGATGTAACCACCTTTCAGCAGGACAATAACCTAAAACACAAGGCCAAATCTACACTGGAGTTGCTTACCAAGAAGACAGTGAATGTTACTGAGTGGCCGAGTTACAGTTCGGACTTAAGTCTACTTGAAAAGCTATGACAAGACCTGAAAATGGTTGTCTAGCAATAATCAACAACCAATTTGACAGAGCTTGAAGAATTTTGAAAATAATAATGGTTTAATGTTGCACAATCCAGGTGTGGAAAGCTCTTAAGAGACTAACCCAGAAAGACTCAAAGCTGTAATCGCTGCCAAAGTTGCTTCTACAAAGTATTGACTCGGGTGTACTGTATGTAAATTAGATATTTCTACTTATGTAAATAAGATATTTCTGTATTTCATTTTCAATACATTTGCAAAAATGTCTAAAAACATGTTTTCACTTTGTTATTATGGGGTATTGTGTGTAGATGGGTGAGAAAAAACATACAGTACATTTAATCCATTTTTAATTGAGGTACATTACAGCCTTATTCTAAAATGGATAAATGTTTTTGTTTTTTTACTCAGCAATCTACGAACAATAGCCCATAATGACAAAGCGAAAGCAGGTTTTTTTTTTTTTACTGAAATACCTTATTTACATAAGTATTCAGACCCTTTGCTATGAGACTTGAAAATTGAGCTCAGGTGCATCCTGTTTCCATTGATCATCCTTGAGATGTTTTTACAACTTGATTAGAATCCACCTGTGGTAAATTCCATTGATTGGATATCATTTGGAAAGGCACACCTGTCTATATAAGGTCTCAGCTGACAGTGCATGTCAGAGCAAAAACCAAGCCATGAGGACGAAGGAATTGTCCGTAGAGCTCCGAGATGAGGCACAGATCTGGGGAAGTGTACCAAAAAATGTCTGCAGCATTGAAGGTCCCCAAGAACACAGTGGCCTCAATCATTCTTAAATGGAAGAAATTTGGAACCATCAAGACTCTTCCTAGAGCTGGCCGCCAGGCCAAACTGAGCAATCGGGGGAGAAGGGCCTTGGACAGGGAGGTGACCAAGAACCTGATGGTCACTCTGACAGAGCTCTATAGTTCCTCTGGAGATGGGAGAAACTTCCAGAAGGACAGCCATCTCTGCAGCACTCCACCAATGAGGCCTTTATGGTAGAGTGGCCAGACGGAAGCCACTCCTCAGTAAAAGGCACATGGCAGCCCGCTTGGAGTTTGCCAAAAGGCACCTAAAGACTCCCAGACCATGAGAAACAAGATTCTCCGGTCTGATGAAACCAAGATTGAACTCTTTGGGGATGTTTTTCAGCGGCAGGGACTAGGAGACTAGTCAGGATCGAGGCAAAGATGAACGGAGCAAAGTACAGAGAGATCCTTGATGAAAATCTGCTCCAGAGCGCTCAGGACCTCAGACTGGGGCGAAGGTTCACCTTCCAACAGGACAACGACCCTAAGCAAACAGCCAAGACAACGCAGGAGTGGCTTCGGGACAAGTCTCTGAATGTCCTTGAGTGTCCCAGCCAGAGCCCGCACTTGAACCCGATCGAACATCTTTGGAGAGACCTGAAAATAGCTGTGAATCAACGCTCCCCATCCAACCTGACAAGCTTGAGAGGATCTGCAGAGAAGAATGGGAGAAACTCCCCAAGTACAGGTGTGCCAAGCTTGTAGCGTCATACCTAAGAAGACTCAAGGCTGTAATCGCTGCCAAAGGTGCTTCAACAAAGTACTGAGTAAAGGGTCTGAATTCTTACGTAAATGGGATATTTCCAGTTTTTGTTGATGTTGATAAATCAGCCAAAAAATTAAAAAAAACAGTTTTTGTTTTGGCATTATGGGTTATTGTGTGTAGATTGGTGAGGGGAAAAAACTATTTAATCAATTTTATAATAAGGCTGTAACCTAACAAAATGTGGAAAAAGTCAAGGGGTCTGAATACTTTACGAAGGCACTGTATTTAAATCATTGGTCAGTACTCTATGTAGCTACTCAGACAGGGGCAGATGTTGCCCGAAATGCCAGATGGGCTGGTCCATTTTTAGCCAAGTGGGTCTGTCTGTTTTTTTTCTGTTGTTGCGCTAAATGACTATTATCTGGCTAATAATGGGGGCCTCAAGGAAAACAATGGGCCAGAGTGGGTGTCTCAAGGAATAGAATGGGCAGGTTGTTAGAAATGCTTGGGCCGATTTTTGGTCCCAGTCCGCCCCTGTCCTCAGATGTTAAGACTTTTAATCCAAGAAATACACTAAACAAAAATATAAAATGCAATATGCAACAATTTAAATGATTTTACTGAGTTACAGTTCATATAAGGAAATCAGTCCATTGAAATAAATGTATTAGGCCCTAATCTATGGATTTCACATGACTGGGAATACAGATATGCATCGGTTGGTCACAGATACCTTTAAAAAAAAAGGTAGGGGAGTGGATCAGAAAAACAGTCAGTATCTGGTGTGACCACCTTTTGCCTCATGCAGCGCGACACATCTCATTCGCATAGAGTCGATCAGGCTGTTGATTGTGGCCTGTGGAATGTTGTCCCGCTCCTCTTCAATGGGTGTGTGAAAGTTGCTGGATATTGACGGAACTGAAACACGCTGACGTACATGTCGATCCAGAGCATCCCAAACATGTTCAATGGGTAACATGTCTGGTGAGTATGCAGGCCATGGAAGAACTGGGACATTTTCAGCTTCCAGGAATTGTGTACAGATCCTTGCGACATGGGGCCGTGCATTATCATGCTGAAACATGGGGTTATGGCGAGGGATGACTGGCACGACAATGGGCCTCAGGATCTCATCACAGTATCTCTGTGCATTCAAATTGCAATCGATAAAATGCAATTGTGTTTGTTGTCTGTAGCTTATGCCTGCACATACCATAACCCCACTGCCACCATGGGTCACTTTATTCACAACACTGACATCAGCAAACCGCTCGCCCACACAATTCCATACACGTTGTCTGCCATCTGCCCGGTACAGTTGAAATCGGGATTCAGCCGTGAAGAGCACACTTCTCCACTGAAGTCAGTTACGACACCAAACTGCAGTCAGGTCAAGACCCTGGTGAGGATGAGCTTCCCTGAGACGGTTTCTGACAGTTTGTGCAGAAATTCTTCGGTTGTGCAAACCCACAGTTTCATCAGCTGTCCGGGTGGCTGGTCTCAGATGGTCCCACAGGTGAAGAAGCCAGATGTGGAGGTCCTGGGCTAGTGTGGTTACATGTGGTCTACGGTTGTGAGGCCGGTTGGACGTACTGCCAAATTCTCTAAATAAAGTTGGAGGTGGCTTATGGTAGAAAATAAAACATTAAATTATCTGGCAACAGCTATGGTGGACATTCCTGCTGTCAGCATGCCAATTGCACGCTCCCTCAAAACATGAGTCATCTGTGGCATTCTGGTGTTTGACAAAACGGTACATTTTAAAGTGGTCTTTTATTGTCCCCAGCACAACGTGCACCTGGCTAATGATCATGCTGTTTAGTCAGCTTCTTGATATGCCACACCTGTCAGGTGGATGGATTATTCTGGCTCATTAACAGGGATATAAACTCATTTGTGCACAAAATTTGAGAGAAATACGCTTTTTGTGCGGACAGAAAATTTCTGGGATCTTGTATTTCAGCTCATGAAACATGGGACCAACACTTTACATGTTACGTTGATCTTTTTGTTCAATGTAGTTCAGCTGCAGAAACAATGATGTCAATCTGTCTTGACCTCTTTTCAATTTGTGCAGTGCCATTTATCACCATTGCTATAAAATCATCAAAGTCCACTTTCTTCACATCAGCGTTGATTCTAACAGACTAGGCGGGTCTTGAATCTCTCGTGCCACCCGAGGCCTAGAACCACCTCCTTCCCACTAACGACAGCAGTTTGCTAGCTAGTTTAAAACTGGGCACTCCCCCAAATTCATCCGGCTAGTGGCTACCAACGGCTACATAAGCTACTGCTACAGTGGGGAAAAAATTTATTTAGTCAGCCACCAATTGTGCAAGTTCTCCCACTTAAAAAGATGAGAGAGGCCTGTAATTTTCATCATAGGTACACGTCAACTATGACAGACAAAATGAGGAAAAAAATTCCAGAAAATCACATTGTAGGATTTTTAATGAATTTATTTGCAAATTATGGTGGAAAATAAGTATTTGGTCAATAACAAAAGTTTCTCAATACTTTGTTATATACCCTTTGTTGGCAATGACACAGGTCAAACATTTTCTGTAAGTCTTCATAAGGTTTTCACACACTGTTGCTGGTATTTTGGCCCATTCCTCCATGCAGATCTCCTCTAGAGCAGTGATGTTTTGGGGCTGTCGCTGGGCAACACAGACTTTCAACTCCCTCCAAAGATTTTCTATGGGGTTGAGATATGGAGACTGGCTAGGCCACTCCAGGACCTTGAAATGCTTCTTACGAAGCCACTCCTTCGTTGCCCGGCGGTGTGTTTGGGATCATTGTCATGCTGAAAGACCCAGCCACGTTTCATCTTCAATGCCCTTGCTGATGGAAGGAGGTTTTCACTCAAAATCTCACGATACATGGCCCCATTCATTCTTTCCCTTACACAGATCAGTCGTCCTGGTCCCTTTGCAGAAAAACAGCCCCAAAGCATGATGTTTCTTTACACCCCCCATGCATCACAGTAGGTATGGTGTTCTTTGGATGCAACTCAGCATTCTTTGTCCTCCAAACACGACGAGTTGAGTTTTTACCAAAAAAGTTATATTTTGGTTTCATCTGACCATATGACATTCTTCCAATCCTCTTCTGGATCATCCAAATGCACTCTAGCAAACTTCAGACGGGCCTGGACATGTACTGGCTTAAGCAGGGGGACACGTCTGGCACTGCAGGATTTGAGTCCCTGGCGGCGTAGTGTGTTACTGATGGTAGGCTTTGTTACTTTGGTCCCAGCTCTCTGCAGGTCATTCACTAGGTCCCCCCGTGTGGTTCTGGGATTTTTGCTCACCGTTCTTGTGATCATTTTGACCCCACAGGGTGAGATCTTGCGTGGAGCCCCAGATCGAGGGAGATTATCAGTGGTCTTGTATGTCTTGCATTTCCTAATAATTGCTCCCACAGTTGATTTCTTCAAACCAAGCTGCTTACCTATTGCAGATTCAGTCTTCCCAGCCTGGTGCAGGTCTACAATTTTGTTTCTGGTGTCCTTTGACAGCTCTTTGGTCTTGGCCATAGTGGAGTTTGGAGTGTGACTCTTTGAGGTTGTGGACAGGTGTCTTTTATACTGATAACAAGTTCAAACAGGTGCAATTAATACAGGTAACGAGTGGAGGACAGAGGAGCCTCTTAAAGAAGAAGTTACAGGTCTGTGAGAGCCAGAAATCTTGCTTGTTTGTAGGTGACCAAATACTTATTTTCCACCATAATTTGCAAATAAATTCATAAAAAATCCTACAATGTGATTTTCTGGAAAAAAAATTCTCAATTTATCTGTCATAGTTGACGTGTACCTATGATGACAATTACAGGCCTCTCTCATCTTTTTAAGTGGGAGAACTTGCAC
Source organism: Coregonus clupeaformis (assembly GCF_020615455.1). Lineage (NCBI taxonomy): Eukaryota > Metazoa > Chordata > Actinopteri > Salmoniformes > Salmonidae > Coregonus > Coregonus clupeaformis. Next base: position 9,042,572 of record NC_059202.1, read on the forward strand.
AATTGGTGGCTGACTAAATACTTTTTTTCCCCACTGTATGTGTGGGCACTGGTCATTCGACGAAATGGCCTGAAATGTAGGCACCACGGCTGGCCAGTGATCATCACTGAATACTGCAACCTCACATAAACACTTACCTCACAGTGTTGTCACAATTGTATAGAAAAACTCCAAGTATGTGTCGTGATGTGACTTTCATTATTGTGATGACTATGTTTAATTGTTACTAGATTAAATTAATAATGTAACAATTAACTAATTAGGAATTTGGGGCACCACAGGAAAATATTTTTAACGAGTTAATGTTTCCCGAATTAACTCTAAAGACATCTAGATATCTCTTATCATTTAACAGTCATTTATTAATAATTTACCTCATATCAGTCTCATTCTGAAAGTCGTAGACTCTTTAAGTCTGCACGAACCCGGGTCTTACTGATCATTCCGTACCACACAAATGTAGTTAATTCTTTATTTACTAACTAATTAAAAATGATAACACATGATACAAACACGTACACGGTATAGGTAGGGATTAGAAACGTAATACAATGAAAATGGGTCCCTAGCGGACTAACACTATATGACACTTGTTACAAAAGATGGCGAGTTAAAGAGAGAGAGAGAAAACACTTGGATACACATGGACCTACGCTCACAGTAATCCTAATACTTTGCCTGGAACTGCCGCCTGTTTGGGAAGAAAAGCAATGCATATATTTACGTGTTGGAGGTCTTCGTCGTGTATCTGTTGGACCCAGGCCTTTGTTGGGAAGGGGTCGATTGGGCCTTCTCTTTCGGATGGCCTTTTAGATGTAAGGCTCAGATTGTCCACAAGAGGTCACAATGTCCTTCTTCTTAGTTGTCTGTTTACTTTCACTCGTTCTGGAAGTGGTCTTCTGAGGATGGCTAATCAGCCGTGTCGATGATCCCCTGTGGGGTGATGAGAGCAGTGTAGTAGACGATGGTTTGAAGAGAGTAACAGGATGGTCCCACTTAAATTCACCTTCTTAGATACAGTACTTAGAACAGCTACTCAGCCGTAACATTGATTGTTAGTGGAGGCAACTTTGTCGTCTTCACCTCGTGTTGATTTTCAGGGTCGGGACCAATATGGACAAAAGCTGCAGCTTGAGGTCCGTCTAGTCTGATCTGATAATTCTTATCTCAATCTTTTATGCACTCTGGTAAAGAGGGACGTTTTCGTCATACTGATGCGCACTCTGAGCTCCCTCGGGCGTGGCTAGTTACGAGGCAAAAGTATTATCATCACTATGATTTTGTTAGAAAGCTAAAATCACATTCCTATCTTCATGAAAACATTGTCTTCCTCCTTGATATTTTCTACACAATGTAAAGGATGTAAACCTGATATACACAGTGTAAAAGCTCTTCAAGTCACAATGTTTTCATTATAACGCCTTTATAAAAAAAAAAATATGACATCACAAAATATACATACATTTTCCATATTCCATTTCTCATCATTCCCAACGTTTGGATTTTGAAATATATTGTCCCAATGTTCATTGTTGGATGTTGAAGTTTTTGGGCTGCAAAAAGTATCTGAAACAAAGGCATTCCTTTCACCATACTAGAATACCAGAGATAGATTATCCTCCTCTCTAATTTATGGCAGTATTAACGTGTCAAGACCGGCACAGTCCCCCTGTGGGTAAGAGGGTCTGGTTGTTGTCGGCCATTTGCCAAGCTGATGTGAGGCCTTTGATCCTCACATAGGGAGTCATGACAGTCCCCATCTGGTGGTTCAACCTTGGAAGGATTCTGCAAGTTTGCAACCCACCATGAAAAAAATGACCACATGATGTCCTGGTTGTGGATCATAGTTGCGGGCCCGTCGTCCGGTTGTCCAGGCTGGTAGATCTAGGCAGTAACTTACAAAGACGTTATCAACGCACTACACTCAGGCAATACACCATTACATTTCTTCCCCAAATGGGCGGAGTTGTGGCACTAACTGGTGGTCGTATTGGGAACTTGTTTGTGGCAATATCACTTCCTTAGTGTCAAAGGAAATACATATTTAAATATTAAAAACACAACAAAAGATATACAAAATATAGTTCCCTTAATCATCTACAGTGGCTTGCGAAAGTATTCACCCCCCTTGGCATTTTTCCTATTTTGTTGCTTTACAACCTGGAATTAAAATTGATTTTTGGGGGGTTTGTATCATTTGATTTACACAACATGCCTACCACTTTGAATATTTTTTATTGTGAAACAAACAAATGCCTACCACTTTGAAGATTTTTTATCGTGAAACAAAAAAAACAGAAAGCTTGAGCGTGCATAACTATGCTTTAGCAGTATGCTTAGGGCCATAGTCCTGCTGGAAGGTGAACCTCCGTCCCAGTCTAAAATCTCTGGAAGACTGAAACAGGTTTCCCTCAAAAATGTCCCTGTATTTAGCGCCAGCCATCATTCCTTCAATTCTGACCAGTTTCCCAGTCCCTGCCGATGAAAAACATCCCCACAGCATGATGCTGCCACCACCATGCTTCACTGCGGGGATGTTGTTCTCAGGGTGATGAGAGGTGTTGGGTTTGTGCCAGACATAGCATTTTCCTTGATGGCCAAAAAGCTCAATTTTAGTCTCATCTGACCAGAGTACCTTCTTCCATATATTTTTGGGGAGTCTCCCACATGGCTTTGGCGAACACCAAACGTGTTTGCTTATTCTTTTCTTTAAGCAATAGCTTTTTTCTGGCCACTCTTCCATAAAGCCCAGCTCTGTGGAGTGTACGGCTTAAAGTGGTCCTATGGACAGATACTCCAATCTCCGCTGTGGAGCTTTGCAGCTCCTTCGGGGTTATCTTTGGTTTATTTGTTGCCTCTCTGATTAATGCCCTCCTTGCCTGGTCTGTGAGTTTTGGTGGGCGGCCCTCTCTTGGCAGGTTTGTTGTGGTGCCATATTCTTTCAATTTTTTTATAATGGATTTAATGGTGCTCTGTGGGATGTTCAAAGTTTCTGATATTTTTTTATAACCCAACCCTAATCTGTACTTCTCCACAACTTTGTCCCTGACCTGTTTGGAGAGCTCCTTGGTCTTCATGGTGCCGCTTGCTTGGTGGTGCCCCTTGCTTAGTGGTGTTGCAGACTCTGGGGCCTTTCAGAACAGGTGTATATATACACTGACATCATGTGACAGATCATGTGACACTTAGATTGCACACAGGTGGACTTTATTTAACTAATTATGTGACTTCTGAAGGTAATTGGTTGCACCAAATCTTATTTAGGGGCTTCATAGCAAAGGGGGTGAATACATATGCACGCACCCCTTTTCTGTTATTTATTTTTTAGAATTCCTTGAAACAAGTTATTTTTTTCATTTCACTTCACCAATTTGACTATTTTGTGTATGTCCATCACATAAAATAAAAATCAATTTAAATTACAGGTTGTAATGCAAGAAAATAGGAAAAATGCCAAGGGGGATGAATACTTTTGCAAGGCACTGCACTTGGACTCTTATTCTATATACGTCCATGGTCTTGGCTAAATGACTCTATCATGACATTTGTCCAATGTCATATCTAGGGCGATCCTACTTGAAGGTGGGTAGTTAAGGCACTCTCTAAAATGGCACCCTGAATGACAAAGCTTCCATTGGTGGCACTACAGGGCTGACCTAGCGAACTCTGGGGAAGAAGCTGGGGATGCTGTGGATGGGTCACCTGATGCGGTTTTGGAATCTATTGCCAGTTTTCCGAAAATCGGGATTGCTTCTGTCCCACAAGTGATCCTAGCATTAGACCTCATTAGGTCTTCCATTGCGCGTGTGTGCCTGTGTACATAGTAGGTGCACACGCCAAGGGCAATAAGACCAAAGATCATGGTAACAGTTAGGATACTGTCCAGCACCGTCCAAGAGCGGGTGTCCATATAGCCAATCGGGTCAACTAAAAGTGCCTCATTCAGTACACTAAGATCAACAGTCATTGGTCCCTCGTACTGAATTTGGTTTTGAATAGCTGGTGGTAACTCAAGGGAACATTTAGCAAAAGCGTCAGGCATTTAAATATCTGTGTCTATCCTGTCGTCAGGAAGTTGGTATAGGGCTAGGTCGTCTATGTGGATAATCGCCCCCTCTGGTACCTTAACAAAAATTGTCTGATTGGGGAGGTTCAGTTGGGTGGTTGAGTCATGGTGTTCGTAAGTCATAGTGGCAGACGTGAATGGGGTGTTAACCAGCCATTGATTCCCTACCACTTCCACTTGCGTGGTGGTGACTCCACCTCTTGCTGTTAGTTTGGCTCTACAGTGTTCTTCGCTGGTGATAGGCTTAAGGCCACAAAGGCGCTCAGTGTTATCCCTGACGAAGGGTTTGCTAGGACACAAGTAGTGGACGTCTTTAGTTAGAGTACACAAATCTGGATTGTGTTCCTGATAAGCTACGACTGGAGGTGTGATGATTTTCACATGGGTGTTGTCGCGCCAAAATCCTACGTTTAGAACTGTTTTCAACCTATAGATATTCTACAGTTCAACAACCAGCAGCGTCAGTAAAAATCCCACTTCATTTCGATTAACATCAACGTGTATTGGAATTGCAGACCCCAGACTATAGGCCAGGTGTGACTGTAATGGCTTTATCATGGTTGTGGTAGCTGAGGTCTAGCTGAGCGTGCTTAACTGCCTGAGTGGTCCAGTCAGCCCAGGCCTAACTCAAATGTGCCGCAGGGGAAATGTGTTGGCGGTACACGTTCTCTGCATCTAGGCGGACGTACACCCTCTGCGTGTGTACTCTGCAGTTGGTTATAAGGAGTCCTGGATCATCACGGAGAACGATTCCCGTAGGGGGTCCACTCGTGAGTACATCTGCTGGATTGGTTTTGACCAGGGCACAGAGTGTCAGGATCATCCAAAGGAACTCCATCCTACAAAAACGCATAATTAGAGATACTGTTAGATTATTTCAGTTGTGTTTAGTTTTTTATTGTTTTTTGTTTGTTTGAAAGAAAAATGTTTTGACAACAAATTTAGCTGATTTTCCTATTTTGAACAGCACAACGCAGGACAATATCAACAATGACAATGGAATGTGTGTCTTGTAGCTGGGAAGAGAAGAAAATAAGTTAGGTGCAATGCACTGACCTCCCAGAAGGGATCAGCTGAGGATACTTAAGAATTTTGTTAGTACCTCTGATTGGCTAGGTTTCTATCTATTCGGGGCTGGCTTGCATCCCTTCTCTTCCCATGGGGGGAGTGTACAACTTGATTTGGTTCCTGTGGACCCACTTGAACGTGATGTTCTGTCGACATTTGCTGATTCTGATTTAATAAGCAACAGGTGACAGCTTTAACACAATCTCATGTGGCCCTGTCCGGTGGGGCAGGAACTTTTTCGCAACACCCACGGGTTTGGTGTATACGTAGTACCACACCGTATCCCCGACCTCAAACTCCTGGTGTGAGGCCTTTTTGTCGTAATGGGTCTTGTCACCTTCCACACTTCTTTCCAACTTTCCTTGAGCGTACGCAAAGGTAGTCTGGAGGTGGGATCGCAAGTCTGTCACGTATTGATGGGCCGTGTACGTGGTGGCCGCGGCGACATCTCCCGGTTGGTAGAGGAGATGCAGTGGAAGCGTCATTTGCTGGCCCGTCATCATCTCAAATGGTGTTATTCCCATAGACCTGTTACGTGTGGCTCTGATCGCCATCAATACCAGTGGGAGTTTGAGGTCCCAATCTTTGTGGTTGGCTGCCACATACAGTTGAAGTCGGAAGTTTACATATACTTAGGTTGGAGTCATTCAAAATCGTTTTTCAACCACTCCACAAATGTCTTGTTAACGAACTATAATTTTGGCAAGTCGGTTAGGACATCTACTTTGTGCATGACACAAGTAATTTTTCTAACAATTGTTTACAGATAGATTATTTCACTTATAATTCACTGTATCACAATTCCAGTGGGTCAGAAGTTTACATACACTAAGTTGACTGTGCCTTTAAACAGCTTGGAAAATTCCAGAAAATGATGTCATGGCTTTAGAAGCTTCTGATAGGCTAATTGACATCATTTGAGTCAATTGGAGGTGTACCTGTGGATGTATTTCAAGGCCTACCTTCAAACTCAGTGCCTCTTTGCTTGACATCATGGGAAAATCAAAAGAAATCAGCCAAGACCTCAGAAAAATAATTGTAGACCTCCACAAGTCTGGTTCATCCTTGGGAGCAATTTCCAAACACCTGAAGGTACCACGTTCATCTGTACAAACAATAGTACGCAAGTATAAACACCATGGGACCACGTAGCCGTCATACCGCTCAGGAAGGAGACACGTTCTGTCTCCTAGAGATGAACGTACTTTGGTGCGAAAAGTGCAAATCAATCCCAGAACAACAGCAAAGGACATTGTGAAGATGCTGGAGGAAACAAAAGTGTCTATATCCACAGTAAAACAAGTCCTATATCGACATAACCTGAAAGGCCGCTCAGCAAGGAAGAAGCCACTGCTCCAAAACCGCCTTAAAAAAGCCAGACTACGGTTTGCAACTGCACATGGGGACAAAGATTGTACTTTTTGGAGAAATGTCCGCTTGTCTGATGAAACAAAAATATAACTGTTTGGCCATAATGACCATTGTTATGTTTGGAGGAAAAAGGGGAAGGCTTGTAAGCCGAAGAACACCATCCCAACCGTGAAGCACGGGGTGGCAGCATCATGCTGTGGGGGTATTTTGCTGCAGGAGGGACTGGTGCACTTCACAAAATAGATGGCATCATGAGGAAGGAAAATTATGTGGATATATTGAAGCAACATATCAAGACATCAGTCAGGAAGTTAAAGCTTGGTCGCAAATGGGTCTTCCAAATGGACAATGACCAAAAGCATACTTCCAAAGTTGTGACAAAATGGCTTAAGGACAACAAAGTCAAGGTTAAAAAATAAAAATAAAAATAAAAACATGTATTGGAGTGGCCATCACAAAGCCCTAACCTCAATCCTATAGAAAATGTGTAGGCAGAACTGAAAAAGCGTGTGCGAGCAAGGAGGCCTACAAACCTGACTCAGTTACACCAGCTCTGTCAGGAGGAATGGGCCAAAATTCACCCAACTTATTGTGGGAAGCTTGTGGAAGGCTACCTGAAACGTTTGACCCAAGTTAAACTATTTAAAGGCAATGCTATCAAATACTAATTGAGTGTATGTAAACTTCTGACCCACTGGGAATGTGATGAAATAAATAAAAGCTGAAATAAATCATTCTCTCTACTATTATTCTGACATTTCACATTCTTAAAATAAAGTGGTGATCCTAACTGAACTAAGACAGGGAATTGTTACTAGGATAAAATGTCAGGAATTGTGAAAAACTGAGTTTAAATGTATTTGGCTAAGGTGTATGTAAACTTCCGACTTCAACTGTATTTCCTCAAGATTGTGACGATTGTTTGGTTGCTCATTTCTACCCTGCTGGAGCTCCTAGGGTGGTACACGATGTGGAGTTTAGCTTTGACTCCCAGGAGCCGCCACAGTTCGGTCATTACAGCAGCCGAAAAATGGGTTCCTCTGTCGCTGTCCACTGTTTCTCCTGGCAGGCCGAAACGACTGAAAACGTGGTTGAGCAAAAGAACGGCCGTTGTTTCCGCTGTGTCATTGGGTGCGGTCAGGCACTCCACCCATTTTGTGAATGTGCAAGTCACTGTGAGGAGATACTTGTTGCCTCTTGCTGGCCTGGCAACTGGGCCGACCCAGTCGATCTGGTTCGAGCTCCAAGGGTAAGACACACCCTTGCGCTGCAAGGGTGCTCTATGAAGTGGCTTGGAGGGTTGAAACTGGCAGCAAACTAGACACCCCCACACGTATTGTGCCACGTCTTGTTCCATGTGAGGCCAGTGGGCCACCTGTCGCAATGTTTCACATGTAGCCTTGACCCCCCTATGGCCCCCACATGGCTCGTCGTGGGCATGAGCTATCATTATCCCCCTCTGTGTTTTAGGAACCACCCACCTTTTTGTGGCGGCGGTTTCTGAAACATAAACCAGTAGGTCATCTACAAGTGTGAGGTGCTGTTTAGTTGCGTACAGCGAACGCAAGTCAAGTGAGCCTGCCAAAGCCAGCTTGGACACTGGGTGATTGATAGGATCAGACAAGAAAGCCATGAAAGTGGCGAGGGACTCATCTTGGTGTTGCATTGCTACCAGGTCTCCATTCAAGAATGAATGAGTTAGCAACACATTATGTTTGTGCGAAGATGATTCCCGCAGTCCTACATGGCTACGCGTTACTGCAGACACCATGGGTGCCTCGGTGATCATTGCGCCTCGAGCATCGAACAACAAAGGGGTGCCGTAAATTTCACCAGATTTCGCCATGCTGTCAAGCATGGTCGTTGCCAAGTTTGTCACGACCAGGTGATTTGGAGTGTCCCTTGACTTTTTTCTAATACACCTGTATGTCATGTTTGGTTATGAGGTCATCGCAAGCTAGAATGAGCTCTTTGTTATTCACTTCTTTGGCACTTGAAGTAGTCATGTGCTTTTGTTTCCAAAACGGCAAGTGGCATAAGAAGGTGAGTCTGGCATAGTTTGAGTCGGTGCAGATTGCCAGTTCTGACAAGTCGTGTTTTACCGCAGTTTGCAGTGTGATAAGTACACCACCTACTTCTGCGAACTGGCTGCTCTTGTTGCCTAGCTGAAATTGAAGTGGTTTGCACGGAATGTTGTTGTGCCATACCAATCCCACACCAGCTTGCAAGTGGTCTAGCTGACGGTAAGAACAGCCATCTACAAATGCCATCGGCATGCCAAGACACACGTTCTCTTCGAAGTAGTGATGGTTCGATGGCAACGGCGGAGCTACATCACATGGGGCTGGTGCGATGTCGGTTTCGTCTTCACCGCAGCGTTGACACACCGCCAAAGCCCCACCCAAAGGCATGTTTTTCACTTTTGCGTAGTTGACAACCACATCATGGCTTTGCAGCGTCATTGGCCAAGCCGCTATCCTGCTGTTCTTTGGATTCTTTGGCTTTTCAGAAAAGTCACCGGCTGGTGACATGTTTCTATGATTACCTTTTGTCCGCCGACATAAGAGGTGAAGTGCTTGACCGCCCAGACTGTCGACAGCAGCACTTTTTTGCAGTCTGAGTCCTTGTGTTCAGCAGGGTTGAGTGTTTTGCCCGCGTAAGCAACCACACGTCTGTCTTGGTCGTATTTTTGCTACAACCCAGCACTAAGGCAGTGCTCTGAGAAACCTACTTCCAAAAAGAATGTCTTGTCTTTGTTGGGGTAAACCAGGCAGGTTGCCGCACAAAGCAGGTCTTTCAAGGAAGTCACAGCTTCGTCGTGAGTGGGATCCCAAATGTACGGGGTGTCTTTCTGAAGAAGACGGGTCAAAGGTTTTGACAAGTCGGCATAGTTTTCGATGAATTGACGGGAGTAATTACATACTCCCAAGACGCTGCGTACCTCATGAAGGTTTTCAGGCGTTTTGATGTTGCGGACTGCTTGGATTCTGCTAGATTGTTGCAGGATGCCCTCAGCACCCACCAAAAGTACAACATAGTTGACCTTGGTCCTGCACCATTGTCCTTTCATGATAGCCCCTGCCGTTCCTAGTTGGTTAAGAACGTGGTCCATCTCGTTGAGGTGATATGACCAAGTTTCGCTCCTCATGAGAACATCGTCCACATAGATTATTGTTCCCCTGGTGGCTGCATCTGGCATTGCCTTATGCAGGAAGATGTTGAACTCTGCGGGGGAGTTCGAATACCCGAACGGGCAACGATTGAACGTGAAGAGCTTGTTCGAGAAAGAGAAAGCCAACTTGTGTTGGTCGCGAGGGTCGACTGTCATGATCCAGAAACCATTCGCCACGTCGACAGTGGAGAAGTATTTGGCATTTGTCACCTTTGGCAACTCTTGGTCGAGCTGTGTGATAGGCCAACGAGACAACGGAACCAGCTTGTTGAGTTGTCTATAGTCAATGGTAAGACGCCATTTACCCGTTGGTTTCAAAAGAGGCCACACGGGAGTGCTGTATGTACTGTTACATTCCCTGATTATCTGTTTAGCTAATAGGGAGTCGATAATCTCTTGTACTGCCGAGTACGCTGCAAGCGGAATTTTGTATTGTTTCACAAACATAGGAGCTGCTCCGGGTGGCGTAGGAATATGCACCACATGAATATCCGTAACCCCGCAATCCAGCGAATCTGTCAACCAGATCTCTCTGTGTTCGTTAAATAAGTCCCGCAACTGATGTCTTTCAGTGTCATTGACAAGTGTATCTGCCTCCGTCAGTAACGGATATGGTTCAGCAGAATTGTACAGGTCTTCATCAGGTGGTGACTGCTTGTCAATAGTGGGGAAATCATTAGCTGTTACGTCATCAGTGTGTACTTCACGTGCAGAAGAAGATGCGGTATCATCCTCCGTGACGATGGAGTATATCAACAGGTCGTTGTCAGAATTGACATCCAGCCTGAACGTTGATGTGTCCTCCAGTGGCAATACGGGAGTTATTGCGATTGCCTTTGACGGACAAGTAAAAAGCGTCCCTTCCTCACCACATAGGTCTAGGGAGGAATGAAGAGGCTCAATCATGGGAACAACAAGTTCAAAATCATGGAATGAGTAATCAATCAAAGTTCCTAGCTGAGTGTTTCCTGAGGAATGGAGATATCCGCTTGAGTCAGATTCTGCACCAAGAGGAAAGTGGATCTAGCGTTTAGCTCCAACAGCGGTTTACCATTGATAGTTAGCCCTAATTCGAATAATTGTGGCGAGGGTTGGAAGAACACAGTGGTGCCTTCCATCCGGTAGCCGGGCGCCAGGTTCAGTCTAATAGAAACCTCTGTGGTTCTTGCCGGTATCACCACGGCGGACTCAGTTATCACTTTGCAAGCTTCAGGAATAGTCTGCCCGGATGCCATTCTAACAGGGTCGAAAGGACAAGGCATGTTGAGCTGGCTGCGCCAAAGACCAAAGAACTTGGTGTATGGTATCCAATCTCACCAAAATGTCCGCTCCCACATAGACTGTATGCGGGAGGATCGCGACAACCAGTAAGTAGTGAAATACTTCCTTGTTTCCAATGCGGATCGATAGCGCACATACCCCTAAAGCGGTGAGTGTCGTCTGGGGAGTCATTCCCAGTGGGAATCTGAACGTTTTCGGAACCAGGGGGTGGCAGTTAGCCGCTTTTTAAATGTTGTTGAACATTTCCAAACTGATTGCAGATTTTTCGGACCAGGTTGCCAGTATGGCATCCTCAACCATTGTGCCATTTAGGCACACGCCGCCTATCAGTGGAGGGCGGTATGTATCGGCTAGTGATTCACCCAAGCTACATAGGAAAACCTCATGTTCGGTTAGTTTCCGAGTTGAACTAGTCACCATGTCATCTGCCACAAATGGTGGACTCATTACCAAGTTCAGTTGACGACGCCAAACTGTCCTTGTCGAATAACGTATTGCATGTAGCCTTCAATGAAGGCGGTGGTGTCAGCAGAGTTATTGCGATTTGTGACCAGATTTGGTTGGATTTCCAATCCATCAGGGGTACCAAACGGTCTTTTAAATCCATCCCAATCAGCATCTGCTCAGTGTCAATGCTAGTCACGTCCACAGGGTGGTCAAGTGACATGCTTTCGAAGTTCAGTTTTAGTAGGATACGCTTGGTAAGAGGCGAGGTAGCCTGAGTGAAACCTCAAAGTTTAGCGTCGTATCGTTCTGTTTTTAACCAACGTTTCGCTGGGTCCACTGCCCTTTTGAGTTCATCCAGCAAAGTTTGAGATATGTAGTATAGTGCATCACAGGTCAAACAGTTCTCTAAGACAGCTTTGAGGTATGGCCTGTTAGAGTTGGTTTTTCTTGTCATATTGCCAACAAAGTGGAGTTTGTTGGCAGAACGGAGTGGTGAGTTATCTGTGTCGATTTTTAAGACAGATTGCTGTACTTCGTGACCCAGTGGGTCCTCTATCGGAATGGGAGAGGAATCAGCTGTTGCAACGCTGCTTACCTTGTGCGTCGCAACATCTATATCATGGTTTCTAGACAAAGCCCATGGGCCCTGGACTGGAATTTAAGTGAGGGCAGGGTTAAGGTGAACGTTTCCGACCTCTCAAATGGTGTTAATTTCGGGGGACCCATTCTCCGGCAATTTCACGCCTAGTCATGGTGACTTATTTTTTTCCCGCTGCAGTACATCTCTTATCAGAGCTTCTAGAGAGCTTTGGGTTATGTTTTGGTCGTCATTGAACCCTTTGTTACTCTTGTTACGCTTGTTACCCTTGTTCCCTGACCATTTGTGAGGGTTAGATGCAGGAACGTAACGGCCGGATTGACCTCTGCGGAGCCTGTTTGGTTGGGGACGTTCTTTGTAGCTATCGTTACTGCGGTGGATGTTCATTCTAAGCTTGTTTGACAGTGTTAGCCAGCGAGCTGTCGTGTTTGCGAGTCACAGAACCACTGAATTATATTTTCAAAGCTGTGGCAAGTTTAGCGTAGTCGTTTTGCACGTGTTGCTGTTGTAGACGGATGAACCTTGTCACGTGTCTGTTGGACGTTCGCATCAACAGGTAAAGCCTGTCAGTATTCGTGGCATTCGGGTAGCCATCCAAGGCGTCCTCTATGTCTGCTTAGAACATCTCAGTGTCGTTTGGCTTACCTGGAACGGGGAGCGTCTGCTTCCTCCCGTGGGGAATTTTTGACCGAAGGGCCAAGAGGAAAAGCCAAATTAAAATGTTGTTGGCGAAGAGGCACCATGTTACTCTGGGCCGAACGACCAAGATGAAAAGACTGAGGGACCCCTAAGAGAGGTGAAGTCTGAAACCTCCTGTCGTCTACACTCCTTCGTTCCCCAGGCTCCGATTGAGAGCTTGGTTGCTCGGTTGGGTAGTCACACGGTAGCGCGTGGCTGTTCTGCAGTTCCTCCAAATGGTACCTAAGGGTGGTGTTCTGCTGCATCGCAGAGTCCACTTGGGAGCTGAGGGTATTTATTTTAGACGCATGAGTGTCACAGTTGTTCCGTTCGGCCTCATACTTATCTGTCATGGTTTGCAGGGAGAGCTCTCGAGTGCGGAGCGAGAGATTCAGTGATGAGATGTCCTCCGCTTGCTTAGAGGTCAAGTTTTCCAACTTCCTCACCTGGGTTCTCTCATCGTTCATTCGGTTAGCGACTTCAATGAGTTCCACTGTTTTGTCATCCAACTTGGTCAAGGTGTTCATTAACTGATCGTCTTTGGTCTGCAGCTTTTGGAATAGAACATTATTGCTTTGAGTGGTGTCATTTAAAACTGCTTGCAGGGCATCAAGTTGGTCGACCTTGTTTTTAGCTAGCACGTCAGATTCATCTAGTTTTGCGTGGACTTCGTCGTATTTACTGTTGGCTAAATCGAGTTGTTCTTGTAGAAAACTGATTTGTTCGAGAGTTTGTGCTCGTTCTTCGTCATAAGTGTTTGCCAGATCTTTTAATTGATCCGTTCTCAAATGCAGCTCCTCGGCTAGCAGTATCTTGTCTTGGTCGGCTTTTGTCATTAGCTTCCTGGTTCTCTCCACCTATCCCTTCATCTCAACAGTTTCTTGCTTGTGCTTCTGCTGAGCACAGCAGTATTGGACCAATGTCCATCTCTGCTGGTGGGCATAGTTCAGGGTTAAACTGGAGAGAACCTTTACAAGGCCCGTGCCTGCCGGCCTATTTTGGAGGGCGTCAGTTGCGATTTCTGCAGTTTCTTCGCTTATGGCATTGTGATCTAAAGTTCTCAACCCTTCGGCATAGTTTTGATTTGCGTCGCTGCTGAGGTCAGTGATCAATCTTTCTGTGGGTGAGGGTTCACTTATTAGCGGGGGAATGGATGGCACCCCCTCTGATAGCTTGCTCCTTTTGATGATTATTAGTTGTTTAAACTTATGTACAATTTTGGGTTTTGAGTCGTTGGAAGCTGCAAAAAATTTTTTTTGGGGTTTACATATGTCAATGAATCATCAATACTGGATCAGTAATGGAGTTGGCTTTTAACAAACTTGCAAAAGCAATTTTAATTGATTAATCAATGTTATTGATTAATCATACCTGTATAGGCTATCTGGGAATTAAACTTTAATTAACCTGATAGCATTGTTGTATCTAGGTTAATATGGAAATGTTTAAATTGTCTCCTTTGTTGAACCAAATCAATCTGGATATTATCCAAATGATCAACCTGAAAATGTATGTTTGGCAATTTAACTTATTAAATTGAATGAGAGAATGATATCCAATCACTTGAGATTTGCTGGATATCGTAAGTGTAACCAGTAGTTCAAATGTGAGGATACATTCACCACCAGGGTACTTTTTCCTAAGGGCTGGAACCACATGGGATTCCCGTGAAGGCGGGACTTCCGTCAATACTGGACCAGTACTGTTGGAGTTGGCCCAACAAGCTTTGCAAATTGAATTGAATTGATTAATCAATGATAATGATCAATCATACCTGTATAGGCTATCTGGGAATTAAACTTTAATTAACATGAAAAGCGTTGCTGTATCTAGGTTAATGTGGAGAAAGTTTAAAATGTCTCATTGGTTTGAACAAATAAATGTGGACCTTATCCAAATGACCAACCCTGAAAAAGGTTTGTTTGGTGACTCACCTTCCCGGTTAAATCGAATGAGACAATGATATCCAACCAGTTGAGATTGGATTGATATCATACAGTGTAACCCGTTGTAACAGTGGGTTAAGTGTGCCCTCACATTAATTGTTTCAAAAACAATTACTGGCGATTCTTCACCACTAGAGGTCGCTGATCACAGAAAGCTGAAATCAAACGGGAGTCCGGAGGGGCGGAACTTCCGTTGGAACAAAGGGAAAACTAAAATGGCTGCTCTCCCTTCGTTAGCTTAGCATCTAGTGCAAAGCTACCCTACTTGTACAGGGAATCTAATTTCCACGAACACACGGGGTCCCCTTTAACAAGGGAAGGGGTATATTAATGACGTCTCACGTTAACCCTTCGGCGATTATTTTGCTAGCAATGTTTTACTGGAACACGCGGAAACATAAAATAAATGTTTTTGCCGTTGGTCTTACTCACGCTACCGACGCGTGATAGACAGAGAGATAATACTTTGCTTCGGCCAACAACTATATCGTCTCAAATTTATTTAATTGACTGGCCCATATGTCCTAGCTCAATAAATTAATACTGACTAAGTCTACTCGCTTCTGAAACGCGAGAGACAGAAATAGTACCACGGTTGGCTCAACTTTGTATATTTCTCTTGATAACTGCATTGGCTGGCTCATATGTCCTAGCTCGTAGCATTCAGTAAATCCCCTACGCACTGACTTTCCGTCAAATATACAACAACGTATCTTGCTACACAATTCCTATAGAGTTCAACAGTAAGGCCTAGTTCTAATTTAGACAAGGGTCTCATAGCAAAGGGTCTGAATACTTATGTAAATAAGGTATTTCCGTTTTTTATTTTGTATAAATTTGCAAACATTTCTAAAAACCTGTTTTCGCTTTGTTATTATGGGGTATTGTGCGTAGATTGCTGAGGATTTTTTTTTATTTCATCCATTTTAGAATAAGGCTGTAACATAACAAAATGTGGAAAAAGTCAAGGGGTCTGAATACTTTCCGAAGGCACTGTACACACTCACTCCCCTCCTCAACATACGACGGAGCTTGTTAAGAAACCAAGATTTAAAGTGGGCTTTTTTTTATAGAAACAGATATTGTCTCCCTCTAGACAGCAGGAAGCAGATTGTGCAGTCAACCTTTCTATCTGTTCTTGATTATGGTGATACTACTTATCAAAGAGCAGCAGCCTCTACTCTTAAACCCCTGGATGCCGTTTTTCATAGCGCCCTTCATTTTATCACAGGAGACAGTTTTATTACTCATCACTGTATTCTTTACCAAAAGGTTGGCTGGACCTCTTTGAAGTCATGTAGATCACATCATTACGCTCTTTTGTGTTTACAAAGACCAGCTTCCAATTTACCTAACATCACTGTTAAGATTTAAAATGACAAGTTATCAATCCCGTTCACAGGGTTGGTTAACCCTGGAGACTCCTTTGGTGTCTAGAGAGTTAGGTAGATCAGCTTTTGATTTCCTTGCGCCTTACGTGTGGAATGATCTACAATACACTTTAAAATTTGAGGAATTGGTGCCTCTAGGGCATTTCAGACAGTTGTTAGGGAACATTTTTACAGATTTTTATGATTGTGTTTTGCTTTTCGCGTATTATTGTGTATAATAATGTGTAGTTTAATGTGTTTATTGTACTTTGATGTATTGTGGTGCTATACAGGGCTCATCAGGAAAAGAGACCTTGGTCTCAGCATTGACTCCCTGTCAAAATAAAGGTTAAATAAACTCACACACACACACTACACTGACACATTCACATACACACATAACAAACACACATACACTTTCACACTCATATGCTGCTGCTACTCTGTTCTTTATTCTTACTCTTATTATTATCTATTCCGTTGCCTAGTCACTTTACCCTACCTTTATGTACATACAGTATCTAGGCTACCTCAAATACCTCGTATCCATGCACATTGATCTGGTACTGGTACTCCCCGTATATAGCTTCATTCTTGTGTAATTTATTCCTCTTTTTTTTATTTTATTTTTTAACTCAGCATTGTTGGGAAGGGTTCATAAGCAAGCATTTCACGGTAAAATCTACACCTGTTGTATTTGGCGCATGTGACAAATATTTTATTTGATCTAGTTGCTTTGATTATCAGAACGTGCCATTGGACTTATGTTAAAGGCGCTTTCATGAACAAGTGTTCGATCATGTCCAACTGCATCGAAAAATATAATTACCTGACACGGAATTTGTTACCGGATATTTAGCATAGGGCTAAATGTGTGAGGTTATCTAATAGGAAAAGCTAACATGTAAAGTTTGATCACGTGCAACTACATGAACGACTTTAATTGGGTGATGTGCATTTTGCAAGTATGGACCGTGTGTGTGTGTGTGAAAGAGAGAGAGAGTGAGAGAGAGAGAGAGAGAGAGAGGAATGGATATAGTAATTGGTTGACAGCACTATACCCTATCTTGCCCAGCTGATCAGCCTCAACTAGAGTTTCCAGACAACATAACCCTCATGTCATGGTAGAAAGAAAGAGATATACAGAGTGTACAAAACTGGATTCACCTGGTCTGTCCATGGCAGACTGAACAGGTGAATCCAGGTGAAAGCTATGATCCCTTATTGTTATTACTTGTTAAATCCACTTCAAATCAGTGTAGCTAAAGGGGAGGAGACAGGTTAAAAAAGGAATTCTGAGCCTTGAGACCATTGAGACATGGATTGTGTGTGTGCCATTCAGAGGGTGAATGGGGTATGGTAGTAGTTGCCAGGCGCACCAGTTTGAGTGTGTCAAGAACTACAACTCTGCAATATTAGGAAGGTGTTCCTAATGTTTTGTACACCTGAGCGTACAAAACATTAGGAACACCTAATATTGAGTTGCACCCCCTTTTGCCCTCAGAACAGCCTCAATTCGTCAGGGCATGGACTCTACAAGGTATAGAAAGCGTTCCACGGGGATGCTGGCCCATGTTGACTCCAATGCTTCCCACAGTTGTGTCAAGTTGGCTGGATGTACTTTGGGTGGTGGACCATTCTTGATACACACAGGAAACTTTTGATACAGACGGGAAACGGTTGAGCATGAAAAACCCAGCAGCGTGGCAGTTCTTGACACACTCAAACAGCAGTGCCTGGCACTAAAATCTTTTGTCTTGCTCATTCACCCTCTGAATGGCACACATACACAATCCATGTGTCACGCCCTGACATAGAGATCTCTAGTTGGTTTGGTCAGGGTGTGAATATCTATGTGTATATCTAGAATGTGTATATCTATGTTGGCTGGGTGTGGTTCCCAATCAGAGGCAGCTGTCGATCGTTGTCTCTGATTGGGGATCATACTTAGGCAGCCATTTTGCCTACCTATGTTGTGGGATCTTGTTTCTGGTTTGGCTTGTTTATGTTTAGCCCATTAGAACGTCACGTTACTTTTGTTGTTTTGTCGTGTGTTTACTTCTTAATTAAACATGTACACATACCACGCTGCACCTTGGTCTGACCCGTTCATCAATGATCGTGACACCATGTCTCAAGGCTTAAAAATCCTTCTTTAATCTGACTCCTCCCTTTCATCTACACTGATTGAAGTGGATTTAACAGGTGACATAAGGGATCAATAGCTAGGTTTCCATTCAATTCACAGATTCATGTGAATATTCTAAAATCTGCATCTCCCACCAGAGATGTTTCCATCAAATTGACTTGTTGCAGATAAAAGGCTGTGCGTGATGACATAATGCACATAAAAATACCTTTTCAGTTAAATTCCCATGTACCGAATAAAAAATACAAGTTAAATGGGTTTCCATCGCATTTTCAACTCTACTGATGGTTTTCTCACACATTTTCTTTCGTTATATAGCGAGTGTGCCGAGCCCACGTATCGCCTACATGATGAGATTATTATAGACTAAAGAGCGAGATTATTTTTATTTGTCAAATGGCAGCCAAGCATTGATGATCACGTCACCAGAATAAGACTCTTGATATTTATTGGAAAGGAGCATCAAGCGCATCACCTTGCACTTTCACCACCCTGTGAAGTTCATCATAATTTATTGAATCTGTAGCCTAATAGAGCCCCACAGTGGAGGTGTCATAATACCCATAAAACCTAGCGGTGAAACAGGGAAATGGTTCCAATCGTTTTTCCACCATTCATTTTTCCCAAAGGGGATTTTAGAAACACTTAAGGGCTGTGTTTCGTGAAGGCTTACCCTTGCGTGATGTTTTGATAACCATGTAAATCTCTCTCGGACAAGGTGACTTTTATCAATATATTTGCCTCTATTTACTCTCAGATTCGAAAATGCTAATTACCATCAAACTAGACATCATGCACTACAAATCTCTGCAAGCTCCTGCACGTCATCTCTAGCTGACACCTTTGCTAACAGTTATTGTGTCAATTTAAAACGTGCACAAGACAGTTCACAGAATTGTCCATTTAAATAAATGTTGCCAATTTATTCATTACTACATTTAGCTAACGAAACACAGCCCTTATTTGAAGTGTTTCTAAAATCCCCTATGGGAAAAATGAATGGTGGAAAAACTATTGGAACCATTTCCATGTTTGACCACTAGGTTTTATGGGTATTATGACTCATACTGTTGTACTCTATAAACTGCATGCATTCCTGAAGAGTAATAGTGGGAGGACCACACACCATGTCATTGGGTGACTCCAAGTTTACTTGGATATGATGGTTATTATATCAATATTTGCGCATAAAAGCGTTTCTACCGACATTTCTCACATAATACATTTTACCGACACAAAAACATCCCACGATGTCAAATGAACAAATGATCTGTCTGCATTTATAAAATTGTACCGAAACTTCCATCACAGTTCCATGATTTTGTTATGTTATGACTTTACCCGCATGAATAATATCCCGATATGTAACTGTATCGTTCCCCCCCACCCCCCCATCACTACTATCTAAAATTTGCAGCTGTAGTTAGTATGTTGAATTATGCAAAATATAGATTTTATGACAACAAAGTCACAACTGGTGGAGTCCAAGTCCGAGTCACCACTGGTCAAGTTCGAGTTGAGTCACAAAAATAGTGACTTGATTCCAAGTCAAATCTGAGTCATGGACTCGAGTACTACAACACTGCCCACTAGTAATTACCAGGTGGAGGGGCGTTCAAGTAATTTTTCCCAGTCATATCCTGGTATTTACGAGATGTTATGAACGCAACATTAGATTCCCCACCAACTTAAAATATGCATACTCGAACCGCAGCCGAGCCCACACCAGTCACCCTACCACTGAGGGGATTAGATTAAGCTGGCCCTGCTGCCCGTGTGGGCGGAGTTTGCACCGGGTGGACAAAAATATAAACGCAACATGTAAAGTGTTGGTCCCATGTTTCATGAGCTGAAATAAAAGATCCCAGACATTTTTCATAATCACAAAAAGCTTATTTCTCTCAAATGTTGTGCACAAATGTGTTTACATCCCTGTTAGTGAGCATTTATCCTTTGCCAAGATAATCCATCCACCTGACAGGTGTGGCATATCAAGAAGCTGATTTAACAGCATGATCATTACACAGGTGCACCTTGTGCTGGGGACAATAAAAGGCCACTCTAAAATGTGCCGTTTTGTCACACAACACAATGCCACAGATGTCTCAAGTTTTGAGGGAGCATGCAATTGGCATGCTGACTGCAGGAATTTCCACCAGAGCTGTTGCCAGAGAATTGAATGTTAATTTCTCTACCAACGTCGTTTTAGGGAATTTGGCAGTATGTCCAAACGGCCTCACAACCGCAAACCACGTGTTTGGCATTGTGCGGGCGAGCGGTTTGCTGATGTCAACGTTGTGAACAGAGTGCCCCATGGTGGCGATGGGGTTATGGTACGGGCAGGCATACGCTACGGACAACGAACACAATTGCATTTTATTAACGGCAATTTGAATGCACAGAAATACTGTGATGAGATCCTGAGGCCCATTGCGAGGACCATTTTTTAAAAAGGTATCAGTGACCAACAGATGCATATCTGTATTCCAAGTAATGTGAAATCCATAGCTTGGGGCCTAATGAATTAATTTCAATTGACTGATTTCCTCATATAAAATTGTTTCATGTTGCGTTTATATTTTAGTTCAGTATATTTTATGGAAAATAGATGTTGACAGTATTACCGTGCGGCTCAGATTACTGTTCGATTTAAGGGGGGCATGCCTCCCTCACCGGTTTCGGCCTCATACGTGACGGGCCATAGCCCGGTGCAACCCAGGCCAGCTTAATAGAATCCCCTCTGTGCCTCAGCATCAGTTGAGCTCACCCCCTCTAGCTTACTCTTTCTGGTTTTCCAGATGGCCATTTTAACCTGCCCTAACAAGCAGTCCATGAGGCAGTGCCTCTGCCTGTTTGCCACGCTGTACTTGGGCCCCCCAACGTACAGCTGCAGGGTCCGCTCCATGCCCAGCCCCTCACACCACCCATCTAGGACCATGAGCCTCCTGAGTGGCGCAGTGGTCTAAGGCACTGCATCGCAGTGCTAGCTGTGCCACTAGAGATCCTGGTTTGAATCCAGGCTCTGTCATAGCCGGCGCGACCAGGAGACCCATGGGGTGGCGACCGGGAGACCCATGGGGTGGCACACAATTGGCCCAGCGTCGTCCAGGGTAGGGGAGGGAATGGCCGGCAGGGATGTAGCTCAGTTGGTAGAGCATGGCGTTTGCAACGCTAGGGTTGTGGGTTTGATTCCCACGGGGGGCCAGTATGAAAAAAAAAATTAATGCACTAACTGTAAGTCGCTCTGGATAAGAGCGTCTGCTAAATGACTAAAATGTAAATGAGAGAGAGTTTTAAAAAAAAATCTAATAAGAATTGCCTAGCATAGGAGAAGGAGAAGAGCCAAGGAGAATGCCCACTGGCTTCATGACCAAACCGAGGAATTATGTCAGGTATCATACATCTGACTCAAACATTTATTTAAAGGAAATTCATTTTTATCATCCTCCTCTTGGTGATTGCAACCCTCAAATTGGTTCTCAAACACTTTAGGCCTATCTGATGAAACAGCTCTAGGCTACACAAACTAACACACTTAGGTAAAAAGGCTAGTAAATTAATTGTAAGGTAAACCGACCTTCTGTAGACTACGGTTTGGCGTCGGGAACACGCCTTTGGGATTCAAGCATAGCGATGACTGTCGTGAACGCGCATCGCGGGCTTGACGTCACTGAAGCGCCCAGGCTCTCCAGAGCGAGAGCCGCTGGTTGTGTTGGCAAAAAAAGATGGGAAAATCAGATAGAGGTATGCTAAGGAAATAAGGGAAAATGTCCGTATATGTAGCCGTTTTCCATTTGACGCAGGATACAACAAACTGACCCCCATCAGACAGAGCTACAGCACGGTAGGCTAGTTCACTCTATAAGTGATTTTCGTCATCATTGTGTTCATTTCTAAGGATTCTGCTTGACCATATGCCTTGTAGCTATGTCATATATTTATGAATACGTATGCATCAGGATTTTATGACATTTTTGGCTAAGAAAATAACGGCATTTTTGTTAGTTTTTTTTAGGGGAGAGCGAATTTCTTTAAATGAAGGAAAGCCCCGTAAATGATGTTCAGCCCTACAGCAATGGAGGAGGAAAAGAAAGGGATATTTGAGAGAGGGAGCTATTGGGTGGCTCCTGTATTTCCAAAGAAGAAAAACATTTGAGATGTTGTCCATTGCTAAAGATTTTAGACGTTTTGCCATCAAAGTAGACAATCGTATTACCTTCAGACCATTTATCAGTTTTGTTAGCAGTCTATCTTGCATCCATGTGTTTTTATTCCCCAACGTTTAAATGGCCAGCCCTTTCAGTCATAGCCAACACAGCTAATGTAGCGAACAAGAAACAATGTAGCACACTACCTTGCGCGATATAGGCTAGTGCAAGATCCATCTACGTTCAACGTCGGAACAGTGCTACATCGCAATATTTTTTTCGATATTGCAGCAAAACGTTAGTGTACCGCTTGATAACACAGTCACATTAGCTTCGTGTTTGCTGTTAGCTACCCTGCCAATTTAAACTCCTACTAGCTATGGATACATTTATGAGGAGTCTGCAGTCGAAATTGTCCGTGGTGAAATGTATCACGCATAAAGATAGTAAGTTGGTTTTCTAAGGAAATTCCGTACTATCGGTCGCATTTTTGGGCCCACAACTCGCAGTCATTGGATACAATTGAAAAGGTGCGCTCCTCCCTACATTAGCCAGGTGACGTGACACATACAGTACCATAACGTACCAGCGTCCCTACATGAAATTCTATCTTTGAAGCTGAACATAAAGAAACAAATCTAAATGATCTTCACAAAATGGTCTTTGCAGAGCCTACTATTGAACTGTAGGTCTAGCGGATGTACACATATGCATTGATAGTGCCTCCTGTAGCTCAGTTGGTAGAGCATGGCGCTTGCAACGCCAGGGTTGTGGGTTCGATTCCCACGGGGGGCCAGTATGGGAAATGTATGTACTCACTAACTGTAAGTCGCTTTGGATAAGAGCGTCTGCTAAATGACTAAAATTAGAATGTAAATCCATATTTTTCCACCAAGTGAGGAGTTCCCTCCTTTTAGCTGCCAGAAATCTTGCATTTCCCAACATCTTTTCAGGAACTAGTCGGCGAGAAGGCTGAAAAAAACAGGAACAATAACATACTTGCTTTATGAAACATGATACACAACATCCGGGACTAACATTAGCCACTGTAGCATGGTGGTGGAAAATTGTGTTTCATAAAGAAAATATGCATATTTACCCAGTTTCTTTTCGCCTTCTCGCCATTAAATCTAATGAAGGCGGAAATCAACGCCTTTGCAGCCTGAATGGACAATGTTTTATGTATGAACTGGTCCACGGGGATACGAGTGTATAGCTGGCTGCATACATTCCCTTTTTGGACAGTAAGATGACACGACTCAATATCGCCATCTACTGGCCTGTAGGCTAGTCGTTTCTATGCGACCATGTGTAGAAGTAGATGACAGCGCATCACACGGTGCAACCAAAACAAAAATCAACACACATGCAAGAGGGGTGCCCTAAAGCTCGGGGGTTAGTGCTGCGCCACTGCTTATAACTATCTAAGATGTGGCATATAAATTATCTCCAGTTCAGGGCTCCAGCTATGCATTTGGTTTGCTAACTTGCTAGCTTGCTAGATCAAGCTTCTTGGTTACAGCAGAGACAATCAAATCCTCTTGGATCAAGATCCCTGCTGCCTAAATTCGTTTTGTGTATAAGAAAAAATGGCGCCCCTTCTGTGCAATGCTGGTAATACTGTATACCCTGGTATGGTACAGGAATGGTATGAAAATCTGGGTACCGCCCAACCCTATTTCTCACTCCATACAAAATGTGGATTTTACATTTTTTTTTCGGAATATTCTGTTGTTTTTGGAGAACCACCTGCAACTGAACACAGACATTTACAAGATACACTTTTCTACCGAATCGAGAACAAAGCAAGTATCGGCTAGAACAAGTTAATTGAAAAATAGCTTTCAACACTTTTTACTAGCCAAGGTATAACGGCTACTATGGAAGAATTCCCATA
This sequence comes from Coregonus clupeaformis, assembly GCF_020615455.1. Lineage (NCBI taxonomy): Eukaryota > Metazoa > Chordata > Actinopteri > Salmoniformes > Salmonidae > Coregonus > Coregonus clupeaformis. The sequence goes on from NC_059202.1 coordinate 9,066,763, forward strand.
TCGCTGTTTTAATGTATAGCTACACCCATAGATGAGTTGGTGGGCTGTCTATATGGGTTGATTGCCCAGCATTTCTTACTGGACACTCTCAAAGCATCTGAGAGCAGGTTTTATTGCAAGATTATACCCATGGTTGGTAGTCTGGTTTCCACTCTGGTTTCTCCTTTAGTCAGCTTGTCTTTGTCTTATTTGGAAAGGCAAAAATGTAGTGTTGTTGAATGCAGAAACATGAGTATGACCTCTTCTGGAGTGTACAGTATAGACTCATCTAGAGTCTGCTTACTCTCTAGGTTTCTTCCTAATTCCTACCTACTAAGTTTTTTTCTTGCCACTATAACCTCAGCTTGCTCTTTGGGGGTTACGGTCTGCATAGTTGTGACAAATTTGATTGAGGTACTCATGCTACACGCTTGGTGTAGGGACCCTGGATGTATGTTAGTGATATCCAATTTGTTCCTAATTTCATGCATCATGGCTAGACAGACATTACAGTAAGGTAGAGACGGTATGCTTTTGCCTTTCGGTTTACGAACTCTCTAATTTAGCCAACTCTGTTCCTTCTTCCAGATCAGTCTCCTGTGTATGGATCCTCTGAATGGCTGTTATCTAACTCCAAGAGCAGCTGTCACTCAGTCCCTTCTGAGATCGAGTGAGCGTGGAGAGAGAGATCTCAGCGGTTTCACATGAAACAAGCACTCACTTACTCCAATTGAAGCTGTCACACACACACTAGACAAGGCTACATCTCCACGTTTCAGACACTGCACCTCTTTCCACCATCCATCCGTCCACTCCTCTGCTTCAGCGAACATGTACGGCAGCGCCCGTTCCGTTGGCCCAGCGGATGCCAACCACAGCGGAGGAGGCAGAGATGGAGGGAGAGATGCAGGAAGAGATGGGGGGAGCAGCCAGGGTTCGGGGCGCTCCCCTCGTCTCCCCCGCTCCCCACAGATGGGCCACCGTCGCACCAACAGCACGGGGGGCAGCGGAGGGGGTCCAGGCGGACCGGGGGGTAAGACCCTCTCCATGGAGAACATCCAGTCCCTCAATGCGGCCTACGCCACCTCAGGACCCATGTACCTGAGCAACAACGAGGTCACCATGTCCGACCATGTTAACAAGAGCGGTCGGGAGATGACCACAATGGGGCGACAGAGGGTGACATACGGGTCGAAGACGAGCGCAGGTGGGGGTGGAGGTGTGGCAGCCAGCACGCCCAACATCGCCACGTCGGCCCCAGCCAACGCTGTGCTCCCTGGGGTGATGATGGCAGGTGACTCCCTGGCTTTTGGGGATCATCACATGGCCTCTACGGTGCCCCACTCGCTGAGACAAGCCCGGGACAACACCATACTGGACCTGCAGGCCCAGCTCAAAGAGGTCAGTAGTTCAGTTGCAGTTATCGTAAGTCTGTTAGTTGGCCTTTAGGGGAACGCTATGGATGAGAAAAGCGATCTAATTTTTTTTTGGGGGGGGTAGATCAGCTTAATATTGCAGATAGATTGTAACTTCCGTCAATGTAAGCTATCTAACTTACTGAATTGCATTTATAGTGAGACTGGATGCTGTGATGTCATAAGGACATTTTGCAATGACACGTTTGACATGTACCCTACTTTGAGCAGCGCATCCAGTTTGACTTTTACTGAGTGTCCTGGCATTCCAAGGTTCTGTGTGAGAACGATTTGATGCAGAGTGTGTGTGAGTGAAAGTCAGACTGTATGTTTGACTGACTGAGTCCCCTGGTCCCTCAGGTTCTGCGTGAGAACGAGCTACTGTGTCGTGAGGTAGAGGTGAAGGAGAGCAAGCTGAGTTCCTCCATGAACTCCATAAAGACCTTCTGGAGCCCTGAGCTGAAGAAGGAGAGAGCCCTAAGGAAGGACGAGGTGTCCAAGATCACTGTCTGGAAGGAACAATACCGCGTGGTGCAAGACGAGACACAGGTTGGTGTGGTGTGGGAGATATTTTTCATCCATTTCATTGTTAAAGAAATGATTGGGGGTTAGATAATCTGATCCTAGATTTGTGTTTAGGGGCAACTTACTACCTCGAGCAAAGGGCAGGTTAGAGCCTATCGGCTGTGTGTGTGTGTGTGAGAGAGAGGGGGGAGATGTAGCTATAGGACAGGTTGGAGCCTATTGGCTGTGTGAGGTGGGAGACGTAGCTTTAGGGCAGGTTGGAGCCTATCGGCTGTGTGTGTGTGAGAGAGAGGGGGGAGATGTAGCTATAGGACAGGTTAGAGCCTATTGGCTGTGTTAGGTGGGAGACGTAGCTTTAGGGCAGGTTGGAGCCTATCGGCTGTGTGTGTGTGTGTGAGAGAGAGGGGGGAGATGTAGCTTTAGGGCAGGTTGGAGCCTATCGGCTGTGTGTGTCTGAGGGAGGAGACGTAGCTTTAGCACCATCAGCTAATCCTCTTATATGCAGCTATATGCTCACGCTTCATAGATCAAAGAGCGGTGTTAGTTTAATGGCTGCATAAGTCTGTACACAACATCCTCCTGTGTTAGAGGAATGGGAGGATGTAGTGAGCAGATATGAGAGGAAACCTGTGAAAAAGGAGCTTCAGATTGAGCTAGGGGGATGTTGTTAGAACGCTACTGTACTATACCTGCCATAGAGAGAAAATAAATAGAAAGAGCAGAACAGCCTCTTGGGGATAAGACGTAGAGTAAATAGCAGGCTCTTGCGAAAAGCATATAAAATGTGCATATAAAAGCAAGCGTTTCCCTCTGTGAGGGAGAGAGAGTGCAGGCTTTTAGTTTCCTCACGTTGCTGTCTTATATGTGGTGACGGCTCACAACTTGGCATACTGAAGACAAACTTGCTATTCAGAGACCAAGGGCTCTATTTTTGGCTGCCGCTATGGCGGCGCAAATACCAAACACACATTAGTTTGCAATTTCAGCATGGAAAAACTGGCGCTCTGGCGTTTTCCACCCCATGCACCAGGTTCAGCAATTTACCTGCCTAATATCAGCTCACTTCCGCTGAGGTGGGAGGAATGGCAATATTTGAGGTGTGTCCTTGAAAACAAGCACAAAGCTGAATTTAATGCAGCGCATATCAGGAGATTTAAAGACCAATGAAAAGCAGGTAGGTCTTAGCAGTAACGCGGTTGGTAATGGCATGGATTTTGTGAGCAGAAGCGCAACCAATCCAGCCATGACGCACAGTGCCCTTATACTCATTGAACAAGAGAGGGGATGTGCTTTTTGTGTCGGTAACCCTCCTATTAATAAACATTTTTTTAAATGTTTTTTTCCCCATTTGGTTTCACTTGATTAAAAACCAAGCATAGAGCCTCCCCACACCTCAATTAATGCTGTTTTCAAGCCTATCAATAAAGGGTTTGACTCGTGAGAATGCTTTGAAATAAATCTTAATCTCCAACGCTTTATTAAAATATCAAGTTTGGGAGCAGCAAAAGAGTGAGCCAACATCCCCTTTTTATGCATTTTGTAGGCCTACATTATTTTAGCCAGCTCTCGTTTTGGGCGTGCGTAAAACCCCCTCCATATAGGCTACATGTGTCCATATGCCCATCACGATATGAGATGATGCTGGTGACCCTTGTATTTAGAATGTATTTTCCTCTAACAATTGCTTGTTTTCCGTTTCATATGATTAAAAACCGATCCCTCCGTAGGCTACCCTTACCCTAGACCTCGAGGCTATAACGAAGGCTGGTTCAACAGCAATCAGTCATGTCTTTTTTATCCTGTTGATTTTATGATATCATGATTCTGACCCCAAGCTATTTATACATATTGTTGTTGTACAAAAAGTAGTGCTTGTTTTTTGTTTTAATTTAATAAAAAAAACTAACTTATTAGAATGATTCACCATCCTAGCTTTATGATGAGAACGTCCAGCTTGCATGCTATGGAATTTAGGAGCCGTCTGCTATTTCTGGAGAAGGGTGAAAGCGATCTGTAAGATGGGTCCATTAGGCCAGACCAAATTGATTCACTGTATAACGGATTTTCCCCCAGAAAAGTGAGGCGAGCGAGCGAAAAAATAATAATACAAACAAAAAAAACATTACGTGGATAAATAATAACAGTACTTTACCACATTGTCCTAGGCACTTGTGCAGGCTGTAGGTCTAATGTGAGCTTCTAGAGTTATATTATTCCATGCGAAAACCTACACTATTTTTAACCATGAATTTAACCGACTGTTTGTTTATAATGATGGACGTCCCAAGTTTAACCTGGACACATAAATAGTAAGAATTTGCGCTGGCTTCAGCCATGACTGCATGAGAGAGAAATGAAACATCTGCACGTCGCCTGCAGGTGCGAGCGTGTGATTCACTGTCCAATCCGAGGCTCGAACATGATCTGAGCGCGTGATCTGAGGCGGTTTGGTCTCTTGCGCATTAACTTGGGCAAGCCTCAAGGGAGAGCGGACAGTGCAGTATAAACAAAGCGCCGCATATATTGCCCAAAAAATAACCTTTTAATTTTTTTAACAAAAAAAATTGCGGGGTGTGGAGAAAAGTAAGGCGGGGCATCCGTTAAACAGTAATTTAACTTTGTCCAGCCTTATGTTTATACAACATATTTGGGAGCTGTATAAGGGTTGACATTCTCTTTATATGGGATCTTTGTCCAGCTTCTGTGAAAAGTTTGGATGTGCGTAAAACCTTCCATTGTCTGCGTTGCCTTAATATTATATTATGCCCATGGGAGCAATTATGGTGCCTTTAACTATATTTATGCATCGCCTATTTAAAACAAGTTGTTTTGATTCACATTTTATTCGAATTATTCACTCTTTTTAGGCCTTATCAGTAGTGAATTCAATCTTGCTTATTGACAACGTTTGGCATGTCCATGGCTCAGCCATAATGCATTTACAGTAGGCTTATCCCCTATATCAGTAGGAATGCTATGTTTAACAATATATTTCCATATTGAAGCCATGCAATTACTTAGAACAATGTGGACTGCAAACATGTTCAACATATTAAGCAAAGATGGGATAGGCCTACATTTTGTTATTTTGTTTCTGTAGGCTATTTAACAAACGAGGCTATAAAGGACTAACATTCGAATTGGAGTTGATGACAACACAGTACATAAGACAGTAAATACACAAGTTGAAGCAACCACATATTTAGCCATGGAGCACGTTCTGATTGGCCAGTGAGGGGTCAAGCCTCCAACTTATTTATTCGTCAAAACCCATCCCTTTCACGCCACTGCCAGCTACTGCGCCCATAATTCCCGCAGTGAAAATAGCAACAAATATTTCTGACACACCCCTGGACCTATAGCGCTACCGCCAGTGCTAAGATTTCACATTCCGTAAGGTTTGTTAAAATAGAGCCCCAATACGCGCACACACACATTTTTACACTGAAGCTGAAGATTCACCCAGCTGAAATAGCAGTATCTCAGTACAGTATTGTGTGTCTATTCTAAGTCTTTACTTTAGCAGTCAATGGCCTTTGATTCTTATCCCCTCCTGTCTCCTTGGGGGTTGTGCGAAGTTCAATTCTACATCAGGTGCTTTAAAGAGAGCTACCCCCCCCCCCGCTTCTCGCCTCTCTCTCGCTCTGTCTCTACTGCTCTTCAGAGTGAGTGAGAGGAGACGCTGCCTCTGCGTTTAGGATAATGCCCAGCTCAGCACCCCATCACTGCATGTGTGAATGCTGGCAGTGGGATTTTCACACACTTGTGTGTGTTAACTAGCAATAGCAATCCTGGTTTAACAGGAGATTAACTGTATGAGAAATGGGGATCAATTCAGTTTCGGAAGGAGTGTATTTAGGAAATCATCTATAATCCTGGAAAACATGGATGATTTTTCACATCATGTGTTGGACTTCACTAATCAAATGAATGTATTTTCCCTCTGTGAACGCTGGCATCCTGACAGAAGGCATGGCTTTAATGATTAGTGGCGTGAATGGGCTGATCTGGATAATTTGGTGTTTCTTTTCCTGCCCATTATGGCCTGCTGAGTCACACACACACACACACACACACACACACACACACACACACACACAAAAACACTACGAGAGAGTGGCTGTGTGAGGGGGCTGACGGTTAGACGGACAGGGTAATTACCCAGATTCCTGAGCAGTGGGGTGGGGGGCTGACAGTCTGAAAACAGCCATCTTTAAAGTAGAGCACCCGTTGATTAGCCCTACAGTAGTGAGGCATTACATACTATGTGTGCTAATTCTCTGTAATGCCTCACTACTGTAGGGCTAATCAACGGGTGCTCTAATTTAAAGATGGCTGTTTTCAGACTCAGCCCCCCGCCCCCCACTGCTCAGGAATCTGGGTAATTACCCTGTCCGTCTAACCGTCAGTCCCCTCACACAGCCACTCTCCTGTTTTGTGTGTGTGTGAGAGAGGGAGAGATGTCTCTCTGCTGTGCGTGGATGTTTGTTTGTGTATGCAGTGTGATGTGCTATGGTTCCAGTATAAAATAGAAGACATTGATCCCCTTCATCCCCAGTGATAAGTGACTGCTATTAGTCTGTGAACGTGCGGCGAGCGCTGTAAAATGGCTGTCATATTCCATCTCCTACAGTAGCACCACTGATACTCTGCTAATTAACATCGCTTGTTACTCACTAAACACCGCTGCGCTCTCCATTTATCATGTCAGAATGTTCAATGTTAAAAATGCTTAATTGGCTCAAAGTAAAGTGGATGTATAACAGATATGCGATAAGAGAGGGAATGAATACAAAAGGGAGGGAGGGATAAATATATAAAGAGAGTGAGGAAGGGAGTGAGTGTCAGATTTGATATGTTAGGTTGGTGTTTATCGTACGTTTGACCCATATAGCATTATACTGCAATGTGTGTTGTGCTGCAGATCTATCTGTTGCATAGCTTTGCTTACTGTGTGTGGTAGCTTAGTGGCGGCAGGCAGGTAGCTTAGTGGTTAAGAGCGTAGTGCCAGTAACCGAAAGGTCGCTGGTTCTAATCCCCGAGCCGACTAGGTGAAAAATCTGTCGATGTGCCCTTGAGCAAGGCACTTAACCCTAATTGCTCCTGTAAGTCGCTCTGGATAAGAGCGTCTGCTAAATGACTAAAATGTAAAATGTAAAATGTGTGTATGTGTTCTGTTTAGATCAGCTTGCTGTATCCAATCTTTTAAATGCCTCTCTGTTGTCTCTTCTCATGAGAGGGATAGGGATCAGTGAGTCAGACTTAGTCACTGGGTATAGGAGGGGCGAGGAGGAGAGAAAGAGGATGAGGGAAGGTGTGAGAGTGACGGCAGGGTGAGCGAGGGAGGAGGGGAGTGAAAGAGTGAGCGAAGGAGAGTGCGAGTGGCAGAGGGAGGGAGCGATGGAGACAGACACTGACTTGTCTTTGTGCTGTTGTCTGAAACGCCTCCCAGCTAATCCAAAGCAGAGAATAGAACACAGCATTGTATTTCTGTCACATAGCTGCTCTGTCAAATAACTGTGGCAGTACAGGCTCCAAACAATGAATGTTGGCTGATTGTGCTTTTGATCTCTGTATTTCACTGCATGGGAACGTCAGACTGTCCTGATTGAGTAGATGGTGTACTTGTTGCTGTACCCACCTATCCTTCTCTCTCCCCTTTCCTCTTCTTTTTGATAAGTTAACAAACACTTTCCTCACTCCTCCCCCCTCCATCTTTCTTCTCCCTCTCTCCTTTCCTTCCTCTCTCCACCCCCATATGACAATATGGAAGAATAAAAGAACCAAATTCATCCTTATACTCTCCTCCCTCTTATTTTATGCTGCACCTCCAAATAAAAGGTGAAAAATGAATAGATAAATAAATAAACTCTCCTCTCCCCCTATCTCTCGCTCTCTCTCTAGCACCTCCACATGACGGTCCAGGCCTTGCAGGATGAACTGAGGATCCAGAGAGACCTGAACCAGCTGCTCCAGCAGGACCCTGCCAGCCAGGGTCGTGAACTGGCCCTGAACTCTGAACCCACGGAGGAGAACTACCGGCGGCTACATGGGGACCACGAGCGTCAGGCCAAGGAGCTGTTCCTGCTCAGGAAGACACTGGAGGAGATGGAGCTGAGGATAGACACCCAGAAACAGACCCTGGGCGCCAGGGACGAGTCCATCAAAAAACTGCTGGAGATGCTGCAGAGCAAAGGTGGGTTACGTTGACACACACACACTGACCATATTAGTAATGTTCTTATATTAAAATATCTTATATAAATGACCATATTATTGTATTCCAGGGCCGTCGGCTAAGGCCTCAGAGGAAGACCAGGAGAGAACCAGGAGACTGGCTGATGCTGAGATGCACAGACACCATCTAGAGTCTCTGCTGGACCAGAGAGAAAGGGAGACGACTGCTCTACGAGAGGTGAGGGACACTGGGAGAGATGAGAAGGAGGGAGGGAGAGAGGGGAGACGGAGGAAGGTAACAAATAGAGCGGCTTTACTTGGCTCACAATACAAAGCATTTGGTATTGAGTGGTGTGTAGTAGACAATGTGTGTGAGGTGTGACATCCTTGTTCTCTTTAGGAGCTGCACCGTCGATACGAGGGAACCCCAGAGTCCACCAAAACCAAGGCTCTACAGACAGTCATCGACATGAAGGTACCGGTCTCTGTGTGTGGCTGTGGCTGTGTCTGTAAGTGTGTTTATGTCTGTGGCATAACCCCTTATCTCTCCGGTGTGTGTCAGGATGCTAAGATCAACTCTCTGGAGCGAGGTCTGAGGGACACGGAGGAGGAGGTGATGATGCTCAAGTCCAATGGCCTGCTGAGCTGTGAGGAGAGACAGGAGGAGATGAAACAGATGGAGGTTTACCGCAGCCACACCAAGTTCATGAAGAACAAGGTTAGAGGGTCACTTCCCCTCAGTTCCCATTGGTCAGAATTCAGTTTCACTCAGTTCCCATTGGTCAGACTTCAGTTCCCCTTGGTTCTGATAGGTCAGAATTCAGTTCAGTTCCTTCCAATCAGCTCAATTCTGTAGTTGTACATGTTCTCTTCATATCCATGCCCTCCTTCCTCTCCTCTCCCTCTGCTCATCACCCTCTACTTCTCCTCTACCATTCCTCTTCTCCCCTCCCCTCTCCTGCTCTTGTTTTCCTCTTCCTCCACCTCTCCCCTCTCTCTCTCTCTCTCACTTCCACTCTCACTCTCACTCTCACTCTCTCACTCAGATGGACCAAGTAAAGCAGGACTTGTCCAGGAAGGACACAGAGCTGCTGGGTTTACAGACCAAGCTGGAGACTCTGACCAACCAGTTCTCTGATAGCAAACAGCACATTGAGGTCCTCAAGGAGTCGCTGACTGCTAAAGAACAACGAGCTGCCATCCTACAGACAGAGGTACATACACACACACACACACACACACACACACACACACACACACACACACACACAAGACCCAGTATGCTGAGCGTTTGCCCTCTGCTGACCAGGTGGATGCGTTGCGTCTGCGTCTGGAGGAGAAGGAGACCACTCTGAACAAGAAGAGTAAACAGATCCAGGAGATGTCTGAGGAGAAGGGCACGCTCAACGGAGAGATCCACGACCTCAAGGACATGCTGGAGGTCAAGGAGCGTAAGGTCAACGTCCTGCAGAAGAAGGTGGGGCTCGACTATATAGCACGCTGTATAATACAATAGGATACAATGTCATACTAAGTCCTGTTTAGGAGGCGTTTTGTGTATGTCTTTTGTCTAGCTCGCCTAGTTGTGTGTGTGTGTGTGTGTGTGTGTGTGTGTGTGTGTCCAGATTGAGAACCTGCAGGAGCAGCTGAGAGACAAGGAGAAGCAGATGAGCAGCCTGAAGGAGAGAGTCAAGTCTCTACAGACAGACACCTCTAACACAGACACAGCTCTCACCACACTGGAGGAGTCCCTCGCTGAGAAGGTACACACTCTCACTCACACATACACACACACACACACACACTAGAGTCCTGCATGGGTCAGTTTTATGGAGCTGCGCCTGCCACATCAATTCCGATACCCACCTGACATCAGGACAGGTTGTTCTCCCCGAAACGACCCACGCGCTTAGAATTGTTCCGAGAGCCGGTCCGTTACCCGCCAAATTGCATCCATTTATTTAATTGTTTTTATGACTCCAGACAGTAGGCTATTCCTTTTCCCTGCTAGAATTAATGTGTCTGCATGTCTATTCAACAGTTGGATAAAGGAAACATGCGGCACATTGATAACTCAAATAGCTTTGAAAAAGAGCCTTCTTACCTAATGAAAGCTATAGGCTTAGCCTACATAACAAAACATGACCTTTGCATTCAATATTGTTTTGATTTTCAAATAGTTTAATTGAAACTTAAATAAAGAAATGCCAGAATTGAATATAGCCTTCAAAAATAGTCAAACCTTTACCAGCCACACCGGTCAAACGCAAATTATATGGCCAGTGTATGGTGAACAAAAGTCTGAATTGCGAAAGCCTCTGCACATGGACACATTTGAATAACAGACAGTTCCCTGCTCCACACTCTATCACTGTGTGGCTGGGTCTGTCACCGCTCACAGAATGGAATTTACAACAATAAAACAAGCTGCTGGGTTTGTACAATTTGTATAAGCATGATTTAAAACATTTCCAACCCACCAAAATATAATTGTTCTGAACTGCGAGCCAACCAACGTGTTCAAGGAATGTTTTCATTCCACCCGCCGGCTGATTTTTTTTGCGGGTCACCCGCGGGGAACTGTCAGTACCCGATGCAGTGCTCGAACACGCACACACACACACTGTCCGACTCCAGCAGAGACACATGAGCAATGTTTCTGTCCTGGGTGTTTGTGCTCTCATATGGGCTCTGAAATGACACATGATGATGTGTGTGCCTCCCCTCCTATTCTCTCCTCTCTAGGAGCGTATCATCGAGCGTCTGAAGGAGCAGAGAGACCGAGATGACAGGGAGAAGACTGAGGAGATCGACAGCAACAAGAAAGAACTGAAGGAGCTGAAGGAGAAAGTCAGTTTGCTGCAGGGAGATCTGTCCGACAGAGAGGTACACACGCACACACACACACACTCAAACACACACACACACACACACACACACACACACACACACTGTAGTGACACTGTTGACACATTTGAAGAGTTTATTTCCAAAATGCTATATCATCACATTTTTATGAGTATCTTCATGTGTGTGTACAATATTACTGTTCTCAGATTTTTTATTAAAAGATTTAGAAAATGTTTGTTTTTTTGCAAAGCGCTATATATCCATTGTTTAGCTGGAGCGGAATGTTCATATCCTGTATATTTGACTGTGATATGTGGTTGTCTCACCTAGCTATCTTAAGATGAATGCACTTACTGTAAGTCGCTCTGGATAAGAGCATCTGCTAAATGACTAAAACGTCAAATGTAAATGTTTTATATATAGAGATCTTATTACTGTATAGAATTTTTAGATTTTTTATATTGATGTCACAAATGTATCATTTGTAAATGTCTTTATTAAAACATTTAGTTATTTGTTACATTTTACTGAGTAAAACCTAGCAGTACTACTTATTTATCTGAGAGTGAGGCATATACACTGAGTGTACAAAACATTTCCATGACATAGACTGACTAGGTGAATCCAGGTGAAAGCTATGATCCCTTATTGATGTCACTTGTTAAATCCACTTCAATCAGTGTAGATGAAGGGGAGGAGACAGGTTAAAGGGATATTTAAGCCTTGTAACAATTGAGACATGGATTGTGTATGTGTCATTCAGAGGGTGAATGGGCAAGACAAAAGATTGAAGTGCCTTTGAACGGGGTATGGTAGTAGGTGCCAGGTGCACCTGTTTGAGTGTGTCAAGAACTGCAACGCTGCTGGGTTTTTCACGCTCAACAGTTTCCCGTGTGTATCAAGAATAGTCCACCACCCAAAGGACATCCAGCCAACTTGACACAACTGTGGAAAGCATTGGAGTCAACATTCCTGTGGAACGCTTTCGACACCTTGTAGAGTCCATGCCCTGACAAATTGAGGCTGTTCTGAGGGCAAATGGGGGGGTGCAACTCAATATTAGGACGGTGTTCTTAAAGTTTTGTACACTCAGTGTATTTAGCATTTTGCAAAAAAACATGATTATTTGTCTCTGAAATGAAACCATCAAGTGATAGATTTTAAACAAATATGATTAGATAGTGAAAAATCACAGTATCTTTCATAATTTATTTAAACAATAAAATCTAATTTACCAACATTTCAGAAAATTGATATATAGCGTTTTTGGAATGAAACTCTTCATTTATGAACCCCCCCCCTCTCTCCAGACCAATCTGTTGGACCTAAAGGAGCATGCATCGTCCCTGGCCTCCTCGGGGCTGAAGAAGGACTCCAAGCTGAAGAGTATGGCGATCTCTCTGGACCAGAAGAAGGAGGAGTGTTTCAAACTGGAGAACCATCTTAAGAGGGTGAGATGTTGCCTCTAGGCAATTATCTAAGGCCACTTGTACTTACTTGTGTGCATGCGTGTCTGACTGTGTGCGTGTCTGACTGTGTGCGTGTCTGACTGTGTGCGTGTCTGACTGTGCGTGTCTGACTGTGCGTGTTTGACTGTGTGCGTGTCTGACTGTGTGCGTGTCTGACTGTGCGTGTCTGACTGTGTGCGTGTCTGACTGTGCGTGTCTGACTGTGTGCGTGTCTGACTGTGCGTGTCTGACTGTGTGCGTGTCTGACTGTGTGCGTGTCTGACTGTGTGCGTGTCTGACTGTGCGTGTCTGACTGTGCGTGTCTGACTGTGGCGTGTCTGACTGTGTGCGTGTCTGACTGTGTGCGTGTCTGACTGTGCGTGTCTGACTGTGTGCGTGTCTGACTGTGTGCGTGTCTGACTGTGTGCGTGTCTGACTGTGTGCGTGTCTGACTGTGTGCGTGTCTGACTGTGTGCGTGTCTGACTGTGTGCGTGTCTGACTGTGCGTGTCTGACTGTGCGCGTGTCTGACTGTGTGCGTGTCTGACTGTGCGTGTCTGACTGTGTGCGTGTCTGACTGTGTGCGTGTCTGACTGTGTGCGTGTCTGACTGTGTGCGTGTCTGACTGTGTGCGTGTCTGACTGTGTGCGTGTCTGACTGTGTGCGTGTCTGACTGTGTGCGTGTCTGACTGTGTGCGTGTCTGACTGTGTGCGTGTCTGACTGTGTGCGTGTCTGACTGTGTGCGTGTCTGACTGTGTGCGTGTCTGACTGTGTGCGTGTCTGACTGTGTGCGTGTCTGACTGTGTGCGTGTCTGACTGTGTGCGTGTCTGACTGTGCGTGTCTGACTGTGTGCGTGTCTGACTGTGTGCGTGTCTGACTGTGCGCGTGTCTGACTGTGTGCGTGTCTGACTGTGTGCGTGTCTGACTGTGTGCGTGTCTGACTGTGTGCGTGTCTGACTGTGTGCGTGTCTGACTGTGTGCGTGTCTGACTGTGTGCGTGTCTGACTGTGCGTGTGTCTGACTGTGCGTGTCTGACTGTGCGTGTCTGACTGTGTGCGTGTCTGACTGTGTGCGTGTCTGACTGTGTGCGTGTCTGACTGTGCGTGTCTGACTGTGTGCGTGTCTGACTGTGTGCGTGTCTGACTGTGTGCGTGTCTGACTGTGTGCGTGTCTGACTGTGTGCGTGTCTGACTGTGTGCGTGTCTGACTGTGTGCGTGTCTGACTGTGTGCGTGTCTGACTGTGTGCGTGTCTGACTGTGTGCGTGTCTGACTGTGTGCGTGTCTGACTGTGTGCGTGTCTGACTGTGTGCGTGTCTGACTGTGTGCGTGTCTGACTGTGTGCGTGTCTGACTGTGTGCGTGTCTGACTGTGTGCGTGTCTGACTGTGTGCGTGTCTGACTGTGCGTGTCTGACTGTGTGCGTGTCTGACTGTGCGTGTCTGACTGTGTGCGTGTCTGACTGTGTGCGTGTCTGACTGTGTGCGTGTCTGACTGTGTGCGTGTCTGACTGTGTGCGTGTCTGACTGTGTGCGTGTCTGACTGTGCGTGTCTGACTGTGCGTGTCTGACTGTGTGCGTGTCTGACTGTGTGCGTGTCTGACTGTGCGTGTCTGACTGTGCGTGTCTGACTGTGTGCGTGTCTGACTGTGCGTGTCTGACTGTGTGCGTGTCTGACTGTGTGCGTGTCTGACTGTGTGCGTGTCTGACTGTGTGCGTGTCTGACTGTGTGCGTGTCTGACTGTGTGCGTGTCTGACTGTGTGCGTGTCTGACTGTGTGCGTGTCTGACTGTGCGTGTCTGACTGTGTGCGTGTCTGACTGTGTGCGTGTCTGACTGTGTGCGTGTCTGACTGTGTGCGTGTCTGACTGTGTGCGTGTCTGACTGTGTGCGTGTCTGACTGTGTGCGTGTCTGACTGTGCGTGTCTGACTGTGTGCGTGTCTGACCATAGAAAATAAAATGTGTTTTCAGGCCCAGAACGCAACGTTGGAGGCCAAGGCAAACACGGAGCTGTCAGAGCGCATCACCTCCCTGGAGCAGGAAGTGACCCGGCACAGAGAGGATTCTGGGAAGGCTCAGGCAGAGGTGGACCGGCTGCTGGAAATCCTGAGAGAGATGGAGAATGAGAAGAATGACAAGGACCGCAAGATCAACGAGCTGGAGAGGTGTGTGTGTGTTTCTTTCTCTGACCCTGACTCTGCTTGTTTGTGTTTGTTTGTGTCTGGCTCAGTCTCTGTAAACAGCAGTTTATCTATATAAATGTGTACCTGGTCTAATGTAGGTGTTTTCCTTTGAAATACCACACGGTCCTCCTCTTCTCCTTCCTTTCATCTCATCTTCCTGCTCTCTGAATCTGTTTCTCTCTCTCCTGCCTTCTTGTCTTTATGCTGGAACTCGCCTGTCTCCTCTCCAGTCAGTCCTCCAGGTTAGTAACATGTTTTCTACATGGTCTGTCTACTGGCTGGACTTCCGCCCTTTCCCCCACCAACCCCTCTCTGTCTAACACACTCTCCCTCTGTGATGCTCCAGTGGTATGAGTGTAACCTTATGGGACTGTCTGTAACCCAGTCCTCCTGTGTCCCATGGTGCCTTGCAGGCAGACCAAGGACCAGAGTAAGAAGGTGGCATCCCTGAAACATAAGGAGCAGGTGGAGAAGAGTAGGAACGCCCGACTGGTGGACGAAGCTAAAAAGAGAGAGGACAACATCTCAGAGAGCTCTCAACAGATCAAGGTAAGGCACGGGGGGGTGTATGGATGTGTGACTAATAACAACGCTGGTAAAGAAAGCTCTTCTTGTTGCACAACATTTTGTTCTACATAAATATCCTTTATTAAAAATGTATTTATCTACCTCAGTCTTCTCTCCTCCTCCTCTCCCATCTAGGACTCTCTGCGGTTGAAGACTGAGCGTATCGAGGAGTTAGAGGAGGCTCTGAGGGAGAGTGTTCAGATTACAGCAGAGAGAGAGATGGTGCTGGCACAGGAGGAGGCTGCCAGGAACCACCAGGAGAAACAGGTACACACACACACACACACACACACACACTTAACACAAGTACACACACATGCACAAACACCTGTAGGAGGTGCTGGAGATGAAGTAAGACGCACACACACACACACGCAACACAAGTGTACACACGCACAGACGTGCAACACAAATACACACACATGTACAAAGCTACACAGACACACACAGCTTCTATATCCTTCCTCTCCTCTCATCCCATCTGCTGGCTACGTTTCACTCTTCCTCCCTGCCATCCCTCCTTTTCTCCGTTTTCTTATCTCTCATTTTCTCCTGTTTTCTCTGCTACTCACTGCCTCTCAGAAGCACTCACACAAACCAATGCATGAGTCCAACCACACCCACTTTAAGTGGTCTAAGGTATGATGCAATGATCCCCCTCTGTTGTATTTCCCCTTTGGATCAGTAGCTCAGTAGACCATATTATCATGTTACCATTTACCTACTATTCACTTTGAAATTACATGGTGTAAACTAAACTAGAACCTTCTGATACTTGTTTCTAGTAACGCCAGTCTGTAACTGGTTGGTAATCAATGAGGATACTAACAATGCACCCCAGAGAAAGTCAATAGTTATTATTTAGCAATAATGGGTTGTACTGTTAACCATGTGACTTCTAAGTAAATGGCAGTTCAATGAAAGTACTACAGTGAAGTCGTACCTTTATTGCTGTTTAGATCTGTCATTGGAGCCCCTTGTTGTACATCCAACACCTCAGTGGGGTTGGGTCCAGAAACAACCCCTAGCCCTGTTCACCATATTGCTGGTCTATTACCCATCAATCCGTTCAGATTGACACTAGTACCTAGGGGTTATAGGGTGTAAGAGCTAGTGCCAAGGGGATATGGTGTAAGGCAGGGATCATCAACTAGAGCAGCCGCGGGAAGCCCAAACAGATGTAATGTTTGACTAAAACATAATAATTTCAATCCTTGCTTACATTTGTATATGATCACGTGTCTCTCTATTATGCGTGGGAATACTTGGGAACAGATTTCCAAAATTATATCACTTGGAGCTGATTTCCTGGTGTTTTTCCAGTGTTTTATGTCCAACAATGAACATGAAAAAAAAAGGCAGCCAGATGGGGAACCCTGGTGTAAGGGCTAGTGCCAAGGGGATAGGGTGTAGGGGCTAGGGGTTCTTTCTGGACAGTTTTCAATAACATACAACCTCCGATGGCCCTCCCTCTTTAGTTTGCCTTTGATTGACAGCTCATCAAAATGGATCTGTACTTGAGGAAGGTTATGTCTTTGAATGATAAACACATCTCATACATTTTCATCTCTCTGCTTGTGTCTTTGTATTGCCTTATTTGTATTATGTGTGCGCAGATTGAGGAGCTGCTGGGGGCCATGGAGAAGGTGAAACAGGAGCTGGAGTCTATGAGGGCCAAGCTGTCATCTACCCAGCAGTCCCTGTGTGAGAAGGAGACCCACCTGACCACGCTGAGGGCCGAACGCAGGAAACACCTAGAGGAGGTGCTGGAAATGAAGTAAGACATGCACATACACACACACACACTGTATATACACCTATTCCATTCCCTCCACTTTCACACTTTACCAAGTCACCAGACATCTTGCAGTCAGGTAATGCTGTAATACAGTCAGGTAATAGAATATCGTGTAGATCAGGGTTTCCCAAACTCAGTCCTGGGGCCTCCCAGGGGTGAACGTTTAGTTTTTTGCCCTAACACTAGACAGCTGATTCAAATAATCAGCTCATCATCGAGCTTTGATTATTTGAATCAGCTGTGTAGTGCTAGGGCAAAAGCTAAAACATGCACCCCTGGGAGGCCCCAGGACCGAGTTTGGGAAACCCAGCTGTAGATGACTCATTCTAAAATGCCACCCTGTAATAACTCCTTGGTGCAGACAGGAGGCGCTGCTGGCAGCCATCAGTGAGAAAGATGCCAACATCGCCCTGCTGGAGCTGTCCTCGTCCAAGAAGAAGAAGACGCAGGACGAGGTGGCTCTGCTAAAGAGAGAGAAGGACCGTCTGGTACAACAGCTCAAACAGCAGGTAGGGAACATTCCCATGTCACATGACCTAGGTCCGGCCACATAGGCCTCTGTAAAGTCACTTCCTCTACTCATCTCCTTCACCTGAAATGGGGAGAGACGAAACAGACCTCAGATAGTGTATAGGTATAGCTTTTAACTTTGCAGCAAGTGTCAAAATCAAAAAGTAGGCAGCCAAAAACTTCTCGGCACAGCTGTCTGCTCAATGCACCATGATTTGGGTGGCGGTTAAGTAAGTACGCTGGTACGCTGAAAGTACGCTGGTTCAAATCCCCAGGCAGACTAGGTGAAATATCTGTTGATGTGCCCTTGAGCAAGGCATTTAACCGTAATTGCTCCTGTAAGTCGTTTTGGATAAGAGCATCTGCTAAATTACTAAAATGTAAATGAGTATGCTGGTCAAAAACATCCCTTTAGTCTCTCCCCTGAAATCCTGTTCTCTCTCTCTCTCTCTCTCTCTCTCTCTCTCTCTCTCTCTGTCTCTCTGTCTCTCTCTCTCTGTCTCTCTGTCTCTCTGTCTCTCTGTCTCTCTCTCTCTGTCTCTCTCTCTCTGTCTCTCTCTCTCTCTCTCATTCTCTCCCTCCCTCTCTCTCTCTCTCTCTCATTCTCTCTCTCTCATTCTCTCTCTCTCTCTTTCTCTCTCAGACTCAGAACCGTATGAAGCTAATGGCAGACAACTATGAGGACGACCACTTGAAGACCGCCGCCGACCAGACCAATCACAAACCTTCTCCAGATCAGGTGGGTACCCAGTCAACCAAACAGAATCATATTGTTTGCAGTTGAAGGCAATCTAGATGCTGTTATTGTGATAACATGTGTAGCTTAACCAGAATAGACAACTTCATATACTGGAGAAAGATTATCATGGCCGGCCAGCTCATTAGGCAGATTGAAGAGGGCGGTATTTTCTGAGCTAAACTGACCAAGACGCACCTCCAACAACAACAAATAAAACCTCACATAATTCTGCCCAAAAACAATGACAATTTCTCTCAACCAGTGGCATATAGGCTTTTTAGGTGAGCACTGATGCCGCCCTGTTAAAAACAGTGCCCACTTTGTCAAAGGCAGGGGCGCAAATGTAGCTTGTCTATGCCCAGCGCGCCTCTCCAGGGTGGCGTTGGAGAGACGCATCGCTGCGCCGCTCCACCAACGTTCCGTCAAAAAAAGTTTCTAACATAAATAATGTAGCAGATATAGGGTAGGGTTTCTCAAACTCGGTCCTGGGGCCGCCCTTGGGTGAATGTTTTGGTTTTTTCCCTAGCACTACACATCTGATTCAAATATTCAAAGCTTGATGATGAGTTGGTTATTTGAATCAACTGTGTAGTGCTAGGGCAAACACCAAAACGTGCACCTAGGGGGGGCCCCAGGACCGCATTTGGGAAACCCTGATATAGGGTATGGTAAAAAGAGTACAGTGAGGGGGAAAAAGTATTTGATCCCCTGCTGATTTTGTACATTTGCCCACTGACAAAGAAATGATCAGTCTATAATTTTAATGGTAGGTTTATTTGAACAGTGAGAGACAGAATAACAACAAAAAAATCCAGAAAAACGCATGTCCAAAATTTTATAAATTGATTTGATTTAATGAGGGAAATAAGGATTTGACCCCCTCTCAATCAGAAAGATTTCTGGCTCCCAGGTGTCTTTTTATACAGGTAACGAGCTGAGATTAGGAGCACACTCTTAAAGGGAGTGCTCCTAATCTCAGCTTGTTACCTGTATAAAAGACACCTGTCCACCGAAGCAATCAATCAATCAGATTCCAAACTCTCCACCATGGCCAAGACCAGGATGTCAGGGACAAGATTGTAGACCTACACAAGGCTGGAATGGGCTACAAGACCATCGCCAAGCAGCTTGGTGAGAAGGTGACAACAGTTGGTGCGATTATTCGCAAATGGAAGAAACACACAAGAACTGTCAATCTCCCTCGGCCTGGGGCTCCATGCAAGATGGAGTTGCAATAATCATGAGAACGGTGAGTAATCAGCCCAGAACTACACGGGAGGATCTTGTCAATGATCTCAAGGCAGCTGGGACCATAGTCACCAAGAAAACAATTGGTAACACACTACGCCGTGAAGGACTGAAATCCTGCAGCGCCCGCAAGGTCCCCCTGCTCAAGAAAGCACATATACATGCCCGTCTGAAGTTTGCCAATGAACATCTGAATGATTCAGAGGAGAACTGGGTGAAAGTGTTGTGGTCAGATGAGACCAAAATCGAGCTCTTTGGCATCAACTCAACTCGGCGTGTTTGGAGGAGGAGGAATGCTGCCTATGACCCTAAGAACACCATCCCCACCGTCAAACATGGAGGTGGAAACATTATGCTTTGGGGGTGTTTTTCTGCTAAGGGGACAGGACAACTTCACCGAATCAAAGGGACGATGGACGGGGCCATGTACCGTCAAATCTTGGGTGAGAACCTCCTTCCCTCAGCCAGGGCATTGAAAATGGGTCGTGGATGGGTATTCCAGCATGACAATGACCCAAAACACATGGCCAAGGCATCAAAGGAGTGGCTCAAGAAGAAGCACATTAAGGTCCTGGAGTGGCCTAGCCAGTCTCCAGACCTTAATCCCATAGAAAATCTGTGGAGGGAGCTGAAGGTTCGAGTTGCCAAACGTCAGCCTCGAAACCTTAATGACTTGGAGAAGATCTGCAAAGAGGAGTGGGACAAAATCCCTCCTGAGATGTGTGCAAACCTGGTGGCCAACTACAAGAAACATCTGACCTCTGTGATTGCCAACAAGGGTTTTGCCACCAAGTACTAAGTCATGTTTTGCAGAGGGGTCAAATACTTATTTCCCTCATTAAAATGCAAATTAATTTATAACATTTTTGACATGCGTTTTTCTGGATTTTTTTGTTGATATTCTGTCTCTCACTGTTCAAATAAACCTACCATTAAAATTATAGACTGATCATGTCTTTGTCAGTGGGCAAACGTACAAAATCAGCAGGGGATCAAATACTTTTTTCCCTCACTGTATGTGGCCTTTTCTGTAGCCTACAGGCTGGAGATAAAATGTATGACAATGTAATGAGATGGACACTTTTCACATCATGAAGGTTTCTCTGATCAAATAGCTTAACCTAAATAGCACCCAATCAAATAAAAAATGTGCTGTCATGTTAACAAACAATATATCCTAAAAACAGGACAGTTCAAAGTAAAATGGACAATATGGAATGGACAATCACAACTGTTGTCCAGGAGTTTAACCCCATTGTCATGATCTGTTGTTTCAGGTTTGTATCAGGTAAATTTTTGACGAGCTGATCATAGCGAAAAATAAAATACTTCTGCATTTCCAGCTGTGTAAACACATTGCAAATAGGCTCATGATAACTCCTGATAAAGTTGGGTAGCTGATATTCAGAGCTTAAATAACCAAATCGATTAGTCACGGGAATCAGGACTAATAAAGCCAATGCAACGGCCTGTTTTACAAATGCTAGACCTACCACATGGATGGGCATTCATAACATGCAGACACTGTAGCCTACACCTCAGTAAGCACGGACCGATGCCTTTTGGACGTCTTTTTTTGGTGCGGTCCAGACCGGCCTTAATTTCCACATCCACGGACATTGGTTTTTGGTCCGGTCCGGACAAAATCGGAACCAATAATAGACATTTATGTTTGGTTCAGATTTTGTCTGGTCTGGATCAGCCTTGATTTGGCCCAAACATACTTTAATTCAAAACCAAAATGAGCCTGATTTCAACATCGGGAAAATACGTATTTTCAACATCCGGAAAATAAGTATTTTGTACTTTCCTTCAGAACTGAAAATTAACCTGATTAAAATGCCTTTTCAACGTCCTGGAAAATATGTATTTTAAACGTACGGACAAATGTAATTTCACCTTTCATTCAGAACCTAAATTAAACAATTCAAATCTTCTCCAGCACCTAACCCTTTTTTTCTCTTTTACACACACACTAACCAAGTGTTCTTTTCTAACGCTGCGATTGGCTAAACCATCTGTCCAATAGGATGATGAGGAGGGTATTTGGGCATAGCCAACCCCGTGCCCCCCTCCCCTCTCTCTCTCAGCCATTTTGTTCAGAAGGGTGAGAGCACAAATGAACGTCCGAGTCATCTGTCCATTTTTCACCTCCTCCCTGGCATGTATGCCCGTCTCTCACTCAATCATCAGTGTGTCCCGTTCTGCTCCTCCATTTTGTTTTGTTGTCCGTTTCTCCTCTCACCATTTTATGTTGGTGCAGTGAGTTGGTCCATGCAGTGTTTGGTACATGTTGTCTGTTCTCATATTTGTCTTTTCTGTGGGAATGATATCTCCGTTGTTACTGGATGGTGTTTCAGTGTTTATTGTCTGCCCACCATGTACTGTAGCTTGGACACTGTCTGTGAACAAATGGGTCAATCAAATAGTCAGACACACACACACCGGACACACTTCTGTTCCACATACCAGACTCCACAATCCCATCTCCTTGTGATCTAATGAATGTGAGATGCAGCCTTGTTCCTCCTCCTTCTGCATGCTTCATTCTTCTGGTTTAGCATGGTTTAGTCTCTGAACACACAGGGACCTAATGTAATTGTTCTTATCTCTCTTCTTATATCTCTCTCTCTTATCCAACTGGCTCTTCCATTTCTTTCTCCCTTTCCTGTCCCCCCTTGCATCTCTCCTCTCCAGATGATCCCCCCTCTCCTGTCCCTGAGTGAGAATCGCAGTAAGCTGAAGCTCTACATCGCCCACCTGACTGACCTCTGCCACGACCGAGACCCCAGCATCCTCAGCGTCCTGACCCCACCCCCCCACTATCACCATGCCAACCCACCAGCCTGGGAGGAGGAGCTACACAAGATGACTTTGGAGCAGGTAACAGAGGAATCCCTCTAGTGTTTTCTCTCTCTTGTTCCCTCTGTCTGTCTTTCTCACCCTGTCTTTATCTTTCTGTCTGTGCTGTCATATCTTACTCTTAACAGGAATGAGTGAAGTTTTTATCACCTCGAGAGATGGTGGGGAAGAGTATGCTAACTCATTATCTCTCCCTCTGTCCCTTTCTCTCCCCCCCCCCTTCCTCCTTAGTTGGAACTGGAGTTGGAGTTGTGTGAGAAGGAGAGCGGGGAGCTGCAGGAGTATGCCAACTCAGTGCTGCAGCAGATCGCTGACTACTGCCCTGACATCCTGGAGCAGGTGGTCAACGCTCTGGAGGAGTCCTGCTGAACTCTCACCTTTACAAACCACCCCCAGATGACCCCAGGACCCTGCATGAGCTTCAGACAACCTTCCTCCCATCTATCCACACATGATCTTGGCAGAGGGAAGACTGAGCAATCATACTACACCCCCACATGCCCAATTCTCATTCCTGGGGAGATTCACCAGCCTGAGGAGATGATGATGATGATGATGATTAACTGATGAAGAACAGCCACACAGTGGGCTAATGGTGGAGGGATGTAGATGCAGGCCAGTCATGGGTTGTGTTCAGTAGTGCACATCATACCAAAACATTTTGAAAGAGAAAACAAAGTTCAGGTAGCACCTCCCTGTTTCATTCCTTTCAAAAGGTTTTCTCAGTTTTCGTCCCTACTGACACAACCATTGTTTTCTCTTTGTATCTAAACCAGTGTTTTTTTCTGAATGGTGGGGGGTCGTGGCATGAAAATGTTTAGAAACTAGTGATTTAAACAAAAACATTTTTTATATATTCAATGTTATTTCCACTGTTTGACATTCAGAATCTCTTATGTGAGTTTCTGGACAACAAACCTTTTCCCATTTTCTCTCAACCACCCAACTAGATCCATGGAGAGAGAGCGAGAAACCCTAGCTGAGTTATGCTGACTAAATGTAGGGCTTTAGCTCTGGCTGACTTACTGCGTGTTCTGTGAACGGATCTTAAGACATAAGAGGGAGGAATCCTAACTCAATATCCTAACTTGAACTTCCACACACATCTCCCATTGACATCAATGTCTGATTTACGTCAAGTAAGGATTTGGACCAGAGAGGGATGGAGAGAGAGAAACAGAGAAACCGAGAGGAAAGTGTGGTAGCAGTTGGTTTTAGATGGTTTTGCACTCAGCACCCCCTTCTATATGAGGTATGCAATGTTAGTTTCTTTTCAGAGAGTCATAGCCACTGGTACACTTCTAGTAGTGCACCGCAGGAGGTTGGTGGCACCTTAATTGGGGAGGACAGGCTTGTGGTAATGGTATCATGTGTTTGATGCCATTCCATTGACTCCGTTCCAGACCTTATTATGAGCCATCCTCCCCTGAGCAGCCTCCACTGTAGTGCACTGTATGGAATAGGGTGTCATTTGGGACGGCTTTGAGTGTGCAAAGGGATCAGTACTGGACCTAAATGAGGGACCTTTTTATTCCTCAGTTCTACTGGTGCTACAGCATGACATAAGACATAAAGAGATCTAATCCACCAGCCATAGGATCTCATCCAAAGTTTCTATAGATATGACTTCATAAAACATTATCATTGTTTAATTTTCGATTGATTTATGTTCCCTGAGATTGATGTTGCCCCTTTTGTGCATTTTTCCAAAGCTTCAGAGCTACGGTTCTTCTTGTAATGAAATGATAGTGAATCATAGTTAAAAGGATATGAAAGTCCCTTCCCAGTGGGTTTGAACTTTTTAAAATCAATTTGTAAATGACTCATTAAATACGTAGTGACTAGGGTTGAATATTTTCCCAGTATTTTAGAAATGTTCCATCCCGAGAATAAATCACCTTTCTCCTGGGTAACCCGGT
Organism: Coregonus clupeaformis; assembly: GCF_020615455.1. Classification (NCBI taxonomy): domain Eukaryota; kingdom Metazoa; phylum Chordata; class Actinopteri; order Salmoniformes; family Salmonidae; genus Coregonus; species Coregonus clupeaformis. Next base: position 9,090,980 of record NC_059202.1, read on the forward strand.
ATTTCCCACCAAAACCGGAAGTGTAATTCAAAAGCATTATAAAGCATATATGTTTGGATTTGATTAGAGCTTTGATCAGCATGAAAATTCAAACCTGAATCTACCTGAGCCTGATGAGCCATATATGAAATACATTTTAAGAGCCCTACATTAACAACATTAAAGAGCCCAAGCCCAAAAAAGCCCAAATGATTGTGCCATTATCCAACACATGTATGATATAGGCTACTGCACATTATGCACGACAGAAAAACATAAAAGCCCATAGATGTAGCTAGCTATATGCTCTCTTGGGTAAATACATGAAAATAGCTCCAGTAGGCTAATCTTTTTGAGTGTGAACTGTGTTAATGTATTGTAATATACTGTATTATATGGACTGGAATTACGCACATCTTTGAAACCATGATAAAGCAGAAGAGAAAATGTGATTCTGGTGCAGCACATGCGGTCTACAAAGTTACAAGTATAGGCTAGCGAATTTGATTTGAATTTTGAAATATAATAGGGCCTATTTGTATAATTAGTGACACATATATTCAGTAGCAGTCAAATGTTGGACAAACCTACTCATTCAAGGGTTTTTCTTAATTTTTACAATTTCTTACATTGTAGAATAATAGTAAGACATCAAAACAATGAGATAACACATATGGAATCATGTAGTAACCAAAAAAGTGTTAAACAAATCAAAATATATTTTATATTTGAGATTTTTCAAATGGCCACCCTTTGCCTTGATGACAGCTTTGCACACTCTTGGCATTCTCTCAACCAGCTTCTTGAGGTAGTCCCCTGGAATGCATTTCAATTAACAGGTGTGCCTTCAAAAAAGTTAATTTGTGGAATTTATTTCCTTAATGCGTTTGATCCAATCAGTTGTGTTGTGACAAGGTAGGGGGAGTATACAGAAGATAGCCCTATTTGGTAAAAGACCAAGTCCATATTATGGCAAGAACAGCTCAAATAAGCAAAGAGAAACGACAGTCCATCATTACTTTAAGACATGAAGGTTAGTCAATACGGAACATTTCAAGAACTTTGAACGTTTCTTCAAGTGCAATCGCAAAAACCATCAAGCGCTATGATGAAACTGGCTCTCATGAGGATCGCCACAGGAATGGAAGACCCAGAGTTACCTCTGCTGCAGAGGATAAGTTCATTCGAGTTACCAGCCTTAGATTGCAGCCCAAATAAATGCTTAACAGAGTTCAAGTCAAAGACACATCTCAACATCAACTGTTCAGAGGGGACTGTGGGAATCAGGCCTTCATGGTCGAATTGCTGCAAAGAAACCACTACTAAAGGACACCAATAAGAAGAAGAGACCTGCTTGGGCCAAGAAACACGAGCAATGGACATTAGACCGGTGGAAAGTTGTCCTGAGATTTTTGGTTCCAACCGCCGTGTCTTTGTGAGACGCGGTGTGGGTGAACAGATGATTTCCGCATGTGTAGTTCCCACCGTAAAGCATGGAGGAGGTGTTATGGTGTGGGGGTGCTTTGCTGGTGACACTGTCTGTGAATTCAAGGCACACCTAACCAGCATGGCTATCACAGCATTCTGCAGTGATATGTCATCCCATCTGGTTTGGGCTTAGTGGGACTATCATTTGTTTTTCAACAGGACAATTACCCAACACACCTCCAGGCTGTGTTAGGGCTATTTTTCCAAGAAGGAGAGTGATGGAGTGCTGCATCAGATGACCTGGCCTCCACAATCCCCCGACCTCAACCCAATTGAGTTGGTTTGGGATGAGTCAGAGTGAAGGAAAAGCAGCCAACAAGTGCTCAGCATATGTGGGAACTCCTTCAAGACTTTTGGAAAAGCATTCCAGGTGAAGCTGGTTGAGAGAATGCCAAGAATGTGCTAAGCTGTCGTCAAGGCAAAGGGTGGCTATTTGAAGAATCTCAAATATAAAATATATTTTGATTTGTTAAAAAAAAAAATTGGTTACATGATTCCATATGTGTTAATTCAATGTAGAAAATAGTAAAAATAAAGAAAACCCTTGAATGAGTAGGTGTCCAAACTTTTGACTGGTACTGTGTATATATTTATACAATGCCTTGCAAAAGTATTCATCCCCCATGGCGTTTTCCCTATTTTGTTGCATTACAACCTGTAATTTAAATTGATTTTTATTTGGATTTCATGTTTTGGACATACACAAAATAGTCCAAATTGGTGAAGTGAAATGGAAAAAATTACTTGTTTCAAAGAATTCTAAAAAATAAATAATGTAAAAGTGGTGCATGCATATGTATTCACCTCCTTTGCTATGAAGCCCCTAAATAAGATCTGGTGCAACCAATTACCTTCCGAAGTCACATAATTAGTTAAATAAAGTCCACCTGTGTGCAATCTACGTGTCACATGATCTCAGTATATATACAACTGTTCTGAGAGGCCCCAGAGTCTGCAACACCACTAAGCAAGGGGCACCACCATGCATGCGGCACCATGAAGACCAAGGAGCTCTCCAAACAGGTCAGGGACAAAGTTGTGGAGAAGTACAGATCAGGGTTGGGTTATAAAAAAATATCAGACACTTTGAACATCCCACGGAGCACCATTAAATCCATTATGAAAAAATTGAAAAAATATGACACCACAACAAACCTGCCAAGAGAGGGCCGCCCAACAAAACTCACGGCCCAGGCAAGGAGGGCATTAATCAAAGAGACCAAAGATAACCCTGAAGGAGCTGCAAAGCTCCACAGCGGAGATTGGAGTATCTGTCCATAGGACCACTTTAAGCTGTAAACTCCACAGAGTTGGGGTTTACAGAAGAGTGGCCAGAAAAAAGCCATTGCTTAAAGAAAAAAATAAGCAAACACGTTTGGTGTTCGCCAAAAGGCATGTGGGAGAATCCCCAAAATATATGGAAGAAGGTACTCTGGTCAGATGAGACTAAAATTGAGCTTTTTGGCCATCAAGGAAAACGCTATGTCTGGCGCAAACCCAACACCTCTCATCACCCCGAGAACACCATCCCCACAGTGAAGCATGGTGGTGGCAACATCATGCTGTGGGGATGTTTTTCATCAGCAGGGACTGGGAAACTGGTCAGAATTGAAGGAATGATGGTGGTAGGCATGTTGTGTACATCAAATGATACAAACCCCAAAAAAATCCATTTTAATTCCAGGTTGTAAGGCAACAAGATAGGAAAAATGCCAAGGGGGGGTGAATACTTTCGCAAGCCACTATTTATATCTTTCATAATATTTCCCCTAATGTTATTATCCTCTTTCTCTGTTGCTTCATTGCTTCCTCTCTTTCAACAATTAAATGAAATATGTTTTGTTGTCCTTATCTTCATCATTCTAATGACATCCTTGAATAATATAGGACTAGAATTAGATGCAACAGGCTTTCACTTCGCTTCACCAAGATTGAATGGTTATGGGTCTGAATAAATAACTGCTATAGCCTGCCACCATCGCGAGTTCGCTCATCTTTCAAACTACCCATGAGTTCTAGTGGCTGCTGTATTTAACATTCAGCAAAAAAAGAGCTTGCGCCCCTCTTCGAATTGTCTATTGGTATAAGAAATGCAACAAACAAACAAAAATCCAGAAAGCTATTCTAGTCCAGCTTTTCCTGCATGGGACTCCAAGAGCTAAGGAGTGTTTTTTAAGGAGAGGCCAGCGGAGCATGGGTGCTTGCGTATTGCACAAGAGATAGAGGCTATAAGTTAGAATCTTATTATGCATCACCCACTAATACTGCATTTAATTTATTACCTGAAAGAGGTAGGCTACAACATCTAATAATAGGGCTATATATCAATCTAGAACAGGATTATCTATTTTGGATGGAGTTGATGGAGAGCAAGAGCGAGACTGCGAGAGAGTGCTCGCGCGTGCACTGATTTAAAATTATATTCAAGTGATAGGCCGTTTTAAAACAATAATTATCTTTACAATTTAAAAAACAAGGTGACCCCTGAAAGCCAGAAGGAGATGGGTAAATTAGACACGCATTCGGTCTTTACATTACTGTAGCATAGGCTATGCTGCAGCAAATGTAGTCCTACCTGTCACAAGAAAAAAAGTTACCTTGATGAGATGCTAGGTCTACGTGCATTGTGAACTGCGCTCCGTAGAGAAGCCAGATTTAAACATTGCATATAATTTAACAGTTCCATTTCACGCCATGCTGTTCATATAAATAATTTCATATAATTTACCGGTTTCACGCAGTTATTTATCCCGGGGAATAGGGAGTGATTTTGGGCGGTAACTCCTGGTAACCGGGTTCCCGCCATTCAACCCTAGTAGTGACTGCATAAATGTAACCCAGTGGAAGATGTTGTGAATTCTGTAAAAAACAAAGTGAGAAGCTAAAAGCAGTGCAGTTGTCTATCGTGTGTGTCTCAATTTGTCTGAAGACAAAAGATGTATGTGACAGCACTGCCATAAATTGCAGAAAGTCATGTTCTATAAATATATATACATATAAAGTATGATGTGGATATATATGCATTGAATGTTTGCACAGAATCGAGAGGAGCAAGTGTCTCTGAACAAAATGGCGGACCATTCTAGTGTCTTCAGCTAAAACTGGAGAAATATTTGTAAAAAAAAAAAAATGTTTTTATAAATGTCAAATTACGTGTAAACTCCAGACGTTTTCAAAATGTGACTGTGTAGAGTACTTTTTATTTTCTTGCATTTATTTATATTTATTAAATTTTTTATGTATACTTTTGCCACATGATGTAAACGTATTACCCTGAGGTTCCAGTGTAATTTTTTTCATATGTCCGAGATGTGTATGAGTGTTTGTGAGAATGATGCCCCCTAGACTGTGTTCCTATGTTCTCCACTTGTCTCACACAGTAGTCTGACCCTTGAGGACAGAACAGTCTCCAACCATGGTTCTCCTGAGGCGTATTCAGTGGCCTGATTTAGAGATAGTTGTATTGTGTAGAACAGACATCCCTCTGCCAGTCTCTGGCATTTAGAACGGCTCTGTACAGTACATTTCTATGTCAATCTGTCCATGGTTGAACAATGATAAAAACCTACAAATCAGCTTTGTCTCCAGGACCAGAGTTGGATACTAGGCTACTATTTAGGTTCTCTCATCCTGTCCCTTGTCCATAGGCCATAGAGAGTACTTTAGAATCACATCCTGGCTATCTCCCTTTCCAGAAGTTATTACTGACCTGACAAAATCGTAGAGGTAAAAGCAAAGGGTTCCACTGGTCAGCTTTCACCTATCCAGGTCATGAGAACAGTTTTATTTCAAGGAGGAAAAAAACGTGTCTTTTGAAAAAGTTGAACAGGGCCCTAGCCTGTGTATCCCTGCCCTTGCCTTAATGTCTGTGGACTCACCAGTCTGTGATAACTTTTGTTTTAAACTCTTCATTCAGGAACACAGTGCTGTTAAAGGGGTTACTTCTAAGGTCATGGTTCTCATTTATTTAATTGTTTTACTTTCTTTTGCATTTGTAAAGGAAATGTACTGCCTTCTGTCTGTGTTAATGATGAAAAAAGTAAACTATGTAAAAAGAAAGCAAAACAGACACGTTTGAGTATTTGCATTTTGTATATAAATAAACATATCCTATCAGTCTTTCACTCTGTGGGGATTTTTGTTTACAGGAGCACCATGTGCATATTTATCAGCATAATTAAGTGTAACATAAAACAAAATGGTTTGTCACACACCGGATAGGTGTAGTGAAATGTGTTGTTTTACAGGGTCAGTCATAGTAGTACAGCACACCTGGAACAAATTAGGGTTGGGTGCCTTGCTCAATGACAAAAAAACATTTTCTTCATCTTGTCGGCTCAGGTATTCGAACTAGTGACCTTTCATTTACTGGTCCAACACTCCAACTCCAACATTTAATTTAATCTATCAAGTTCAGACCTGAAAACACCAGGGGGATAGAAAGAAAAGGCCCGATTTTATGTCAAACTGGTTGTGCAACCCCCAAAACCTTTGGTAAATCTGGTCCTAATGGTTGTTTCTGGACCAGACATCATTTTTAATAGAGTAAGATAATGGGATGGGCACTAATGTTCTGAACACCCTGCACCTTCTGCCATATTTACTACATGCTTTTACATAGTAAGGCCCTCCTATAAACCGCAAATGGGCGACAGAACTCAAAAGAAACAAACAATTTCTCCCCAAAAAAACATTCAGCATTTTTATTAATAAATATCACTGTTGTATGAATATAAAACAATTTTAAATTACCCTTTTTAACAAACATGCCAAATATCTTTCCTTGAAGGCTTTACAGGAGAAAATATGATGGTTATTTATATGATGTTATGATGTTGCATACAGACTTGAAATACATGTTCTTGATAACCAAGGGCAAGATTAAGTATTTTTCCACTCTCCATTCTAAAGTCCTCAGGTGGAAAAAGGCAGATAGTTTACCCCAGTCATATCCACACTGTTCATGTTTACAAGAAGGAAATAGGAAAGGCAGATTACAATGTTTGATACAGTGCAACTCCTCAGGCATGGGAACTACCAATTCAAAAGGTGTAATTCAAAACCAAACAATTCACTTCAATTTGAAGTACAATGTTCAGGCTTACAGCCATTCGTTATAAAAATATATATTTGTTAACATAAGAAAAATACTTCGGCTGAAGAAATCCCTTAGTAAAAGCTTCAATCCAAGGCGTTAAGGCCTTCATGTGCAGTGTTAAGATGGACTGTGTTAGAACATAGTTGTTTTGCATGAGTTGTCTATCATCAATACTAGTAAACAGTTAAAGTGAAGGTTGAAAAATGTGGCAGAAATTCCATATTTTTTTCCTCGTTTTGCATGTAAAGACATTGGGGTTATGTGTCCCAGGCACTCCAGTTTCTTCAATAAACGAGGTAGCTAGTAAAAACCTTGTGATACAATGACAGGATAGTTAACACTGAAATAAGAGAGAAAGCAATTATACCAAAACAAGGGGTGGAATACTGCTATGACAGTGAATGTTTAAAAGGGTTGATCCCTTCTACTAAAATTAAGGTCACAGTATTATAGTTATTAAAAGGTAATGTAATAGTCTACACGCTGTTCCGCTCACGTATTCTATGAGGATGAAAAATAATACACCTTCCACAGTGAAAACCCCCACTTCTTCCTCCCAGCTTGGCTTTCACCTCACTTTCTCACTCTCCGTCATCTGCCAGAGTCCCAGGTTCAACACTTTAAGGCACGGGAGCTGCGTTATCCTCTCCAGACCCCGCTTGGTGATTTTGGTACACCCGTACAGGTCGATACCGGTGAGCTGCGTCAGGTGGTCGGCGATCAGCTCCAGCCCCTTGTCAGTGATGCGTACGCACTGCCCGATGTTCAGCGTCTTGAGCTCATGCATCTGGCGCACCATCCGGTTGATCCCGTCGTCACTGATGTGGCAGGAGCACAGGGACAGAGACTTGAGCTGGTACAGCCCCTGGGCGATGTAGGCCAGGCTCTGGTCACCTATCTTGTCGCAGAAGGACACGTCAAGGCCGGAAAGCTGTAGAGACCCCATGGCCAGGTGCATGATGCCCGTGTCACTGATGTTGTCACACGACCGCAGGTTGAGGCTCCACAGGTGAGTCATGTTTGACAGGTGGATCATACCGGCGTCTGATATTCCTCCGCAAAAGCTGAGGTTGAGCACCTTGAGCTTGGCCAGTCCCTTGGAGACGTGTTTGAGGGACAGGTCAGTCAGCTTCTGGCAGTCCTGCAGGGTCAGCTGCTCCAGAGAGAGGCAGCCTTCGGCGGCGCTTCGGGTCATCCCAGACAGGTGACCAATGCCCACGTCTGACACATGCCTGCAGCTCCGCAAATTAAGGCTCTTGAGTTTGTGCAAGCCCCAGGCGATGAGCAGAAGGCCTGTGTTGGTGATGTTACTGAGGCCGCCGAGTTCCAGCACCTCCAAGTTTTTCAGATACTGGGCAATCCTGCCCAGGCTTGAGTCTGTGATTGGTTTGCAGAGGCTGAGGTTGAGGACCCGCAAGGACGGGATGTCCTGAACAAAAGCATGTCCGAGGCCGTTGTCCGTAAGGTTAAAACAGCCGCATAGGTTAAGGCTTTCGATGTTTGGCATCCCCTGGATTACGTAGCTCAGGCTGCGCCGCAGGCTGAGAATTTGGACCTTCTTGATGCCCCGGGTATGGAGGCTGGGGAACAAGGACGGATTGGCCCTCCGCAGATGAAGCTTCGCTTCCACCCCCCTCCACACAGATTTGTGGTACGAAGCGTCCTTCCAGGCCGCACACACTTGGGCCACCCTACCTTTGTCCCTTACGTCCAAGTAACTGAAAATCATAGCTACAATTTCTGGGAAGAGGCCAGATATGTGTGTCTCCATTTCAAACATGTTTGGAAAGGGAGAGGTTAGCCAGAACTAACCAGGTATCCGATTATTCGAGTAGGCTAGCTAACTGTTAGCGTAGTTAGCTAATATTACTCAGGAAAATAACATGTTCAAAGTCCAGGCATCCCAGGCCATCTTTACATAATGCATATCTGAAATTCCAACGCTTAGTGTTCAGGTTGTTATATTATTCCAATCAACTGAGATAGTTAGCTAACTACTTCCCATAAAAACGTAGATAACTAGCTGACGTTAGCTTGCCTGACTAGTAGCCTAGGCTAGCTATCTAGCGTACCAAAAGGCGGAAAACAGAGACGTCAGGCGACTCTACCCATTTTCAAGTCAGATGACCGTTGTCGTTCTTCAACTGGATCCAGTCGATCGTTCATTTTAAAAAATAAAAAGTGAAAATGTATCTCTGAAACCCGCAGTATCTGTTTGTTCTGTGTCATGGGTAAAAAGGCAAAGTTTCTATTAGCATTTCGGTTCTGTTGTGGGATTCATGGCGCTTCTTCCCGTTGCTGTGCTGTGCTGCCTTTGTCTGACCAACCATTTCAAACTGACGATGCAGGAACAGCAGTGTGTGTGTGTGTGTGTGTGTGTGGGGGGGGGGGCCTTACAAAAACAATCCACATAAACAATTTGACATTAATATGAGAAGACGTAATAAATGTAATTGGCCGGATTTAACAACATAAATATTACAAAGTTAGATATGTTATACATAATCACTTTTCTTAGAAATGTAAAACTGTAATTTTAAAGATAATAACCTTTTTTAGGAACACCACTTTTTTTTTGGTGATGGTTTCGCCCAATTCACTACAAGGTAGCGGTACTCTGGAAGCGACTTTTAGTTTATAATCCATTGTGAATTATAATATTTCCTCACAGTATTTAAAAAATCTTTCCAACACATTCCCCCTCGATAATCACCAGGCCTCGGTGTGAAAGAGCATAATGTAACGCTCTGAGGGTGCCATATAGCCAGTGGAAATTTCATAAAATACCTGAACACATTTCCCCACAGACAGAAGCGGTAACACAGACACGTCACATGGGCTATAAACGGTCCGTTTAGAACTTTTTCTCACCACCAAATATGGTAGTGAGAGGAAGTCCAGTTGCGGGAATTGGGAAAGGATGGATCTAGGTAAAACTGGGTCAATCTTCTACACATTGTCTCATCGATGAAACATCTGATCTCAATACATATTTCTGTTCCCAAAACTACAAATCTGTTACGAACACAGTGGACTAAGTTTTATAGACTTGACGCTTTGCCAACGTTTTTTTTTTTATTGCGTAGTTTAGCAGGAGTGCACGGGCGAATTGAGTTTGTGCACACGCGCACTTCACACAGGAGGCGTTTCCTAACGGAAATACGCAAATATCTGCTACAACGCGCCAATAGGATCTCGCTAGCTGGTGCTTGGTTTTGCACCTTTGTTCTGCCCCCTATGATTAATTTGCTCCCCTCTAAACGACACAGATGAACTACCTTGGGTTAGTTATAGATATCTTTGATTTCCCTTTTCAAAAACAGCTGTGTCTGTCGGGAGCTCACTGGCGCGGAAAACTCTGAGAGCCCGGAATAGGCTAGTAAATTGATATAGTGACCACGTTTACATGCACACCAATATCCCGTTATTATTCGCCCGGGTTACTAAAGTATTCTGTTTTTGAGATAACCCGAAAAAGCTTGTATCCAGGTTATGTGAAACCAGGACAAAATGCCTGGGGTATGCTGATCTTAACGGGATACTGTGGCATGTAAACATCTTATCCCGTTTACTGTTGTTATTCGCGGTCTGCGCAGGCTCAGTTGCGCGTATCATGGGTGTTGTGCGGTCTATGGTGTTGTGTTATGATGTTTTAATCTGATTGTCAAACAAATCACTTAAAAAAATAGCTACCTGCGCAGTTCGATCCACCATAATATAGCATACTGGATACTTTCACCCCTAATTTAGACACATTCTTGCTTATAATTTCCGACATTTGGTAGGCCATATTACAGTTTCGGACATTTGGTAGACCATTTGTTTGTCAACTACAATAGTTAGAAATAAATCATATTTCTCCACTCCTGTTCCTGAGACAAAATGTAGCCTACATTTGTTGTTTCATTTTACTGCAAGAAATGCATAATTCTGCTGGAGTTAATGTTATATTACGCTACATGTGAGAGGTTATAGGCCTAAAGTCAGTGTTCATATTTCAGTTAGTATTCCATTTAACCGATATGAACTTAAATGAGTAATATTCTGTTTATTCATAGATACAGGGATACTATACATGCAGCTTATCTGATGTCATAACTTGTTGCCCTAGAAGGCTAAATAAAGTAGTGCTCACCAGAATAATAACTTACATCGGTAGAATGAATGCATTAATCTAGTTAACACCTGTAAAGTTGTCTGTTTTGTTTAGGGACTGGGAGAATAACTCCAAAACAGTGGACAGATTGGTCCTGTGCTAAATGTCCAATGTCATCCGTTTGACCAGTTTTAAGGAAATGAAAAGCTGAGAAAACGATGAAACATGTTTCTGATTAGACTTCAGTTTGTCTTGGGCACATATTTTATGTGGTTAAAATACTTTCCGCTTGCATAACAGTGTCAAAGATAACCCATTAGGCTACTGTCATGACTTCCGCCGAGGCTGCCTCCCCTCCTTGTTCGGGCAGGTTTCGGCGTTCATCGTCACCGGCTTACTAGCTACTGCCAATCCCATTCTCATTACTCCACTTGTCATGTCTTGTCTTGTCAATCACACACACCTGGTGCTCATTCCCCTAATTAGTATGTGTATAAGTGTTCCCTCTGTTCCCCTTGTCTTTGTGAGTGATGGTTTATTGTGAGAGTAAGTAGCTCGGTTGAGCTACTCTTCCATTTGTATTTGCCAAGGTGGAATATTTTCCCTTGTTATAGTTTCATTTTGACGCTGGGTGCGTTTTATTTATGTAAACGGAATTAACTCTGGACATGGCCATCCGGCTGGACAATCTGCTAGCAGCCAGAGGACGTCCTTGTAGGGGTCTGCCCGTTCCCACTCCGGACGACTCTAACCCCGAGCAGATGGAGCTGGGGGGAGCCGCCGGTCAAGAGAGCGCAGAAGGACAGCGACAGTGCCACTCTGATGGCACAAAGGGACAATCCACCTCACGTCGCAGTCAACTGCTTTTGGGTCTGGAGGCGGTAGGCAGGGTACTCACGCATCACCCCAGGTAACGAACACCCAAACTTTTTCAGAGCCCTTTGCGGCGCACTGTACCTTATCTATCTCCTTTCCCGATCACCTGGTAGTTTCCCAGTGTAAGGCGCTAGTCGATTCAGGCGCAGCTGGGAAATTTATGGACAGGGCATTTGCACGCCGTCAAGGCATTTCATTGGTTCCCCTATCCATTCCACTCCCCATCAGAGCACTTGATAGTCGACCATTAGGTTCTAGGTTGGTTAAGGAGGTTACTGTACCAGTCACCATGATTACACAGGAGACGCATGTTGAGCAGATCACTTTTTTGATTATTGAGTCTCCTGCTTACCCTGTAGTCTTAGGTATTCCGTGGTTAGCCCTTCACAACCCACATTTTTCATGGCCGCAGAGGGTTCTTACAGGGTGGTCGCGTGAGTGTCCGGGTAGGTGTCTAGGTGTTTCCGTTGGTGCGACCACGGTAGAAAGTCCAGACTGTACTGCCACCGTGCACATTCCCCCTGAATACCATTATCTGGCGCTCGCGTTTTCCAAGACGCAAGCGACTAAATTACCACCTCATCGGGAGGGGGATTGCGCGATAAACCTTCGGGTAGACGCTGTACCTCCCAGGAGTCATGTGTATCCCCTGTCGCAGGCTGAAACGGAGGCTATGGAAACATACGTCACCGAGTCCCTGCGCCAGGGGTATATACGTCCCTCCACTTCACCTGCTTCCTCAAGTTTCTTCTTTATGAAGAAGAAAGATGGCGATTTACGCCCGTGCATTGATTATCGACCACTGAATAAGGTGACGGTACGATTGAGTTATCCTCATTCCTTCAGTGATTGAGTCAATGCATGGGGCCTGGTCGCAGCTCCCATTACCTCCTTGTTGAAGGGTGGGCCGTCCCGGCTCCGCTGGTCAGCTGATGCTGATTTGTCCTTCAATAGATTGCGGGGTCTGTTCACCTCCGCCCCGGTACTGGCTCACCCCGATCCATCACCACCGTTCGTAGTGGAGGTGGATGCGTCCGAGGTAGGGATAGGCGCTGTCTTATCCCAACGCTCGGGCACGCCACCCAAGCTCCGCCCCTGTACCTTCTTTTTGAAGAAGCTCAGCTTGGCGGAGCAGAACTACGGTGTTGTTGATCGGTAGCTGCTGGCTGTTGTCCGAGCTTTGACAGTGTGGAGGCATTGGCACGAAGGGGCGAAACACCCTTTCCTCGTCTGGACAGACCACCGTAACCTGGAGTACATTCGGGCAGCGAGGAGGCTGAATCCATCTCCCAAGGTAACACCACTATCCTGGTCGTTGTGGATCGCTTTTCAAAGTCCTGCCGCCTCCTTCCTCTGCCCGGTCTCCTCACGGCCCTACAAACTGCGGAGGCTAAGTTTACTCACGTCTTCCGGCACTACGGGGTACCAGAGGATATAGTGTCCGACCGAGGTTCACGTCTAGAGTCTGGAAGACGTTCATGGAACGTCTGGGGGTCTCGGTCAGCCTGACCACTGGATTTCACCCTGAGAGTAATGGGCAGGTGGAAAGGGTGAATCAAGATGTGGGTAGGTTCCTGCGGACCTACTGTCAGGACCGGCCGGGGGAGTGGTCGGTGTTCCTGCCATGGGCAGAATACACTCAGAACTCTCTCTGCCACTCCTCCACTAACTTAACACCCTTCCAATGTGTTTTGGGTTACCAACCGGTCCTGGCACGTGGCACCAGAGCCAGACCAAGGCTCCTGCGGTGGATGACTGGTTCGCCTCCAGTGCGCCGTGCGTCATAGAAGGCGAACGCTGACCGCCACCGCAGGGAGGCCCCGGTTTTCATACCGGGGGATCGGGCCTGGCTCTCGACCCGGAATCTACACCTCCGCCTGCCCTGCCGGAAGCTGAGCCCGCGGTTTGTGGGGCCGTTTTAAAGTCCGGAGGAGGATAAATGAGGTTACATACAGGTTGTTACTCCCCCCTCTGATTACCGTATTAACCCCTCGTTTCATGTGTCTCTCCTCAGGCCGGTGGTAGCTGGTCCGCTCCAGGAGTCTGAGGTGCGGGAGGTTCCTCCTCTGGACATCGAGGGTGCCCCGGCATACTCGGTCCGTTCCATACTGGATTCGAGGCGTTGGGTGGGGGGCCTTCAGTATCTCGTGGAGTGGGAGTGGTACGGTCCAGAGGAATGGTGCTGGGTCCCAAGGAGGGACATCCTCGATCCCTCCCTGTTGAGGGATTTCCACCGTCGCCATCCGATCCGCCCTGCTCCGCGTCCTCCTGGGTGTCCCCGAGGCCGAGGTCGGCGCACTGCTGGAGCCGCGCGTCAAGGGGTGGGGGGGGTACTGTCACGACTTCCGCCGAGGCTGCCTCCCCTCCTTGTTCGGGCAGGTTTCAGCGTTCGTCGTCACCGGCTTACTAGCTACTGCCGATCCCATTCTCATCACTCCACTTGTCATGTCTTGTCAATCACACACCTGGTGCTCATTCCCCTAATTAGTATGTGTATAAGTGTTCCCCTTGTCTTTGTGAGTGATTGTTTATTGTGAGAGTGAGTAGCTCGGTCCACTCTTCCATTTGTATTTGCCAAGGTGGAATATTTTCCCTTGTTATAGTTTCATTTTGACGCTGGGTGCATTTTATTTATGTAAATGGTAAACTCTGGACTTCTGTGTTTTACCTCCTGCGCCTGACTCCTTCATTCACACATCGTCACAGCTACATGCACCTTTGCATTTTCTCAAGAGATGCTGAAAGAAATAAGTCATATTTCTCCACTCCTGTTCCCGAGACAAAATGAACATTTGTATAATTTTACTAGCAGAAATGCATAATTCCATTTAACCCACATGAACTTCAATTAGGAATATTCAGTTGATTCACGGGTATAGGGATACTTATAAACGGGATATCAAAGGTGCATGTAAACAGCTTATCCCGAATAAGACCTTAAGCGGGATATGAGCTGCTATCTGGAATACTGTGCGCATGTAAACGTGGTAACTGTTGCAAGTTCGCTAGCCACAGCTTTGGACTGGACCCAGTTGATTGGATACAATGCACTTCACTACACTCTAAAAAGAAAAGGATACTGAAGTATCCTTTAGGGGTTCTTCAAATTGAAACTGTGGGGGAACCCCTATAAGTTATTCACAGAACCCCTTTTAATGGATCCTTTTACTACCCCCCTTATTATTAATAATAATACGCATAACAATAACACAGTATTTTAGTTGTCAGTTTATCATGATTTTAGTGGCAAAGCAGAATAAAAAAAATCAAAATATGAGGTAAACTCCCAGCAGAGCCCAAAGTCCAATGGGCGTGTTGATGTTCTCCGAATCCATAGCCAGAATGATTTTGCAGTGCATGGTGATCAAACAGGTTTCCTGTTGAATTCATCAGAGATGTAGTGAGGGTGAAGTCTGTGAATCCATTTTTTTATTTTTATACAGATGTTTAACAAAACATGCACATGACAGTATTTATACCTTGGTGTTTGTGGTAAATGTTAATGAAAAAAACTGTTTTGATAATGGTTTTCATACACGTACCATGTCCATAATGTAGAAGCCTATGGGATTTTCATTGAACAGGTAAGGGAGGAGGATGGTACATGTGATCTGCATAACATACCAATACCAATTGACATACCTTTGTATGCCTCCTCGTCTGTATACCTGCAGACACAGACACAAAAGTGAGCAGTTCAGGCATCTGCACCCAATACAGTTAGCCTTCAACATATTCTCATAGCCTACATATTCGTACCTCTTTGTTGATTGATATCCATTGAATTGTGTCCATTTTCTGTTTTAGAAAGTTTTGCACAAATATGAAAATATAGATGGTATCATCATAAAACAATATCAATTTAGATCATATAAGGGACAAACCTTACCTTAAATTGAGGAGATCTTTACATTTTTCAGTTAAGTGCCTGCACATGCTGTCCTTTCAAATTCAAATCCAAATGTTTCAGTTGGGCAAGTGGTTCCTGCAAGAACCCCCACAAATGAAGGTGGTTTCTCGATGAACCCCACCTCCTATGGGGTTCTTGGAATAACCTTTTGGGGTCAATTTTCAGTGCCAAGAACCCTAATGTTCTTCAAAGAACTTTGAGGATCTTAGAAGAACCCTTGTTGAACCCCCTAATTTTTAGAGTGTAGGCCCCTTAGTTCCAGTGAAGGGAAATCTTAATGCTACAGCATACAGTGACATTCTAGATGATTCTGTGCTTCCCACTTTGTGGCAACAGTTTGAGGAAGGCCCTTTCCTGAATAATAGTCTGGGGCTGTTTTTCATGGTTCTGGCTAGGCCCCTTAGTTCCAGTGAAAGGAAATCTTAATGCTACAGCATACAATGACATTCTAGACAATTCTGTGCTTCCCACTTTGTGGCAACAGTTTGAGGAAACCAGGCCTAATCGCCCAACATCAGTGCCCAACCTCACTAATGCTCTTGTGGCTGAATGTAAGCAAGTCCCTGCAGCAATGTTCCAACATCTAATGGAAAGCCATCCCAGAAGAGTGGAGGCTGTTATAGCAGCAAAGGGGGGACCAACTCCATATTAATGCCCATGATTTTGGAATGAGATGTTCGACGAGCATGTGTCCACATACTTTTGGTCATGTAGTGTGTATATATATTTGTAAATAATACCATCTTTGAGAACTAACAAACAAATAAAAGCTAGAAAGTCAGGGAGAAAAAAAAATATCCTAAATCAGGGCATTCAGGGCACATACTCATTTATTTTGTTATAATGTATGAGCAGAGGAACACACCATTAGCAATGACAAAATACATAGAATTGCAGGAAATTAACATTTTCTCTCAGCTCATTGGAAACATTTGTAGAATTGCAGAAAATGTGCTTTACAACAGCAAAATGTTCCCTACGCTGCCAAGATACCTTTCTAGCTAATAGACTATGTTAGAGTTTACACTTCCTCTTCCATTGAACTGTGGGGAGGTCAAAATAATGAAACAGTCTACCAAATATTTTCATAATAATTTTTAGAGTATACTGCTACATTGGCCTAGGCTATCTCTTAGTTCCATAGGCTCATGGTGAATCAATGTTCATATGGCAGGGGCTGGTGCTTTCCCATTAGTGGAATTTTAACTTTAAGATTTGTATCATTTTAATTTGATTTGTATTATTAATCGGTCATACGAAAGTGGCTCACCTTTTAGTCAGGTACATTTCTATGGCAACGAATCCTTCGGGGCAGGCTAACTCAGGGCTATCTTCATTAATTCTGAATGAACTGTCTGAGCCATGAGTTGAGGACTAATGAAATCAGATACCCTCCCTCTCGCAAAGATTGTGTCATCTGTTCCCTTCATTGAGGAAGACCACTGATTCAATATTTTATTAATAAAAAATAGTTACCCCGGTTCTTTAAAAAAACGACCCTTTTCTAAAAACAATATTTCATGAAATAGCAAAAAAAGTGTAAACTGTAGCCATTTATTTCCCTCTATAGTTTATCCGCCTAAGCATGACCTTCATCCACTTACCAATTTTTTTCTCTCCAAATGTTGCTTTTTTGTGTCAGCATTTAGACATTGTTCTTAGGGGGGGCTATCCATTGGCATAGTATGGATGAAGCCTGAGCTGGAATGTGAAGATAACTGAAGTTGGCTAGCTTTATAAAAGCCTGAGTAGATCTAGCGTTCTTCGTAGTATACGACTCAGGTTCCTCTCTTTAAACCACTTCAGTTGGATGATCTCAGTTTGCTAGAGAGTCTGTGTGTTGTCATAGAGAGATTATTCTATACTGTGTGCATTTATTATCGGAGAGACTGTACACAACTGTTGTGAGTAGTTGTTATAGAAATCAACACCGTAAAAACAGCAGATGTAGTAGGGTATATAGAGTTTGAATGAAGGCCTATTAAACAGCATCTGAATGACTTTTATTTTCCAAATAAATCTTTAATTAAAATTAATAAACCCCCATCACATGTAGCAAAACAATTATAATGTATTGTCTTATCAGGTGAATAATAATGGCAAGTAGAAGTAATCAACACTGTTTCATTATTTTGACCTCCCCACAGTTCAATGGAAGAGGAAGTGTAAACTCTAACATAGTCTATTAGCTAGAAAGGTATCTTGGCAGCGTAGGGAACATTTTGCTGTTGTAAAGCACATTTTCTGCAATTCTACAAATGTTTCCAATGAGCTGAGAGAAAATGTTGCCATTTTAAAGCTAATTTCCTGCAATTCTATGTATTTTGTCATTGCTAATGGTGTGTTCCTCTGCTCATACATTATAACAAAATAAATGAGTATGTGCCCTGAATGCCCTGATTGAGGATTTTTTTTTTTCTCCCTGACTTTCTAGCTTTTATTTGTTTGTTAGTTCTCAAAGATGGTATTATTGATAAATATATATATACACTACATGACCAAAAGTATGTGGACACATGCTCGTCGAACATCTCATTCCAAAATCATGGGCATTAATATGGAGTTGGTCCCCCCTTTGCTGCTATAACAGCCTCCACTCTTCTGGGATGGCTTTCCATTAGATGTTGGAACATTGCTGCAGGGACTTGCTTCCATTCAGCCACAAGAGCATTAGTGAGGTTGGGCACTGATGTTGGGCGATTAGGCCTGGCTTCCTCAAACTGTTGCCACAAAGTGGGAAGCACAGAATTGTCTAGAATGTCATTGTATGCTGTAGCATTAAGATTTCCCTTCACTGGAACTAAGGGGCCTAGCCAGAACCATGAAAAACAGCCCCAGACTATTATTCAGGAAAGGGCCTTCCTCAAACTGTTGCCACAAAGTGGGAAGCACAGAATCATCTAGAATGTCATTGTATGCTGTAGCATTAAGATTTCCCTTCACTGGAACTAAGGGGCCTACACTCTAAAAATTAGGGGTTCAACAAGGGTTCTTCTAAGATCCTCAAAGTTCTTTGAAGAACATTAGGGTTCTTGGCACTGAAAATTGACCCCAAAAGGTTATTCCAAGAACCCCATAGGAGGTGGGGTTCATCGAGAAACCACCTTCATTTGTGGGGGTTCTTGCAGGAACCACTTGCCCAACTGAAACATTTGGATTTGAATTTGAAAGGACAGCATGTGCAGGCACTTAACTGAAAAATGTAAAGATCTCCTCAATTTAAGGTAAGGTTTGTCCCTTATATGATCTAAATTGATATTGTTTTATGATGATACCATCTATCTTTTCATATTTGTGCAAATCTTTCTAAAACAGAAAATGGACACAATTCAATGGATATCAATCAACAAAGAGGTAAGAATATTTAGGCTATAAGAATATGTTGAAGGCTAGCTGTATTGGGTGCAGATGACTGAACTTGTCATGACTTCAGCCGAGGCTGCCTCCCCTCCTTGTTCGGGCACGTTTTGGGGCGTTCGGCTTCACCGACTTACTAGCTACTGCCGATCCATTTATCATCACTCCATTTGTCTTGTCTTCAATCACACACACCTGGTCCTTATTCCCTCATTAGTCATTGTATAAGTGTTCCCTCTGCTTCCTTGTCTGTGTGGGTGATTGTTTAGTGTGGAGGTTAGTGAAGCTCGGTGGAGCGCGTGTATTTTGTATCGACAGGAGTATTTCCCCGTGTGCTTTGTATTTTCCAGTGCGCCTGTTTTGTGCCCTGGAGTGTGGTTGACGCATTTCTGTGTAAACCTGTATGTTGCGGATTAAAGCCTGTTATTCTGTGATTTACCCTCCTGCGCCTGACTGCTTCAACACCACCTCATCACAGAACTGCTCACTTTTGTGTCTGTGTCTTTAGGTATACAGACGAGGAGGCATTCAAAGGTATGTCTATTGGTATGTTATGCAGATCACATTTACCATCCTCCTCCCTTACCTCTTCAATGAATATCCCATAGGCCTCTACATTATGAACAAGGTATGTGAATGAAAACCATTATCAAAACAGTTTTTTCTTACACATTTACCACAAAAACCAAGGTATGAATACTGTTGTTTGCATGTTTTGTTAATCATCTGTATAATTACAACTTTTGCGATTCACAGACTTCACCCTCCCTACACCTCTGATGAATATAACAGGAAACCTGTTCGATCACCATGCACTGCAAAATCGTTCTGATTATGGATATGGAGAACATCAACACATTAACAAAAGTATTTGAACCCCTGCTGATTTTGTACGTTTGCCCACTGACAAAGACATGATCATTCTATACTTTTAATGGTAGGTTTATTTGAACAGTGAGAGACAGAAGAACAACAAAAAAATTCAGAAAAACGCATGTCAAAAATGTTATAAATTAATTTGCATTTTAAAGAGGGAAATAAGTATTTGACCCCTCTGCAAAACTTGACTTAGTACTTGGTGGCAAAACCCTTGTTGGCAATCACAGAGGTCAGACGTTTATTGTAGTTGGCCACCAGGTTTGCACACATCTCAGGAGGGATTTTGTCCCACTCCTCTTTGCAGATCTTCTCCAAGTCATTAAGGTTTCGAGGCTGACGTTTGGCAACTCGAACCTTCAGCTCCCTCCACAGATTTTCTATGGGATTAAGGTCTGGAGACTGGTTAGGCCACTCCAGGACCTTAATGTGCTTCTTCTTGAGCCACTCCTTTGTTGCCTTGGCTGTGTGTTTTGGGTCATTGTCATGCTGGAATACCCATCCACGACCTATTTTCAATGCCCTGGCTGAGGGAAGGAGGTTCTCACCCAAGATTTGAGGGTACATGACCCCATCCATCGTCCCTTTGATGCGGTGAAGTTGTCCTGTCCCCTTAGCAGAAAAACACCCCCAAAGCATAATGTTTCCACCTCCATGTTTGACGGTGGGGATGGTGTTCTTGGGGTCATAGGCAGCATTCCTCCTCCTCCAAACACGGCGAGTTGAGTTGATGCCAAAGAGCTCGATTCTGGTCTCATCTGACGACAACACTTTCACCCAGTTCTCCTCTGAATCATTCAGATGTTCATTGGCAAACTTCAGACGGGCCTGTATATGTGCTTTCTTGAGCAGGGGGACCTTGCGGGCGCTGCAGGATTTCAGTCCTTCACAGCGTAGTGTGTTACCAATTGTTTTCTTGGTGACTATGGTCCCAGCTGCCTTGAGATCATTGACAAGATCCTCCCGTGTAGTTCTGGGCTGATTCCTCACCGTTCTCATGATCATTGCAACTCCACGAGGTGAGATCTTGCATGGAGCCCCAGGCCGAGGGAGATTGACAATCTTTTGTGTTTCTTCCATTTGTGAATAATCGCACCAACTGTTGTCACCTTCTCACCAAGCTGCTTGGCGATGGTCTTGTAGCCCATTCCAGCCTTGTGTAGGTCTACAATCTTGTCCCTGACATCCTTGGAGAGCTCTTTGGTCTTGGCCATGGTGGAGAGTTTGGAATCTGATTGATTGCTTCTGTGGACAGGTGTCTTTTATACAGGTAACAAACTGAGATTAGGAGCACTCCCTTTAAGAGTGTGCTCCTAATCTCAGCACGTTACCTGTAGAAAAGACACCTGGGAGCCAGAAATCTTTCTGATTGAGAGGGGGTCAAATACTTATTTTCCTCATTAAAATGCAAATCAATTTATAACATTTTTGACATGCGTTTTTCTGGATTTTTTGGTTGTAATTCTGTCTCTCACTGTTAAAATAAACCTACCATTAAAATTATAGACTGATCATTTCTTTGTCAGTGGGCAAACGTACAAAATCAGCAGGGGATCAAATACTTTTTTCCCTCACTGTACCCATTGGACTTGGGGCTCTGCTGGGAGTTTACTTCATATTTGGATTTTTTTATTCTGCTTTGCCTCTAAAATCATGAACACTGACACTTAAAATATTGTGTTATTGTTATTAATA
Source organism: Coregonus clupeaformis (assembly GCF_020615455.1). NCBI lineage: Eukaryota > Metazoa > Chordata > Actinopteri > Salmoniformes > Salmonidae > Coregonus > Coregonus clupeaformis. Next base: position 9,112,355 of record NC_059202.1, read on the forward strand.
ATAATAATATGGGAGGGGGGTAGTTAAAAAATTAACCCCAAAAGGCTCTTCAAAAGGTTCTTCGAAGAACCATCAAAAGGGGTTCTTTTGAAGTACTCTTTTAAATGGTTCTTCTAAGAACTTATAGGGGTTCCCCCACAGTTTCAATTTGAAGAACCCCTAAAGGATACTCTAGGAACCTTTTCTTTTTAGAGTGTAGCCCGAACCATGAAAAACAGCCCCAGACTATTATTCCTCCTCCACCAAACTTTACAGTTGGCACTATGCATTCGGGCAGGTAACATTCTCCTGGCATCCGCTAAACCCAGATTTGTCCATCGGACTGCCAGATGGTGAAGCGTGATTCATCACCAGAGAATGCATTTCCACTTCTCCAGAGTCCAATGGTGTTGAGCTTTACACCACTCCAGCTGATGCTTGGCATTGCGCATGATGATCTTAGGTTTGTGTGCGACTGCTCGGCCATGGAAACCCATTTCATGCAGCTCCCGACGAACAGTTATTGTGCTGACGTTGCTTCCAGAGGCAGTTTGGAACTCGGTAGTGAGTGTTGCAACCGAGGACAGACGATTTTTACGCGCTACGTACTTCAGCGATCCCGTTCTGTGGTACAGTTGACCGGGGGAGCTCTAGCAGGGAAGAAATTTGATGAACTAACTTGTTGGAAAGGTGACATCCACGTTGAAAGTCACTGAGATCTTCAATAAGGCCATTGTACTGTCATGTTTATGGAGATTGCATGGCTGTGTGCTCGTTTTTATACACCTGTCAGCAATGGATGTGGCTGAAATAGCCGAATCCACTAATTTGAAGGGGTGTCCACATACTTTTGTATATATTGTAGGTCAATATCTTTTCTGTATGCTTTCTATCTTGTTTTGGTCGCTTAAGCTCACACTGAAACTGTTGTTCCATCCCGAAAATGTACACTGAGACGGCCCGCCTAAGAATGTTCTAAACAGAAAATCCCCTGTAATTAGCTCAAATTACAGTCATTTCCTCCATATTAAATGGATAGTTCGAGATTTTGACAATGAAGCCATTTATCTGCTTCCCCAGAGTCGGATGAACCGGAACAGCGAGCATGCTAACAGTTCCTGTAAACTTACAGTCATTGCGCTAACACTAGTTAGCATTGGCTCATGAAACTACCTCTAACTTCCTTCAACTGAAAGGTTGCCAGTTCAAATCCCCGAGTTGACTAGGTGAAAAATCTGTTGACGTGCTCTTGAGCAAGGCACTTAACCCTAGTTGCTCTGGATAAGAGTGTCTGCTAAATGACTAAAATGTGAATGTAGTCTTTTGGACCCAGAGACATAAAAGGTAGCCTAACGTTTAAGAGTGTTGGGCTAGTAACCGAAAGGTCACTGGTTTAAATCCCCGAGCTGACTAGGTGAAAAATCTGTTGTTGTGCCCTTGACCAAGGCACTTAACCCTAATTGCTCCTGTAAGTCATTCTGGATAAGAGCGTCTGCTAAATTACTCAAATGTTATGTAAAAATGGTATACACGATGGTATTCTGTTACAGCTATAATATTTATTTTTCACATAAAAAAATCCCCCCCCCCCAAACATTTTACATTTTTTTTATTTTATTTTACATTCACAGACCCTGTGTAGACCACCTCCGCGGACACCTAGGGGGCTGCAGACCCAAGTTTGAAAACCCCTGACTTAATGTATTTAAAGACAAGTCTACTATACGCAGTGATTACATTGGTAGAGTTTGTTTGAATGAAAAGAGTTTGTGTAAGTACCTCAAGTGGACCTCTGAAAATATATTATATATTATAAAATATATATTTTGATTAATTAAAAAGGAAAAGCTGAAATGTCTTGAGTCTGAGTATTCAACCCCTTTGTAAGTCCAGGAGTAAAGATTATGCTTAACAAGTTGCATGGACCATCTCTGTGTGCAATAATAGTGGTTAACATGATTTTGAAATGACTACATTCACATTTTAGTCATTTAGCAGACACTCTTATCCAGAGCAACTAGGGTTAAGTGCCTTGCTCAAGAGCACGTCAACAGATTTATCACCCAGTCAACTCAGGGATTTGAACTTGCAACCTTTCAGTTGCTGGCCCAATGCACTTAACCACTAGGCTACCTCATCTCTGTAACCCACACATATAATTATCTGTAAGGTCACTCAGTCGAGCAGTGAATTTCAAACTCAGATTCAACCACAAAGACTAGGGAGGTTTTCAAATTCCTCGCAAAGAAGGGCACCTATTGGTAGATGGGTAAAAAAAAATGAAGCAGACACTGAATATCCCTTTGAGCATAGTGAAGTTATAAATTACACTTTAGATGGTGTATCAATACACCCAGTCACTACAACGATACAGGCGTCCTTCCTAAGTCAGTTGCCGGAGAGGAAGGAAACCGCTCAGGGATTTCACAATGAGGCCAATTGTGACTTTAAAACAGTTACAGAGTTTAATGGCTGTGATAGGATAAAACTGAGGATGGATAAACAACATTGTAGTTACTCCACAATACTAACCTAATCGACAGAGTGAAAAGAAGGAAGCCTGTACAGAAAAAAAATATTCCAAAACATGCATCCTGTTTGCAACAAGGCACCAAAGGCATTAACTTTTTGTCCTGAATAAAAGTGTTGTGTGGGGCAAATCCAATACAACACATTACTGAGTCCTACTATAGGTATTTTTCCATTACATATATTATAAAATCATTTAACAATAAGCAGAATCATTATGGGTTTAAAAGAGGATTAGTGACTACACCTGTCTATGATGTATGAAACATATTTTGAAACATATGATGTATGAAACATATTTTGTAATCCAGATGCATGACTGGACAACCACATTGTGACTGCAGTAATCAATGTACTATATAATTATCATCAGGTGTGTATGTATATATTTTTTAAAGGAACTGTCTTTATCACGCCACCAATATAGTCAGGCAAGAGGACAGGAAACCAAGCAGACATGGGCATAGACAGGAAAGAGGCTAGACAAAGAAACCATAGTGGCTCAAGGTCAAGGGAGGGTGGCTGTTTGGATAAAAAGGGGGTTCCGACATGATATGAAAAGATGAAGCTGTATAAAAAGAGAGCTACAAGTCTAATAAAGCCATAATAAAGAACTATAGAGCAGGAGAGAAATGGGAAAAGAGAAGGAAGAAGAGAGGGAAAGAGAGAGACATTTAAAAAATATTCTGGGAGGAAGGAAAGGGATGGAGAGAGAGCATGGCCAAAGCTAGAATGATATTAAAAGAAAAAGAGAAAGAACCGGAAAAGGCTGGTTCAACTGCACCTCCAGCATACACACAAGGGGGACAATATCCTCAGGTCACAGGCCTAGTTTCAATAGCAGGGAATGTTAAAAGGAGGAAAAAGGAGGCCACAGGCTTCCACCCCAAAGAAAGGAAGGGAACCACACTTGGACATGGACGGCTATGGGGGACTGAGGGGCATAATAGCAGACCTAGGAAACCATGAGATAAGTGAACAAAGTGATGATAGGCGAAGTAAGTGGGACGATACAAGTAATGAGGGAAGTGAAGAACTAAGACAGGGTGCTGACTCTGACCAAGAGTCACAGCAAGGGGCTATGGGAGGCAAATCAAAAAGACAGTTGAGAAACAGAAAGACAATAAAAAAGCCAGATAAATACTAAGCTCAATGTCCCATTTTGGTAAAGGGGAAACAGGTTCACTATGTGCCCTGGGGATCTCAGGACCTGGAAGGCCTGGTGACTAGACTGCCTAACCTGCATGAAGGAGCAGGAAAATGGATTAGAACATTTGAAGAACAAACAATGGGGAAACTACTGGCGGTGGGGGACTTGAAGGCATTGCTGGCCAGGGTGGTGGGAGTGGCCAAAATGGAGGACATGATGCTGATGAGTGGCCTTAGAAGGGCGGTGCAAAGTGTGAAGCTGGATGGAGAGACATTTGATAATTACAGGCCACGACTATGGCTAACTCTGAGAACAGAGTATCCAGCCAAAATAGACCCTAAAGCACTCAGAGGGGAACCATTGGGGGATAAGGGAAACCCGGCAAGTTACCTGGACGACCAGCTGAAAAGGTGGCGACAAAAAACAGAAAGAGACCCAGAGGGGGATCCACTGATGACAACACTGTTCAGGACATCATTGAAGGGAGCGACGTCAACGCCTGTCAGAAGCAGACTGGAAGATGTGGTGAGACTAACGTCAAGGTCACGCAAGGAGTTCTGTGACCATGTTATCCACGCAATGGAGAAATACAGGAGGGACGAACGAAAACTGGCAGAGCATGGGAGAGACATTCAGAAAAAACTGACATTCTGCAACCAGGTTATCCATGCAATGGAAAAATACAGGAAGGACGAACAGAAACTGACAGAGCAGGGGAGAGACATTCAGAGAAAACTGAGACAGATGCAGCTGGAAGAGCTGACAAGAAAGGACAAGAAGAAAACACAAGCCTCAGTAATCACTCCAATGCCGCCAGAAGAGGGCACCATGGCACCTGTCATCCAGGGAGGTCAACAACCACAGAGTCATGCTCGTTGGGCTATATAGAGATGTAAGGTACGCAGTGGGATATTTGAAGCAGAGGTCTGAATAGGTGAATCGGAAAAGTTCTTTGACAATTTCTAATTATTATTTCTCAATTCTATAGTTCGCATAACACCAGTAATTTATGCAAACAGTTAATGAATTCTAAAATGATAATCTGTTTCTGTTATGTGGAACAGTGGATGGCAGGTAGTTTTGACTATTACGCTGATGGGGCAGCACCAACCTTTTGAAGGTTCTAGCTTTGTTAATCAACAGGTTTACATTTTTAACTAAATCAATGCAACAGGTTGCGGTGATTAGATTACCGGAAAGGGGTTATGGGTTTCTTTATTTTAAAAGGTCTTTATTCCCTTAATTGAACACGGTATTATCTGATGTGTCTTGAGTAGGATTCTTTCTTCCAGGATTGATGGAAGTCCCCTACAGTATGTATGTTAAGGGATATGTAGGATGTTTAGTATCTACAGTGGGGGAAAAAAAGTATTTAGTCAGCCACCAATTGTGCAAGTTCTCCCACTTAAAAAGATGAGAGAGGCCTGTAATTTTCATCATAGGTACACGTCAACTATGACAGACAAAATGAGAATTTTTTTTTCCAGACAATCACAATGTAGGATTTTTAAAGAATTTATTTGCAAATTATGGTGGAAAATAAGTATTTGGTCAATAACAAACGTTTCTCAATACTTTGTTATATACCATTTGTTGGCAATGACACAGGTCAAACGTTTTCTGTAAGTCTTCACAAGGTTTTCACACACTGTTGCTGTTATTTTGGCCCATTCCTCCATGCAGATCTCCTCTAGAGCAGTGATGTTTTGGGGCTGTCGCTGGGCAACACGGACTTTCAACTCCCTCCAAAGATTGTCTATGGGGTTGAGATCTGGAGACTGGCTAGGCCACTCCAGGACCTTGAAATGCTTCTTACGAAGCCACTCCTTCGTTGCCCGGGCGGTGTGTTTAGGATCATTGTCATGCTGAAAGACCCAGCCGCGTTTCATCTTCAATGCCCTTGCTGATGGAAGGAGGTTTTCACTCAAAATCTCACGATACATGGCCCCATTCATTCTTTCCTATACACGGATCAGTCGTCCTGGTCCCTTTGCAGAAAAACAGCCCCAAAGCATGATGTTTCCACCCCCATGCTTCACAGTAGGTATGGTGTTCTTTGGATGCAACTCAGCATTCTTTGTCCTCCAAAAACGACGAGTTGAGTTTTTACCAAAAAGTTCTATTTTGGTTTCATCTGACCATATGACATTCTCCCAATCCTCTTCTGGATCATCCAAATGCACTCTAGCAAACTTCAGACGGGCCTGGACATGTACTGGCTTAAGCAGGGGGACATGTCTGGCACTGCAGGATTTGAGTCCCTGGCGGCGTAGTGTGTTACTGATGGTAGGCTTTGTTACTTTGGTGTCAGCTCTCTGCAGGTCATTCACTAGGTCCCCCCGTGTGGTTCTGGTATTTTTGCTCACCGTTCTTGTGATCATTTTGACCCCACGGGGTGAGATCTTGCGTGGAGCCCCAGATCGAGGGAGATTATCAGTGATCTTGTATGTCTTCCATTTCCTAATAATTGCTCCCACAGTTGATTTCTTCAAACCAAGCTGCTTACCAATTGCAGATTCAGTCTTCCCAGCCTGGTGCAGGTCTACAATTTTGTTTCTGGTGTCCTTTGACAGCTCTTTGGTCTTGGCCATAGTGGAGTTTGGAGTGTGACTGTTTGAGGTTGTGGACAGGTGTCTTTTATACTGATAACAAGTTCAAACAGGTGCCATTAATACAGGTAATGAGTGGAGGACAGAGGAGCCTCTTAAAGAAGAAGTTACAGGTCTGTGAGAGCCAGAAATCTTGCTTGTTTGTAGGTGACCAAATACTTATTTTCCACCATAATTTGCAAATAAATTCATAAAAAATCCTACAATGTGATTTTCTGGATTTTTTTTTTCAATTTGTCTGTCATAGTTGACGTGTACCTATGATGAAAATTACAGGCCTCTCTCATATTGTTAAGTGGGAGAACTTGCACAATTGGTGACTGACTAAATACTTATTTTCCCCACTGTATGTTATGTTTTCTATGTGTAGAATCTAGGTATTGTGTTTCTATGTTTGGCCGGGTGTGATTCCCAATCAGAGGCAGCTGTCGCTCGTTGTCTCTGATTGGGGATCATAGCCTGTTTGCATCATTAGTTGTGGGATCTTGTTCCGTGTATAGGCTTGTATTGTTAGCCTGAGGACTTCACGTTACGTTGTTTTGTTGTTTTGTTTGTGTGTTTATTTCGTTAAATAAACATGTATGCATTTCACGCTGCGCCTTGGTCTGACCCGTCCTTCAACGTACGTGACAGAAGATCCCACCAATCACGGACCAAGCAGCATGCCCAGGAGCAAACACCCTGGACACAGGTGGGGAAGATTTGGTCTTGGGAGGAGATATTTGCGGGGAAAGGACCCTGGGCGAAGGTGGAAGCCCAGGCAGGAGAGGAGCAACGGCAACACAGAAGGCGCCGGCCGAGGAAGCCCGAGAGGCAGCCCCAATAAAAACATTTTGGGGGGCTAAAGGAGTGGTCGGGGAGCGAGAGAGAAGAGCCCTGACCACTGCACCCGGTGGGTTTCCAGGTTGAGTCCCTACGACCATGGGAACAACTAGATATTAGAAGCAACTAGATATTAGAATAGAAACCAGGAAAATGGAAGCACCGGAGAAATATAAAATAGATTATTGGCAGAAGTATGAGTGCTACAACAAAACAATTGGGGTACATGATTTGGGAAAATTCAAGGGAAAATGTGAAACTACATGGCACCTGGATAAGAATATCTCTTTGTCACGGATTCTGCCGAGACTGCTCCTCCTCCTGGTTCGGGCAGGCTTCGGCGTTCGCCGTCCCCGGAGTACTAGCTGCCACCGCTCTATGTTTCTTGGTGTGATTGCTTTCGTCTGTCTTTTACACCTGTGTCCATTTGTGTGTTGATTACTTGTCCTATAAGTTCCTTGTTTTGCTTAGGCTAGATTGTGTGTTGTTTTTTGCCTGTCCGTTGTGCTGCGTGTTTTGTTCCTGTTTTCGTGTCATTTTGTTTTACGCACAGTTTGCGTATTTTCTCGCCTCTGTTTGTTGTTGAGGCCGTTCTCTGTATTTTGCCATTTGGATTACTTCAGTAAACTTTGTTGGACTAGCTTCGGTGTCCTGCGCCTGACTTCCACACACCATACACCTCAGCCCTTGACACTCTTGGAATGCAGACACCCCCCAAAGGAAAATCTATCATGCAGCAGGGTCAAGTGCTGGAGTGATAGTTACCGCTGAAGTATGCGAGAATCAGACACTGGCATTACCGCTGATCGCTCCTTATGAGGATCAGTCATTGGCCGTGGCAGATTTCTTCTGGATCTGTCAAGGGCAACTCAGGGTAACATTACCAAAAGGATGGAAAGGGCTCTGTGCCAGAGTACAGCTGATACAGCAAGTTGTAATAGCTGACTGAGAGGCCCTAAAGGTTGATGGCAGGATACCCAATTAAAAAGATCAAATGTACAGCTAGATTCTATAGGCCAACCCCGGGGAATTCCTAATGAATTGAAAGCTATCAATATTCGTCTGGATACCTCCCAATAAAAACTTAGAATGGATTGATTACATTTATTACAATCAGCAAAGGTTCATAAATTATACTGACTCAGCATTGACAGCTCTGGGAGAACAAGTAGGATGACCTGGCAGAAAAGGCAGGCTTTAGATTGGCTCCTAGCAGAAAAAGGTGGAGTCTGTGTATTGTTTGGGGAACAGTGTTGTACCTTTATCCCCAATAACAGGATCCTTTGCTGAAGCTATGATAAAACTCAAAGGACTACGACAAGAAGTCAGAGACAATGCTGGGCATGATGCTCATGCCTGGGATTGGCTGGACTTGACTCTGGGAAAATAGGGAGCCATGTTTGCAAAGATGGCAATTATGATAGGTGTAGGCTTGGTAGGAATGTGAGTTGTATTCTGTTGCATACTACCTCTGTTGAAATCATTCTTGATTCAAACCCCGGTTAAACAAATGACTGTACATACAATTGTTAACAAATCACCCAAGGAAGTATATTCATCTCCAGGAGCTCCAGGACAGTATGTTGATAAGAGAGAAAAACCGTGCAACATCAAAGAGGGCCTGCTGGACTGTCCGTTTGGCAAACCTGAATGCGAATGGGGTGTTATCCCCGGGGGAGGATGGGCTTGCCATGACTACGAAACTAAAAAGCACAGATTGGGAGCAAACCTTAAGAATGATTTTCCGGACTTATATCCGGTTCCGGACTGGGCTCCACAACCTCAACATGATGATTCATCCGGAGAAGAAGAGGATTAAATAGTTTAAAGAGTGACAAACTTTTATGTAATGAAACTACAGGGGCAAGGCTAAAAAACGAGTTATATGCACACACTTACATCCATTCTTACACTAATGGTTAAACCATTATTATGTCTATTATCTGTTTTATTTTGAATATATTCTTTATTAGGTAATGAAGATTGGGACTTAGAAAGTCCCAAAGGGGGGAATATATAGGTATTTTTCCATTACATATATTATAAAATCATTTGACAATAAGCAGAATCATTATGGGTTTAAAAGAGGATTAGTGACTACACCTGTCAGGCAAGAGGACAGGAAACCAAGCAGACATGGGCATAGACAGGAAAGAGGCTAGACAAAGAAACCATAGTGGCTCAAGGTCAAGGGAGGGTGGCTGTTTGGATAAAGAGGGGGTTCCGATATGATATGAAAAGATGAAGCTGTATAAAAAGAGAGCTACAAGTCTGGGACTGGCAGTTGCTCTGCAGACCAGCTCGTCTTTATTGCTTGTGTAATAAAGTCTATCTTGATTTATTTTTTAATGAGGATAAGGACGATTTTCCACAACACTACTCTCCATATTTTCAAGCATAGTGGTGGCTGCATCATGTTATGGGTATGCTTGTAATCGTTAAGGACTGGGGAGTTTTTCAGGATGAAAAATTAACTATATGGAGCTAAGCACAGGCAAAATCCTAGAGGCAAACCTGGTTCAGTCTGCTCTCCTGGAGGCGAACAACTTACGGGAATCATTCACAAACATTGGCACATTCTAAGATCCGATGACTTTATCGGTAATGTGTTTTTGGACCCTCCCTTGGTCGTATTCTCGCAGGGCAGACATCTCAGAGATAATTTGGTAAACTCTGATTTACCACCCCAAAACACCCCTGCACAACGTCTATTTGCACCGCTACTGGATGGAAACTACAAGTGTAATGGCCGTGCTCAATGCAATGGCACTTACAAATGTAGATCCTTCAAACACCCCCAAACAGGGAAACAGATCCCAATCAAAGGTGTTATCATGTGCTCCACTAAGGCAGTTATTTTTCTTATAACTTGTGGTAAAACTTGTGGGTAAAACGAAGCGCAAATTAAAAGTACGAATCTCGGAGCACCATTAGGTGCAAAAACTCGACGTCTCCAGTTGCCATTCTTGTGATTTTGCTATTCATTGTAAATGTTTGTAGGCCTATGTAGCCAAATTGTATCTATGATCGTATGCTATCCATTTATGTTTTTTATATGTTCTATTTATAGTGTTTGTCATTATACCCTGATGAAGACAGCTTGTCTGTCGAAACGCATCTGAGCTCCTAGAGTGCGCGACTCTCCTTTTCAGTCTGCTTTCCACCAGACACTGGGAGATGAATTCACCATTCAGCAGGACAATAACCTAAAACACTATCACGTCTCAGGCTAAGACCCAGATGCAGACACAGGAGGCAGATAGTAAGAGTCTGAGTTTATTATAGTTCAAGGGGCAGGCAAAAGGTAAGTCAAGGCAGGCAAAGGGTCGTAATCCAAATCAGAGTCAGGCAGAAACAGGACGGTGGGCAGGATCAGGACAGGCAGAAAGATCAGAACTGGGAACACGCTGGTAGGATTTGAAGGGACAAGACGAACTGGCAACAGACAAACAGAAAACACAGGCATAAATACACAGGGGATAATGAGGGGAGATGGAGACAAGCACAAAGACAGGTGAAACAGATCAGGGTGTGACATTACCCCCCCTCTAGGGACACCACCTGGCTTCCTACCTGGGCGCATATCTGGTTGACCGGGGTGCCGGCGGTGGAACTCAGCGATGAGGGCTGGGTTCAGGATGTCCCTAGCAGCAACCCAGCACCTCTCCTCCGGGCCATAACCCTCCCAATCAACCAGGTACTGGAATCCCCTGCCCCGCGGTCTAACCTTCAGGAGGCGCCTCATCGTGTATGCCGGTTGGCCATCGATGAGACGGGGGAGAAGGGTGGGCCTGGAAACAGGAGACAAAGGGCTGTGAGACATTGGTTTAATCCTAGACACATGAAAAGTGGGATGTATACGGAGAGTGCGGGGCAACAGAAGGCGAACAGCAGAGGGGCTAAGGACCTTAGAGATGGGGAAAGGTCCGATAAAATGGGGGGAAGGTTTGCGGGACTCCACCCGGAGGGGCAGATCCCGAGTGAACAGCCATACCAGGTGTTCGGTTGCGGTCCGCCTGTCGTCGAGACCTGGAGGTGGTCTCGAGAAGACCAGGTACATCCCCAGACTCTCAGCACCCCGCCACCAGCGGCACTTCTTCCCAGCCTACCCCGGTGTCCCGAGAACCTTGCTTACTTCCTCCGGAGCTCTACGCTGGAGATTCTGGTACCTGCCGGGCCCTTCTCTCCCAGTGCTCTCTCATCGTCGAGCTGCAGCCTTCTTTGTTCACCTCGGACTGCTCGAAGATAGCGTACCTCATAACGCTGATGGCCGGGAGGGCACTCGCCTGGGCTACGGCGGTGTGGGAGCAACAGTCCGCCGTTTGCCTCAGTCTGGAGGAGTTCGTGGCGGAGGTACGTAAGGTGTTCGATTCTCCGTTGTCCGGGAGAGAGGCTGCTTGTAAGCTGCTCCAGCTACGTTAAAACCCCCGTAGTGTGGCAGACTACGTAATGGATTTTCGCACGTGGGCGGCTGAGAGTGCCTGGAACCCAGAAGCATTGTTCGACATGTTCCTTCACAGATTATCGGAGGTGATTAAAGACGAGCTCACAGCCCGGGAGCTGCCCATGGACCTCGACTCCCTCATAGCCTGGATCATCTGGATCGATGGGTGGCTACGGGAACGTAGGAGGGAGAGGGAAATTGAGCAAGTTGAGGTGACTAAACTGCTTGGAGTAACCCTGGATTGTAAACTGTCATGGTCAAAACATATTGATTCAACAGTAGCTAAGATGAGGAGAAGTATGTCCATAATAAAGCGCTGCTCTACCTTCTTAACAGCACTATCAACAAGGCAGGTCCTACAGGCCCTAGTTGTCACACCTGGACTACTGTTCAGTCGGGTGGTCAGGTGCCACAAAAAAGGACTTAGGAAAATTGCAATTGGCTCAGAACAGGGCAGCACAGCTGGCCCATGGATGTACACAGAGAGGTAATATTAATAATATGCATGTTGATCTCTCTTGGCTCAAAATGGAGGAGAGATTGACTTCGTCACTACTTGTATTTATGAGAGGGGTTGACATGTTGGGTGCACCGAGCTGTCTTGTTTGAGCTACTGGCGCATAGCTCGGTCACCCATGCATACCCCACAAGACATGCCAGAGGTCTCTTTATAGTCCCCAAGTCCAGAACAGACTATGTGAGGCGCACAGTACTACATAGAGCCATAACTACATGGAACTCTATTCCACATTTTTTTTTTTTTTTTTTTTGTCATTTAGCAGACGCTCTTATCCAGAGCGACTTACAGGAGCAATTAGGGTTAAGTGCCTTGCTCAAGGGCACATCGACAGATTTTTCACCTAGTCGGCTCTGGGATTAGAACCAGCGACCTTTCGGTTACTGGCACAACGCTCTTACCCACTAAGCTACCTGCCGCCCCACATCAAGTAACTGATGCAAGTAGTAAAATTAGATTTAAAAAAAACACCTTATGGAACAGCGGGGACTGTGAAGCAACACAAGCATAGGCGCAGACACATGCATACACACGATAACATACGCACTATACACACAAGTACACATGGATGATTTTTGTACTGTAAATATGTGGTAATCTGTTCCCTGTCACCATTGATTCCTACCTCGCCTCCGAGGAATCCCGGAAATCCCTGAAGTCTACATTGCCGAGTGAATCCAATGTCACCCAAGTTCTCTCGGGAATCACTGAGGGCTGCCGACTCGCCTCCTCCGGAGCCCATGCAACTGGGCAGGGCTAGATTGTCTCCTGCTGAGCGCTTATGCAGACTAAACACTAAGAGCTGTCTGTATTGTGGAGCTACGGGACATTTCTTATCTACCTGCCCATTAAAAAGACCAGGCTCATCAGTAGGTATGAGTATACTGGTGAGACATACAGGGAGTTTCCAATCCCTTACTACTTGTAACCCCCTCTATGCTACCCTGTTGTGGGGAGGCCAGTCCAAATCCATCCGGGTGCTCATTGACTCTGGGGCCGACGAGAGCTTTATGGACACTACCCTGGTGTCGGAGCTGGGCATCTCCACTCAACCCCTTTCCATTCCGATGAACATCAGAGCGCTGGATGGGCGCTCTATTGGCAAAGTCAACCACAGTACGGTTCCTATTCCCCTGCGAGTGTCAGGCAACCACAGTGAATCCATGCAGTTTCTGCTCCTGGAGTCTCCTCATGTACCCATGGTTTTGGGGTTGTCATGGCTTCAGAGGCACAATCCCCTTATCGACTGGACTACGGGGTCCATCATGGGTTGGAGCCCGTTTTGCCATGCTCATTGTCTGAAGTCGGCGCAGCCTGCCCCGGGACGTCTCCCTGCTGGCTTGGGAAAAACCTTGGATCTCTCCGCCATTCCTGCGGAGTACCAGGACTTACGGGAGGTTTTCAACTCTGCCCGAGCCACATCTCCTCCGCCGCATCGGCCCTGCAACTGTGCTATCGACCTTCTCCCGGGCACCGCCTTGGGGGCGACTTTATTCCCTGTTTGGTCCAAAGCGATGGAAGGGTATATTGAGGACTTTCTTGCTGCAGGGATTATGCGTCCACCTTCCTCCCCCGCCGGCACAGGGTTCTTCTTTGTGGAGAAGAAGGACAAGACCCTGCGTCCGTGTATCAACAATCAGGGTATCAATGACATTACGGTTAAAAACTGTTACCACTCATCTCCTCAGCTTTCGAGCCTCTCCAGGGGGCGATCATCTTCTCCAAGTTGGACCTGCGGAACGCCTACCATCTGGTTCGGATACGGGAAGGAGATGAGTGGAAGACTGCCTTTAACATGGCTAGCTGTGTACCTGATGATGCCGTTCGGACTGACCAACGCTCCCGCAGTGTTCCAGGCACTGGTCAATGATAGGGACTTACTGGTGTGGCTTGCTGCCTAGTAGGGAATCCACGGAATTGCTCCAGCAATGTATCGAACGCATGGTCATGGCATTCTGCCAGGGTATGGAGTCCCTCCATAAGGCATTGCAGTAACTCCTTGTGTCTTCCAATGGTGGCTCCTTGCTGGGAGACAGCATTGTGGAGCTGGTCTGAGTCTGCTGGGTCAGTCATGGCCAGTTCGTACTATCACGGCTCAGGCTAAGACCCAGATGCAGACACAGGAGGCAGACAGTAAGAGTCTCAGAGTTGATTATAGTTCAAGGGGCAGGAAAAAGGTAAGTCAAGGAAGGCAAAGGGTCGTAATCCAAATCCGAGTCAGGCAGGCAATCGGTAGGTCAAGACAAGCAAAGGGTCGTAATCCAAAACAGAGTCAGGTAGGTACAGTACAGCGGGCAGGATCAGGGTTAGGACAGGCAGAAAGGTCAGAACTGGGAATCCCAAGAAAATCAAACTAGAGCACAGGAAACACGGGAACACGCTGGTAGGACTTGACAAGACAAACAGACAAACAGAAAACACAGGTATAAATACACAGGGGATAATGAGGGGAGATGGGAGACACCTGGTGGGGGGTGGAGACAAGCACAAAGACAGGTGAAACAGATCAGGGTGTGACAACACAAGGCCAAATCTACACTGGACTTGCTTACCAAGAAGACAGTAAATGTTCCTGAGTGGCCGAGTTACAGTTTTGACTTAAAATCTATGGCAAGACCTGAAAATGGTTGTTTAGCAATGATCAACAACCAATTTGACCGAGCTTGAAGAATTTTGAAAATAATAATGGCAAATGTTGCACAACCCAGGAGTGGAAAGCTCTTAGAGACTTACCCAGAAAGACTCACAGCTGTAATCGCTGCAAAAAGTTATTCTACAAAGTTTTGACTCAGGGGTGTGAATACTTATTTAAATGAGATATTTCTGTATTGAATTTTCAATAAATGTGCAAAAATTTCTAAAAACATGTTTTCACTTTGGCTGTAACACAACAAAATGTGGAATAAGTCAAGGGGTATGAATACTTTCTGAAGGCACTGTACATTTCACAATGCCATGGACTATAAATATCCAAAGCATTCATACATTTAAAAGGAATAACATGCCAGAAAGGAATGCTTTCAGTAATTTCTAGGGCTGTCAGAGTTAATCAGTTAACTCAAGTTAACTGTTTGTAATTTTTGTGCACACATTCTTTTTAATTGTGATTAATCGTATTGTCTGAAAGCGTTCATAATACGCTGAAAACATCAAAAATACATAATCTATACAGCTAAAAACAACACTGCAATGTCAAAACAGGTTGACATTGAGGTTAAAGAAAGTGTGCTTTATCAATTTACCTGATTTTACTTACCGTTACTTTGGAAAAAATCAAGATGTCAAAATTCTTGTCATGCTTTTTGTATCAATTGTTATAAAATACAGCTCAATTTGAGCAAAATTCTAAATTTGCGATAAATCGCAATTAATCACAGCAAATCATGAGATTAACTCGATTGCGTTTTCGTATCATTTGACAGCCATAGTAATTTCATTACATGTTATAATTAAACCCAGACTTTGTTTTATTTTGACAATTTTCTATTTTTGCCTAGTGATCTCTAGGCCCAGCTGAATCAAGTTATTTCCTTTTCTTTATTTTTATTTTTCTTGTCTCTGTGTTGCCTGCTTGGCCTGGTGAGCCTGCAGCACAGTCACAGCTTCATTCACCTTGGAGCAGAGACACTCTGGAGACTACAACATGTAGAGTAGCTCAGAGTTGTCAATCTCCAGCAACATGCCAGTGATCTTTCCTGCCAGACTGGGTTGCATGTTCTGGATGAGCGGGAAGAGGCGTTGACCCAGCATTTCCTTCTGTTCCTGAGGAGGAGCAGCAGCCAGAGGCCCCTGGTCCTGCACATGGACAACAGGCTGCTGCTTAACAACCTGGGGAAGTGTATTAATGTGCTGCTGAGGGTTGCACACTCCTGCAGCATACTTGTACTGAGGCATGTGCACTGGGGTTGCAGCAGCTGCAGCCTGGGCGTCCATGCGATGAGGGTACACCATGGGAGGCACGGTGGGCCTCATTGTGCTGAAGGTCGCTTGCATGTTGTGAAAATATGGTTGTTGGGTTATCCAGCAAGGGCTGGGTCTCCGCTGTGCCAATTGGTTGGTATTGTAATAAGAAGTCTGTGGAATGGCATCCATGAAGTAGTCAGAGGGAGGTGCTAAGGGAGAGATGGACTGATTGATTTAAGTCAGCTTGATAGTTGGTGTTTGGACAGTTATTTCAATCACAGGTTTATGTATCCATTCCTCAGTAACCCAGAAGATTGAAATGAAAGTCCCCATAATAATAATTGTTGGAGCAAATTTGGGTGTATTTTATAATGTGGTATTATTCGGGCAATTACACTCCAGACCACTAGGGGCAGACAGATGGTGGTGGTAAACACACATCAGGTGATCTATAAAGACACAGGTGTTTGAATGCATGGTGAGTGTGAATGGTGCACTGTTCTTACCACAATCAAACCAATGCAAATGAATGCAAGAAACCACAAACAAGATACAAAGGCTTACTACAGTCAACTCTATGGATCAACATTCATTCAAGGTAACCACTATTGCTAAATTTGAGGCACGTAAAGTACAAGTCTATATGCTACTTCCCACCTACCTTCCCATGATAGTTTGACAATTTCCTTCTTGCAGATATCCTCCAGTTGTTCTGTCACTTTAGATACAAACTTCTACACAAAATGAAAAGAGATGTGTGGATTGACCGATATGTTGGGTAAGGCATCAGATCGATGAGGGACACAGAGAGACTGAAAACCCTACAGAGAGAAACAGGTTGAAAAACAGAAATGTAGAGATGTGTTATCTAAAGTTTATAAGTTATTTTAGATTTGTTTGCTTATGTAGACAGACTGATGTCACCTGGAGGAAATGGATGTGATCCTCCGTGTGTGAAAGCTGCTCCAGCTAAGCATCTTTCCTCCTCAACTCAGCGACCTCCTGCTCCAGCTGCTTCAGTTGCTTTTTAGCCCGACTCACTTCAGCATTTTCCTGGGCTCTTATCTGCTCCTTCACCTCAGAGTTCCTTCTTTCAATGGAACAGATCAGCTCAGTAAAAATCCTCTCACTGTCCTCCACCGCTACCTGTGCAGAGCGCTGTTAGAACACATTTAATACAGCCTATTCACTCAGGAGAGACTATAAGGACTTTTCTTTCCAGCATCCCATTGACTAGACAACATCTAAAACTGATCCTTACCTTAACCCTAACCTTACACCAAACCCTTTACCCTGACCCTAAACTAATTTTAACCAATTCTGAAATGTAATATTGGTTTGCTGGTCAGGAGGGTCCATATAGCCTTTTCCTATTCACTCAGTTCTCACCAGGACCCAGACAACCTGAACATTTTCAACATGTGAATATATATTTAATTTAAATATAGATATTCCCAACACTCACCTTCAGAGAGACCACCGCCTGTCCCAGCTTCTTCATCTTCTTCTCGCTCTGCTGGATTCTCTGCTGGGATTTCTGATGATTCTCCCCCAACTGTTTCTGCAGAGAATGGTGACAAGACTTTGTAACGGCTCCTTCCATGATATTTATGTGAAATAGGATAGTCCTTCAAACCTCAGACGCAGAGATGCAGCCAAAAGAAGGAGATATGTCTATGCGTTCTTGAGATTTTGGAAATATAACACCATAATGATTGCATTTTGTGATGTGTCAACTTATTATTACTTATGAGAGTCAACAAATTACTGCAACAATATAATCAGGCAATTTTGTTTAAGTACTTTGACATCTCTGGGCGTTGGATGTTTTTCTCGCTCTTCCAGTTATATCACCTTTGACATAAAACACTTCCATTTGATATGAGGTACATCAACAATATGTCGTAAAGAGATTAACAAATGTCTAAATACAGATCTATTATGTTTTACAGTGGAGTTATCATCCTTACCTGTTTCTCAGTCCTTTCTGCTGTAGCTGTATCATGGCCTTTATGTTCATCCATTATACACTGATAACAGATACACTGCTGATCGGTATGGCAGTAAACCTCCAGTGGTTTGTCATGATGAGAGCAGATCTTCTCCTGTAGTTGTGTGGAGGCTTTGACCAGCTTGTGCTTCTTAAAGGCTTCATAGTGAGGCTGGAGGTGAGTCTCACAGTAAGATGCCAGACACACCAGGCAGGACTTGACAGCTTTGAGTTTCCTCCTAGTGCAGAAATCACACTCCACATATCTAGGTCCAGCATAACAGAGAGCTGGAGGAGCAGATTTGAATCCTGTCTTCTTCTGTTTCTCCATTAATTCAGCCAACAAGATGTTTTTCCTCAAAACAAATCAAATCAAATTGTATTTGTCACATGCACCGAATACAACAGGTGTAGACCTTACAGTGAAATACTTACTTACAAGCCCTTAACCAACAATGCAGTTTTAAGAAAGAACACCACTAAAGAAAATCACTAAAAAATAAAATATAAAAT
Organism: Coregonus clupeaformis; assembly: GCF_020615455.1. NCBI lineage: Eukaryota > Metazoa > Chordata > Actinopteri > Salmoniformes > Salmonidae > Coregonus > Coregonus clupeaformis. Next base: position 9,130,811 of record NC_059202.1, read on the forward strand.
AATACGAAATAAAAGTAACAAATAATTGAAGAGCAGCAGTAAAAATAACAATAGCTAGGCTATATACAGGGGTTACTGGTACCGAGTCAATGTGCTGGGGCACCGGTTAGTCGAGGTAATTGAGGTAATATGTACATGTAGGTAGAGTTATTAAAGTGACTATGCGTAGATAATAAACAGAGAGTAGCAGCAGTGTAAAAGGGTGGGGGCAATGCAAATAGTCTAGGTAGCCATTTGATTAGATGTTCAGGAGTCTTATGGCTAGAAGCTGTTTAGAAGCCTCTTGGACCTAGACTTGGCGCTCCGGTACCGCTTGCCGTGCAGTAGCAGAGAGAACAGTCTATGACTAGGGTGGCTTTAGTCTTTGACAATTTTTAGGGCCTTCCTCTGACACCGCCTGGTATAGAGGTCCTGGATGGCAGGAAGCTTGGCCCCAGTGATGTACTGGGCCGTACGCACTACCCTCTGTAGTGCCTTGCTATACCAGGCAGTGATGCAACCAGTCAGGATGCTCTCGATGGTGCAGCTGTAGAACATTTTACATTTACGTCATTTAGCAGACGCTCTTATCCAGAGCGACTTACAGTTAGTGAGTGCATACATTTTACATACTGGCCCCCCGTGGGAATCAAACCCACAACCCTGGTGTTGCAAACGCCATGCTCTCCCAACTGAGCTACATCCCTGCCGGCCATTCCCTCCCCTACCCTGGACCAATTGTGCGCCGCCCCATGGGTCTCCCGGTCGCAGCTGGCTACGACAGAGCCTGGATACGAACCTGGATCTCTAGTGGCACAGCTAGCACTGCGATGCAGTGCCTTAGACCACTGCGCCACTCGGGAGATAACCTTTTGAGGATCTGAGGACCCATGCCAAATATTTTCAGTCTCCTTAGGGGGAATAGGTTTTGTCATGCCCTCTTCAAGACTGTCTTGGTGTGCTTGGACCATGTTAGTTTGTTGGTGATGTGGACACCAAGGAACTTGCAGCTCTCAACCTGGTCCACTACAGCCTCGTCGATGAGAATGGGGGCGTGCTCTGTCCTTTTTCCTGTAGTCCACAATCATCTTCTTTGTCTTTATCACGTTGAGGGAGAGGTTGTTGTCCTGGCACCACACGGCCAGGTCTCTGACCTCCTCCCTATAGGCTGTCTCGTCAGTGATCAGGCCTACCACTGTTGTGTCATCAGCAAACTTAATGATGGTGTTTGAGTCGTGCCTGGCCATGCAGTCATGAGTGAACAGGGAGTACAAGAGGGGACTGAGCACGCGCACCTGAGGGGCCCCCGTGTTGAGGATCAGCATGGCGGATGTGTTGTTACCTACCCTTACCACCTGGGTGCGGCCCGTCAGGAAGTCCAGGATCCAGTTGCAGAGGGAGGTGTTTAGTCCCAGGGTCCTTAGCTTAGTGATGAGGTTTGAGGGCACTATGGTGTTGAACGCTGAGCTGTAGTCAATGAATAGCATTCTCACATAGGTGTTCCTTTTGTCCAGGTGTGAAAGGGCAGTGTGGAGCGCAATAGAGATTGCATCATCTGTGGATCTGTTGGGGCGGTATGCAAATTGGAGTGGGTCTAGGGTTTCTGGGATAGTGGTGTTGATTTGAGCCATGACCAGCCTTTCAAAGCACTTCATGGTTACAGATGACTGTGCTACGGGTCGGTAGTCATTTAGGCAGGTTACCTTAGTGTTCTTGGGCACAGGGACTATGGTGGTCTGCTTGAAACATGTTGGTATTACAGACTCAGACAGGGAGAGGTTGAAAATGTCAGTGAAGTCACTTGCCAGATGGTCAGCGCATGCTTGGAGTACACGTCCTGGTAATCCGTCTGGCCCTGCGGCCTTGTGAATGTTGACCTGTTTAAAGGTCTTACTCACATCGGCTACGGAGAGCGTGATCACACAGTCGTCCGGAACAGCTGATGCTCTCATGCTTGTTTCAGTGTTACTTGCCTCGAAGCGAGCATAGAAGTAATTTAGCTCGTCTGGTAGGCTCGTGTCACTGGGCAGCTCGCGGCTGTGCTTCCCTTTGTAGTCTGTAATAATTTGCAAGCCCTGCCACATCCGACGAGCGTCAGAGCCGGTGTAGTACGATTCGATCTTAGTCCTGTATTGAAGCTTTGCCTGTTTGATGGTTCGTCGGAGGGCATAGCGGGATTTCTTATAAGCTTCCGGGTTAGAGTCCCGCTCCTTGAAAGCGGGACTCTAACAGGTCTTGGGATGAAGCTTTCCATGTACAGTGGACAGCTGTAGACACCTTTCAGATCTTCCTGAACCCAGCAGCCCTTAATACAGCCCCTACAGTAACTGTGTCCACAGGCAGTAGTCACTGGATCCTTCAGTAGATCCAGACAGATTGAACAGCAGAAGGGATCCTGACCTAAAGTTGCCTTTGCCATGTTGATACACACACTGACTGACTGAACAGTTGTGGACAAGTGTTAGGGTGTTGTCTGCCTGCTTACTTTCATTTCTCTGAAAATGTTCCTGACTTCCTGGTTCTGTCTGCCATGTTGATACACACACTGACTGACTGAACAGTTGTGGACAAGTGTTAGGGTGTTGTCTGCCTGATTACTTTCATTTCTCTGAAAATGTGCCTGTCTTCCTGGTTCTATATTGCCAAAATATAGTCATAGATAGTAGGCCTACTGAACAGAAGGATACATTTACATTATTTAGCAGGCGCTCTTATCCAGAGCGACTTACAGTTAGTGAGTGCACACATATTTTTATTTTATATACTGGCCCCCCGTGGGAATCGAACCCACAACCCTGGCGTTGCAAACGCCATGCTCTACCAACTGAGCTACATCCCTGCCGGCCATTCCCTCCCCTACCCTGGACGACGCTGGTCCAATTGTGCGCCGCCCCCTGGGTCTCCCGGTCGCGGCCGGCTACGACAGAGCCTGGATTCGAACCAGGATCTCTAGTGGTACAGCTAGCACTGCGATGCAGTGCCTTAGACCACTGCACCACTCGGACCATTAAAATATGTTATTTATTATATTATAGTATTCCATATACAGAGATATTTAATTAGAACATTTGCATTCTCTCTGGGGTACTTGGGGAAAAGTAACAGACTCGATTGAGCGCACTCAACAACAAATCTAAGCTTTAGTTTTATTATTTTCATCCAGTAGGTGGGAGTCAAGTTTTAGGTAGAGATTAGACTTTAACGTCTTTTCTCTCCATGAAAAGTAAATGTCACTCACCACCATCGCGAGAGAGGAAAGGAAAGGAAAGGAAAGGAAAAGGGAGAAATAATTATTTCAACAGTGTTCTCTTTACTATGGTCATTCTTTCTCTCACCTCAAGGAAGAAATTATAATGTGAGAAAAATATAGGCTAAGAAATAAAGGAAAACCTGTAAAGATTTAAATGACTAAAAAGTACTAATAAAATCGATTAAACAATGTATGGCAACATTGGTTGACTCAACGCCTTGATCTGATAACTAATTAATTAATTATATTATTATCAATGTTATCATAGGCATAGTTTAAATAGCCTACATTCTAGTTTAAGTAAACATTAAAAAAGGCAGCCTCTAAGAATAGTCTAAATCAATATGTTTTTCATTTTGCGTTTCAATGTTCGAGTTTAACCAATAAAATGCTTAATTCGTTATATTGTTTAGTAGGCCTATTTATGAATGTTAATAAAAGAGTCGGTGAAGGGACAGGGACAGGCTATGTTGTGCAACATTAAACCAAAAGTCACAATTTTGAAATAAATAGATTTTAAAATTAAATTATGGGCTATTGAATGTTAACTTATTTTTGAATTATGAAATAGGGCTTATGTTTCTTTTTAGCCAACTGGTAAACTCCGATTCTCATTAAAACGCATAGGCCCAGTGTATTCACAGGACAATACTCCACCTCCACATCATTATTAATGCACATGCACATCTCCCTGCAGTGGTAGAGCACGCGGGGTGACCAGCCGGCTGGGTCTGTTCTATAATGTATGGTTTGGACAATGGGTGCGCGTGGATATATTTCAGCGCAACTTTAGAGGTTGAAAAGGTTTGAAATCCAAACCGCTCCTCTCTGAGGAACTCAGGCCGGATCAGATGAAAGGGTGAGATCTCTTTTTCAAAGTAGGCCTCTCTGTCTGTCTGTGTAGTTATCAACAGCAGGTGAATGAGAGAACATTGTATGGGGGGTGTTCACCTGCTGTGGGTCTATATATTGAGGGGATGTGAGCCCCAATGTACAGTTTGAGCGGGACCTTTAAGGGACAGCGCACCATTTCGACCAACTGGAGGGAATATGGTTATGGAGGAAGATACATGCCACACCCGATGGACAGCACAGGTTGTATAAAATGTGTCTCTGAGCTGAAATGGCTTGGTTAAAAAGGAAAGCATGAAGCTTTTTTTCTTGGGCTAAATAAAAGGTTTTGTGTTGTTTATAAATATATTTTTTGAGTATAGGCTATAGGCCTATCCTAACACCGGAAAGGCAGAGATCTTGTGAGTGAAAAACTAGATTAACACAAAATTATTATTTACCTACATTACATTTTTTCTAAAGCCCACAGCGTCAATATGGGGATGAAGGTGGACGGTCGTGGAGGGCAACGCTTGCTGCATGGCATAGAGTAGGCCTAGGCTAGAGAACAGATCTCCTCATCCTCGAGAAAGAACTGTTGCACGGGTTCACTATCGGCCAAATGGGGAGCGTCATTCGATGCTGCGGCAGTGTGATTTGGAATGTCAGTCAAGCCCTAAAAAACAGAGAAATCTGTGCAAACGCTTTAGAGGCTAAGGACATTAATAGTAGAATGAACATTTAATGCTCATAACAGTAGGCCTATAGCCAATAGACTTTAAAAAAAGGGTAATCGAATATAATCTACAATTATTAGTATTGTCACCATCAGCAAACGTAATAGGCTATGTTCGCAATATATCGGTCAAGTGACACAATGCACGGGACTACTGTACGCACCGCACGCGCTAAAGAGGTCCGTGACACTGACGAACTGTCCATCAGCAGCAGGAAGAGAGGGATGAGGGCAGCATGGATTACTCCCTCTCCACTGGGTTAAGATGCTTACCAACTAATTACCTTTCCATCTGAAAATCCCCGGCTATGCAGCCCCAACAGACGGAGTGCTACGAGAGATGGAGGGACCGGGAGGCTGGTGGTGGAGAGAGGAGAGGATGGGTGTTTGTCTGTTTCTTTTTTAAGGTCAGCATGAGGATGCTCTCCTTTGGGTGATGTGGCCTTCGTTCAGGTATGGAGCTTTTTCTCGTAGAGGGGCAGGTAAGGAGAGAGTGGTGAGTAAAGGGAAGAAAACAGTCCTTGAATAGACATAAAGTTGTATAAGCATTATACACTGTATTATTTTAAACTGCGGTTTGATCGTTTCGTTTCATGATTATGTGGAGTCATTTCGTAGTGCGCTTTATGAAATGTAATTTCAGTCACAGAAGTCGCTGCATCTTAAAAGAGAAAATGATAGGCCTATTTTTCATTACAAAAATAATAACCTTGGCATTTGGTTCGAAATTAATGTTTTGTATGCGGTGCTGATTGAAGTGCAAAAATGTTTTATGGGCTATTGAATGTTAACTGTCTCATTGCAGCATGATGCCTAATATAATGAGAAAATTAAAACTAGTAGCATCGCCTTCTGAAAAAATGTGTTTTATTCAAATTGTAATTGGATTTAACCTTAAAAGATATAGCTTCTTCCTACAATGCAGTTTTATCAAATACAATTACTTAGCGTTCTAAGTAGCCTAATTATAATTCGTTCAAGTTCGCTACTTATACGTTATAGATCATTTATTTGTAGACCTACAAAAAACGATATAATCACTTTTAGTCCGCATGAAAGCTTAAGCAGTGACTGCGCGGGTTAAACTGTTAAAAAAATATATCAAGGTCGTGCCTGGACAACTATTGGCCTAAACTACCCTCTTGGTGAACCCTCTCGTGCACTCCTTCAAGGGTTTGTATTTCTAAAACGTTCCTAAAATAACAGGAGGTGGAGGAGAGTAGACTGCATAATCATCACAGACAAATGCGATTATCCACCAGCATCGAGGGCATTCTAAAGAAAGGTGAAAGTCTCTCCCTCACGCAACTAGGCCTGCGGCTAACTTACTCTTCATAGCCTATTCCTGCCTATTGGATTAGGCAACTGAATAATAAAAAGGTAACTGACTGTTTTCTGTAGAAATTAAACTAAGCCTATAGCCTAATATTTATTATTGCTGCTATATCCTATTTATTCGTTTAATTGAGGTGTTTTGATTTGCATATAGGCTACCCGATGTGAATAGGCTAAGTTAACTGTTAGGCCGATAGGTTTGTAACGTTTTTATAACGTTATGAATGAGCATTTGCTTTTATTAATAGAAATAGGCCTTTAATTCTAGTGAAACGTCTGTTGCTAACCATTTTCAGGGGCATTCCTCTCACCATTGCGAAGAGCCCACTCAACTTGCTTAATGACAGAGGTGTCTCTCTCTCAACCAACTTTGCACTTTAGGGCTATTGATGACGTCTCCCGGAAGCGGGAAGACGAGCTCTGGGATCCATTTGGAGCGTCTCAAAAATCACTTAGTGCGTCGTTCCACACAGCAGTGATCAATCTTCAAGCTGGGCAGTGGGTCGGCATGGCACAGGGGCTGAATGTCTGCCTCTCTCTCTGTATCCCGGTAAGGGTGTTTGTTCTAACTGGATGGACAGAAAGCATGTGTAACGCAGCCCATGAGGACATGGATATAAGAAAGTTGGTGCGGGGTAAAGTCTGGTGTGGGAGAAAGTGCTTTAGTCATGCATTTCATTCAAGCTCTGCCTTTCGACCTTCCCCTTTTTTTTCCCCTTTTGGGATCAGAGACAAGGTAGAATATGTAAGCAATAACTTGACTTGAATTTCTACCATATTTCACAGGGGCGGTCCATCTGGCATTTTGGGCAAATGCCAGATGGGCTGGTCCATTTTTAGCCCAGTGGGACTGTCTAACTAAATTTATTGCGGCCAGCAGGTCAAATGAATAACTAAAATGAATGAGTCACTTGGAAAACGAATCATAACTCTTGAGTCAGTAAAAAGAGTAGTTAAAAAAGAATGAATCGTTCGCAAACTGCACATCACTACTGCTCAGTCACTCTGTGATGTCACTGCCGCTTGTACACAAAACAGGCAGTCAATAGCGATTTAATGGTTTAAAAAATAAATAATTATCATCATTGCAAACATTGGCTAAACAGGAGGCAGACTGCAGTGCTTGTTATATGGCAGCATAGCTATAAAGATTACATCCTCACTCAAATTATTAAAAAAATTAAAAAACGCTAATTGTTTTGCCCCAATGCAATGTGTAGACTGCATCTTGCTTGTGCTATGGCAATATCCGTTACAGAAAAGGTTGTAGTCTTCATATATATTTTTGGAACACTCATTCAAATCGCAGCTGTTCAGAAATATGAGGCAGAGACATAAGGCTGGTTTACAGTTGGTCGATCGACATGTCTGTAGACAGTTGTTGCAGTGACATCATGAACATTCTATTGTCATCCGACATCAAACTTGTTGTCGTTATGAGTATAAAAGTATAAACACAAAATGACAGCCTCTGCGTGACATCAGCAGCCAGGTGCTCCAAATAGCATACTTGCTCTATTTGAACACCAATAAACCCATCAGTTTAAAAATGAATTGAGTAAATGTCAACCTAGCAAGCCAGGCAACAATGTTTTGGTTCATTGTTAGCTAGCTGGCTAGCCAATTCAAATAAGGGCCGGAGTACAGCTGACAACGTCTTAACTTTAGCTACTTTTTATTAATTATTACAGGAAAATAAACCCAAAACAACAACAACATTATTTACAAGGTCAAATTGCTTACGGTTGTGAGTGTGACAAAATAAAAGTAGGTCATTTTATCTGAGGATTTTAGAACTCCTGCTGTCCTGCACCTTCTTGTCACAGAGGGATTTGGTCTTGTTGCTGTAGCAGCCCAGTAACCACGACAACGGACATTGCAACAGTGGCAGAGACATTCACTTTTTTCATGTCTGTGCAACAAGGAAACCGAGTTGCAGCGACGGTCTACAGACATTCCACCAGAGTATAAATTAAATGTAGTTTTGACCAGTGACACTTGTCACATTCTAATTGTCTGTAGACATGTCGTTAGACCAAGTATAAACGGCTCTATAGGCTATATCATCACATCGATCAAATTGGTTGAGGGTTCAGAAGAGGGTGAGTAAAGAGAGAAACGTGAATGTTTATGTAAAATAACACATGCGCAGAACGTGGTTCGGATCCTTAGTTTTGAGAAATACGTTTCCAGAGGGGTGTGGCGGGGGTGGAAACTAAGTATTTGTAGCCTCGGCCAAGAAAAAAAAGGGCCGGAATGTTTCAAATGCCAGGGCCGATTTCTGGTCCCAGTCCGCCCCTGCGGATCCGTGATGGGAATAAACAAGGACAAAAGGTAGGCAACAACTTCCTGGATTGAAACACAGCCCTGCCATGTTCTGTGTTTTGTCCTGCCCTGCATGGATGTAGTAGGCTACCCATGGAGCATGCCCTGGTGCTGGGCTGATGACTCCTCCTGTTCTGTGTATGGCACTGGTAGAATTCACTGTGAAGGCACACTATCAGTGAATTACCATAGGGCCATAAACAGAGTAGAGAAAGAACCAAATTACCCAACATGCATCGCTGACTCTGTCCCCTACCCTCTGCCCTTTTTACATTCTATACACCAACTGTGTAAAATTCAGTGTTGATGAAAGTCTATGACCATGATTGTGTTCTAACAGCTGTGGACAGAAAAACAACTTGCTATTCATCCAACTATTGTAGTTTTCTTCAGGCCGGTTCTGTCGTTTAAGACATGGCCTCCACTCGTCTTCTTTGCCCATTTTGGCACTAGCACATTTTTGCTTCTGTATATATCTGTTTGAGCAATCATGTGTAGTGCCAATATAGGAGGAGACAGACACTCAACACTTGTCTTTTTGGTTTGTTTGGACGGAGGTTGTATAGAACGTGGAATAGTGATATGTAGGTGATAGGTGCTGTCACCGATGTGCAGTGTCACTGATTTGACAGAAGCTGAGGGTGGGACCAATGACTTTGTTTCTTTAGATTCATGAGTACTTAATCGCCCTTTTTTCTTTCTCTTTCCTACGGACAGAGAGAGAGACAGACAAAGAGATAGGTGAACTCCAGAGGGAAAGAAAAAGAGAGCGAGAGACCGCAGAGGATGATCTATAGATCAATGGTCTTGGTCCTCTCCAATATCTCTGGTTGCTATGGAGGTCTATACTCTGTTCCAGAGGCCCTGAACACTGTAACCTGAGCTGTAGCCTCAGACATAGGCCTCGTGACTCACACAGAGCCTAATGATGCTCTCAGACATAATGTATTCAAACCATTCCACAGCAGTCAAGTTCCAGGGCCTCCATAGGAGGATCATTATTAACTCCTTTATGACTCCTGGGCAATACTACTGACCAATAATAATCAACAGAATGTTCAGGATTGACCAACTGACAAACTCATGTGCTCCACCGGTGTATTTATGGTTGCCCCGCTCACCCCGGTTTTTGGCAATGGTAGAACTCACACTGGTCGGCTAGATGGATCCGGTGGTTCTAGACTTGCCAACAACTGACTGAGAGCTTACCAGCCAGCCACATCCACCCAGCAACCACGTGGCAACTACCCCCTTCAGGCCAGATGTTGATGGATTTAAACGGCAAGAATGACACTGCAGCCTTTGATGACCAGAGTTCTTCTAAACCTGAGACACGACAGGAGTGTCAGGTGAGCGTGACTCATTGAGTGTTGATTGGATGAGGCAGAGAGAGGAGGGGTGTGTGTGACAGGTGTGTAAGTGACTCTGGGCAGAGAGAGGGTTAAACAGACTGTCCCATCCTGCACCCGCGCAGTCTCAGAACACTCATCACCATGGAGACCGGGAGGAACACAGCCATAAAAGCCTTCTGGGGTTTAGACACACAGACAGACTTCTTCAGTATGGTGAACAAATTATGGGCAGAAGAACAAGCATCCCCCTTCCTCTTGCTCTGACTCTTCCTCTCTCCCTCAGGTCCCAGGGCTCTCAGTAGCAGTGTGCCATCCTCCTGGGGCATCTGTGCTACGATTAGCTGATTATAACATACACTCCCAGAGTAACCTTAGACTTCACAGAGGAGTATGTGTGAGTGCATTTCAGTCACAGGGGTTGTAACAGAGATCCATACACACCCCATTAATGATTAACCTCACTGGAAAGAGAAGTGCATCCTACCGAGATTTGCCCCAATCAACGAATCAATCAATCAATTTGATTGATTCATATGCTTTCCCCGTCGTAGGGATGGTTTTGGCTGGGGCTCGAGATGGGGCTGGAGTATAGGGCTGGGGCTGGGTAGTGCGTGAGTGTAGTGGAGTATGTAGCAGTGTAACAGTGATGTGAGGTGGATTAGAGCCTGTGTTGTCCCTGCAACAGCAGAAGGGCCTGCTGTAAATCCTGGGCTTTAGCGTTAGCCACAGCCACGCAGCTTATGATGCAACCAGCTCCCCCTCTATGGTACCACGGGTTGGAAGTGAGAGGGGAAGAGAGCAGGGGAGAGATTGAGAAAGGAGAGGAGAAGAGAAGAGAGAAGGAGGGTGCAAAGTGGTCTTGATGATGTAATTTTTACACGAATCAGCTTTCAAACACTGCAGTTCATCGGGTTCAACACAGAGTGGGGAGGTTCACACACACACATGCACACTCGGATGCATGCACACACATATTCCATAGTACATGGTTAAACTGGTGGCTATAGAGAGAGGGCAGTGTGCTGCTGACACACTGACAGTTGCTGGTGGTGGTTAGACCATGTAGCCATGATGGAGGGGATCAAAGACACACACACACACACACACACACACACACTGACCTATATGGTGTGCCAAAAAAGACCCCTGGGGGGAGACCAGAGGAGGTTTAAGGTAGGTAGGAAGAGTGTGTGTGTGTGTTACATGTGCGGTTTGGAAAATTCGGACAAGTGGGGACATTTCGCCGGTCCCCACAAGGAAAAAGGCTATTTTAGGGGTTAGGTTTAGTGTTAGGGTAAGAATTAGTGTTAGGTTTAGTTTTAGGGATACAGGGTTAGGGTTAGGGTTAGGGGTTAAGGAAAATAGGATTTCGAATGGGAATTAATTGTTTGGTCCCCACAAGGATAGTAAAACAAACGTGTGTGTGTATGTTTCTAAGACCCGCCCGGTCACTCATGGGTTATAGGTGGCAGCAGGGCAAGAGGAGAAGAAATGGGTTTAGGTGAGAGGGTGGAGGAAGAGGGTGGATGAGGGGGGGGTAAATGGATCCCATTATCAGCCACTTAGTGATGGTAAACAGAGCATGGCAGGGGAAATGACTGTACAGCTGATCACACTGTATTCATGTCTTAACGCTGCATGAATGTTGGTCTATGCTGCATGTATGGGAGGTATGGGAGGATGTAGGTGCTCTCGTGATACCTTCTAAATTGTCCCCAAGAGGATTGATAAAGTTCTAGTAAATGTATTTGTATTGTATTGTTGTACATTACAGTATACTATATGGTAACAACTGAACATAGAGCCTATAGAAACAGGTGGTGGGCAGGTGAGAAAGTAAGAAGGGAAGGTGGGGTCTGAAAGATGAAGTGTGGAGGGTGACAGATAAAAAGAACAGGTAACACATTGTAACACACACACACACACACACCACCACCACTTCATCTCAACAAGCTTTCACAGTCTCACGTCAGAATTAGACGTTCATCCATGTTTCTCAAACGTCAAATTTCGAAGTTGTTCCAAACGTCAAATTTCAAAGTGTTTAAGGTTAAGTTTAGGCATTAACTCTGAATTTGTAAGGGTTAAGTTTAGGCATTAACTCTATCGAATAGTGACTTGTATGACAGGTGACCTGGCTGCTTCATCCTTGATGTGATCCTTTTAGCCTGCTTTAAATAACCACAATGCACTGGGGTTTCGGGGAAGGGTTAAATTCTAGACCTGTTTTTAAAAATTCTAGACCTGTTTCAGTGAGTACACAGACACACACGCATGCACACACGCACCTACACACACACACTGGATTACAGTAATCCAGGGACAGAGGGTATTTTTAGGTCTGTGCGGCCAGAGATCTACACCCATGATAGGCATGGTGCACTGATCTAGGAAAACATGCAACAATTAGTTAATTAGTTGTGCCTTGGATTGCTTTTATGGTTGAACTGACAACTGTTGCTTTTCATACAGAATAAAAAAAGGCAAAAGCAATTTGCTCATGTATTGAGATCCATCTGTGTAATACTACTTTGGGAGAGTTTTGTAATCTCATTGCATTGGCCAGAGACACTATGGAATACTGCCACCTGGTGCTTAGTATGACCACAGCAAACACATAGCAAATCATTTTTCAATGTTCCTGTCTGTGTAAGTGGGCGTTCTCTCTCTTGCGTGAGCATGCTTTCCCACATGAGCTCAAGGTTCCTCCATAATCTCTGGCATGCTCACACGAGAGAGGGAACGCCCACTTACACAGGATTTTTTCTACGGGAAACTGCCCAATAACAGCTGGCTCTGGTCTACTTATTGTCCTCTCCCCGCTCGCCACACCTGCCCCGCCCTGAAAAAACGAGCCAGTGAGATGTCTCACTTTCTCTACCGTCTCTGCACATAGCAGCCTACATTGGAGAAAGATGGATGAGAGAGATACCAACCCCCATCTGTCGAGATATCTGTCGTAGATATGAAAAGATAGGAGGGGTGTACGCAATATGGTGGAAACCCAACCAAGCCCTCTGAGTCAGAGTAGAGTGCAGCAGAGCAGACAGAGGAGAACCCAGGGGAGTCCTTCTGTGTCTAGGTAATACTGTGTAGCATTGAGGCTTCTAAAGCACTGCTTTAAAATGACAGGTCACACAGCTATCTTATTGCCTCTTCTTCCAACATTATCCCATAAACACTTTAGAACATGATATAATCATCTGTCTGAAGGATCATTATCCATGAGTGCTGATGGATAGGAGAGAGAGAGAGTGGAAGGCGGAGAGAGGGAGGGAGGGGGGGGGGGGGGGGAGGGGGGTGCTGACTGTGCTCTTCCCAAAGACACACACACACACACACTACACTCCACAGGCGGCCGATGGCACCTTAATTAGGGATGACGTGCTTAAGTAATGGCGGGGCGTCATTGCACCACCAGGTGGGCATAGTTAGAACTACAGAGACACAAACACCAGCTGTTTGTCTGAGGAGAGGAGTTTATGAGACTGACTAGCAGGTGGGTCACAACTTTATCTTTGAAAAAATACAATAAAAAAATGTAAAATTAAAATTGTATTAATCTTTTACCTTTTGGTTATTGCTTATCTGCTTTTGTTTACATTCAGAAAGTTGAAACATTATTTAGATATCTTTTGAAAGATTTGTAACTGAAAGTAAGATTAAAATCTATAGAAAAGTTGATAATCTGTGTTTCTCTATTACAAGTTCACGTACACCTCCTCCAAACCCAGGCTTCTGGGCACTAGAGTCCTCTATCTATATGGGTCAGATGGCTCAGCAGGGGTCAGGGGTTAAAGGTCAGTCAGACCATCATGGTTGGGGTGTTACACATCAGCGCTGGGCTATAGTTGCCCCACAAACACAAATCTGAGCCAGGTCTCCCTGGTCCTCCCTCCCTCTGAGCCACACATGTGTTTGTGGTGCTCTGGTGTATCTTTGGTCTTCACTTCCATGGATTAGTACCTGCAATGAACACACTCACTGTTAGCCACAGGAACATACTGTAACACCAAATTACATTACTGTTCATGTTCATTTCTGCTTTTAGTGTATATATGTGCATAATATGCTTGAGAGTAGGCAAGTGCAGATGTGAGTGTGTGTGTGTGAGTTTCCCCACCTGTAGTAGTTTGGTTTGAAGGGTCCTTTCTTAGTGAGGCCCAGGTATTTGGCCTGCTCATCAGTCAGCTCTGTGAGGTGGGCGTCAAACGTTGGCAGGTGGAGTCCGGCCACAAACTCATCTGAAAACACGCATGCAGGCACACACACAGTCACACTATACCCTGTCAAAACCGGAGTAACGAAGCAGTAGGTAGGTAAGGTGGTGTGTCTTACCCATCTTCTTTGGCAGGAGGTAGACGTCTTTATTGTATCGTCCCTCTGGGGCATTGTACAGCTCAATCAGAGCCAGCGCCTGAGGGCATTACGTTATGTTATAGAAGTAGTATACCTAGAACAGAATTAAATTACAGAGAGAGTGTGGCTACAAAGGCCAGTCGCTTCTCATAGTGCATACAGTGAGGGGAAAAAAGTATTTGATTCCCTGCTGATTATGTACTTTTGCCAACTGACAAAGACATGATCAGTCTATAATTTTAATGGTAGGTTTATTTGAACAGTGAGAGACAGAATAACAATAACAAAAAATCGCATGTCAAAAATGTTATAAATTAATTTGCATTTTAATGAGGGAAATAAGTATTTGACCCCTCTGCAAAACATGACTTAGTACTTGGTGGCAAAACCCTTGTTGGCAATCACAGAGGTCAGACGTTTCTTGCAGTTGGCCACCAGGTTTGCATACATCTCAGGAGGGATTTTGTCCCACTCCTCTTTGCAGATCTTCTCCAAGTCATTAAGTTTGGGTCATTGTCATGCTGGAATACCCATCCACGACCCAATTTCAATGCCCTGGCTGAGGGAAGGAGGTTCTCACCCAAGATTTGACGGTACATGGCCCCGTCCATCGTCCCTTTTGATGCAGTGAAGTTGTCCTGTCCCCTTAGCAGAATAACACCCCCAAAGCATAATGTTTCCACCTCCATGTTTGACAGTGGGGATGGTGTTCTTGGGGTCATAGGCAGCATTCCTCCAACTCCAAACATGGCAAGTTGAGTTGATGCCAAAGAGCTCGATTTTGGTCTCATCTGACCACAACACTTTCACCCAGTTCTCCTCTGAATCATTCAGATGTTCATTGGCAAACTTCAGACGGGCCTGTATATGTGCTTTCTTGAGCAGGGGGACCTTGCGGGCGCTGCAGGATTTCAGTCCTTCACGGCGTAGTGTGTTACCAATTGTTTTCTTGGTGACTATGGTCCCAGCTGCCTTGAGATCATTGATAAGATCCTCCCGTGTAGTTCTGGGCTGATTTCTCACCATTCTCATGATCATTGCAACTCCACAAGGTGAGAACTTGCATGGAGCCCCAGGCCGAGGGAGATTGACAGTTATTTTGTGTTTCTTCCATTTGCGAATAATCGCACCAACTGTTGTCACCTTCTCACCAAGCTGCTTGGCGATGGTCTTGTAGCCCATTCCAGCCTTATGTAGGTCTACAATCTTGTCCCTGACATCCTTGGACAGCTCTTTGGTCTTGGCCATGGTGGAGAGTTTGGAATCTGATTGATTGATTGCTTCTGTGGACAGGTGTCTTTTATACAAGTAACAAGATGAGATTAGGAGCAGTCCCTTTAAGAGTGTGCTCCTAATCTCAGCTCGTTACCTGTATAAAAGACACCTGGGAGCCAGAAATCTTTCTGATTGAGAGGGGGTCAAATACTTATTTCCCTCATTAAAATGTAAAAATCAATTTCTAACATTTTTGACATGCGTTTTTTTGGATTTTCTGTTGTTATTCTGTCTCTCATTGTTCAAATAAACCTACCATTAAAATGATAGACTGATCATTTCTTTGTCAGTGGGCAAACGTACAAAATCAGCAGAGGATCAAATACTTTTTTCCCTCACTGTACATGTAGCACTCCACAGTACAGCTTGTGTGTTTGCTGCAACCATGACTTCCCCTGCTGTGTGAGAGACAGACAGACAGACCTGTGTGGTGGCGGTGATGGAGAGGATGAAGGTGGGTATCGTGGAGCAGCTCAGGTTCAACAGACGACCCTGAGAGAATACACACACACACACACACACACACACACACACACACACACACACACACACACACACACTGTGAATCACACACACACAACCCAGTGATCAGTGGTCACACACACACACACACACACACTGACCTCAGCCAGTAAGATAATTCTCTTGCCATCTGGCCAGATGACATGGTCCACCTGTGACCTCACTCTCTCCCAGGTCAACTCTGGGCTCCGCAGACTCACCTGACAGAGGAAAAACACAGTCTGTCAACCTCATACACACACACACGCACGCACGCACGCACGCACGCACGCACGCACGCATGCACGCAAGTCTCACCACGTCTATCTCAGTGTTGGAGTGACCCATGTTACAAACGATACAGCCGTTCTTCATTCTGTCCAGACACTCTCTTCCCACCACATTCTTGTTGCCTGAGGACAAAACATAGTCTATCATTACCTAGGCTGACAGGATGGGGGGGGGGTTGTTGGGGCTGGAGCTAGGGTTAGCGTTAGGTTTGAGGCTGAGGTTAGGGGGTTGGGGGTGAACTGGGATGCGGACATGAAGCTAGGGTTAGGGTTAGGGTTGTGGTTGTGGTTGAGGGTTAGGGTTGAACCAGGATGTGGACACTAGGGTTAGGGTTAGGATTGTGGTGGATGTTAGGGTTATGGTTGAACAGGGATGTAGACATTAAACTAGGATTAGGGTTAAAGGAATAGTTCACCCAAATTACAAAATTACACATTTGTGTCATTACCCTGTAAGCAGTCTATGGAGAAGGTATGACAGCAATCCATGCTTTGGTTTAGTTTCCCTGGCAATGTTTCCACATGCTAACGTTTTATCATTTGTGGCACAAATCCCATTCAAGTCATGGGACCGATGTTAGCATTTTTCGCACATCATGTCCAAATAATCTGAAAGTATCTCATATTGAGATACCACCCCCCCAAAAAAAAAGAAACATTGTAAAGTGGTTATCCCACTGGCTATAAGGTGAATGCACCAATTTGTAAGTCGCTCTGGATAAGAGCGTCTGCTAAATGACGTAAATGTAAATGTAAATTGATTGTGAAGCTCAACAAAGTCACTTATACATGATTTGAACAAGATGTGCGAAAAATGCTACGGATGATACACTGGCAAGGTTTTGAGGCAATGTTGCTGGCAACAGAGTGGGTATGAGACATTGGAGCTATGATGAGCAATGAACAATATGGATATGAATAATACATTTCATATAAAGCATAGATCAATTAAAAACAACATTTCCCCATTTATTTAATCATCTCCTATAGCTTGTTATTGCCTGTTGACTGCCACAGCTGTACAACAATTCATAAGCTAACAAACAAGCAACAAAGCGGTGTTGCCCCTGCCCTGTTCATCCACTCAACCTGCTTCCAGGTTGCTAACAATCTGGCTAGCTAGCTAGCTAATTTTGCCAATTTGTCCCATCATGGGCTTTGATTAGCATGCTAATTACATTTTACATTTACATTTTAGTCATTTAGCAGACGCTCTTATCCAGAGCGACTTACAGTTAGTGAATACATTTATTTATTTATTCATATATTTTTTTAAATACTGGCCCCCGGTGGGAAACGAACCCACAACCCTGGCGTTGCAAACGCCATGCTCTATCAACTGAGCTACATCCCTGCCGGCCATTCCCTCCCCTACCTTGGACGACTCTGGGCCAATTGTGCGCCGCCCATGAGTCTCCCGGTCACGGCCGGCTGCGACAGAGCCTGGATTCGAACCAGGATCTCTAGTGGCACAGTTAGCACTGCGATGCAGTGCCTTAGACCACTGCGCCACTCAGTTAGTATGCCCCAGCGTGGATATTGTCGTCAGTTAAATATGACAAACTGAACACAGTATGTATGTAGTAACGTATCATGATCAAATATTGTGATGAGGAAACATTTGATGGGTGAATAGCCAACATTTCACTGCAAAACGGGAGTTCATTTTCGCTCACTTCAGCTCAAAAACGGCCACCATGTTTCCAACATTTTAAGAACGCAAACTGATCACATAACCAATATCTGCGCTATGATTGGAGGATTCCTAAAAATTGCCCACTGGTGGAGCTGCCGATCAAAATTATAAAAAGTTGCTAATTTTCAATGGAAAATTTTTGCAGCAACCATTGCTGGCAACATAGCTCAGCAATATTGCTTCAAAAAAATTGCTAGTGTATTATCAGCTTTAGAGTTAGGGTTGTGGTTGAGACTGTTAGGGTTGAACCGTGATGTCGACATGACGCTAAGGTTAGAGTTAGGGTTACAGGACACTGAAAGGGTTGGTAACATGAAAAACACTCCTACTGGAGAGTAAACATTTCAGGCAAAAAATGCCACAATACTTCCATAGGTAACTTTTGTGAGCTATAGTTTGTGTGAGAGTTAAGCCCTTTACTAGACCATTCACATTACCTCTGTGGGTGATGACATCATGTCTTACCCGTGCAGGTGATGACCATGTCCACCTGTCTGATGACCTCATTGAGCTTGACCAGTCTGAAGCAGTCCATGCTGGAGAAGGGAGAGACATAAACACAAATAGTTAAAGACTTGCTTCTGCCACCTACATGTCTTAACCCTTTTTCTGTACACACACACACCCTCTGTAGTCATACCAGGCCTGCAGGGCACATATGGGGTCCACCTCTGTGATGTACACTATTGAGCCCATGGCCTTCAGAGCGGCAGAGCAACCTTTACCAACCTAGCCGGGGGAGGAGAGGGTAGAAAGAGAAACATTCTTACACACAGATAGAATAAACACATAGATAGAGAGAACAATTCAGACTTGGTGTTTAATAGGTGCCAATACAATACTGACCTCTCCATAACCACACACCACCACCTGCTTTCCCCCAAACATCACACCGGTCAACCATTTCAACCTAGGGGGAGATGGGAAGCCAAAGGTCACACACACAAAAAGTAAAAGGTCACACACAAACAGACACACACACACACACACACAAACACACATGTTATTTCTGCATCTGTGTGTTTTAGTATATGTACCCATCCAGTATGGATTCCCTGCAGCAGTAGAGGTTGTCAAACTTCTGTTTGGTGACTGAGTCATTGACGTTCATAGCAGCAACACACAGCCTCCCTGCCTTGGACAGCTGGTACAGCCTTGGGAAGAAGGGAAACACTGCTACCTTAGCACAACACTGTGTCTCAAATGGCACCCTATTACCTATTGTTATGGATTAGGTTAGGTAGTTTAGACAGCACACTACAGCTCACTACCACTTCCATACTCCATTCCCCCAGGGGAAAGCAGCAAACTTGTCCAGTTGCTGAGCCTGGTTGATAAGGACACAGGTGCTGCCAATTAAGATGGTCAGAGATTATACAGCGAGGACCGTGAGATGGCTGAAGCAGAAGTGTCGTTTGAAGCTGATAGCGCGTAGAGTACAGTTAGTGAGAAAGATGAGTCCAAGAATGGAACAAAAAGGGCTAACATTGTTGTTGAAAATGAGTCTGATGAATCGTTCCTTGTTGGAGTACGTTTTTTGGATGAAGATGTTAATTTGGGAAACCCTTTTGAAGTCACAAGGATGGTGAAGAAGGCGTTGGGAAAAGTGGACGCAGTCAAAGTAACCAGGAGTGGTATGGTGTGGATATGGTGTGTATCTATAGAGCAAAAGGAGCGTGCATTGTGGCTTGTGAAAATATTGACGCATGAAGTGAACAGCTTTGATTTTCGGAGCAGGGCACCGGTAAAATGTGTTATTTCTGTTTTATTTATCTGTATTATTGATGTTTGATGAGTATTTACCACCCTATGTAAAGTTGGGATATATAAGAGACGTTGTAAGAGCATTCATGCAAAACAGATGCAATGCAAGAAGGGTAAAAAGTTTGGCCATGTGTCAAGTGTTTGTTTATGTTGTTGTTTATGTGTCAAGTGTTTGCAGATGGAAGGAATATGTTATTGAAGAGTCTGTGAATGTAAAATGTTTCAACTGTGGTGGGGATCATATTTCCGAATTCTCTGAGTGCCCTATTAGGGTGAAAGAGGTTGAGGTGTCAAGGAACAGGGCTGTACAGCAAATCTCCTATGTGGAGGCGGTGAAGAGCGTTGAAGGGGCAAGAGGTCATAGTTCTGAAGAAGACATGGCGGTGGATGCAACACAACCAGTTGCAACTGTTAAACTTAAATCAAGTGATCTGGATACACTTATTGTGAAAAAGGTGGATTTTGTAGCATTTATAGCTACAGTTATTAATTGTACTGCACAAGTTTCCAATAAGTCCAAGAAGCTGAACATCATCACAGCAGCAGCCGAGAAGTTTTGGGCCTCCAAGACTGAACAGCAGAAGCACTGCAAGGACTACTGTCGCCAGGAAATGTCCCGCCATCACAGGATCCTTCTGAACCTGTGTAGGGACCTGATTAAAACAGAAAAGCAGGCTGATTTAGTTTAATTAACATTTCGTTACTGATAGTTTGTATGGATTTTTTTTAATCACTTTTCATTTTTGGGGGGGATCCTTATTATCCACCTGTACATTAGAGAAACGGCAGTCCATCTTTACTTTATTACATGAAGGTCAATACGGAACATTTCAAGAACTTTGAAAGTTTCTTCAAATGTAGTCGCAAAAACCATCAAGCGCTATGATGAAACTGGCTCTCATGAGGACTGCCACAGGAATGGAAGACCCAGAGTTACCTCTGCGGCAGAGGATAAGTTCATTAGAGTTACCAACCTCAGAAATTGCAGCCCAAATAAATGCTTCACAGAGGTCAAGTAACAGACACATCTCAACATCAACTGTTCAGAGGGGACTGTGTGAATCAGGCCTTCATGGTCGAATTGCTGCAAAGAAACCACTACTAAAGGACAACAATAAGAAGAAGAGACTTGCTTGGGCCAAGAAACACAAGCGGCCAAGAAACACAAGCAATTGGACAGTAGGAAATTTGTCCTGGTTTGGGCTTAGTGGGACTATAATTAGTTTTTCAACAGGACAATGACCCAACACAACTCCAGGCTGTGTAAGGGCTATTTTACAAAGAAGGAGAGTGATGGAGTGCTGCATCAGATGACCTGGCCTCCACAATCACCTGACCTCAACCAAATTGAGATGGTTTGGGAGTCGGACCGCTGAGGGAAGGAAAAGCAGCCAACAAGTACTCAGCATATGTGGGAACTCCTTCAAGACTGTTGGAAAAGCATTCCAGGTGAAGCTGGTTGAGAGAATGCCAAGAGTGTGCGGGGCTGTCATCAGGGCAAGGGGTGGCTACTTTGAAGAATCTCAAATATAAAATATATTTTGATTTGTTTGATACTGTTTTGGTTGCTGCGTGGTTCCATATGTGTTGTTTCGTGGTTTTGATGTCTTCGCTGTTATTCTACAGTGTGGAGAGTGGTAAGAAGGTGAAGAGGAACCCTTGAATGAGTAGGTGTTCTAAAACTTAGAGGTTAGCATTCCATGAGATTTACACAACTTTCTACCTGAACGCACAAATGCTGTTTAACAGAACAGGATCAGACTGCTTTTCTTGGTCATGTTCAGTAGGATGTTTTACATCCATATCACAATCATTTCACAGCCATATCACAATCATATCACATGCTCATTTACATGGTCATCTTTGATACATCGTTATTGTGATCATTGTTGAGATTATCACATCACCTAGTGACCCGATTTAATAAATTGAACAAATCCCTTTTAAGTTTCTAATGCACAGGCCACACACACCCTGAGAGAAATTAAGACTTGAATGTCCTACATATTTCCAATGCATGTAGTGCATGAATGTTAGTTAAAGGCACAGGTGGAGTAGAGTCGGGCTTTGTTAGCGAAATGAACCCCTGAAGGAATGTGGGCAGCTCGCTCTCTGCTCCCGGGCTTAGAGATTACTTTTGACCTCTTGGGTCCAAAGTTGAGGCCAGGGAGGTCAGATGGGGAGGATTAGCGAGTCGGGGGTCGGACAAAACCCTCTCTTTTATCCCCAGGAAACATGGAACAAATGCTTCCCCAGTTCCTAATCAATCAGAGAGGGATTCATTGAATTGAGTTTTGCTCTGAGAAAAACAAAGATGTGGTACACTAGAACTTGGTCCTCTGTAGGTCAATTGGTAGAGCATGGCGCTTGTAACGCCAGGGTAGTGGGTTCGATCCCCGGGACCACCCATACGTAAAAATGTATGCACACATGACTGTAAATCGCTTTGGATAAAAGCGTCTGCTAAATGGCATATTATGTGGCGGAATGCACATATAATTGTTGCGAACGCCATTATACCAAAGAAGAAGAATTGTGACGCGTACTGAGTATGCGAAGAGGCAGGACGCAGTCGCAGGAATTAACAAGGTCAAGGTTTACTTAACAATGAGCAAGAGAAATAACAAAGAGAGTAAACGACACAAAGATTAACAATCACACACAACATCATCCAGAACAGTCCAGGGCCGGACCCCTCGTAGCTGCTCGATGGCTGACGGAACCAGAGGGAGGGGGTACCGGTACTTGGTGGTGACTGCGTTCAGCCCCCTGTAGTCAATGCATGGTCTTAGTCCTCTGTCTTTCTTGGCCACGAAGAAGAAGCTGGCGGAGGCAGGTGAGGTAGAGTGTCTGATGAACCCCTGTTTCAGGGTCTCCGCCACTTACTTCTCCATGGCCTCAGTCTCCGCCATGGAATGGGGGTAAATGCGACTTGTCGGGGGGTGTTGTCCCTCCAGCAGGTCAATGGCGCAGTCCCAGGGCCTGTGAGGAGGGAGACACGTAGCCTTTAATGAAGAGAAGACATCGGAGAGATCTGCGTACTCACGTGGAATGTTGGGCTGGAGGGCAGACTCCGGACTCTCCACTGACGTGGAACAACAAACCACCAGCAGGCAGGTCTTCCGGCATGAGGTGGACCAGGCTGTGATCCTCTTGGTGCTCCAATTGATGGTGGGGTTGTGTAGTCTGAGCCAGGGCAATCCCAAGACGATCCGGTGAAGGGGTGACGTGACGATGTGGAATGACAGCTCCTTGTGGTGCTCCGGTAGTGTGGGAATGGTGATGGTGATGGGGAGAGTGACGTGTGTAATGGTGCCTGATCCAAGGGGTTTATTGTGAGGTGACGTGTAGCAGAGATGGCAGTGGCACGGTGGGCAACCCCCATTCAGAGACCAGCTCCCTATCTATAAGGTTCCCCGCTGATCCGGAATCTATCATTGCAGTAGAAATGGAAGAGAAGGAGTAACCAGTCACCGTTGTGGGAAGTAAAAACAATGGTTTTGTGATAGGAGCTGACGTAACACTCATGGAGCAGCGACGGGAGTCATACCACCTAGATAGGGAGCCGCCAGGAGATCTGTGGTCTGTGGTGGTATAGGGGGTGCTGCCCACCTCCATGGGTGAGGACTCGGAAGCAGGGCGGCTTCCATAGCTCAGATGGGGTGAGCGTCGAGGCTCCGGGAGGTGTTGGGAATGCTGTCTCTCTCAACATGTCATCAAGACAGATGGACGTGGTGATGAGGGTATCAAGGTCCATCTCGTCGTCCCGACATGCGAGTTCCGTCTTGATGTCCTCCCGTAAGCCTCTCCTGAAGGCCGTGCGCAGAGTACGCTCATTCCAGCCGGAAGACGCTGCCACCGTGCGAAAGCTCAGAGCGTACTCGGACGCGGGCGCCTCTCTCTGTTGTAGATGGAGACTCTCACCCCCATCCTTTCCCTCCATGGGATGATCAAACACTGCCCTGAACCTAGCGAGGAAGGTGGGATAGGGAAGCGTCACTGCCTCCTCTCCTTCCCAGACTGCCGTGGCCCAATCCAGCGCCTTTCCTTTAAGAAGCGAAATCAAATCAAATCAAATCAAATCAAATCAAATTTTATTGGTCACATGCGCCGAATACAACAGGTGCAGACATTACAGTGAAATGCTTACTTACAGCCCTTAACCAACAGTGCATTTATTTTAAACAAAAAAAGCAAGAATAAAACAACAACAAAAAAGTGTTGAGAAAAAAAGAGCAGAAGTAAAATAAAGTGACATAAAGTGACAGTAGGGAGGCTATATATACAGTAAAATAACGTGACAGTAGGGAGGCTATATATACAGGGGGGTACCGTTGCATAGTCAATGTGCGGGGGCACCGGCTAGTTGAGGTAGTTGAGGTAATATGTACATGTGGGTAGAGTTAAAGTGACTATGCATAAATACTTAACAGAGTAGCAGCAGCGTAAAAAGGATGGGGTGGGGGGCAGTGCAAATAGTCCGGGTAGCCATGATTAGCTGTTCAGGAGTCTTATGGCTTGGGGGTAGAAGCTGTTGAGAAGTCTTTTGGACCTAGACTTGGCACTCCGGTACCGCTTGCCGTGCGGTAGCAGAGAGAACAGTCTATGACTAGGGTGGCTGGAGTCTTTGACAATTTTGAGGGCCTTCCTCTGACACCGCCTGGTATAGAGGTCCTGGATGGCAGGGAGCTTTGCCCCAGTGATGTACTGGGCCGTACGCACTACCCTCTGTAGTGCCTTGCGGTCAGAGGCCAAGCAGTTGCCATACCAGGCGGTGATGCAACCAGTCAGGATGCTCTCGATGGTGCAGCTGTAGAAGTTTTTGAGGATCTGAGGACCCATGCCAAATCTTTTTAGTCTCCTGAGGGGGAATAGGCTTTGTCGTGCCCTCTTCACGACTGTCTTGGTGTGTTTGGACCATGATAGTTCGTTGGTGATGTGGACACCAAGGAACTTGAAGCTCTCAACCTGTTCCACTACAGCCCCGTCGATGAGAATGGGGGCGTGCTCAGTCCTCTTTTTTTTCCTGTAGTCCACAATGATCTCCTTTGTCTTGGTCACGTTGAGGGAGAGGTTGTTGTCCTGGCACCACACGGCCAGATCTCTGACCTCCTCCCTATAGGCTGTCTCATCGTTGTCGGTGATCAGGCCTACCACTGTTGTGTCGTCGGCAAACTTAATGATGGTGTTGGAGTCGTGCTTGGCCATGCAGTCATGGGTGAACAGAGAGTACAGGAGGGGGACTGAGCACGCACCCCTGAGGGGCCCCCGTGTTGAGGATCAGTGTGGCAGATGTGTTGTTACCTACCCTTACCACCTGGGGGCGGCCCGTCAGGAAGTCCAGGATCCAGTTGCAGAGGGAGGTGTTTAGTCCCAGGATCCTTAGCTTAGTGATGAGCTTAGAGGGCACTATGGTGTTGAATGCTGAGCTGTAGTCAATGAATAGCATTCTCACGTAGGTGTTCCTCTTGTCCAGGTGGGAAAGGGCAGTGTGGAGTGCGATAGAGATTGCATCATCTGTGGATCTGTTGGGGCGGTATGCAAATTGGAGTGGGTCTAGGGTTTCTGGGATAATGGTGTTGATGTGAGCCATGACCAGCCTTTCAAAGCACTTCATGGCTACAGACGTCAGTGCTACGGGTCGGTAGTCATTTAGGCAGGTTATCTTAGAGTCCTTGGGCACGGGGACTATGGTGGTCTGCTTGAAACATGTTGGTATTACAGACTCAGTCAGGGACATGTTGAAAATGTCAGTGAAGACACTTGCCAGTTGGTCAGCACATGCTCGGAGTACACGTCCTGGTAATCCGTCTGGCCCTGCGGCCTTGTGAATGTTGACCTGCTTAAAAGTCTTACTCACATCGGCTACGGAGAGCGTGATCACATAGTCGTCCGGAACAGCTGGTGCTCTCGTGCATGCTTCAGTGTTGCTTGCCTCGAAGCGAGCATAGAAGTGGTTTAGCTCGTCTGGTAGGCTTGTGTCACTGGGCAGCTCGCGGCTGTGCTTCCCTTTGTAGTCTGTAATAGTTTTCAAGCCCTGCCACATCCGACGAGCGTCAGAGCCAGTGTAGTATGATTCAATCTTAGACCTGTATTGACTCTTTGCCTGTTTGATGGTTCGTCGGAGGTCATAGCGGGATTTCTTATAAGCGTCCGGGTTAGAGTCCCGTTCCTTGAAAGCGGCAGCTCTACCCTTTAGCTCAGTGCGGATGTTTCCTGTAATCCATGGCTTCTGGTTGGGGTATGTACGTACGGTCACTGTGGGGACGACATCATCGATGCACTTATTGATGAAGCCAGTGACTGATGTGGTGTACTCCTCAATGCTGTCTGAAGAATCCCGGAACATGTTCCAGTCTGTGCTAGCAAAACAGTCCTGTAGCTTAGCATCTGCGTCATCTGACCACTTTTTTATTAACCGAATCACTGGTGCTTCCTGCTTCAGTTTTTGCTTATAAGCAGGAATCAGGAGGATAGAGTTATGGTCAGATTTGCCAAATGGAGGGCGAGGGAGAGCTTTGTATGCGTCTCTGTGTGTGGAGTAAAGGTGGTCTAGAGTTTTTTCCCCTCTGGTTGCACATTTAACATGCTGGTAGAAATTAGGTAGAACGGATTTAAGTTTCCCTGCATTAAAGTCCCCGGCTACTAGGAGCGCTGCATCTGGATGAGCGTTTTCCTGTTGATTAATGGCCTTGTACAACTCATTCAGTGCAATCTTAATGCCAGCATTGGTTTGTGGTGGTAAATAGACAGCTATGAAAAATATAGATGAAAACTCTCTTGGTAAATAGTGTGGTCTACAGCTTATCATAAGATACTCTACCTCAGGCGAGCAAAACCTCGAGACTTCCTTAGTATTTGATTTTGTGCACCAGCTGTTGTTTACAAATATACACAGACCGCCGCCCTTGTCTTACCAGAGTCAGACGTTCTGTCCTGCCGATGTAGCGTATAGCCTGCTAGCTGAATGTTGTCATTGTTGTCGTTCAGCCACGACTCCGTGAAACATAAGATATTACAGTTTTTAATGTCCCGTTGGTAGGATAACCGTAATCTTAAATCGTCAATTTTATTCTCAAAAGATTGAACGTTGGCTAATAGGATTGATGGGAGAGGCAGTTTACTCGTTCGCCGTCGGATCCTTACAAGGCACCCGGATCTGCGTCCACGATATCTCCGTCTCTTCCTCACGCGAATGACGGGGATCTGGGCCTTGTTGGGTGTCTGTAGAATATCCTTCGCGAACGCCTCGTTGAAGAAAAAGTCTTCGTCCAATGCGAGGTGAGTAATCGCTGTCCTGATATCCAGAAGCTCTCTTTGGTTATAAGAGACGATGGCAGAAACATTATGTACAAAATAAATTACAAATAACGCGGAAAAACACACATAATAGTACAATTGGTTAGAGGGCTGTAAAACGGCAGCCATCTTCTTCCGGCGCTGTTCTCAAATCACCAGCGCTATCCTGGCTTGGTCAGATGGATATGCCCCAGGCTGACGCGCCAGGTAAAGGGAAACTTGTAGCAGGAAGCCGCTTCATTTAGTAGTTTTACCGTCATATCGCTCCGGTAGGGCAACGGTTCCCGCAGGAGATCAATAATATAATAATACTTTTAGCAAAAAAATGTATTTTCAATTCACAATCTGTAGAAACAATGTGAATAGAAAGGTTTAGAACCTTTGTAAGACATCACAGTACAGTTGAAATATATATGGCAAATAGACATCCTATTTGGATGGTGTTAAGCGATAGATGGGAGGTGTTGAATGGAATTGAAGGATGGGACTAATAACAACTAACAACAAATAATAACAAGATAACTAATAATGTAAGCATACTGTGTCCATAATAAGTATATAGGTTGTAGGTTGAGAGCTTTTGTGAAAGAGCACAGTTAGAAAGATATGGCATATAGAAGCAAACCGGATGGACATCATGAAAGTTATCGGAGAGGTTGAGAGTAGAAGAAGTTCAGGAGAAAAAACAAACAAAAGATAATTATTGTAAAATTGACTGTGTCCATAAAATGTAGATAGTAAATATAATCTGGAAGTAGAGGCCTAAGCATTGTTGTTCACTACTTTACTCCAAGTAGGGAAAGGGTGGCGGGGTTGGAAAGTAATAAAGGGGAATATATATTTTTTAAAGGATATGTATGTGTATGTATGTGTGTATGTATGTATGTATGTATAAAAAAAGAAAAAAAGAAGTAGTAAGTAGTTTCAAAGTTGCCCGTGATGAGATTCGAACATGCAACCTTTCTAGATGCTCGCGTTATACGCCCACCCATCTACCCTACTTTCGTTTTGCCTTAAGTAACCTGTCTGTCTTATGTAATCATATCAAACGTAACATATCATACTAATATGAGTTTCCCGGATGTACTATGCTACGTCTCGTATATGAGACCAGACTGCCTTGTGAGGAAGGTGATTCTTGTGTGTCTCTAGCTAAGACCTTCTGGGCAGAGATATGTGATATAATGTACCCTCTGCAGGTTGAGGATGAGGTTGATTTCATGTGTCAATTTAGGGGAGACATTCTTTGTTAGGTTGAGTGACACTGAGCAACTAGGTTATGTTGGTGGTCTGATAGTGTCTGAAAGCAATGGCTAGCTAGTTTGCTAACTATTCTAGCTAACTAACTGGCTGAATAAGTTGACGACGGACTCGCTCAAGCTGTCGGGACTAACCCACAACGTTAGACACGGACACGAACGATCTGCTTGTGTGTTGATACACTGGTGGTTGTTGTGGCTGAGTATTGGCGCTAAACCCTGCTGTTGGAGACCGGCATGCTAGCTGGCTGTGGCGTCTTATGACGAGGTGCCCGGACGTTTTTCACGGAATAATACTGCACCTAGTTAGCTAGCTGAATAAACTAGGTTAGTCTATTCCTAGAAACATTGAACCGCTGTAGTTTACAACAATTATAGTTTCTGAGGTGGAAGTTGGGAGAGTTATATTTGGGAGTTGTGGTGAGGGAGGCCCCACTCTCTCCTTTCCCAGATGTTTAGTTCATTTTATTCCGATCTCCTCTGCATTATTGTAGCCATCTGCTGCAGCCTGTCAACTATGCCTCTGCCTATTCCTGTTCTCTCCTCTCCGCACAGGCTACACAAACGCCTCACACCGCGTGGCTGCTGCCTCTCTAACCTGGTGGTCCCTGCACGCACGACCCACGTGGAGTTCTGCTGCCAACAAGGCAGACTTCATCCAGGCCTATGCTACCCTCCAGTCCCTCGACTTCTTGGCGCTGACGGAAACATGGATTACCACTGAAAACACTGCTACTCCTGCTGCTCTCTCCTCGTCTGACCATGTGTTCTCGCATACCCCGAGAGCATCTGGTCAGCGGGGTGGTGGCACAGGAATCCTCATCTCTCCCAAGTGGACATTCTCAATTTTTCCCCTGACCCATCTGTCTGTCTCCTCATTTGAATTCCATGCTGTCACAGTCACTAGCCCATTTAAGCTTAATATCCTTGTCATCTATCGCCCTCCAGGTTCCCTTGGAGAGTTCATCAATGAGCTTGACGCCTTGATAAGTTCCTTTCCTGAGGATGGCTCACCCCTCACAGTTCTGGGGGATTTCAACCTCTCTACGTCTACATTTGACTAATTTCTCTCTGCCTCCTTCTTTCCACTCCTCTCCTCTTTTGACCTCACCCTCTCACCGTCCCCCCCTACTCACAAGGCAGGCAATACGCTTGATCTCATCTTTACTAGATGCTGTTCTTCTACTAATCTCACTGCAACTCCCCTCCAAGTCTCCGACCACTACTTTGTATCCGTTTCTCTCTCCCTCTCCTCCAACACTACTCACTCTGCCCCTACACAGATGGTAATGCGCCGTCGCAACCTTCGCTCTCTCTCTCCCGCTACTCTCTCCTCTTCCATCCTATCATCTCTTCCCTCTGCTCAATCCTTCTCCCTCCAATCTCCTGATTCTGCCTCCTCAACCCTCCTCTCCTCCCTTTCTGCATCCTTTGACTCTCTATGTCCCCTATCCTCCCCTCCAGCTCCGTGGCTTGATGACTCATTGCGAGCTCACAGAACAGAGCTCCGGGCAGCTGAGCGGAAATGGAAGAAAACTAGACTCCCTGCAGACCTGGCATCTTTTCACTCCCTCCTCTCTACATTTTCTTCATCTGTTTCTGCTGCTAAGGCCACTTTCTACCACTCTAAATTCCAAGCATCCGCCTCTAACCCTAGGGAAGCTCTTTTGCCACATTCTCCTCCCTGCTGAATCCCCCCCTCCTCCCTCTCTGTGGATGACTTCGTCAACCATTTTGAAAAGAAGGTTGACAACATCCGATCCTCGTTTGTTAAGTCAAATGACACTGCTGGTCCTGCTCACACTGCCCTACCCTATGCTTTGACTTCTTTCTCCCCTCTCTCTCCAGATAAAATCTTGCGACTTGTGATGGCAGGCCGCCCAACAACCTGCCCGCTTGACCCTATCCCCTCCTCTCTTCTCCAGACCATCTCCGGTGACCTTCTCCCTTACCTCACCTCGCTGATCAACTCATCCTTGACTGCTGGCTATGTCCCTTCCGTCTTCAAGAGAGCGAGAGTTGCACCCCTTCTCAAAAAACCAACACTCGATCCCTCTGATGTCAACAACTACAGACCAGTATCCCTTCTTTCTTTTCTCTCCAAAACTATTGAGCGTGCCGTCTTTAGCCAACTCTCTTGCTATCTCTCTCAGAATGACCTTCTTGATCCAAACCAGTCAGGTTTCAAGACTGGTCATTCAACTGAGACTGCTCTTCTCTGTGTCACAGAGGCTCTCCGCACTGCTAAAGCTAACTCTCTCTCCTCTGCTCTTGTCCTTCTAGACCTGTCTGCTGCCTTTGATACTGTGAACCATCAGATCCTCCTCTCCACCCTCTCCGAGCTGGGCATCTCCGGCGCGGCTCACTCTTGGATTGCATCCTACCTGACCGGTCGCTCCTACCAAGTGGCGTGGCGAGAAGCTGTCTCCGCACCACGTGCTCTCACCACTGGTGTCCCCCAGGGCTCAGTTCTAGGCCCTCTCCTATTCTCGCTATACACCAAGTCACTTGGCTCTGTCATATCCTCACATGGCCTCTCCTATCATTGCTACGCTGACGACACACAACTAATCTTCTCCTTTCCCCCTTCTGATAACCAGGTGGCGAATCGCATCTCTGCATGTCTGGCAGACATATCAGTATGGATGACGGATCACCACCTCAAGCTGAACCTCGGCAAGACGGAGCTGCTCTTCCTCCCGGGGAAGGACTGCCCGTTCCATGATCTCGCCATCACGGTTGACAACTCCGTTGTGTCCTCCTCCCAGAGTGCGAAGAGCCTTGGCGTGACCCTGGACAACACCCTGTCGTTCTCCGCTAACATCAAGGCGGTGACCCGATCCTGTAGGTTCATGCTCTACAACATTCGGAGAGTACGACCTTGCCTTACACAGGAAGCGGCACAGGTCCTAATCCAGGCACTTGTCATCTCCCGTCTGGATTACTGCAACTCGCTGTTGGCTGGGCTCCCTGCCTGTGCCATTAAACCCCTACAACTCATCCAGAATGCCGCAGCCCGTCTGGTGTTCAACCTTCCCAAGTTCTCTCACGTCACCCCGCTCCTCTGCACACTCCACTGGCTTCCAGTTGAAGCTCGCATCTGCTACAAGACCATGGTGCTTGCCTACGGAGCTGTGAGGGGAACGGCACCTCCGTACCTTCAGGCTCTGATCAGTCCCTACACCCAAACGAGGGCACTGCGTTCATCCACCTCTGGCCTGCTGGCTCCCCTACCCCTGCGGAAGCATAGTTCCCGCTCAGCCCAGTCAAAACTGTTCGCTGCTCTGGCACCCCAATGGTGGAACAAGCTCCCTCACGACGCCAGGACAGCGGAGTCACTCACCACCTTCCGGAGACATTTGAAACCCCACCTCTTTAAGGAATACCTGGGATAGGATAAAGTAATCCTTCTACCCCCCCTTTACTCCAACCCCCCCAAAAAAAAATATAATAAAATAAATAAATAATAATAATAATAATAATAATAATTGTAAAGTGGTTATCCCACTGGCTATAAGGTGAATGCACCTATTTGTAAGTCGCTCTGGATAAGAGCGTCTGCTAAATGACGTAAATGTAAATGTAATAGTGGATTTGGTTCCCCCAAGTGATCTGTTAGATTGAGGTTGTCAGTGATTATTTAGTTCCTTTAGCTGGCATGCTCTTTGCCAAAGTACGGGAGGTTGTGGTTCTTCCGCAGGCTGACCATGAGGTTGTTTGGGTGTCAGGTGTTGATTTAGCTGACACGTTTCTCAATAAGCTGTGGGAGGGAGGAGATTCTTCCCAGTCACATGGTGATGCTAGTGAGGATCCGCTGGAAGACCCGGTCTGGGATTTGCGGGGCGACACTGCTGGGTTTTGTGATGAAAATCAGGAGCTTGAAGAAATTAGTTGAGTGGAAAAGCCAGATCCACCCGTGTTATCACTTCCTGTTGTCGAGGAGAGGTTAGTTCCGGCATGTTGTAGGCCAAGTGTGTCTCCTGTTAATTAAGGTGGAGGAAGGTGAGGAGGATATGGCTAACAGTTCCCCTCCAGTGAGTGCTCAGGGCTGGAGAAAAGAGGCGTTTGGGAACATGATGGTGTTTCTAGTGAGTTGGCTGAAGTTGTGGCTGATGTTCACTTGTCCCTAGTGGTGGTTTTTTCAAGTCTTTTATAGCTGGCTACATATCAGATGGAGCTTGTTGCTTGTGACTGTCACGTCGTTTAAGGACGGGTCAGACCAAGGCGCAGCGTGAAATGCGCACATGTTTATTTAACTGATAAACACACGACAAAACAACAAACCAACGAAACATGAAGTCCTAAGGCTACACACAAAACAAGCCTACTCACGGAACAAGATCCCACAACTAACGAGTGCCAATAGGCTGCCTAAGTATGATCCCCAATCAGAGACAACGAGCGACAGCTGCCTCTGATTGGGAACCACACCGGCCAACATAGATCTACACATACTAGATCATTCACATAGATATACACAACATAGAATATTCACACCCTGACTCAACATATAAGAGTGACAGTCAGGCATGACAGTACCCCCCCAAAGGTGCAGACTCCGACCGCACAACCTTTACATAATAGGGTAGGGGCCGTGTGGGCATTCCGCCTCGGAGGCGGATGCGGCTCCGGGCGTGACGACCATATACTCTCCGCCTCCCTGTTGCGCCCCTGGTCTGGACTGGAGCAGCTGACCGGAGCTGGACCGGGGACCGGTGGAGCGGACTGCTCTGGCTCCGGAATGGAGCAGCTGACCGGAGCTGGACTGGACCCCGGTGGAGCGGACTGCTCTGGCTCCGGAGTGGAGCAGCTGACCGGTGCCGGATCAGGCACCGGTGGAACGGGCACGGGCCGTGCCGGACTGGACACACGCACCACTGGTCTGGTGCGAGGAGCAGGCACGGGCCGGGCCGGACTGACGACACGCACCGCTGGCTTGGTGCAAGGAACGGGCCGTGCCGGACTGGAGACACGCACCACTGGCTTGGTGCGAGGAGCAGGAACAGGCCGGACTGGGAACACGCACCACTGGCTTGGTGCGAGGAGCAGGAACGGGCCGGGCCGGACTGGCGACACGCACCACTGGCTTGGTGCGGGGAGCAGGCACGGGCCGTTACGGGCTGGCGACACTCACCACTGGCTTGGTGCGGAGAGCAGGAACGGGCCGGGCCGGACTGTGGAGGCGGACTGGAGGTCTGGAGCGGAGAGCTGGCACAACCCATGGGCTGAGTGAATGGAGTTGTTCTCAGTTTATAAACAGAGGGGTTACAGGTTGTCCCTTAGTTTGGTCAAGTCAGAGACTTTTGTCAGGAAGAAATTGCGTGATGGTTTTGGTTTTTGACAGGTTTCCGGTTTTGAAAATGGCTTTTTCTTAGAGTTGAGGGTTTCTGTAGTCAGGTTGTGTAACTGCAGCGCTAGTGTACATATTTTGTCTCTTCAGCTAAGGATGTTTTATGGAAAATAAATAGAAAAAAAAGTATAACAGTTTGGAATGTTCTTGAA
The DNA here is from genome assembly GCF_020615455.1 of Coregonus clupeaformis. Lineage (NCBI taxonomy): Eukaryota > Metazoa > Chordata > Actinopteri > Salmoniformes > Salmonidae > Coregonus > Coregonus clupeaformis. The sequence continues at coordinate 9,164,564 of NC_059202.1, forward strand.
AATATATATGGGTGACTGTGAGTTTTTTTATTTTCGTGTTGGGGAAGGTGTTATGGACTAGGTTAGGTAGTTTAGACAGCACACTACAGCTCACTACCACTTCCACACTCCATTCCTTGTCCAGGGGCTGAGCCTGGTTGAGAAGGAGACGGGTGCTGCTAATTAAGATGGTCAATCAGTGTCCCAGCTTGCAAGCCGTGAGGCTGCTGGTTGGTTTGATGGCCATGAGGGCTTTCATTTGTTTTTGAGTCTTTAGTTCCTGAGTGTTTTCCTTTTTGTACATATTTATGTTTCTTCACCATCTGAACAAACAATAATCTGCTTGGACTGGCCGACCAAGAGGTCAAGAGAGACAGAGCTGGCCCTAGACCAAGGTAAGGTTGCTATCTCCCTGGGCACCTAGGCGCATACACTGATTATTATTTCAGTTTTTATTTTCATTGTTTTTTATTAGTTTTTTCCTGTGAAGCACATTGTGTTGCATTCCATGTGTGAAATGTGCTGTATTAGTAAAGTTTGATTTGATTTCTCACAATAATGCACACATTAATTCAGGTTACAGACCATGTAACTAGGCCTAGGACCCCTAGACAAAGCGAGTGCAACAATATCCGTAGGCTAGTTATTGGGTTCGTAACACTATGTAGCAGGGGTTGGAACCGGTTCAGGGAACAGAACCCAAAACCAGAAAATAACAAAAGTGATCTATAATGTTCCGGAACAGCTAGCAAGCGTTGGTCCAATGTTAAGCCAACTCTCGGAAGTTAAGACATTCAAAGTTCCTTCATAGAAGCCGCTTTTCTGTAGGTATAATTCTGTAGACCTAATAACAAGATGCCCAGCGTTTCAAACTAAGCCGCCGCCTCCACCCTCTCTCGCTCTCTCCCCACTCGCAAAATTTCAGTCGCATCTCGCACCCTACAATAGTCTGTCCAATACATGTAAACAATAGCTTTCCCGCTCCATAGCAAGCTGCTCTATCCTCACTGATTGGTGATGTAATTTAATGTCGAGCTAAATGTAAAAAATACGATTTCAGATGTTTTAAAAGGAACAGAAAGGAACAATATTAACCGTTACTTTTATTTGGTTTGAACCAGTTCAGATTTTTGCTGGTCGGAACAGTGGAACGGAATGGAAGAAATAATGGTTCTGTTCAGAACTAAATGATTGGAAAATGATTTAGGTTCGAACCTGAAATGTAGTGTTACCAGGGCCCATAGGGCTTTGGTCAAAACTAGTGTGCTATATAGGGAATAGGGTGCCAATTGGGGCACAAACACAGTGTACCAGTCTAATGATGTCACAAGTGTTAGCTTCTTTCATTAGATTTATGTTCCCACATGTTTTAACAAGCTGTCCTTATTCACACAGGTGAGTCACGTGACTCACACAAGTTGTAATAACTAAGTCAAACAATAGGCTTATCATACCTGAAATATCCATTGTTTTAGATAGGAGCGTCTTCTAATCTATCTCACAACAATCAGAGACACGGGTGCTCCAATCCCACCTGTGAACTCCTGTGACACTCTCCTCCACGATGCCCTTGATCATCTTGAATATGTTGGGGTATTTCTTATAGATCCAGTGGGTCAGGTCTCCCCCATCATCCAGGATCTGAGAAATACAGAGAAACCATCCATGACTGGATTCATCCGGATCATAGCTGTCTAATGTGAGAGCTAAGCCTGTACTGTACCATATTAAGAGAGAGACAGGTAGGCCTGTACTGTACCATATTAAGAGAGAGACAGGTAGGCCTGTACTGTACCATATTAAGAGAGAGACAGGTAGGCCTGTACTGTACCATATTAAGAGGGAGACAGGTAGGCCTGTACTGTACCATATTAAGAGAGAGACAGGTAGGCCTGTACTGTACCATATTAAGAGGGAGACAGGTAGGCCTGTACTGTACCATATTAAGAGGGAGACAGGTAGGCCTGTACTGTACCAAATTGGGCTGCCAGGCCTCCAGGCTGACACAGCGGTCAATACACCACCAGAAGTCGTCCTCCGACTCCCCCTTCCACGCAAACACAGGGAAGCCTGTGAGAGACAGAATAAGAGAGAGGGAGAGGGCAAGAGTTTCTTGTATTTCCATAGATTACCACGTTTGAGAGATGATGAAAAAAGTGAGGGACTTTGGGGGTAAAAAAGTGAAAAGAGAGCTGAGAAGACAGTGGTGACAGAGGAGAGAGCGAGAATAATACTGTGTGTCTCTCACCTCCCTCAGCCAGAGCTGCAGCTGCAGCGTTCTGGGTGGAGTAGATGTTACAGGCTGCCCAGCGACACTGAGCCCCCAACGCAGACAGAGTCTCCATCAACACCTACAGGAACATACACGTATACACACACATACATGCACGCACACAAACACACACGCATTCACGCACGCACGCAAATACACACAGTCCAATTTCAGTTTGCGTGTGTGTGTGCTTACGTGATTCAGTGTCTTTTTGTGTGTGCATGTGTGTGTGCATGCATTCTCACGGCTGTGTGAGCGGTGATGTGAGTGCAGCCCACTACTTTAGCTCCAGCCAGCGGCTTCTCTCCCTCTGCTCTCTTTCTCAGGGCCATCAGAGCTGGCATCTCTACACAGACAGAGATAGATGAGGGAGAAGGAGTGGGAGGGAGGAACAAAGAGGGAAAGAAAGGGGAGAGAACTAGACACCTTGAGTCATGTTTCTACCTTCTCTCTTACCTTATTCTTTGACACACACACACGCTCTTAGAAAAAATGTGCTATCTAGAACCTAAAAGGGTTCTTTGGCTGTACCAATAGAAAAACCCTTTGACGAACCCTTTTTGGTTCCAGGTAGATCCCTTTCGGTTCCACGTAGAATCCTTTTGGGTTACATGTAGAAACCTTTCCACAGAGGGTTATACATGGAACCCAAAAGGGTTCTACCTGGAACCAAAAAGGTTTCTCCTATGGGGACAGCCGAAGAACCCCTTTTGAACCCCTTTTTTCTAAGAGCACACACCTCTTCCATTCCCTCTCACCTTGCTCAGCGATCTCTATCTCCCTGCGTCCGAAGTCGGCCTGTCTGATGTTCTTGATGCAGAAGTCTTGATGTCCCTTAGAGCTCCTCTGCTGCCTGTCTCTAGGAGACTTCACATCCTCTGAACAGTCTGTGTACGACGCAGCTAAGGGTGTGTGTTTGTGTGTGTGAGGGGTTGACAGAGTAATCAACATCAGGCACAATGAAACAGTATAATAATAATATAATATGCCATTTAGCAGACGCTTTTATCCAAAGCGACTTACAGTCATGTGTGCATACATTTTTACGTATGGGTGGTCCCGGGGATCGAACCAACTTCCCTGGCGTTACAAGCGCCATGCTCTACCAATTGAGCTACAGAGCAAGATAAAACATCTAGGGTCAATTGAAATCTCCCATTGGACCAATAGTCAAAAGGTAACAGGTTACAACTGTTATCAGCAAAAGTAGAGAAGCAAAATCAACCGTTATTTATATCTTCCAATGGATTGTAAATATGGAAACGGCTACAATACTATGGATCAGCTGGGGGTTTTCAGACAGCTTGTTGTGTTTGTCTGAGGTTTAACTACATGCTACGTACAGTCTGGATTACTGCTCCCTCTCTCTCTCTCTCTCTCTCTCTCTCTCTCTCTCTCTCTCTGAGAACAGCTAACTTAGGGGACAGATAAGGAGTAAATGAAACAGAGGCAATTCCTCTGAAGACTGTCTCTCAACTGAAAGTTTGGCTGAGGTTGAAAGACTCTAAACTTATCTCTCTGTAACCAACCCGCTGTTCCCCAGCCGCTGGGACAACAGCCAGACATGGGCAGCTATACAGTGAGAGACAAAACACACCGTGCCGACCAAGCAGGTGTGTGTGTACCTGAGCTGTAGTTATCTGTGGAGGACTGGTAGAGAGAATGGTACAGGGAGCGACGACCGGCCTTATTGAGACGCTTGTTAAAATCCTGCTTCTGATCAGCAAACTGGATTTGCTGTGGAGAAAGAGGGAGGGGGAGAGAGTTACTTTTGAGAAAAGCGAAACAGACCAGGTCAGACGGACACCAGGGTTACATCCACCACAATGTCCAAGGCATTATATAAACGTTATTTACTCCACATAAGGAACAAAACACACAAAGACATAGATGCAGGAAAGTTGGTCCTCTTATCAAGAGGCTCACATTGTTCTCTCACTCACATCATAGCTAACACTTGCACACCTTCTCCCTCTCCCTAACACACTCTCCATAACATCAAATCAAATCAAATCAAATTTTATTGGTCACATGCGCCGAATACAACAGGTGCAGACATTACAGTGAAATGCTTACTTACAGCCCTTAACCAACAGTGCATTTATTTTAAACAAAAAAGTAAGAGTAAAACAACAACAAAAAAGTGTTGAGAAAAAAAGAGCAGAAGTAAAAATAAAGTGACAGTAGGGAGGCTATATATACAATAGAATAAAGTGACAGTAGGGAGGCTATATATACAGGGGGTACCGTTGCATAGTCAATGTGCGGGGGCACCGGCTAGTTGAGGTAGTTGAGGTAATATGTACATGTGGGTAGAGTTAAAGTGACTATGCATAAATACTTAACAGAGTAGCAGCAGCGTAAAAAGTATGGGGTGGGGGGGCAGTGCAAATAGTCCGGGTAGCCATGATTAGCTGTTCAGGAGTCTTATGGCTTGGGGGTAGAAGCTGTTGAGAAGTCTTTTGGACCTAGACTTGGCACTCCGGTACCGCTTGCCGTGCGGTAGCAGAGAGAACAGTCTATGACTAGGGTGACTGGAGTCTTTGACAATTTTGAGGGCCTTCCTCTGACACCGCCTGGTATAGAGGTCCTGGATGGCAGGGAGCTTTGCCCCTGTGATGTACTGGGCCGTACGCACTACCCTCTGTAGTGCCTTGCGGTCAGAGGCCAAGCAGTTGCCATACCAGGCGGTGATGCAACCAGTCAGGATGCTCTCGATGGTGCAGCTGTAGAATTTTTTGAGGATCTGAGGACCCATGCCAAATCTTTTTAGTCTCCTGAGGGGGAATAGGCTTTGTCGTGCCCTCTTCACGACTGTCTTGGTGTGTTTGGACCATGATAGTTCGTTGGTGATGTGGACACCAAGGAACTTGAAGCTCTCAACCTGTTCCACTACAGCCCCGTCGATGAGAATGGGGGCGTGCTCAGTCCTCTTTTTTTTCCTGTAGTCCACAATGATCTCCTTTGTCTTGGTCACGTTGAGGGAGAGGTTGTTGTCCTGGCACCACACGGCCAGATCTCTGACCTCCTCCCCTATAGGCTGTCTCATCGTTGTCGGTGATCAGGCCTACCACTGTTGTGTCGTCGGCAAACTTAATGATGGTGTTGGAGTCGTGCCTGGCCATGCAGTCATGGGTGAACAGAGAGTACAGGAGGGGACTGAGCACGCACCCCTGAGGGGCCCCCGTGTTGAGGATCAGTGTGGCAGATGTGTTGTTACCTACCCTTACCACCTGGGGGCGGCCCGTCAGGAAGTCCAGGATCCAGTTGCAGAGGGAGGTGTTTAGTCCCAGGATCCTTAGCTTAGTGATGAGCTTTGAGGGCACTATGGTGTTGAATGCTGAGCTGTAGTCAATGAATAGCATTCTCACGTAGGTGTTCCTCTTGTCCAGGTGGGAAAGGGCAGTGTGGAGTGCGATAGAGATTGCATCATCTGTGGATCTGTTGGGGCGGTATGCAAATTGGAGTGGGTCTAGGGTTTCTGGGATTATGCTGTTGATGTGAGCCATGACCAGTCTTTCAAAGCACTTCATGGCTACAGACGTCAGTGCCACGGGTCGGTAGTCATTTAGGCAGGTTATCTTAGAGCTCTTGGGCACGGGGACTATGGTGGTCTGCTTGAAACATGTTGGTATTACAGACTCAGTCAGGGACATGTTGAAAATGTCAGTGAAGACACTTGCCAGTTGGTCAGCACATGCTCGGAGTACACGTCCTGGTAATCCGTCTGGCCCTGCGGCCTTGTGAATGTTGACCTGCTTAAAAGTCTTACTCACATCGGCTACGGAGAGCGTGATCACATAGTCGTCCGGAACAGCTGGTGCTCTCATGCATGCTTCAGTGTTGCTTGCCTCGAAGCGAGCATAGAAGTGGTTTAGCTCGTCTGGTAGGCTTGTGTCACTGGGCAGCTCGCGGCTGTGCTTCCCTTTGTAGTCTGTAATAGTTTTCAAGCCCTGCCACATCCGACGAGCGTCAGAGCCAGTGTAGTATGATTCAATCTTAGACCTGTATTGACTCTTTGCCTGTTTGATGGTTCGTCGGAGGTCATAGCGGGATTTCTTATAAGCGTCCGGGTTAGAGTCCCGTTCCTTGAAAGCGGCAGCTCTACCCTTTAGCTCAGTGCGGATGTTTCCTGTAATCCATGGCTTCTGGTTGGGGTATGTACGTACGGTCACTGTGGGGACGACATCATCGATGCACTTATTGATGAAGCCAGTGACTGATGTGGTGTACTCCTCAATGCTGTCTGAAGAATCCCGGAACATGTTCCAGTCTGTGCTAGCAAAACAGTCCTGTAGTTTAGCATCTGCGTCATCTGACCACTCTTTTTATTAGCCTGAATCACTGGTGCTTCCTGCTTCAGTTTTTGCTTATAAGCAGGAATCAGGAGGATAGAGTTATGGTCAGATTTGCCAAATGGAGGGCGAGGGAGAGCTTTGTATGCGTCTCTGTGTGTGGAGTAAAGGTGGTCTAGAGTTTTTTCCCCTCTGGTTGCACATTTAACATGCTGGTAGAAATTAGGTAGAACGGATTTAAGTTTCCCTGCATTAAAGTCCCCTGCTACTAGGAGCGCTGCATCTGGATGAGCGTTTTCCTGTTGATTAATGGCCTTGTACAACTCATTCAGTGCAATCTTAATGCCAGCATTGGTTTGTGGTGGTAAATAGACAGCTATGAAAAATATAGATGAAAACTCTCTTGGTAAATAGTGTGGTCTACAGCTTATCATAAGATACTCTACCTCAGGCGAGCAAAACCTTGAGACTTCCTTAGTATTTGATTTTGTGCACCAGCTGTTGTTTACAAATATACAGAGACCGCCACCCCTCGTCTTACCCGAGTCTGCCGTTCTGTCCTGCCGATGTAGCGTATAGCCTGCTAGCTGAATGTTATCATTGTCGTCGTTCAGCCACGACTCCGTGAAACATAAGATATTACAGTTTTTAATGTCCCGTTGGTAGGATAACCGTAATCTTAAATCGTCCATTTTATTCTCCAAAGCTTGAACGTTGGCTAATAGGATTGATGGGAGAGGCAGTTTACTCGTTCGCCGTCGGATCCTTACAAGGCACCCGGATCTGCGTCCACGATATCTCCGTCTCTTCCTCACGCGAATGACGGGGATCTGGGCCTTGTCGGGAGTCTGTAGAATATCCTTCGCGAACGCCTCGTTGAAGAAAAAGTCTTCGTCCAACGCGAGGTGAGTAATCGCTGTCCTGATATCCAGAAGCTCTCTTTGGTTATAAGAGACGATGGCAGAAACATTATGTACAAAATAAATTACAAATAACGCGGAAAAACACACATAATAGTACAATTGGTTAGAGGGCTGTAAAACGGCAGCCATCTTCTTCCGGCGCTGTTCTAACATGCTCACCCACTCTCATTCTCTTTACTTTCTCCATGTTTCTCTCACTTTCCAAAGCTCCCTTTTTCTCTCCATCCCTCTTTCCCCCTCTCTGTCTTACCATCCAGTTTGGTGGTTGGAAGGCAGGGCTGGTGGAAGGTTCCCACTTAGCCATGCCTGCTGTTTGCTCCCTCTGTCACAGTCTCTGCTTCTTTTACCCTCTCAGCCTAGTTTAGTTCAGTCAGGTACAGTCCAGTCTGCCCCAGTCTCTGCCTCTTATTCCCACTTAGTCCAGCATAGTGTTAGGCCGTGGGTACACCCCTCGTCTCACGCGGTCTGAGTGGAGCTGAGTTGGCAGCTCTTAACACCTATTTAGGTTATTTTGGGTGGTTCTGGACCGGTTCCGACTGACATTCGTGCTCTATAGTGCCAGAAATCCCCATCTGTCTGCTCTGCGCTACCACTCTCTCAGCGGAGCTGACTTGAAGTGTCAGGTTTCAGATCCCACATTTGCATAGGAAGTGAAGTGTCAAATTTTCTGACCAATCCAGATGAATAATTGACTTGCTCTTCCTTTGAGCGATGGGCCCAGCCAGCATATGAAAGGTGACAGTCTAGTGGATCCAACAGTTGTGGTTTGATCTCGATGTGATATTCTCAGCAGGATTTAACGCTCTCAACATGAAAAAATACAATCATTTCATAGAATGGAAACAAGACCAGTTTCTCTTGGTCATAGACGGATAAAATCACGTTGTGCTTAAAGCAGAGGTTGTATCGAGTCTGCATACATTTGAATGGTGTCTCTGCACTGCTCAGTGGACGTTTAGGATAAATGTCTCTGTCATCACATGAAATGGTGCCAATATTGTACTGTCACTGTATGATCATTTTTATTTTACAGTTATAAGAAAGGTGAAATCCTATATAATTCTGTTGTTGCTATATTTGGAAAGCATTTGTCATTTAAAGCCCTATTGCCCCACTTTTGTTGAATAGGAAATAAATCATGTTTTGTCATATTTTCATAATATTTGTACTATGTACTTGAGCTTGTGTCCTCAAAAGTGAGTACACCTCACCAATATGTGAGTATACTGTACCTCAGCAATTTAAACTTTCAGAGAGTTCTAAAAGTTCCAGACCATTCTAAACCTATGCAACATTACCAGTTATTGTTTATGGCCATCATATTTAGGTGGAAATCTAAATGTTGCTCTATCATTCAAGAGGATTAGCCGATAAGAGTCATAGGTCAGTCAGAAGTCTGTGGCATTGAATTCCTGACTTGAGATCACCGACACCGGGCCTGTTCTATTTCTACCGTTAGCCCCCATCCCCTAGCCCAGGGCTATTTAAACCTTGAGGTTTGCAGCACTGCTGGTTTCATCCTTCCCATCTAATCTGGGACTGTTGCCGAATTTGATTTGTAGCCACTTTCCATTTCTACCCATAGTCCCTTTCCCTTAACCAGACTATCATTTGGGGATGACTGTACCATACTACTTATTTTGATCAGAAACATACCCTGCCTGGATCACCCTCAATCACCCTCCAATGGTTAAATGGTGGATCATAAGACACATAAAGGCCATGTGTGCTGCTCAGGATCAAACTGTCCACTTACTACCTCGTTAAGAGCAATTCACCTAACAGTGTTTTGTTTACAAGCTGTGGGGGAATCTGCCCTATCTGTCCTATGTGATCCCTTCAGGTGTGAATTCGTCAGCAGGGTAGAACCTTGGAAGGAGGGGATGGGATTCGGAGGTATAACACTGTACACACTGTAGAAAGACTGTACAACTCACTGATGTCCCGTACCAACCTGACCCATAAGGCTCTCTTCCTATGTAGACACTGCGGCTGTTGAAAGAGACTACATACTCAATCACTGACTTGTTCACATTGAACAGAAAGATATACAGTTGAAGTCGGAAGTTTACATACACTTAGGTTGGAGTCATTAAAACTTGTTTTTCAACCACTCCACACATTTATTTTTAACAAACTATAGTTTTGGCAAGTCGGTTAGGACATCTACTTTGTGCATGACACAAGTAATTTTTCCAACAATTGTTTACAGACAGATTATTTCACTTATAATTCACTGTATCACAATTCCAGTGGGTCAGAAGTTTACATACACTAAGTTGACTGTGCCTTTAAACAGCTTGGAAAATTCCAGAAAATGATGTCATGGCTTTAGAAGCTTCTGATAGGCTAATTGACATAATTTGAGTCAATTGGCGGTGTACGTGTGGATGTATTTCAAGGCCTACCATCAAAATCAGTGCCTCTTTGCTTGACATCATGGGAAAATCTAAAGAAATCAGCCAAGACCTCAGAAAAAAATGGTAGACCTCCACAAGTCTGGTTCATACTTGGGAGCAATTTCCAAATGCCTGAAGGTACCATGTTCATCTGTACAAACAATAGTACGCAAGTATAAACACCATGGGACCACGCAGCCGTCATACTGCTCAGGAAGGAGACGCGTTCTGTCTCCTAGAGATGAACGTACTTTGGTGCGAAAAGTGCAAATCAATCCCAGAACAACAGCAAAGGACCTTGTGAAGATGCTGGAGGAAGCAGGTACAAAAGTATCTATATCCACAGTAAAACGAGTCCTATATCGACATAACCTGAAAGGCCGCTCAGCAAGGAAGAAGCCACTGCTCTAAACCGCCATAAAAAATACAGACTACGGTTTGCAAATGCACATGGGGACAAAGATCTTACTTTTTGGAGAAATGTCCTTTGGTCTGATGAAACAAAAATAGAACTGTTTGGCCATAATGACCATCATTATGTTTGGAGGAAAAAGGGGGTGGCTTGTAAGCCGTAGAACACCATCCCAACTGTGAAGCACGGGGGTGGCAGCATCATGCTGTGGGGGTGTTTTGCTGCAGGAGGGACTGGTGCACTTCACAAAATAGATGGCATCATGAGGAAGGAAAATTACGTGGATATATTGAAGCAACATTTCAAGACATCAGTCAGGAAGTTAAAGCTTGGTTGCAAATGGGTCTTCCAAATGGACAATGACCCCAACCATACTTCCAAAGTTGTGGCAAAATGGTTTAAGGACAACAAAGTCAAGGTATTGGAGTGGCCATCACAAAGCCCTGACCTCAATCCTATAGAACATTTGTGGGCAGAACTGAAAAAGCGTGTGCAAGCAAGGAGGCCTACAAACCTGACTCAGTTACACCAGCTCTGTCAGGAGGAATGGGCCAAAATTCACCCAACTTATTGTGGGAAGCTTGTGGAAGGCTACCCGAAACATTTGACCCAAGTTAAACAATTTAAAGGCAATGCTACAAAATACTAATTGAGTGTATGTAAACTTCTGACCCACTGGGAATGTGATGAAAGAAATAAAAGCTGAAATAAATAATTCTCTCTACTATTATTCTGACATTTCACATTCTTAGGATCACCACTTTATTTTAACTGACCTAAGACTGGGAATTTTTACTAGGATTAAATGTCAGGAATTGTGAAAAACTTAGTTTAAATGTATTTGGCTAAGGTGTATGTAAACTTCCGACTTCAACTGTATATACTGTAGGTAAATACAGCCTGCACTTAAAGGTCTAATGCAGCCATTTTTATCTCAATATCAAATCATTTCTGGGTAACAATTAAGTACCCTACTGTGACTGTTTTCAATGAAAGAAACAAAAATAGCTTCTTAGCAAAGAGCAATTTCTCAAGCAACCTCAGTGTGGAAATATACAATATCAGTCAAAAGTTTGGACACACCTACACGTTCAAGGGTTTTTCTTTTATTTTTACTATTTTCTACATTGTAAAATAATAGTGAAGACATGAAAACTATAAAACAACACATATGGAATCATGTAGTAACCAAAAAAGTGTTAAACAAATCAAAATATATTTTAGATTCTTCAAAGTAGCCACCCTTTGCCTTGATGACAGCTTTGCACACTCTTGGCATTCCCTCAACCAGCTTCACCTGGAATGCTTTCCCAACAGTCTTGAAGGAGTTCCCACATATGCTGAGCACTTATTGGTTGCTTTTCCTTCACTCTGCGGTCCAACTCATCCCAAACCATCTCAATTGGGTTGAGGTCGGGTGATTGTAGAGGCCAGGTCATCTGATGCAGCACTCCATCACTCTCCTTCTTGGTCAAATAGCCCTTACACAGCCTGGAGGTGTGTTTTGGGTCATTGACCTGTTGAAAAACAAATGATAGTCCCAGTAAACGCAAACCAGATGGGATGGCATATCCCTGCAGAATGCTATGGTAGCCATCCTGGTTAAGTGTGCCTGGAATTCTAAATAAATCACTGACAGTGTCACCAGCAAAGCACCCCCACACCATCACACCTCCTCCTCCATGCTTCATGGTGGGAACCACACATGCAGAGATCATCCGTTCACCTACTCTGCGTCTCACAAAGACCCGGCGGTTGGAACCAAAAATCTCAAATTTGGACTCCAGACCAAAGGACAAATTTCCACCGGTCTAATGTCCATTACTTGTTTTTCTTGGCCCAAGCAAGTCTCTTCTTCTTATTGGCATCCTTTAGTAGTGGTTTCTTTGCAGTAATTCGACCATGAAGGCCTGATTCACACAGTCCCCTCTGAACAGTTGATGTTGAGATGTGTCTGTTACTTGAACTCTGTGAAGCATTTATTTGGGCTGCAATTTCTGTAATGAACTTATCCTCTGCAGCAGAGGTAACTCTAGGTCTTCCTTGCCTTTGGCGGTCCTCATGAGAGCCAGTTTCATCATAGTGCTTGATGGTTTTTGCGACTGCACTTGAAGAAACGTTCAAGGTTTTTGAAACTTTCCGGGTTGACTGGCCTTCATGTCTTAAAGTAATGATGGACTGTTGTTTCTCTTTGCTTATTTGAGCTGTTCTTGCCATAATATGGACTTGGTCTTTTACCAAGTAGGGCTATCCTCTGTATACCACCCCTACCTTGTCACAACACAATTGATTGGCTCAAACGCATTAAGAAGGAAAGACATTTCACAAATTAACTTTTAACAAGGCACACCTGTTATTGAAATGCATTCCAAGTGACTACCTCCTGAAGCTGGTTGAGAGAATGCCAAGAGTGTGTAAATCTGTCATCAAGGCAAAGGGTGGCTACTTTGAAGAATCTAAAATATATTTTGATTTGTTTAACCCTTTTTGGTTACTACATGATTCCATATGTGTTATTTCATAGTTTTGATGTCTTCACTATTATTTTACAATGTAGAAAATAGTAAAAATTAAGAAAAACCCTTGAATGAGTAGGTGTGTCCAAACTTTTGACTGGTACTGTATATAAAGCAGTCAAACCAAGTTTTGACTGCGCTGTGACTTATAAATACAAATAGTAGTAGTAGTAATAATAATAATAATAATAATAATAAACTGGTCTGGTCCAACCTCTCCTTAAAAAGCCAAATCTAGACCACTCCTCACTGAATAATTATAGACCTATCTCTAAGCTTCCTTTTTTATCCAAGATTTTAGAGTATGAACAACTTATTTGAAAAATGTATTTGGTTCAGGTCATATCTTTGTGGCAGACGTTTCTCAGTGAGCATGGGTGGTTCAGTTTCGTCCCCAGCACCTATTCACTATAGTGTCCCTCGGGTTAATTCTGAGCCCCATCCTTTTTTCGCTGTATATGCTTCCCATTGGTGAGTGACATCATCCACAACCATAAATTCAGTTTCACTTCTATGCGGATGACACGCAACTCCATTTACCAATCAGACCCAGTGACTAAGCAGTGGTGTAAAGTACTTAAGTAAAAATACTTTAAAGTTCTACTTAAATGGTTTTTTGGGGTACTTTACTATTTATATTTTTTATAACTTTTACTTCAACATTCCTAAAGAAAATTAACTTTTTATTCCTTACATTTTCCCTGACACCAAAAGTACTTGTTACATTTTGAATCCTTAGCAGGACAGGAAAATGGTCCAAATCACGCACTTATCAAGAGAACATCCCTGGTCATCCCTACTGCCTCTGATCTGGCGGACGCACTAAACATACATGCTTCATTTGTAAATGATGTCTGAGAGATGGCGTGTGCCCCTGGCTATCTGTAAATAAAAAATACAAAAAAGAATGGTGCCATCTGGTTTGCTTAATATAAGGAATTTGAAATGATTTATACTTTTACTTTTGATACTTAAGTATATTTTAGCAATTCCATTTACTTTTGATACTTAAGTATATTTAAAACCAAACACTTTTAGACTTTTACTTAACTATACTGAACAAAAATATAAATGCAGCATGCTACAATTTAAAGATTTTACTGAGTTACAGTTCATATAAGGAAATCAGTCAATTGAAATAAATTAATTAGGCCCTAATCTATGGATTTCACATGACTGGGCAGGGGCGCAGCCATGGGTGGACCTGGCTCCCCAGTGGGTGGGCCTATGCCCTCCCAGCCAATCAGAATGATATTTTCCCCACAAAAGGGCTTTATTACAGACAGAAATACTCCTCAGTCTCCTCAGAAGATCCCGCAGGTGAAGAAGCTGGATGTGGAGGTCCTGGGCTGGCATGGTTACACGTGGTCTGCAGTATTTAGTCCGGTTGGACGTACTGTCAAATTCTCTAAAATGACATTAGAGGCGGCTAATGGTAGAAAAATGAACATTCAATTATCTGGCAACAGCTCTGGTGGACATTCCTGCAGTCAGCATGCCAATTGCACACTCCTCCAAAACTTGAGACATCTGTGGCATTGTGTTGTGTGAAAAAACTGCACATTTGTGGCCTTTTATTGTCCCCAGCACAAGGTGCACCTGTGTAATGATCATGCTGTTTAATCAGCTTCTGGTTATCCCACACCTGTCAGGTGGATGGATTATCTTGGCAAAGGAGAAATGCTCACTAACAGGGATGTAAACAAATTTGTGCACGACATTTGGGAGAAATACGCTTTTTGTGCATATGGAACATTTCTGGGATATTTTATTTCAGCTCATGAAACATGGGACCAACACTTTACATGTTGCGTTTATATTTTTTGTTCAGTATAATATTTTACTGGGTGACTTTCACTTTTACTTGAGTCATTTTCTATAAAGGTATTTTTACTTTTACTCATGTATTACATTTGAGTACTTTTTCCACCACTGTGACTAAGCTAGTGTAGCTACCCTTCACAAGTGTCTTGCTGACATTACATTTAGGATGTCTGACCATTTTCTCCAGCTCGATGATAAAAGATCTGAGGTTGTTGTATTTGGCCCCCACCTTGCTAGAACTCAGATTGTAGATAACCTTGGTCATTTGTCCACAAATGTAAAGCCTACGGCCAGAAACCTTGGTGTCTTCTTCGACCTAAACCTCAAGCTACATGTAAAAAGGTTGTCCAGTCCTGCTTTTGTCATCTAAGAAATATAGCTAAAGTAAAGTCTGATCTGGAGAAATGTATACATGCTTTTATTTCTTCACGCCTAGATTACTGTAACTCTTTGTATGCCTCTCTGTATCACGTTTAAGGATAGGCTTGGTTTAAAACCCCATTCTCCAGAAGGCAAGGTCAGTAACAGGTGCATCAAAGCTGGGACCGAGAGACTGAAAAACAGCTTCTATCTCAAGGCCACTCAAGGCCACTTAAGTCACCACTAGCTGGCCTCCGGCCAGTACCATGCCCTGAACTTTAGTCACCTGCACCTTAAGAGGCTGCTGCCTATGGAACGCTGGTCACTTTAATAATGTTTACATACTGTTTTACCCACTTCATATGTATATACTGCGTTCTAGTCAAGGCCATCCTATTCAACTATTGCTGTACATATACTATTATATCCTACGTATTCTTCAGATATACTACATATTCTATCCACATACTGTCCATAATGTCTATACATCCCATCATATACACTACCGGTCAAAAGTTTTAGAACACCAACTCATTCAAGGGTTTTTCTTTATTTTTTACTATTTTCTACATTGTATAATAATAGAGAAGACATCAAAACTATGAAATGACACATATGGAATCATGAAGTAACCAAAAAAGTGTTAAACAAAACAAAATATATTTTATATTTGAGATTCTTCAAATAGCCACCCTTTGCCTTGATGACAGCTTTGCACACTCTTGGCATTCTCTCAACCAGCTTCATGAGGCAGTCACCTGGAATGCATTTCAATTAACAGGTGTGCATTCTTAAAAGTTGATTTGTGGAATTTCTTTCCTTCTTAATGCGTTTGAGCCAATCAGTTTTGTAGGGTATACAGAAGATAGTCCTATTTGGTAAAAGACCAAGTCCATATTATGGCAAGAACAGCTCAAATAAGCAAAGAGAAACAACAGTCAGTCCATCATTACTTTAAGACATGAAGATCAGTCAATATGGAACATTTCAAGAACTTTGAACGTTTCTTCAAGTGCAGTCGCAAAAACCATCAAGTGCTATGATGAAACTGGCTCTCATGAGGACCGCCACAGGAATGGAAGACCCAGAGTTACCTCTGCTGCAGAGGATACGTACATTAGAGTTACCATCTCAACATCAACTGTTCAGAGGGGACTGTGTGAATCAGGCCTTCATGGTCGAATTGCTGCAAAGAAACATCTACTAAAGGACACCAATAATAAGAAGAGACTTGCTTGGGCCAAGAAAAACAAGTAATGGACATTAGACTGGTGGAAATGTGTCCTTTGGTCTGGAGTCCAAATTTGAGATTTTTGGTTCCAACCGCGATGTCTTTGTGAGACGCGGTGTGGGTGAACGGATGATCTCCGCATGTGTATTTCCCACCGTAAAGCATTGAGGAGGAGGTGATATGGTGTGGGGGTGATTTTATTTAGAATTCAAGGCACACTTAACCAGCATGGCTACCACAGCATCCTGCAGCGATACGCCATCCCATCTGGTTTGGGCTTAGTGGGACTATCATTTGTTTTTCAACAGGACAATGACCCAACACACCTCCAGGCTGTGTAAGGGCTATTTTACAAAGAAGGAGAGTGATGGATTGCTGCATCAGATGACCTGGCCTCCACAATCCCCTATCTTCAACGAAATTGAGATGGTTTGGGATGAGTCAGACCATGAAGGAAAAGCAGCCAATAAGTGCTCAGAATATGTGGGAACTCCTTCAAGATTGTTGGAAAAGCCTTCCAGGTGAAGCTGGTTGAGAGAATGCCAAGAGTGTGCAAAGCTGTCATCAAGGCAAAGGGTGGCTATTTGAAGAATTTGTTTAACACTTTTTTGGTTACTACATGATTCCAAATGTGTTATTTCATAGTTTTGATGTCTTCACTATTATTCTACAATGTAGGAAATAGTAAAAATAAAGAAAAACCCTTGAATGAGTAGGTGTTCTAAAACTTTTGACTGGTAGTGTATACTGAACAAAAATATAAACACAACATGTAAAGTGTGGGTCCCATGTTTCATGAGCTGAAATAAAAGATCCCAGAAATTTAACATACGCAGAAAAAGCATATTTCTCTCAAATGTTGTGTACAAATTTGTTTACATCCCTGTTAGCGAGCATTTCTCCTTTGCCAAGATAATCCATTCACCTGAAATTAAACAGCATGATCATTACACAGGTGCACCTTGAGCAGTGGACAATAAAAGGCCACTCTAAAATGTGCAGTTTTGTAACACAACACAATGCCTCAGATGTCTCAAGTTTTGATGGAGCGTGCAATATCTCTATTCCCAGTCCTGTGAAATCCATAGATAAGGGCCTAATGAATTTATTTTAATTGATTGATTTCCTTATATGAACTGTAACTCAGTAAAATCTTTGAAATTGTTGCATGTTGTGTTTATATTTTTGTTCAGTGTATGCATTTATACTCAGGACACCGACATTGCTCGTCCTAATACTTTAACTTTTTTAGATTTGTGTGTATTGTTATTCCTACACTGTTGGAGCTATGAACGCAAGCATTTCGCTACACCCGCATTAACAGCTGCTAAATATGTGTATGCGACCAATAACATTTGATTTGATTTATCTCCAATCTTTTATCTTCCTATGAGCCAGGACGCAGGCTGAGATCCTCTGGCAGGGCAATGTTGACCATTCCAAAGTCTAGATTGAAAATGAAAGAAGACCGCCATTTGCAATTAGGGCCCCCAGAGGAGATCAGGCTTGCAGATTCAGTGCCACTTTTTATATCCCTGCTGAAGAATCACTTTTATAAAGATGCTTTTAATGTATGATTTGAATGTATGATTTTTATTTAAACGTCTCCTTTCTCTTGTTTTTATTTCTTTGTTAGTGCTTTTTTATTTGATTATTTTATGTGAAGCACTTTGTTACTTGTATTGAAAAGTGCTTTTTAGCAAAACGATTTCTCAAGCAAAGAAAATGATTGATTTTGTAGCATAAACTGAGAATTTGATATTTTTTACTGATATTATGATTGTCTGTTTCATATCTGAAAAGTAGTTATAAAGCTGTCAGTTCCACTTTAAGGGATAATCTGAGCTACTGTGATTAAAGGGATAGTGCAACAGTTTGGCAATTAGGCCCTTTTTTTATACTTACCCAGAGTCAGAAGAACTCATGGATACCAGAGCATGCTAGCTGTTCCTGTAGACTTCCAGTAATTGCGCTAACACTAGTTAGCAATGATTCCAGAAACTACCTTCAACTTCCTCCAAACTGCATTTAGAGACATAAAAATGGTATTCATGAGTTCATCTGACTCTGTGTAAGTAATAAAAAGGGCTTGATTGATTGCCAAAATGTAGCACTTTCCCTTTAAAGATAGACATACAGATGAAATGCTGAGCTCGTAATATCTCGTAAATTCTTGAACTCCAACTGGTAATTACTAGTGGGAAACTCGTCTATCATCTCTGAGCATCAGACTTCTCCCACATGCTGAACTCTGACGTCAAATAAATTGAGTGAATTATTATTATTATTATTATTATATTTTTTTACATTCAGCATCACTCCGTCAAGGGAAATGTAGTATTATTTCTAACAAACATATCTACATATATTTCAGGATGTTGTGTATTCCTGGAAATAATCTGAATTTATCTAAACATTACAGTTTTGAAAACATAGCTTGTCCGAAAAAGTGGTCTCTTGGCACAACTTACCCTGGGTATGGAGTAAATTGAGCCCCGGGACAGGGTAAGTTAAGCCGCCTACACATGTCTGTACTGAATGAAATATTACCACTACCTTTTTAAAACCATGTGTCTTTATTTCCCAAACACAGTAAAACACAATCACAATCATTTCTTTGTATTTTTATCATTTTAAGAATCTTTTAACACAGGCTTAACACCTAACAAGCATTTTGTACGTTTTTAAAAACGTTTAACATGGGCCAGGCTCTGTTGTTACCTCCTGTCCAAGCGATAATGACTTGCATTACGCCTGGGAAGAAAACACTTCAATTTGCTCAACTTTTTCCATTGGTTCAATTTTCCCCTAGGCAAACTTTTTGACTATATTAGCCCACACAGCTACAAGGATGCACTTTCATGCTAGATTTAGGACCTCATTCTGAAGCTTATAGAGACCTCAACTGATGTATGGAACAATCTTAAAATTATCGACTTTGATTTAGATACAAGCATCATGAAACCTCAATAAATTCATTTGACTTGGTGAAAATATTTTTGGGGGACCCAACTTGTTTACAACTTCTTCCATTTTCTTTCTTCCTTCACACTTCATGAAATGATGACCTCTTCATAAATATTTGGTCAAATTATACATTTTGTGTATGGTTTTCTAGAATCAATGGTGGCTAACTTACCCCTTTGGCTTAACTTACCCCACTCTACCCTACAGAGTGTCTGCGATTCTGGATTTTCTGGAACCTGAAGGTTCTGTTGGTAAAGATATGGATTTATGCCCATGTGCAGGATTTTTTTAGGTAGCTGCTGCCCACTCCGCTACCTACAAAGCTGTTGCTCAGTGCTCCGCTCTTTGCCACTCCCCCCTCCATGATCGGCTGCTGCTCAGTGCTCCACTGCCGCTTCCTCCCCCTCCTTGATTGGCAATGAAAGTTGTACATGGTCGACATGTTCAAACTTTTGCAATCCATGCCTCAGTACGCTATTAAGCAAAGCGCGGGGAGTTAGGCTACATGCAGCTATTTATACTGAACAAAAATATAAACTCAACATGCAACAATTTCAAAGATTTTACTGAGTTACAGCTCATATAAGGAAATCAGTCAATTGAAATAAATTCATTAGGCCCTTATCTATGGATTTCCCATGACTGGGAATACAGATATGCATCTGTTGGTCACAGATACAGTGGGGAGAACAAGTATTTGATACACTGCCGATTTTGCAGGTTTTCCTACTTACAAAGCATGTAGAGGTCTGTAATTTTTATCATAGGTACATTTCAACTGTGAGAGACGGAATCTAAAACAAAAATCCAGAAAATCACATTGTATGATTTTTAAGTAATTAATTTGCATTGTATTTTATCAAGTATTTAGTCAGCCACCAATTGTGCAAGTTCTCCCACTTAAAAAGATGAGAGAGGCCTGTAATTTTCATCATAGGTACACGTCAACTATGACAGACAAATTGAGAATTTTTTTCTCCAGAAAATCACATTGTAGGATTTTTTATGAATTTATTTGCAAATTATGGTGGAAAATAAGTATTTGGTCACCTACAAACAAGCAAGATTTCTGGCTCTCACAGACCTGTAACTTCTTCTTTAAGAGGCTCCTCTGTCCTCCACTCGTTACCTGTATTAATGGCACCTGTTTGAACTTGTTATCAGTATAAAAGACACCTGTCCACAACCTCAAACAGTCACACTCCAAACTCCACTATGGCCAAGACCAAAGAGCTGTCAAAGGACACCAGAAACAAAATTGTAGACCTGCACCAGGCTGGGAAGACTGAATCTGCAATAGGTAAGCAGCTTGGTTTGAAGAAATCAACTATGGGAGCAATTATTAGGAAATGGAAGACATACAAGACCACTGATAATCTCCCTCAATCTGGGGCTCCACGCAAGATCTCACCCCGTGGGGTCAAAATGATCACAAGAACGGTGAGCAAAAATCCCAGAACCACACGGGGGGACCTAGTGAATGACCTGCAGAGAGCTGGGACCAAAGTAACAAAGCCTACCATCAGTAACACACTACGCCGCCAGGGACTCAAATCCTGCAGTGAAAGTCAGATAAATGAAAAGCCGATTTTTGCTGGGGTCTCGGGACTGGCAGGGTTTTAAGCATCCAAAAACAATCTAAAATGAAAATGTCTTTCGGTTAGCATGCTAATCGATTAGCATGCACACCACTGTGGATATTTCTGGCAGTTAAACATGACAAACTGAACAAAGTAAGTATGTATGTATGTATTAACTCCAACTCCCATGTTGGAGTGAAATGTTGGCCATTCATGTCATCTTTCTTCACTACAATATTTTATGATACGTTAATACATACATACGGTGTCCAGTTTGTCATTTTTAATTATTAAGGGTCCATTGATGCGCCTGTGCATCAATGTAAATAAAATGTTTAAAAAATCTGTCAGTTTAAGCTAGAGATCAGGTCTTTTGAATGGGCTGTGTCCAGTGGCGATTTTAGCATGTAAGTCTTGGTGTGCAAACCACCCCCCTTTTTTGTATGCATGCCAGTAAAGCCACTACACCACACAACACAACACTAAACAATACATTAATTGCACTATAACGGTGACAAACAGTGCCCACAAACTGTTAGGGCCTACATAAAGCTGTCCCAACAGCAGAGTCCCAACAGCAGTCCCAACACCTTACCACTGCTACACCTGGCTGTCAGCGGAGCCTTGTCTCGCAGCAAAACAGTTCATTCAGCCTCATTTACTGCCTTTTTTAAAAACATAGCTGATATGGCTGACTTGCTTAAACAAATGTGGTTTCTACTGACAATTGAGATGTACAAACTATGGCATAAGGGGACTAATTTCGATTAAGACATTAATGATTGAGCTAGGATGGACGTAGTCAATATAACCATTTGTTCAGCACTTTTTAAATGTACAGTGATAGAATTCAGAACATGAGCTGTTCTTACAGTATTCTCCCTGTACACCAAGTCAGAACCGTAGGATAACAAAAAGGGCATATAAGCAGACAAATGAAAGCTCTTACAATATTCGATGATGACATTTCTCAAAAACAGGCTACATGTGCACCACCAAGTCAGAACAGTAGGCGATATTATGAGGGGAAAAGTGACCAAATTATTAGGGTGAGGCACATGGGCTACTAACAGCTTACTACACAACATACATTTAGTATTACTTTCATAGCTACAGACAGTATACATATCTCCCTGGCATATTACATAATTTATGCAGCAGCATACAATACATTTTTGGACTCACCTTGTTGTGCTGTGCTCACTTGAACAGGAATGTGGCGCGGCAGTTGTTCATAACTTTGTCATCAAAGTCTCTGGATTTATGGTGCTTTCAAGACAACTGGGAACTTGACTTGCAATTCCGAGTTGGATGACCGTTCAAAGCGTATTTTCCCAGTCGGGGCTAGTTTTTTCCCGAGTTCCCAGTTGTCTTGAACTCACTGAAGTCAGATTTCCCAGTTCCGAGTTTCCAGTTGTTTTGAGCGTGGCAGAAGTCATGCTGAATTGACAGCATGGCCAATGTTGAATGTTTATCATTTTAAGCTTGGAAAAGAGATCCTTAAACCCAGACTTGGGACCACACATCCACTCCACTGAACAGCATATAATTTATCTTCATAATTTCTCTTCATATGACAAGGATTGAAAAGTATTTGCCAGTAGATTGTCAACTTGATTCATGATGATGACTGCTAGCTAAGATTTTGAAAGTATGCTGTTGACATGATCAGTTCAATCAAAGCTACTGTAGATAAAATGACGTGAATTCACATTATATCTGTGGCCAATGGCCTTAAGCCTTCTTGGATGGGCACTTCGAATGTAACTCTATGGCAGCACCCAAGGGGCTTGAATTTTCGAGCTCTCCCCATAGATTTTGCGATGACGTAGTGTCCTAATGAATGAGAGAACACTGAGCCAATCAGGCAAAACTAGAGAACATTACCCCTAAGCTCCGTATTTTCCACTGGCTGCCCTACCACCACAGAAAGCACTGAGCTAGGCTGAAACACCTGCATTTTGGAGCTGCCTTACTCAAGAAAGCAAAAAAGAGACCAAGTTTGTATGCGGCTTTATTAACTCAATGTATTTTTTTACATTGTTTGCAAACTGATATGTGACATGTCTTAATGCCAAAATAACATGCAAAACAGGCAACATCTCAATCCACCGCATCCGGCTATGTCGGCCTTCCGCATCTGTGGTGGAAGGTGGCCAAGCTGCAGCGTGTTTGTCAGACCATGAGACATCCCGACAATCGGTCTTCTCATGAAAACGTCTGTAGAATACGACCCCCACAAGTGTCACGGGACTCATCTGAAGTCGGTAATGCTGATGTGCCAACTTCTGTCTGTAGCGTCCAAACCGTTTGAGCTACAAACTAATATGTAATGGGAGACTCTCACAAACACAATGGTATTCTCCGCTGTGCTCTACGACCTCCATAAGTGTCATGGGACTCGTCTGAAGGTAACCCATACAAACAAATGGAAATACGGAGTTAGTTTTGTGCCATCAAAAATAAAAGGTTAAATGTGTCTAAAAAAACGATTTCCTGACATTTCAAAACGTTATTCCTTATGATGAATTTTTTGACTGTCTTTTTTGCCATTTATGAATGTGTTATTTACTATGATGTGTCTTTACTACAATGGCTGAAGATGTAACATGCGTTTCCCAAAATGCCATGCACAGAGAACGGTCGTTAAGTGCACAGAGAACGGTCGCTATGTGGATCGTTGGAGCATGTGTCGATACTGATAGGATCGAAAGAAAGGCAGCGCTGCTCTCAGATCAGCGTTCTCCATTTAAATCTTTCCTAAACATAATTATTTCACAATACGGACGATGGATCAGCTCCTAGAGAGATATTACCACCTACAGCTGCAAATAGAGAGGTGGCTTATTCTAATAAAAATGCACAAAATCACAGATTTGGCACACAAATGTGCACGTTGGGCTACTCATCATGACACATATTGAGACAAATTACAGACCGTAGCCTACAAGTAGCAAAATAGAATTTAGTTGATTGAAATAGGCTTACAGCCTACTGTTTATTTTAATGCAGTCGTCTCGATTTTCATTTGAAGCATCTTTTCATACATCGCTTGTTTGTATCTAATGCCTGCCTCAGACCACTAGTAGAACAGCTAAGTGTGTCGTTAGATTTGGTAACATTTCATTTTAAGGGGTCCTTATTACAGTGTAATTACACTAACAAGTATTGTAATTAATTGTAATAATTCATAGTTACACTGTAATAACATGTAACTGGTGGTAATTGCAGACTGTAATTACAGAGGTGTAACAACGAATGCTTGTTCTTGTTACAAATTCTAAAGTTTCCGATAGCATCCCAACGCACCATATCGGTCAGTGCTATCCGGAATCCTTGGGATGTCCTTACCCAACACTCTAACTTTAACCCCGACCCTAACCTTAACCATAATCCTTACCTAACCCTAACCTTAACCCTTAATTTAACCATTTTAAATGTCAACTTCAATGGTGTAGGGACGTCCCAAGGATTCCGGATAGCACAGACCACACAATATTTCAGCCTGCACAAACCACGTGATAAGCATTAGCCAATTGAAAACTGACCACCTCATTGACATACAGTAACTCTGCAATAAAGGGATCTGGAGTCTGATGCTCAGGCCCAATGATAAAAACGGGTTCACAGATGGTTCACATAATTGTTTTATTTTTTTATGAAATAATTTCACGGGTCATTTGACAATTTTTAGACATTAATAAACAGTTATGGTTAAAATTGTCAGATAGTCATTTGTGTGTGACAAATTGTAAACCTATTAAGCTTGGTTGAATAATGGTTTATAAATGCACTTAAAATGATCATGACAGTCTTATTTCATCATGTGACCTTGCAAGGGTTTCACTGTTGAGGAACATGAAGTGTTACTGATGTGTTTTTGCCCTCCCACGTCACTTAATACACAGAAGATCTCCACTAAACATAGAATCACATGGTTTATCCATCTCTATGTGACCACCAATAACTTCAGAACAAAGTTGACTACAAATACAAAGTTGTCAATGTTTTTCTTTACAACTGATGGAGAGGATGAATATGAAGTAGAAAAATGTACATTTACCCTTAATAATGATTGTTTTGGGAAACAGCTTGGAGATTTAACGATGCTCCTATGAAGGTTCTAACGATGAACTTAGCCTTAAGATGCTTTTGGGAAACCGGGCCCAGACCGTTTAAAAAATGCTTACTATTTCCTCATAGAGGATGATTAGCTGGCCAATCAGCGGTCTACTCGCATTATTACTTTTAAAGACCGGTATACGCCCACACCATTCTGTTGGGGTACGCCCACACCACTCCAACACAGAAAACCTGCTTTTTAACATACTTGATTGTAATTTTTTGGAAGGAAAACTGTTTCACCCATATTGTAATTAACTATAGGTCATAGTTCATAGAAGTCTGGAAACACTGGACAGTTTTAAAAATGGTCACCTGTTCAAATGTTGTGTACAGCACTCCCTTAAAAATATAACACACCTGAACTCCCTTAATCATATAATTGAGCCAACATGATCCTGTCATTTTGGCATAAGCAAGACTTTAAGTGTTCCAAAGAGCACCACGATCCCACAGAAAGGCAGAAGAAGAGAGATCAGTGGAGGATACAGATGGACTGAATTAGAGATTCCAGAGAGAGACTAGAACAGAGAACTTGATACAGACGGACTGAATTAGAGATAGCAGAGAGAACCTATAACAGAGATACCTTGATACAGATGGACTGAACTGCCTCCTCTTCCTTGGTTTTGTTCAGGTTGAACATGCTGTACACCTTCTTCATGCTGTCAGGTTCACCGCAATATGAACACCTTCCACCACACGCAGAAAGACCGTATTTAACCGTGGCCTGGCCGTGCTCGATCGTGACCTGACCGTGTTTGATGAGAAGGTTCAGGGATGAAGGCTGGCTAAGCTAACACAGTGAGAGGAGCCACACCTTCAGCTCTCAGGCCCAGGTTACAGGTGAGAGGAGAGACAGAAGAGAGAAAAAGGTGAGGGGACAGAGACAGGAGGAGAGGAGAGTGGACCAAAAAAGAAGAGAGCCTTTCTGAGCTGAGAGAAGACGAGAGGAACGGTTTCCAGGATGGAGGGCTGAGAAAGGAGGGAGCGAAAGAGGGGAGGGATGGAGGGCAGGAGTACATATATAATCACTTGAGGCCTCTAATGAATATGAATGACGTTTGGAGTGTTCTCTGATTCCCAAGGGTAAACAATACAAACGCAGAGGTGTGTGTGAGTCTGTGAGAATTGTGTGTGTCCAGAGAAGAGGAATGGAAAAACACACGCATGTACAAATACAAGAACCACGGACAAGTGTGTACACACACACACACACACACACACACACACACACACACACACACAACCACTGTGAGAGCTCGCTTGTCCTGGTAAGTTGACACAGCATTAATTTATAACAGAGGCTGACTTGTCTTCGTTGAGGTCAGGAACATGAGAGGGTGGAGTCCTAGTTATTGACTCATTGTTTTTACACAATAACTACACTTATTAATGGTAGAAGGGGAGCTAAATATATGTACTATGTACTCTCGCTCATGTGTGTGTAAAACATTCATATGGCTGGCCACGGACAATACGATGATTAACAAAATAAGGATATGCAGATGCACGCCTGCTACCTGAGTGGGAGTGAACCAATAGAGAAAGTACTCGGGTTGAGAAACTCATTTCAGTGTTGCATTCAGCACACTTGACTTAGGTAGAGCTTAGTAGAAACTCAAACTGTCCTGAACACACACACATGCAAACACACAAATAAAGGCCATATAAATTAGGTGTAGGTGACGATAGCTGCACACTCTGACCTTCAAAGGCTTCAGAGTGAATATGTTCTTCTAAAGGCCCGGACTCTTAGTATAGCTTACCTAATGAAGTGTGTGTGTGGTGTGTTTACCTAATGAAGTGTGTGTGTGGTGTGTTTACCTAATGAAGTGTGTGTGTGGTGTGTTTACCTAATGAAGTGTGTGTGTGGTGTGTTTACCTCATGAAGTGTGTGTGTGGTGTGTTTACCTCATGAAGTGTGTGTGTGGTGTGTTTACCTCATGAAGTGTGTGGTGTGTTTACCTAATGAAGTGTGTGTGTGGTGTGTTTACCTCATGAAGTGTGTGTGTGGTGTGTTTACCTCATGAAGTGTGTGTGTGGTGTGTTTACCTAATGAAGTGTGTGTGTGGTGTGTTTACCTCATGAAGTGTGTGTGTGGTGTGTTTACCTCATGAAGTGTGTGTGTGGTGTGTTTACCTCATGAAGTGTGTGGTGTGTTTACGTAATGAAGTGTGTCACTCTGGTACACCCTGAATGTCACCAAACTGACCTATTATGGGTTCACAACTTTTAAACAACCTTCATACGCCCTGCTAACAACAAACGTTCCCTTAAGGGTGTCATTAGGTCATTAACATTTTCATAGGATTGTTCCTGTGATGTGCAAGGAATATTTCCATGAGACCATTACCTTAATGTCAAATAGGACTTACCCACAATGTGGTTACCATGTTCTCAGAACGTACAATATTAATGTTCTAGACAAGTTTCATGGGAAAGTTGCAAGAACATTTGTGTTCAGTTCTGTGGATTAGGAGAATGTTCCATGAACGTCCCACCAAACATACACAGAACATGGCTGCCATGTTCTTAGAACATAAGATATGAATGTTCTAGACAAGTTTTATGAGAACGTTGCAAGAATATTCCAGTTTTCTGAGCGTTAGCATGTAAGCAGATACCCATAGACTTACAGTCATTGCGCTAACGCTAGTTAGCATTGGCTCGCGAAACTACCTGTAACTTCCTTCATACTGGACACATATACTTAGAAATGGTATCCACAAGCTCATCTGACTCTGGGGAAGTAGATAAAGGACATCATTGCCAAAATCCTAAAGTTTCCCTTTTAACCACTGATCCATTCATAGCTATTTGTCTGTTGGCAATGTTAGGGATACTCACACACACAGTGCATTTAACATTGTGTTTTCAGCTTTACATATTTGACATACCTGATTACATTGTGCATGTTCATTTATGAAGTAATTATTATTCAACGTACTCACTTGGGATTTAAACTGTCAACCTTTTGGTTGACGGTGCTCTGATCTTCCTGCTACGCCACCATGTCAGGTATTAGTTCATCTGACTATTCTCATCATTGATTTTATTTACTTATTTCAACAATTTAAGGGCTTTCTGTATAGTTGTATGTTGGTGGGGTGTATTAACCTGTTTTAATGATACTCCTGAATCAATAAAATATTTTTTTGAGTGTACTTTTAACAGAGCTGAGATTTACTTCAACCTGCATTCACCCTATTACTTACACCTATCAAGTTGTTTGAGATCTACACAAGTGCCTAGGGAAGAGGGGTTAGGGTTTCTTCTGGACAGGGCCTAACTATACTGGCCCAATAAGCACATGTCCTAGAGATATCCTTTATTGGGACTGTGGATAGGGCATTTGTCATTGGTGCTGGTGGCCTAGGTTGGAGACCTGCTAGAGGAGTCACCCTACTCTCACATTCTTAGCAATATACTGTATGTTGAATGAAATAAATCGTATTTGTCACATGCGCCAAATACAACAAGTAAGAAAAAAGTAATACAAAAAAAGGAAATGGTACTAAAATAACAATAACGAGGCTATATACAAGGAGTACCGGTACCAAGTCAATGTGCAGGGGTACAAGATGAAATGGAGGTAATATATACAGTGAGGGAAAAAAGTATTTGATCCCCTGCTGATTTTGTACGTTTGCCCACTGACAAAGAAATGATCAGTCTATAATTTCAATGGTAGGTTTATTTGAACAGTGAGAGACAGAATAACAACAACAAAATCCAGAAAAACGCATGTCAAAAATGTTATAAATTGATTTGCATTTTAAATGAGGGAAATAAGTATTTGACCTTCTCTCAATCAGAAAGATTTCTATCTCCCAGGTGTATTTTATACAGGTAACGAGCTGAGATTAGGAGCACACTAAGGGAGGGAGTGCTCCTAATCTCAGTTTGTTACCTGTATAAAAGACACGTGTCCACAGAAGCAATCAATCAATCAGATTCCAAACTCTCCACCATGGCCAAGACCAAAGAGCTCTCCAAGGATGTCAGGGTCAGGATTGTAGACCTACACAAGGCTGGAATGGGCTACAAGACCATCGCCAAGCAGCTTGGTGAGAAGGTGACAACAGTGGTGCGATTTTTTTTTTAAATGGAAGAAACACAAAATAACTGTCAATCTCCCTCTAGCCTGGGGCTCCATGCAAGATCTCACCTCGTGGAGTTGCAATGATCATGAGAACGGTGAGGAATCAGCCCAGAACTACACGGAGGATCTTGTCAATGATCTCAAGGTAGCTGGGACCATAGTCACCAAGAAAACAATTGGTAACACACTACGTCGTGAAGGACTGAAATCCTGCAGCGCCCGCAAGGTCCCCCGCTCAAGAAAGCACATATACAGGCCCGTCTGAAGTTTGCCAATGAACATCTGAATGATTCAGAGGAGAACTGGGTGAAATTGTTGTGGTCAGATGAGACCAAAATCGAGCTCTTTGGCATCAACTCAACTCGCCGTGTTTGGAGGAGGAGGAATGCTGCCTATGACCCCAAGAACACCATCCCCACCGTCAAACATGGAGGTAGAAACATTATGCTTTGGGGGTGTTTTTCTGCTAAGGGGACAGGACAACTTCCCTGCATCAAAGGGATGATGGACGGGGCCATGTACCGTCAAATCTTGGGTGAGAACCTCCTTCCCTCAGCCAGTGCATTGAAAATGGGTCGTGGATGGGTATTCCAGCATGACAATGACCTAAAACACACGGCCAAGGCAACAAAGGAGTGGCTCAAGAAGAAGCACATTAAGGTCCTGGAGTGGCCTAGCCAGTCTCCAGACCTTTATCCCATAGACAATCTGTGGAGGGAGCTGAAGGTTTGAGTTGCCAAACGTCAGCCTCAAAACCTTAATGACTTGGAGAACATCTGCAATGAGGAGTGGGACAAAATCCCTCCTGAGATGTGTGCAAACCTGGTGGCCAACTACAAGAAACGTCTGACCTCTGTGATTGCCAACAAGGGTTTTGCCACCAAGTACTAAGTCATGTTTTGCAGAGGGGTCAAATACTTATTTCCCTCATTAAAATGCAAATCAATTTATAACATTTTTTACATGCGTTTTTCTGGATTTTTTTGTTGTTATTCTGTCTCTCACTGTTCAAATAAACCTACCATTAAAATTATAGACTGATCATGTCTTTGTCAGTGGGCAAACGTACAAAATCAGCAGGGGATCAAATACTTTTTTCCCTCACTGTACATGTAGATAGGGGTAAAAGTGACTAGGCAATCAGGATAGATAATAAACAGAGTAGCGTATTTGAAAGTGTGTGTTGTAGTGTCACTGTAGTATGTGTGGGTAGTGTCAGTGTTAAAAAAGGGGGTCAATGCAAATAGTACGGGTAGCCATTTGATTAACTGTTCAGCAGCCTTTTGGTCCCAGACTTGGCGCTCCGGTACCGCTTGCCGTGCGGTAGCAGAGAGAACAGTCTATGACTTGGGTAGCTGGAGTCCTTGACAATTGTTAGGGCCTTCCTCTAACACCACCTGGTATAGAGGTCCTGGATGGCAGGGTGCTTGGCCCCCGTGATGTACTGGGCTGTAGCCTCTTTATGGTTGGATGCCAAACAGTTGCCATACCAAGCGGTGATGCAGCCAGTCAATGATGCAGCTGTAAAACCTTTTGAGGATCTGAGGGCCCATGCTAAATCTTTTCAGTCTCCTGAGTGGGCAGAGGCATTGTCGTGCCCACTTCATGACTGTGTTGGTGTGTTTGGACCATGATAGGTCCTTAGTGATGTGGACACCGAAGAACTTTAAGCTCTCGATCCGCTCCACTACAGCCCCGCCGATGTGAATGGGGGCATGCTCGGCCCTCTGTTTCATGTAGTCCATGATCAGCTCCTTTGTCTTGTTGACGTTGAGGGAGAGGTTGTTCTCCTGGCACCACAGTGCCATGTCTCTGAACTCATCCCTATAGGCTGTCTCATCGTCGTTGGTGATCAGGCCTACGACTGTCGTGTCATCTGCAAACTTAATGATGGTGTTAGAATCGTGTGCTGCTACGCAGTCGTGGGTGTACAGGAAGTACAGGAGGGGACTAAGGACGCACCCCTGAGGGGCCCCCGTGTTTCTTGTAGGCTAGGCTATATAGGCCTATCAGATACTTGTAATTATTTATTGTTGGCCTTTTATAAACACATTTCATGCAATTTTACTACACTTAATATGAATGCAGACATTAGCAGAATCTTTTTTAATACTACAAAAATTACAGGGTAGCCTGTAACACAAATACAATATGATGCCCATCTAACCTGGAGGAGGAATTTATTGTCCAAAAACAAACAAAAGTGGCACTGACCCAATGATAAAGACAGAGAATATGCACACTCACCGGGGATATGGTCCATGTTCTCCGCTGGTGCCAATAAGATAGGCTACTGTTTGCTCAATAAAGTTGAGAATTTGGATAACTAAAAGTGTCATGATTCTCTAAAGCAGAACCCAGAAGCAGACCAGGACAAGGTGAGTAGAATGAAGGTGAGTATTTATTTAAAGACTTAAATGTGGAAGCAGGAGAATCCAGGTGACGGAGCTGGCAGTGGAGGTGAGTTGGTGGGAGTGAATGGGGAGATCCAATTATGTTTCTGAAGCCACAGACGACCAGGCAGAGGTGGAGTGAATATTCCGGGATAGTAATGTTCATGGCTAACGATCCGGCAGGGAATGGATGTCAGGTCAGAGCTTATGAAGTGGAGAGGTGATGATCAGAACCAGGTGTGCAGATCGCTGATGAGATGCAGGTGCAGGTAATGGAGAGATCTCCCGCCTTGTTTCGTCGCCTGGCAACCAGACAGGGTGCGTTCAGGAAACTCAGGAAAAAAGACTCCAGGACAGAAAACAGGCAACTCAGGCAGAAACCGACTCAGGAAGCGAGATTCATGACAGTACCAGAGCTGGGCCGATTGGTACTTTTATTCTGCGCACAAACTGGACAGGCAGCAACAAAACTCTGGGTATCTTCTCCCATGGCAGGCCACCAAAATCGTCTGCGTAGTAACGCCATAGTCCGAGCCACGCCAGGGTGACAAGCCATCTTGCTGGCGTGGGACCACTGGAGGACAGCAAAACGGACAGACTCTGGCACAAACAACCGACCGGGTGGACCGTTACTGGGACCAGGCTGTGTCCGAAGGGCCGCCATAACCTCCTCCTCAATCTTCCAAGTAACTGCTCCAACGACGAAGTTCTGGGGAAGAATCATCTCAGTCTTGGCCCCACTCTCCTCCGTTTTGGAGAACATCCGGGACAAGGCGTCCGCCTTGCCGTTCTTAGAACCAGGTTGGAAAGTCAGGGAAAAATGTAAACGTCCAAAAAACAAAGCCCACCTGGCCTGACGGGAGTTGAGACGTCTAGCCGATTGAACGTAAGCAAGATTCTTGTGGTCAGTCCAGACAAGAAACGGTTGCTCCGCCCCCTCCAACCAGTGGCGCCACTCCTCCAAGGCGAGTTTAACAGCGAGAAGCTCCCGGTTACCCACATCGTAATTTCTCTCCGCAGGCGAATGACGACGTGAGTAGAAGGCGCAGGGATGGAGTTTACTGTCAGTGGAGCTTTGGTGGGACAAGATGGCGCCAACCCCCACATCAGACGTGTCCACTTCCACGACAAACTGACGGGAAGTGTCAGGTTGAGCGAGAATAGGGGCGTTGGTGAATCGGCTCTTCAAGTCCAGGAATGCTCGGTCTGCCTCAGGATTCCAACAGAAGGTTCTGGTGCTAGAAGTCAGGGCAGTTAATGGAGCGGCCACACGGCTGTAATCACGGATAAATCTTCGATAGAAATTCGCAAACCCCAGAAACCTCTGGAGCTGCAATCTCGTAGCGGGCTGGGGCCAATCAAGAACCGCCCTAACCTTCTCTTGGTCCATCTTAATCTCTCCCTTGGAGATGATGTGAAAATCACACTTCTATGCCTTCACAAACAGGCAGTTCTCCAATAATTGCTGCAGGACCTGCTTGACATGCTGGATGTGGCTGGAAAGCTCCTTAGAGAAAATGGGAATGTCATCCAGGTAAACGAACACAAAAAGACTGATCATATCTCTCAGAACGTCATTCACCATACTCTGGAACACTGCTGGAGCATTGGTCAGTCCAAACGGCATCACTTGATACTCGAAATGTCCCATAGGTGTATTGAACCCAGTCAACCACTCGTCCCCCTCTCTGATCCGGACCAGATGATACGCATTGCGTAAATCAAGCTTAGTGAACACAGTAGCACCCTGTAAGGAGTCGAAAGCAGAGGTCATCAAGGGCAGGGGATACTTGTTCTTGACAGTGATATCATTCAAACCCCGATAATCAATACAAGGTCGAAGAGAGCCATCTCTCTTGCTCACTAAAAATAATCCTGCTCCCAGGGGTGATGACGAGGGACGAATGAGACCGGCAGCTAGAGACTCCTTTATGTAGGTCTCCATGGCTTCACGTTCAGGTCGAGAGATACTGCATAAACTTCCCTTGGGATAGGCAGCTCCAGGGATCAGATGTATAGCACAGTCATATGGTCGGTGGGGAGGAAGTGACAGAGCCTTCTGCTTGCTGAACACTTCACCCAAATCGTGATATGTTTCAGGAACTAGGGACAAATCTGGGGGGGCGGCGGGGGGCAGAATCAATGAACTGACTGGGAACAGAATGAGAACAGGCAGTCTTAAGGCAGTTAGCATGACATTCAATACTCCAACTAGTTACCTTGTCAGTCACCCAATCGAACGTGGGATTGTGTTCTCTCAGCCAGGGGTATCCAAGAACCAGGGGGGCATGGGGAGATGGCAGAATGAAGAAGGAGATTAACTCTGAATGATTACCTGACAACAGCATTTTAACAGGTTCAGTCCTCATAGTGATTTGTGCCAGAAGTCTGCCGTTCAGAGTGGTAGCTTCAATGGCTTCCGGTAATTGCTCCTTGGAAAGCCCCAGCTGTTCCATCAAGTCGGCATCCATAAAGCTGCCATCGGCACCTGAATCGATAAAAGCGTTAATCTCCTAAATCTGATTCTTGTTCATGAGGGTTGCAGGAAAACGGGGTCTGACAGGGTTATTGAGAGACTGAAACTGGCTCGCTAAAAGTACTCCCAAACTTAGCGAGCCGGGCAGTTTAACGGGCGCTGGGGACAAGTGGAGATGTAATGGCAGCTGTTGGTCTCACGTCTACGTTGGCGCTCCTCCTTGGTTAACCCGTGCCGCCCCATTTGCATGGGTTCAGGATCTGGAGGCAGGAACTCTCCTTTAATCTCGTGTGGTGAATAATGATCAGCTCGTTTTGGTCCATTTCCTGACTTGAATGGTAACCGAGTAGATGAGTGATTGGAAGACCCCCATCACTTCTCCCTCCTTCTCTCTCGGATTCTGTTATCCACCCAAATAGATAACGCCACCAAACTGTCCAGGTCACTAGGCTCAGGATAAGAGATCAGTTCATCTTTGAGTTGCTCCGACAACCCCTGATAAAAAGCCGCTTGTAGTGACTCCTCATTCCACCCACCCTCCACAGCCAATGTCCTGAATTCAATTACAAAGTCTGCTACACTGCGAGCTCCTTGGCGAAGAGAAAACAGACGATTAGCTGCGTCCTTACCTCGGACTGGATGGTCAAAAAGCTTCCTCATCTCTGCCGTGAACTCCTGGTATGACGCCATGCAGGTGTCCTGTCGTTTCCATAAGGCTGAAGCCCACTCCAGAGCTCTTCCACGCAGCAGTTCAATTACAAAGGCTATCCTGGCCTTGTCTATGGCGTAAGAGTTGGGCTGCAGGTCAAAAACTAATCCACACTGCATGAGAAATGAACGGCATCTTCCCAAATCCCCTTCGTACTTCTCTGGTGTCGGAACCTTGTGCTCATGGAAGGAAACAGCTCCAGAAGTGGCAGGCGAGGGGGGTGAAACAGGTGGTGGATTCTCCGCCGGCAAACTGAGCTGAGCCTGGATACTCGTCAGACTGGCAGAAAGGTTCCGAACCGAAGACGTTATCTCCTGTAGCGCCGTGCTGTGTTGTCCCAACATCTTCTCTTGATGGGTAATGGCATGGCGAATGGAGTCCAGGTCCGCTGGGTTCATCCTTGGCCGGATCGTTCTGTCACGATTCTCTAAAGCGGAACCCAGAAGCAGACCAGGACAAGGTGAGTAGAATGAAGGTGAGTATATATTTAAAGACTTAAATGTGGAAGCAGGAGAATCCAGGTGACGAAGCTGGCAGTGGAGGTGAGTTGGTGGGATAGAATGGGCAGATCCAATGATGTTTCTGAAGCCACAGACGACCAGGCAGAGGTGGAGTGAATATTCCGGGATAGTAATGTTCATGGCTAACGATCCGGCAGGTCAGAGCTTATGAAGTGGAGAGGTGATGATCAGAACCAGGTGTGCAGATCGAGATGCAGGTGCAGGTAATGGAGAGATCTCCCGCACTCAGGAAACTCAGGAAAAAAGACTCCAGGACAGAAAACAGGCAACTCAGGCAGAAACCGACTCAGGAAGCGGGATTCATGACAAAAAGAGAGATTGGAATATTTTCATTGTCATCTCTTTACAGCAATAGCCATTTGCTTTCAAAGTGTTTTTTCCGCAATTGTATTTTTAAATATTGTGAAATGACTGGCTGGGTCTCTCTGCTTTTCACTGACAGTCGCAACTAAACAATCAAATATTTGATATTTGCTGAGCGTGCTCCTGTAGGCTCCCCACGCACATTCGTACACTCACAAAATAATTCCCAGCATTCAAACCCCAACAGTGCACTGTGCACCTGCAATTTGATGAATGGAAAAATACATCTGATACAAAACACCTACATGTATTGTAATGACATTCTGCGATTTGTCATTAGGTCTACACTGATGTCCGTGGACGCCTCGGTCTCGCCACTCATCTCTGCCTTGTCCATGCAAGTCTCGGCCACTCATCTCCGCCTTGACAAAATGTAAGTGTTCTAGTCAAACCACAACGCAATTTGGAGCTTATACCAACCGGTTTCAAGTCAATTCACTCATTTTTAATGCGGCTGACATGCAGTAATGTTAATTAATGGTGCCTATAGTTTTTTGGGGGCACTTTGTGTTGATTGTGATAGGCTCATGTTTTACTGGTACGCCGTAAACCCATTACTTATTTTGTCAGGATGCCGTACCGGCTTACTTTCACCCCTGCATTTGACAAAAATGTTGTTCTCGTTCTCCTCAATTAACTCCAAATAATGGGAGCATTCCACAAGGAAAAGGTTAAGCGGGGTAACAACACAGCTGCCATCTTTCTTTAATTTTCGGCTTTACGATAGCCTATTGGAAACTGGTTAGCCTACAGCATGAATTCCGTTAGCATGAGTCAAGGCTTTAAAAAATATATACAGTGCCTTCAGAAAGTATTTATACCCCTTGACTTATTCTACATATTGTGTTACAGCCTGAATTCAAAATGGATTCGATATATTATTTTTCTTACCCATCTACACACAATACCCCACAATGACAAAGTGAAAACATGTTTTTAGAAATGTTAGCAAATGTATTGAAAACGTAAATACAGTATCTCATTTACATAAGTATTCACACCCCAGTGAGTCAATACTTTGTAGAATACCTTTGGCAGTGATTACAGCTGAGAGTATTTGTAAC
Source organism: Coregonus clupeaformis (assembly GCF_020615455.1). Taxonomy (NCBI): domain Eukaryota; kingdom Metazoa; phylum Chordata; class Actinopteri; order Salmoniformes; family Salmonidae; genus Coregonus; species Coregonus clupeaformis. The sequence continues at coordinate 9,201,075 of NC_059202.1, forward strand.
GATCCCTGCAGTCTGAGTCGGTTTCTGTCTGGGTATTAGTTTTTCTGCTCGGGATCTCCAGTTTCCCGAGGGTTCTGGAACGCTCCCTGCCTGGTTGCCGGGCAACGTTGCTAGGCGGGAGCTCTCTTGATTTCCGCACCTGCATCCCATCAGCAATCTGCACACCTGGTCCTGATCATCACCCTTCTTAGGCTCTGTCCTAACATCCATTCCCTGCCGGATCGTTAGCCATGAACAGTATGTTTGTCCGTGTATCAGCCTTGGAACTTCTAGCGTTAGTTTTGTTGTTTTGCACCTTTTTGACTTGCTGTATACTTACCTCCGTTTTGTTCTATCTGCAGTCACTCACCCGGAACCTTCACCCAACCTCTGCCTGATGGTCGGCGGCTGCCGAGCCATTACTGGACCTACCACTGCACCCTCAACAACCCATCCACGCCACCCGCTCTGTTCCCTGGATTATTCAGCCTCACTCGTGGATCTATTAAATAAACACTCACCTTTGTTTCAATTTACCTTGTCCTGGTCTGCTTCTGGGTTCTGGCTTAGTAAACCGTGACAGTATTTCTGGGTAAGTCTATAAGAGCTTTCCACATCTGGATTGTGCAACATTTGCCCATTATTATTTTCAGAATTCTTCAAGCTCTGTCAAATTGGTTGTTAATCATTGCTAGACAACCATTTTCAGGTCTTGCTATAGATTTTCAAGTAGATTTAAGTCAGAACTGTGTAACTGCCATTCAGGAACAAGCAACTCCAGTGTAGATTTGGCCTTGTGTTTTAGGTTATTGTCCTGCTGAAAGGTGAATTAATCTCCCAGTGTCTGGTGGAAAGCAGACTGAACCAGGTTTTTCTTTTAGGATTTTGCCTGTGATTAGCTCCATTCCATTTATTTTTTATCCTGAAAAACTCCCCAGTCCTTAACGATTACAAGCATACCAATAACATGATGCAGCCACCACTATGCTTGAAAATATGGAGATTGGTACTCAGTAATGTGTTGTATTGGATTTGCCCTAAACATAAGACTTTGTTTTCAGTACAAAAAGTGAATTAGTTTGCCACATTTTTGCAGTATTACTTTAGTTCCTTGTTGCAGTCAATGGGAAAAGATGAGTGTCAACCAATTGATGCTTATGTCAGTACATTGCATTCAATGGGAACATATGAGTTTCACAGGGTTGAAGCTTATGTTATTACATTTCCAGTCAAAGATGAAAAGATGAGACACAGACAGACATGTCTTTCTCGCTCTCTATTCTCTTATCCCCTCCCTCCCTCCCATTCTGTTTGACTCTCTCTTTTTCTCTACCTCCTCTTCATCCCCACATTTTCTCTCCCCCCCTTCTTTCACCCCCTCCACCCTCTCCCCTTTCTCTCCTTCTTTCTCGCTCTCCTTCCTTTCTATCACCTGTATGTCTGTTGACTCTCTCTTGTGTCTGACTCTCTCTCCCCTCCCTCCTTCACCCTCCCTCTTCTCTCTCTCTCTCACTCCCCCTCCACTCTTTCTCTCCTTCTTTCCCTCCCTCCCTACCCCTCTTCTCATATCTCTCTCCCGCCTCTCTCTCACCTCCACAGACAGGATATTTATGCATAAATATGCGTCAAGGGCATTGATGCATAAGTCAACACATTGCATTCAAGGCAAAACAAATTGTGATACGGCTGCAATGGGTAAATTGGTGAAAAACTTAGACAGCTTGACAGACAGACACAAACAGACAGGCGCAGACAGACATATGCAGGTAGGGAGGTTGACAGGCAGACAGGCACAGACAGTTTCAAGTTTCAAGTCAATCAGAAAAATACCAATATCCTCTTCACAATTAATTCTAAAGCTTACCATACGCTTCCCAGTCAAAACAGTTTGCGCATATATTATGACAGAATTCTGTGATGATTTTGTTTGTGCCTGCTTCCCTACCTATGTCTGTCTGTCTGCCTGCGACTTTCTGACTGTCTGTCTGTCTGCTTACCTGCGTCTGTCTGTCTGTCTGTCTGCCCGCCTGTCTGTCTTTTTCACAATTTTACCCATTGCAGCTGTATCACTAACTTTTTTGCCTTCAATGGCCTTGACACATATTTATGGATCAATATCCTGTCTGTGGAGCTGGGAGAGAGGAGGGAGGGAGGGAGAGGCAGAGCGAGTTGAAGAGATGGGGAGGGAGGGAAAGAAGGAGGGATAGAGAATGGGGGAGAGAGAAAGGGAGAGGGTGAAAGGGGGAGGAGGGAGAGAGGAAGGAGGGGAGGGAGAGAGTCAACAGACAGACAAAGGGGGGAGAGAAGAGTGAGAGGGGGGAGAGATGAGAGGGTGAGGGTGAGGGAGGGCGGGAGGGAGAAAGAGAGAGATGGAAGGGAGGGAGAGAGAAAAAGTGAGCGAAGGATGGAGAGAGGGGGAGAGGGTGGAGGGGGTGAAAGATGCGGATGGAGAGAGAAAGAGACAGAGCGAGAATAGGAGGAGAGAGAAAGAAGTAGGGAGAGAGAATAGAGAAACAGGAAGAGGGGGATTAGAGAATAGAGAGCGAGAGAGACGTGTGTCTGTATGTCTTTTCCTATTGACTGGAATATACTGACATACTGTAAGCGTCAATTGGTTGACACTAAACTTTTCCCATAAGCCTTGTGAGACTCTTCTTTTCCCATTGAATGCAATGTTTTAACATAAGCATCAACACTTTGACACTAATTTTCCCATTGACTGCGATGTGTTGACATAAGCGCCATCAACCTTGGGAAACTCATGTTTTACCATTGACTGTGATGTATGACATAAGCATCAAATGGTTGCCACCCATATTTTCCCATTGGCACCGCAAAGCCTGTTGGGAGCATGGCCAATTGACATAAGCTTCAATTGGTTGATGCAACACTTCTTGCAAAAACATGACAGGATGACGTTTTCCTATGATATCATGTTGCAGCCCAGCTAGCCTCCAGCATATGTTCATTTTCAACACCAGGGTTTCAATGTTGGCATGAGAAATATAAAATAAATCCATGTTTATTGTAAATCCTAAGGAAAAGCATCTAAGATTTCCCATTAATTTCCCATGGGGTCATTGGTTGGACAGGATAAAACAGATTTATATAGACTTTTTGCCTGCAGTCCTCCATGCCGTTGTGTTGTCTGTGATAACACTAGACCACATTACACACAGTGGCATTTGTTTACAGTAAACCCATGTGGCCATGATGGTCACACAGAAAGTGGCAGATCACGTCCACATTATGGATTTAGGCCCACAACCAACATTTTTATTTTGGAAACTTTAATTTAAGTTCCATTGAAACTTCCATTGAACAACCCCCATAAATGGAAATGGTTCACTGAACTGCCATCTATTAAAAACAAAGAAGGTTGCAACAGACAATGATGACGAGAGAGCCAGTAGTCTTTACTTTCAGGGTGAGTGTTCAGGAAGTCTTTGCTCCGACCAGGTTGTGTCTACTCTGCGGAGCATGAGGAAGGGCGGTAGAGGGAGGGTTGTCCCTAGTTACCACAACCAGAAAGTCAGAAGGCCCGCCTACTTGACCAATCAGATGAAGGTGAGTGATGATGCGTATGCCGGCTTACGGTTGGTGGTGAACGACCAATCAGATGAGGGAATGTGATGCGTATGCCGACTGGCATGCAGGGGCAGACAAGAGGCATGCATTTATTTTATCTAGTGATTCATCAATGATTTGGGTATTTATTAGATATAATAAAACCAACCAATCTTTAGTGACCACAGAGTTAATACACCCATTCTTAACCCATCAATAATTGTTTGTATCAATCTAATTCCTCATAACTAATCCATAAAACCACTCAAAATTCCCCGAGTATACAATGATTATTTAATTGATTACCCTAACTCTGCTACATGTGATCTCATCTCAAATGATCCATTATCAATTATTTGATCAACCCCCTAGGAAAATCTGTCTCCCCTTCTATTGTTCCTGTCCCCCCTGTAAATGTCATATTTCAGTTTTTAGCCAATACAATCACGGTTACATCAAAAGTAACACCACTGGCGTCAAGCAACCCACCGAATAAAGTAATAACAATTAGAATGTATCAAAGCACTGCCTTCCAGTCAAGCATTCAGACCTCCACTTGAAATCCCACAGCTCAACCCAACTCGCTTGACTGTCTCTATTATTTTTTTCTCCCGCTAACCAGAGCCATCAATTACTCTCCTATGTCCTCAACTCAATTTTCACAGCTCTATCGCCATTTTCAGTTCGCTATTCAATTTTTTCAACTGTTCTCTCTGATTAGGCTCTAATTAATAAAACAAATACTTGTTATCGTTGATAAGCATACATTTAATGATATTCCTAACATTTGAACTATCTCTCACCCCTCCCCTTGCTCCTTCGGGGAAAGCGCAAGGGGACCTTGTAACATATTTTCATAGACCTTTCTAGAATACTTCTACTTAAGCTATCTAATTCAACCTTTCACATTTCTCAATCCACGTAGTAATCTAGGTATAAATCCCCAATGCGAAAGCTTTACCCGCTGTCCCTACCTGTGTTCGAACCAGGGACCCTCTACATACATCGCCAGTCACTCCACACATTCCGCGATGCTTTCAAAGTACGCCAAACAACAACTTCCATGTCGCACAACCAGCCCCGTCATCACTCCCCGTCTAGCCAGCCCTTTCGTCTCAAAAATAAAAATAAAACACACTCTCAAACAGCGTTCTGCATTTACCTCATTCATCGGGTTTAAAAACTAACGTAACAACATTAACCATCCTCTATTGCTGTAGTAACGTCTTGTTTGGTTCAGTTTATTTATTACGGAGTGTCCATAATACTATAATAATACATAATCGAATTCCCCTCATACATACAGATTTCACCTTATGCCATTGAAATGCCAAATAAACCATAATAGTTCAATGGAGCCCCCTATTGGCTCTCCACTATTTATACATTACTTCCATAACCACATTAGTTATGGTCCGATTACCCATTAAACCTTATCACATGATCAAACAACGGCACAACCTTAAACTCATATGGGGCGGCAGGCAGCTTAGTGACCAATAGCGCCGCGCCAACAACCGAGAGGTCGCCAGTTCCAATCCCCGAGCCGACCAGGCGAAAAATCTGCCGATGTGCCCTCGAGCAAGTCACCCAACCCCAATTGCTCCTGCAAGTCGCCCTGGACAAGAGTGTCTGCTAAATGACCAAAAATGCAAATGTTAATATTCTGTACTTTCTCACCCATGATGTACGTCTACGTTCGGGTGAGCAAGTTCATACGTATATATCGTCAGAAACCCACAGGCACCTCTCAAACAATCGCCCGTGGTGTTCCCAACCAACTCCCAGTCTTTCCTGGCTCCAAAAGCCACATTCTCGCTGTCTCCAGCCCCTCCCCTCGCAACTCTCCCTTCTGTGTCCAGTCGGAACAGGCTTTGTCTGTTTTTCGTTTTAGCGTTTCCAATATTCTGCCGTTATTTAAAGTACGTTAGTCTATTTATTTAAATCAAATTATTCCCACCTAATTAGTTAAAGTCGGTGCATATTTATATTTCAACGATAAACCAAATTATTTCAGTCTAATTATTTAAAACCAGTATTATGCTATGTCAAACATCAAACGTTACAGTTCAGTTATATCAGTTCAAACATTTCAGTTTAGTCATACTAGTTATTCATTACTTTACCTTTATGTTCCCAATTGTTATTAACGGGTTATACGGTTTAAGCAACCACAAACCCAACAGTTATTCACAAATTATACAGTTTGGACAGCCACAGACGTCTTTAATTCCTAATTAGTTTTCTATCAAGGTATACAGGTTTATTAATTTTAGTAACCCACATTCACTCTTTTATTTCGTCTGGGATCATTCGCACTCTCATGCATACAGCAACACCCAGTGTCCCTCTGATCCTAGCCGTATCTAGCCCTCTGATACGTGTCAGTAGCGTAACACCTTTAACCAATTATTCCCTACGCCTCCAGTTCTCACCACTGGTGATCCTAGCCTGGAGTCGACTAAAATGTAAGTGCCCGTTATGATCCTAGCCGTATCTAGCCTTCTGATACGTGTCAATAGCGCAACACTTTTAAGCCAATAATTCCCTACGCCTCCAGTTCTCACCACTTGTGATCCTAGCCTGGAGTCGACTAAAATGTAAGTGTCCCTTATGATCCTAGCCGTATCTAGCCTTCTGATACGTGTCAATAGCGCAACACTTTTAAGCCAATAATTCCCTGTACCCCCAGTTCCCACCCCTGGTGGTCCTAGCCTGGGGATTTCAGTATCATTCCCGATCCTAGCCATACCTAGCCCTCTGGTACGTGCCGGTGAACAATACTCTATAATACCATGGTTTTAACACTCACATTCACCAAAGGTTTGCATGTCACAATATTGTGCTTATCTACTCATAATAGTTTCATAATTTAGTTCACTTACATCAGACAGGTGTTTCACAAAATTAATTTGGATAAAGCCAATGTGCAGAACTTTAGTTATATAACAATAGGTGTCTGCTTACCTGTTTTTAGTAGTCCGGACTCTTTGTGAAACACACCGTTCAATGACAGAGATGTCCATTGGGCCGGACAATACCCTTGCGAAGTCCCTTCTACCAGATCACAGTCGGTGGTCACCAATTGTTAAGTTGCGTCAATTCAAATCTGGTATTAGGAACAAAAGAGGTCAATACACGTCTTCTAAAATAGACTAGTATTTTAATTAATGCAAAACCTTCAATGGTAAATATGATGTTCGTATATACGGGTCCACTGAAATACCACGCAGGGCACTCAGAGAACTAAGCCATTGTTATGAGTTCTTCTTAAAATACTCTGACAGAGATAGTTCCCGCTCCCTGCTGGGCCTGTCTGAGTAGAGGCTGAGCGTGGTTTAGACTTACTCAGCCAATCGTTGGCGCACAGGCTGGTCCCAGACCCTTGGCGCTCCACTGTTGCACACTGTTGCCAGGCATAAGTTTGTTATCATCACAACCTGTAGAGTCATCACCCATAGACACTGTTCCCCTGTACCTACGTCCTTGGACGGTTCACAGATCACAAAGAGGCAGTGTAGTCTAGTATTTTGAGACACAAGTTCTTATCTCCCCCTACTCCCTAAAACAGCTCCTCACATTAATCACAGCTTGTTAGGTTAAACAATTTATATCAGTACAGTACAAACCTTTTATGTTTAATCATTAATGCATTCTTTCTAAGCTAGTCATCACATCTAGAGCCCCACATTAGCTAGTAGTTTTCTAAAAAAGAAAAGACAACTTACCCTTTTGCCCAAAACCTTTGTCCTTTCTCACTAACCACGTTTCCATCCACAGTATTTTAAAAAATCACGACAGCTGTGATGGAAACAGGAAGATTCGGTACAATTTTATAAATGCCGACAGATAATTCCTTCGTTCGACATGATGGGATCTTTTTGTGTTTGTAAAATTAATTAAACTTGGAGTCACACAATGATAAGGTGTGTGGTCCTACGACTACGACTAGGAAAACCATGCAGTTTATTAGGCTACAGATGAAATAACTTATGATGAACTTCACAGGGGGGTGAAAGTGCACAGTGATCTTGATGCTCCTTTCCAATAAATATCGAGGGTCTGATTCTGGTGACATGATGATGAATGCTTGAATGCCAGTTGAAAAATAAAAATATTCTTGCTCTTATCCATAATAATCTCATCATGTAGACTACCTGTATCTGCGAGCTGTTGGCTAGAGTGCACGTGCCAAGACCAGAGTAGGCAAATTTGCTATTTAACGCAACAGTTTTTGTGACAAAACTATCGGTAGAGTTGAAAATGCAATGGAAACATATTGAACTTTAGATTTCGATCAAACACTGATTTATATCCGCAAAAAGTCAGTTTGGTGGAAACACCACTGGTGGGAAAATGCAATATGCAGATTTTAGAATATTCACATGAAAATCTATTGCGGATTGGATGGAAACGTTGCCAATTCTTGTTCCCGAATGTATTTAGTTATTTGTTCCTCAAACTTGAAACAGAATAGGCATCATCACACTCCCTATTCTGATTGATTGGGTAGGAGGGCCTTCTGACTTTGTGGCTGTGGTAACTAGTGATGACCCAGAGAAATCAAATCAAATCAAATCAAATCAATACAACAGGTGCAGACATTACAGTGAAATGCTTACTTACAGCCCTTAACCAACAGTGCATTTATTTTAAATTAAAAATTAAATAAAACAACAACAAAAAAGTGTTGAGAAAAAAAAGAGCAGAAGTAAAATAAAATAACAGTAGGGAGGCTATATATACAGGGGGGTACCGGTGCAGAGTCAATGTGCGGGGGCACCGGCTGGTTGAGGTAGTTGAAGTAATATGTACATGTGGGTAGAGTTAAAGTGACTATGCATAAATAATTAACAGAGTAGCAGCAGCGCAAAAAGATGGGTTGGGGGGGCAGTGCAAATAGTCCGGGTAGCCATGATTAGCTGTTCAGGAGTCTTATGGCTTGGGGGTAGAAGCTGTTGAGAAGTCTTTTGGACCTAGACTTGGCACTCCGGTACCGCTTGCCGTGCGGTAGCAGAGAGAACAGTCTATGACTAGGGTGGCTGGAGTCTTTGACAATTTTGAGGGCCTTCCTCTGACACCGCCTGGTATAGAGGTCCTGGATGGCAGGAAGCTTGGCCCCAGTGATGTACTGGGCCGTACGCACTACCCTCTGTAGTGCCTTGCGGTCGGAGGCCGAGCAGTTGCCATACCAGGCGGTGATGCAACCAGTCAGGATGCTCTCGATGGTGCAGCTGTATAACTTTTTGAGGATCTGAGGACCCATGCCAAATCTTTTCAGTCTCCTGAGGGGGAATAGGCTTTGTCGTGCCCTCTTCACGACTGTCTTGGTGTGTTTGGACCATGATAGTTCGTTGGTGATGTGGACACCAAGGAACTTGAAGCTCTCAACCTGTTCCACTACAGGCCCGTCGATGAGAATGGGGGCGTGCTCAGTCCTCAATCATCTCCTTTGTCTTGGTCACGTTGAGGGAGAGGTTGTTATCCTGGCACCACACGGCCAGGTCTCTGACCTCCTCCCTATAGGCTGTCTCATCGTTGTCGGTGATCAGGCCTACCACTGTTGTGTCGTCGGAAAACTTAATGATGGTGTTGGAGTCGTGCCTGGCCATGCAGTCATGGGTGAACAGGGAGTACAGGAGGGGACTGAGCACGCACCCCTGAGGGGCCCCCGTGTTGAGGATCAGTGTGGCAGATGTGTTGTTACCTACCCTTACCACCTGGGGGCGGCCCGTCAGGAAGTCCAGGATCCAGTTGCAGAGGGAGGTGTTTAGTCCCAGGACCCTTAGCTTAGTGATGAGCTTTGAGGGCACTATGGTGTTGAATGCTGAGCTGTAGTCAATGAATAGCATTCTCACGTAGGTGTTCCTCTTGTCCAGGTGGGAAAGGGCAGTGTGGAGTGCAATAGAGATTGCATCATCTGTGGATCTGTTGGGGCGGTATGCAAATTGGAGTGGGTCTAGGGTTTCTGGGATAATGGTGTTGATGTGAGCCATGACCAGCCTTTCAAAGCACTTTATGGCTACAGACGTCAGTGCTACGGGTCGGTAGTCATTTAGGCAGGTTATCTTAGTGTCCTTGGGCACGGGGACTATGGTGGTCTGCTTGAAACATGTTGGTATTACAGACTCAGTCAGGGACATGTTGAAAATGTCAGTGAAGACACTTGCCAGTTGGTCAGCACATGCTCGGAGTACACGTCCTGGTAATCCGTCTGGCCCTGCGGCCTTGTGAATGTTGACCTGCTTAAAAGTCTTACTCACATCGGCTACGGAGAGCGTGATCCCATAGTCATCCGGAACAGCTGGTGCTCTCATGCATGCTTCAGTGTTGCTTGCCTCGAAGCGAGCATAGAAGGGGTTTAGCTCGTCTGGTAGGCTTGTGTCACTGGGAAGCTCGCAGCTGTGCTTCCCTTTGTAGTCTGTAATAGTTTTCAAGCCCTGCCACATCCGACGAGCGTCAGAGCCGGTGTAGTACGATTCAATCTTAGTCCTGTATTGACTCTTTGCCTGTTTGATGGTTCATCGGAGGGCATAGCGGGATTTCTTATAAGCGTCCGGGTTAGAGTCCCGCTCCTTGAAAGCGGCAGCTCTACCCTTTAGCTCAGTGTGGATGTTTCCTGTAATCCATGGCTTCTGGTTGGGGTATGTACGTACGGTCACTGTGGGGACGACATCATCGATGCACTTATTGATGAAGCCAGTGAATGATGTGGTGTACTCCTCAATGCTATCTGAAGAATCCCGGAACATGTTCCAGTCTGTGCTAGCAAAACAGTCCTATAGCTTAGCATCTGCGTCATCTGACCATAATTAACCGAGTCACTGGTGCTTCCTGCTTTAGTTTTTGCTTATAAGCAGGAATCAGGAGGATAGAGTTATGGTCAGATTTGCCAAATGGAGGGCGAGGGAGAGCTTTGTATGTGTCTCTGTGTCTGCAGTAAAGGTGGTCTAGAGTTTTTTTTCCTCTGGTTGCACATTTAACATGCTGGTAGAAATTAGGTAGAACGGATTTAAGTTTCCCTGCATTAAAGTCCCCGGCCACTAGGAGCGCTGCCTCTGGATGAGCGTTTTCCTGTTGATGTATGGCCTTATACAGCTCATTCAGTGCAATCTTAATGCCAGCATTGGTTTGTGGTGGTAAATAGACGGCTATGAAAATATAGATGAAAACTCTAAATAGTTTGGTCTACAGCTTATCATAAGATACTCTACCTCAGGCGAGCAAAACCTTGAGACTTCCTTAGTATTTGATTTTGTGCACCAGCTGTTGTTTACAAATATACACAGACCGCCACCCCTTGTCTTAACGGAGTCAGCCGTTCTATCCTGCCGATGTAGCGTATAGCCCGCTAGCTGTATGTTATCCATGTCGTCGTGCAGCTACGACTCGGTGAAACATAAGATATTACAGTTTTTAATGTCCCGTTGGTAGGATAACCGTAATATTAGGTCATCCAATTTATTTTCCAATGATTGAAGATTGGCTAATAGGATTGATGGGAGCGGCAGTTTACTCGCTCGCCGTCGGATCCATACAAGGCACCCCAACCTCTGTCTCTTCCTCATGCGAATGACGGGGATTTGGGCCTTGTCGGGTGTCTGTAGGATATCCTTCGCGGCCGCCTCGTTGAAGAAAAATTATTCGTCCAATACGAGGTGAGTAATCGCTGTCCTGATATCCAGAAGCTCTTTTTGGTTATAAGAGACGATGGCAGAAACATTATGTACAAAATAAATTACAAATAACGCGGAAAAACACACATAATAGTACAATTGGTTAGAGGGCTGTAAAACGGCAGCCATCTTCTCCGGCACCATTCTAGATTCTTTAGAAGGCTCTGGGTGGTGGAGGAGTGTGTCTTTTCTGAAGTTTGATGGTCCTCTGCCTGCAGCCCATATTGTCCACGCCGTCAACACACAAACACACACACACACACACATACAGACACACACATGCATGCACGTATTAAAAAAGACAATCTGTCTACTGTACAATTACTTACCACTGCTCTTTCACTGTATATGTCCATATATGTTATTAACATATAATATGTCATAGAAATCGAGAATTTCCTCACTACGTGCAAATATGAGCATTTTTGCATCTCACCGGTAGAAACGGGCCATCTACATTTCCTGATTTGTAAGCAAACCACAATATCCAGAATTCATAGCGATTTCAGGACATACCTGTCTAGTTGGATCCAGTTGAGAATGGGCGTTAACAGGTAGCTAACGTTACTCACTAGACCAGCCACTTGTTCATAAAAAATCTGCTTGTGAAGAACAATTAATTTTTGTGTCGACAACAACTGTAAAGTTTAGTCATGGTATGGTGCTCAGTATCTGGATGTGCAAACTACAAGCAAGCGCAGGCTGCTGGGGTAATAATTCATTGGTTATCTCACTTTTGAGAAAATGGCCTTTGAATGTTTTGGTACCTACTGAAGAGCTATTCTTTGTCTACACCCATTCAGCATCATTCACACCCTCTTAAACTTTAGCTCCACCCATCTCGTTTCGCTCTCAGAGCGTTCAGAGTGCACACTTGATGCTCTGGCCGATAAGTAGGGTTGATCCAAGCGTTCTGACCTCACAACGTCAGTCAAGCACCCAAGCTAACATTGGCTAGCTTGCTAGCTACTTCCAGACACAAAATTAGGATTATGGTTCATTGTTTTACCTCTGGATAACATGAAAACAGCCTAAGCAGCTCTGCCTAACCTCGCCCTAGCAGAGCTGGGTAGGCTGTTTTCATGTTATCCAGAGCGTTGATGACTGTAACTGTCATTAATTTGCCGACGTTTACTAACACCGGCCATATTCAATGGGTGTTGTGCGTTCGTAAATTCATCAGTTATTCTGCGCTCTGGCATACTCAGACTGAATTTAAGAACACACCCAAAATGGTTACTTGCATAGTGGAGTCTTTTGTTAAGATGTAGCTCGCTAGGTAAACAATGAACCATAATCCCAACTCATGACGTTACTACCCTGCATGAATCTGCAGGTAGCTAACCAACCAGGTTAAATGTTAGCAAGCAAATGGCTCTGACATACGAATAATAAGGTTATACACGTAACGTTAGCTAGAGAGCCAGCCAGCTAACGTTAGCTAGCTAGCTAACAGTACACTTTAACTTGAAATGAAACCACTTTCTGTCAATATTAGAAACGTGTAATATCTGAAAATGTAGCTAGCTAGACTATCTTACCCGTATACATCATGCATGATGGACGCGTCTCCCTGTCACGGATGCCAAGGTTGCCCTTAGTTTGAAGATGTAATCCGGAGACAGGTGTTTTCTCCATCTCTTTAGCTATCATACTCTAATTCCACTGATTTCAAAACTCGATCCTCCAGAAAGCGGAGAGCAACACTTATGCAGCTCCACTACATGATACATTTTGTAAAAAGCCACGTTAGACAGGATTACCTACACATACTGACCAGCTCAAATAGACAGAAGCGTGCTATATGGCAGACCAATCCGAACTCCTCTCTCGGCATGTCCAGCCCATTCATTATCTCAGCCAATCATGGCTAGTGGGAAGGTTGCTGTCTTTTTCTGTGGCTTAACAAACTAGGCTCGTAATTTAACAATTTTATTCGTATTTACAGATGGCATACAAGTTTGTTATTAAGGCACATGAAAGTTCACAGGTTCCCTTGGAGAGTTCATCAATGAGCTTGACGCCTTGATAAGTTCCTTTCCTGAGGATGGCTCACCCCTCACAGTTCTGGGGGACTTCAACCTCCCTACGTCTACCTTTGACTCATTTCTCTCTGCCTCCTTCTTTCCACTCCTCTCCTCTTTTGACCTCACCCTCTCACCGTCCCCCCCTACTCACAAGGCAGGCAATACGCTTGTCAAGGCGTGCTGTAGGTGCAGTGGCGGAATCAAACGCAGGACGCAGACGGATAATCCAACAGACTTGTATTAAGCCGAAACACGGCAAACGGACAACACTTGCCCGAAGGCGAAATACGCACGAAGGCGAAAAAGAAACAAAACAGCGCACAAACAGGTGCGTAAACTCCAGCGCAGTGGAGAGAAGCTCAACCGAGCGAAAACACGTCTGACACAATCAATAATACACAACACCTGACAAACACAACGGGAACTAAATAGGACACTAATGACACTAAATGAAAACAGGTGTGACAACACTCAGACAAAAGCAAACGAACATGAAACATACAACGGTGGCAGCTAGTATTCCGGAGACAACGAACGCCGAAGCCTGCCCGAACAAGGGAGAGAGGCAGCCTCGGCCGAAACCGTGACAGTACCCCCCCCTTGACGCGCGGCTCCAGACGTGCGCTGACTCCGGCCTCGGGGACGACCCGGAGGACGCGGAGCCGGGCGCGTCGGGTGCCCACAATGGAATTCCGTCAGGAGAGACGGGTCCAAAATGTCACTCCTCGGCACCCAGCACCGCTCCTCCGGACCGTACCCCTCCCACTCCACTAGATACTGGAGACCCCCCATCCGACGTCTCGAATCCAAGATGGACCTCACGGAGTACGCCGGTGCCCCTCGATGTCCAATGGGGCGGAGGAGTCTCCCTGATCTCACTGTCTTGGAGTGGGCCAGCTACCACCGGCCTGAGAAGGGACACATGGAACGAGGGGTTAATACTTTTATATTCAACAGGCAGCTGTAATTTATAACACACCTCGTTCAACCTTCCCAGGACTTTAAATGGCCCTACAAACCGCCGACCCAGTTTCCGACAGGGCAGGCGGAGGGGCAGGTTCCTGGTAGAGAGCCAGACTCGATCACCAGGTGCGTACACCGGTCCCTCATTGCGGTGGAGATCAGCGCTCGCCTTATGACGTCGGAGGGCCCGCTGCAGGTGGACGTGTGCAGCGTTCCATGTCTCCTCCGAGCGCCTCGCCCACTCATCCACCGCAGGAGCCTCGATCTGGCTCTGCTGCCAGGGTGCCAGAACCGGCTGGTAACCCAACACACATTGGAAAGGGGTTAGGTTAGTGGAGGAATGGCGTAGGGGAATTCTGGGCCATTTCGGCCCAGGGAACGCACCTTGCCCACTCCTCCGGCCGGTCCTGGCAGTATGTTCTAAGAAACCTGCCCACATCCTGGTTTACACGTTCCACCTGCCCATTACTCTCCGGGTGGTAACCCGAGGTGAGGCTCACCGAGACCCCCAACCGCTCCATAAAGGCCCTCCAGACTCTGGAGGTAAATTGGGGACCCCGATCAGACACAATATCCTCGGGTACCCCGTAGTGCCGGAACACATGGGTGAATAGGGCTTCGGCAGTTTGCAGGGCGGTAGGAAGGCCCGGCATGGGGAGCAAACGACAGGCCTTAGAAAACCGGTCCACAACGACCAGTATAGTGGTATTCCCCTGTGAAGGAGGAAGGTCAGTAAGGAAATCCACCGAGAGGTGGGACCATGGTCGCTGTGGCACGGGCAGGGGTAGTAACTTACCCCTAGGCAGATGTCTAGGCGCCTTACACTGGGCGCACACCGAGCAGGAGGAAACATAAACCCTCACATCCCTTGCCAACGTGGGCCACCAGTACTTGGCACTAAGACAGTGCACTGTCCGGCCGATACCCGGATGTCCAGAGGAGGGTGACGTGGTGAGCCCAATAGATCAATCGATCCCGAACCTCGAGCGGAACGTACTTCCGACCCTCCGGGCACTGTGGTGGACTAGGGTCGGTGCGTAACGCCCGCTCGAGTTCAGCATCGACCTCCCACACTACCGGTGCCACCAGACACGACTCCGGCAGTATGGGAGTGGGCTCTACGGACCTCTCCTCCGTGTCATACCGCCGAGACAGCGCATCTGCCTTACCATTCTGTGACCCAGGGATGTACGTGATCTTAAAAGTAAACCTGGTCAAGAACATATTCCATCTTGCCTGGCGAGGGTTCAACCTCCTCGCTGCCCGGATGTACTCCAGGTTACGGTGGTCCGTCAAAATGAGGAAAGGGTGTTGAGTCCCCTCAAGCCAGTGCCTCCACACCTTTAGGGCCTGTACCACGGCTAACAGCTCCCTGTCCCCTACGTCATAGTTCCGCTCCGCCGGACTGAGCTTCTTAGAATAAAAAGCACAGGGGCGGAGTTTAGGTGGCGCGCCAGACCGTTGTGAAAGCACGGCTCCTAGACCGGCCTCTGACGCGTCCACCTCTACCTGGAACGGCAAAGAGGGATCCGGATGCGCCAGCACCGGGGCCGAGGTAAACAGGTCCTTCAGCCTCCCAAACGCCCTGTCCGCCTCGGCCGACCACTGCAGACGCACCGGACCCCCCTTCAAAAGAGACGTGATGGGAGCTGCCACCTGTCCAAAACCCCGGATAAACCTCCGGTTTCGCCTTACTAAACGCAATAGCCAAATCCCCATACTCAGGGGGAACGTGCAATGCGGGCACCTGGTTTGGACTCTCCACCGAGGTAGCCCCTACGGAAACGCCCAAACATCTACCCACACACTGAGCAGACCACTCCATCAGAGCCCTCTCCTGCCACGAAATGGATGGGTTATGGGTACTCAACCAGGGCATGCCCAGCACCACCGGATACGCAGGAGAGTCAATCAGAAATAGCTGAATCATCTCCTGATGACCCCCCTGCGCACACATCCTAAGTGGCGCCGTGACCTCCCTGATCAAGCCCGTACCCAACGGACGGCTATCTAGGGCATGAACGGGAAAGGAACATCAACAGGAAGAAGGGGAATCCCTAACGCTAAACAAAACTTTTTATCAATAAAATTCCCAGCCGCGCCTGAATCTACCAGCGCCTTATGCTGGGAATGAGGTGCTACCTGTGGAAAACGCACAGGCATACAAAAATGTGCAACAGAGAGCTCTGGGTGAGTGGGGCGCCTACTCACCTGGAGGGAATCCCCAGTGCGGGACCTGTCGTCCTCTCCCCTAGGAGGCCATCCCCAGCACCTAGCCGCGGTGTGTCCTCCCCGACCACAGTTGGTGCAAGGGATGGACCCCCTAGTAAGCCGACCCCTCCTCTCTCTAGCGCCAGCGCCCCCGAGCTTTCTCCTATAGATCTCAATTTTTATGGAACAGTCTGCCTACCCATGTGAGAGACGCAGACTCGGTCTCAACCTTTAAGTCTTTACTGAAGACTTATCTCTTCAGTAGGTCATATGATTGAGTGTAGTCTGGCCCAGGAGTGTGAAGGTGAACGGAAAGGCTCTGGAGCAACGAACAGCCCTTGCTGTCTCTGCCAGGCCGGTTCCCCTCTCTCCACTGGGGTTCTCTGCCTCTAACCCTGTTACAGGGGCTGAGTCACTGGCTTGCTGGTGCTCTTTCATGCCGTCCCTAGGAGGGGTGCGTCACTTGAGTGGGTTGAGTTACTGACGTGATCTTCCTGTCTGGGTTGGCGCCCCCTTGGTTTGTGCTGTGGTGGAGACCTCTGTGGGCTATACTCGGCCTTGTCTCAGGATTGTAAGTTGGTGGTTGAGGATATCCCTCTAGTGGTGCGGGGGCTGTGCTTTGGCAGAGTGGGTGGGGTTATATCCTTCCTGTTTGGCCCTGTCCGGGGTTTCTTCGGATGGGGCCACAGTGTCTCCGGGACCGCTCCTGTCTCAGCCTCCAGTATTTATGCTGCAGTAGTTTATGTGTCGGGGGCTGGGGTTAGTTGGTTATACCTGGAGTACTTCTCCTGTCTTATCCAGTGTCCTGTGTGAATTTAAGTATGCTCTCTCTAATTCTCTCGTTCTCTCTTTCTCTCT
Source organism: Coregonus clupeaformis (assembly GCF_020615455.1). Classification (NCBI taxonomy): domain Eukaryota; kingdom Metazoa; phylum Chordata; class Actinopteri; order Salmoniformes; family Salmonidae; genus Coregonus; species Coregonus clupeaformis. The sequence continues at coordinate 9,218,356 of NC_059202.1, forward strand.
GAGAACCTGAGCCCTAGGACCATACGTCAGGACTACCGGGCATGCTGACACCTTGCTGTCCCCAGTCCGCCTGGCCTTGCTGCTATTCCAGTTTCAACTGTTCTGCCTGCGGTTACGAAACCCCTACCTGTCCCAGACCTGCTGTTTTCAACTCTTAATGATCGGCTATGAAAAGCCAACTGAGAGACCTGAGCCCTAGGACCATACGTCGGGACTACCGGCCGTGGTGACTCCTTGCTGTCCCCAGTCCGCCTGGCCTTGCTGCTATTCCAGTTTCAACTGTTCTGCCTGCGGTTATGGAACCCCCTACCTGTCCCAGACCTGCTGTTTTCAACTCTTAATGATCGGCTATGAAAAGCCAACTGAGATTTATTCCTGATTATTATTTGACCATGCTTGTCACTTATGAACATTTTTGAACATCTTGGCATGGTTCTGTTATAATCTCCACCCGGCACAGCCAGAAGAGGACTGGCCACCCCTCATAGCCTGGTTCCTCTCTAGGTTTCTTCCTAGGTTTTGGCCTTTCTAGGGAGTTTTTCCTAGCCACCGTGCTTCTACACCTGCATTACTAGCTGTTTGGGGTTTTAGGCTGGGTTTCTGTACAGCACTTCGAGATATTAGCTGATGTACGAAGGGCTATATAAAATAAAATTGATTGATTCCTTCTCCCTCCAATCTCCTGATTCTGCCTCCTCAACCCTCCTCTCCTCCCTTTCTGCATCCTTTGACTCTCTATGTCCCCTATCCTCCCGGCCGGCTCGGTCCTCCCCTCCAGCTCCGTGGCTTGATGACTCATTGCGAGCTCACAGAACAGGGCTCCGGGCAGCCGAGCGGAAATGGAGAAAAACTAGACTCACTGCGGACCTGGCATCTTTTCACTCCCTCCTCTCTACATTTTCTTAATCTGTTTCTGCTGCTAAGGCCACTTTCTACCACTCTAAATTCCAAGCATCTACCTCTAACCCTAGGAAGCTCTTTGCCACCTTTTCCTCCCTGCTGAATCCTCCTCCCCCCTCCTCCCTCTCTGTGGATGACTTCGTCAACCATTTTGAAAAGAAGGTTGACGACATCCGATCCTCGTTTGTTAAGTCAAGTGACACTGCTGGTCCTGCTCACACTGCCCTACCCTATGCTTTGACTTCTTTCTCCCCTCTCTCTCCAGATAAAATCTTGCGACTTGTGACGGCCGGCCGCCCAACAACCTGCCCTCTTGACCCTATCCCCTCCTCTTTTCTCCAGACCATCTCCGGTGACCTTCTCCCTTACCTCACCTCGCTGATCAACTCATCCTTGACCGCTGGCTATGTCCCTTCCGTCTTCAAGAGAGCGAGAGTTGCACCCCTTCTCAAAAAAACAACACTCGATCCCTCTGATGTCAACAACTACAGACCAGTATCCCTTCTTTCTTTTCTCTCCAAAACTATTGAGCGTGCCGTCTTTAGCCAACTCTCTTGCTATCTCTCTCAGAATGACCTTCTTGATCCAAACCAGTCAGGTTTCAAGACTGGTCATTCAACTGAGACTGCTCTTCTCTGTGTCACGGAGGCTCTCCGCACTGCTAAAGCTAACTCTCTCTCCTCTGCTCTTGTCCTTCTAGACCTGTCTGCTGCCTTTGATACTGTGAACCATCAGATCCTCCTCTCCACCCTCTCCGAGCTGGGCATCTCCGGCACGGCTCACTCTTGGATTGCGTCCTACCTGACCGGTCGCTCCTACCAAGTGGCGTGGCGAGAAGCTGTCTCCGCACCACGTGCTCTCACCACTAGTGTCCCCCAGGGCTCAGTTCTAGGCCCTCTCCTATTCTCGCTATACACCAAGTCACTTGGCTCTGTCATATCCTCACATGGCCTCTCCTATCATTGCTACGCAGACGACACACAACTAATCTTCTCCTTTCACCCTTCTGATAACCAGGTGGCGAATCGCATCTCTGCATGTCTGGCAGACATATCAGTATGGATGACAGATCACCACCTCAAGCTGAACCTTGGCAAGACGGAGCTGCTCTTCCTCCCGGGGAAGGACTGCCCGTTCCATGATCTCGCCATCACGGTTGACAACTCCGTTGTGTCCTCCTCCCAGAGTGTGAAGAGCCTTGGTGTGACCCTGGACAACACCCTGTCGTTCTCCGCTAACATCAAGGCGGTGATCCGATCCTGTAGGTTCATGCTCTACAACATTCGGAGAGTACGACCCTGCCTTACACAGGAAGCGGCACAGGTCCTAATCCAGGCACTTGTCATCTCCCGTCTGGATTACTGCAACTCGCTGTTGGCTGGGCTCCCTGCCTGTGCCATTAAACCCCTACAACTCATCCAGAATGCCGCAGCCCGTCTGGTGTTCAACCTTCCCAAGTTCTCTCACGTCACCCCGCTCCTCCGCACACTCCACTGGCTTCCAGTTGAAGCTCGCATCTGCTACAAGAACATGGTGCTTGCCTACGGAGCTGTGAGGGGAACGGCACCTCCGTACCTTCAGGCTCTGATCAGTCCCTACACCCAAACGAGGGCATTGCGTTCATCCACCTCTGGCCTGCTGGCTCCCATACCTCTGCGGAAGCACAGTTCCCGCTCAGCCCAGTCAAAACTGTTCGCTGCCCTGGCACCCCAATGGTGGAACAAGCTCCCTCACGACGTCAGGACAGCGGAGTCACTCACCACCTTCCGGAGACATTTGAAACCCCACCTCTTTAAGGAATACCTGGGATAGGATAAAGTAATCATTCTACCCCCCTTACCCCACCCCACCCCCCAAAATAATAATAATAATAATAATAATAATAACATTGTAAAGTGGTTATCCCACTGGCTATAAGGTGAATGCACCAATTTGTAAGTCGCTCTGGATAAGAGCGTCTGCTAAATGACGTAAATGTAAAATGTAATGTTTCAGAAGGCATTTCTGCCAAAAAAAACACATTTTGATCATTAAAAAAAGTTTACGTTCAAATGGCTCTCCTGTAAAGTAGTGACCCGTGACATACGCCTAGTTTCCTGAAACGAGTCACAATTGTATTTTTTAAAATTAATTGTTTTTACGGATAGCCAGGGGCACGCTCCAACACTCGGACATAATTTACAAACGAAGCATTTGTATTTAGTGAGTCCACCAGATCAGAGGCCGTAGAGATGACCAGGGACGTTCTCTTGATAAGTGTGTGTATTGGACCATTTTCCTGTCCTGCTAAGCATTCCAAATGTAACGAGTGCTTTTGGGTGTCAGGTAAAAAGTACATTTATTTTCTTTAGGAATGTAGTGGAGTAAAAGTAGTCAAAAATATAAATAGTAAAGTAAAGTACAGATACCCCCCAAAAAATGACTTAAGTAGTACTTCAAAGTATTTTTACTTGAGTACTTTACACCACTGGCTGTTGGCTGGGCTCCCAGCTTGTGCCATCAAACCCCTGCAACTTATCCAGAACGCTGCAGCCCGCCTGGTATTCAATCTTCACAAGTTCTCCCATGTCGCCCCGCTCCTCCGCACACTCCACTGGCTTCCAGTCTAAGCTCGCATCCACTACCAGACCATGGTACTTGCCTACGGAACAGCAAGAGGAACTGCCCCTCCCTACCTTCAGGCTCTGCTCAAACACTACACCCCAACCCGAGCACTCCGTTCTGCCACCTCGGGTCTCTTGGCCCTCCCACCCCTATGGGAGGGAAGCTCCCGCTCAGCCCAGTCCAAGCTCTTCTCTGTCCTGGCACCCCAATGGTGGAACCATCTCCCCCCTGAAACCCTACCTCTTCAAAGAGTATTTTAAATAATCCCCCCTCCCCCACTGTATGTTAAGATGAATGCACTAACTGTAAGTCGCTCTGGATAAAAGCGTCTGCTAAATGACAAAAATGTCAATGTAAAATGTACTGTGAAATGCTTACGTATGAGCCCTTTTCCAACAATGCAGAGTTAAAAAGTAAGAACAATTTGGGACTGTACATTATCTATAATAAGAGATACCTGGAGAAAATCTGACGTCTCTGAAATGAAAATGGATGGCCCTCCCTTCAGCAAAATGTATTTTACCTAAACCATCCCTAAATGCAAAAAAAAAGTGACCCTCCCCTATACCCAAATTAATAATTAAAACATAAAGGGGATAGCAGAGAACATGCCTACCATTTACCCTCCCTCCTAGGACAGACCAGAGACTTAGATACGCAGTTTTAGAAACTGTTCTTCATTTTGTAAGCATTTCATGGTAAAGTAGCCAGAAGGTTGTGGATTCGCAGACCACTGCGGACAAGGGTAGGGGTGAAAAGATCTCCATTATAATAAAAGTACTGCATGAATCTATCATCTTATTTATGGTCTGAGAAAAAATATCCTTTTATAAACGCATTTCTTGCAATTCTACATACTTTTACATGACTGGAGACAAGCAGAATCTTTTTTAATACCACAACAGAGTATGACAACGAATGAGCGCATGCTGCAGCACTGGAGACGTTTCTATACAGGTTATTGTTAAAAAGAGGATAGTCTTAAGTTTGGAACAGTGCTAAAGTTGTCTATCAACTGTCTATCATCATTTGGGAGACTATCATTTTCTAATTGATTCTATTTTATTCCATGATATTGTTGTTATAAAATAGATTTCTGTTGACTGTGATTAGTGCATGGGAATGTAAGCATATGCTAGGCTGAATTAACAAAATAGGCATGCATGGCTCACTGCATGATCCTTAAACCAAAGACTGGCCAAACTCGTGTTTCTAAAAGTGAATTCAAAATGACTGTATAGCCTAATAAGGCATTTTTTGTTTAATTATTATTTAATTATAAGTCAACATTTCATTTTATACAGCCTAAATGTGAAATGTATAGGCATGTTGTTGAAATGATGAGCGCTCCTGCCAGCCTGTAGCATGTCACAAATGCTTCACAATTGATTTCTTAAATGGCAGGCTATAGCCTTGAAATAATAATATAGCCTAAATAATTAGGCTTAGGCTACCTGGCTTGCTCCTAACTGATTTAGAGTTATTATGTTGTTTAATAGCCTGTTGAAATGTTAAACGTCAATTGATAGTGACAGAATCACACATTACTTACCAAGCATTATTTTGTCTCTGCGGCTATAGAAGGTTGTAGCGCAGCCTCTCGTCACGTCTTTCCCCGGCATTTTACAGCTTGTTTCTAGCATAAATAATTGCGGACTTTGGTGTCGTTATAGATCGCTGTATATAATAGGTCCATTACATTATAAAAAAAAAAACCTTAAGCTAACAAGGAGTAGGCCTATACTTTTAGCCATTTTCTTTAAGAAAAGCCACAATACCCTCACATACAGTGCCTTCAGATACCCATAGACTTCCAGACATTGCGCTAACGCTAGTTAGCATTGGCTCAAGAAACCTCTAACTTTCTTCATACTGGACAATGAGACATAAAAATGGTATCCACTAGTTCATCTGACTCTGGGGAAGTAGATAAAGGGCCTCATTGCCAAAATCCTGAAGTATCCCTTTAACACACCAAGCCCTTCACTGACACTAAGCTATTTAAGGTGTGCATAGTGACTGAAGGAATTGGCTGACAAAATCTATGGATAGTAGACTATAATTCTTTCTGTCAAACAGGTAGGTCTTCTAAAAATGTTGACCGGTAGTGTATATTTACCATGTCCTTGTTCAGCCATGACTCGGAGAAACATAGGATATTACAGTTCTTCAGATCACGTTGATCGCATAGTCTCGAACGGAACTCATCCAGTTTATTCTCCAGTGATTGCACGTTCGCCAATAGAATGGAGGGTAGAGAAAAGTTATGTTTTTAAAAAAGTATAATGTATACATGAATTCTGATTATTTCCAGGGAAACACAAACTCCTGAAATATATGTAGATGTCTTTGTTAGAACTAATACTATATTTCCCTTGACGGATTAATGCTGAATGTAAAAAAAGGCTCAACTTACCCCACTCTCCCCTACCCTTCATTCTGTGACATACAATTTTTGGACCAAACTGACTTTATGACCAAAATGATCCTATTTACACTTTGTAGTCAATTTTGACATTAGAATAAATGTTTCCGACTCATATCAATGCCACATAGGCCATTTTGAAAATGAGAAGAAGCTTTTTAGGGGCAGTCTCTCTTTAGTGGTGTGTCAAATAGCACCAACATGTGACCAAATAGCCATCATTAACAAGGCCAAAGAGAACTCAGTCTAACTTGCATTTGATTTTCTTCTCTGAACTCCATCATCCATTACAAAACTCTCACACACACATACACACACACACAATCCATCCAATCCAAACTCCTCTCCCAATGCAGGCTCCCTGGCAACCAGTTGCTATTAGATACTGCTCGGCCTGTCACCATGGCAGCAGATTCTCCCTCATTCTCTCTGCAGTGTTACAACACACACACACCACACCATTTAGCTGTGCTGTGGGGAGCATGTCATAAGTCCTTGAGGACTTCCCCAGTCCAGCACACACCTGTTGTGGACAGAATTCCAATGCAGAGAGAGAGCGAGATGAACAGGCAGATAAAGAACAGAGGGAGAAAGAGCCATAAGGATTCAACAGTATCACATTGTATCATATCAAACTGTATTGTATCATATTCATTCATATGAGATGCTGCGGATGTGCAGTTTGCTTACACTGAAATTAATTGCTAGAGAGGCAGAAGTGTTTGTGTCTGTCTGTGTGTGTTTGCTTTAGCGCTTTACTCTGATATATGAATCATTCCCTGGATCTGACACTGCAACATGCTTCACCTCAGCCCTAACTAAGGGTCATCATAACGGAACATATGATTCACAAACATGACTCAGTGTGAGAAGACCACACACACACACACACACACACAGAGGAAAGGAGAAGAGAATAAAGGAAATATGGAGGGAGAAGAGGAGAGCATATGTGAATAGAGGAGAGGAGAATAGAGGAGAAAAATACGAGAGAGAACAGAGGTAGCAGTGCTTGTTTTCTCTCAAATAAAAGCAATGCTCTTTGATTGTTGCTATGACGACCTCTCCTCTTGATTCTTTTTCATGGTGCTACCTCTCATCCCTCATCCCCACTGCCTTTCAGCCTGCAGGGTGAGCACGTGTGTGTAAGTCTCTGTGACATACTTTTTGAATCTCTGTCACTCAGCTCCCATAATCTCCTTCTCTCGGCCCAACAGGAATGGTTACACTTCTCCTCAGAGTGCTTCCATCCCTCCATTCTTCCATCCATCATCATCCAGCCTTATATCCTCTCTCTCTCTCTCTCTCTGATGTCCATATTGTGTGTTGTTATGTGATTAGGTAAGGTAAAAAAGGTCAACACTAAACATGACATTCCATCCTGACTTGGGTTAGGTTTATAATAAAGATACATTTATATATCTTTATTTATAGATTTTCAGATCTATCACACAATAAACACACACATTCAAGCCTGAGTTTGAGCAGAAAATACTTGTGTTGAACTGTGTACATTAGGTGACTTGTCAGTGTTTGTTGGGAGAGAACAGAAACTTTTGTGCAATCCTTTTGTCTTTTCTCCTCAATTGTCACCAGTGACACAGGAATGGCTGAGGGCATAAACACATTGACACAAACACACAGATATACAGTCATTCTCTTTTACACACACACAGAAGGGAAAGGGAGGAGATGAGGGGGAGAGGTGGAACTGCTGGAGAGAGAGAAAGAGAAGATAGAATCTTCTGCTTTACCACACACACATGCGAGCACACACACACAGTGCATTGAAGCTCATACGATAGAAGAGATGCTGAAGTCTCTGAAAGCTTTTTGGGTTTTATAGTTCATTCTTTATGTGGCCAGAAGCTATGCTCCACTACACCGCTTTTTAAAAGCAAACCAGTGAGCTATTCCAAAATCTAGGACTACCTCTTCTCTTCAAATAGTATTTTAAATAATCCCACAGCACTCCCTTCTCATCGCCCCCCCACCAACTTTCTCTATGTATTTTTTTACTAGCTCTGACTTTGCTGATAGCTAATTTATTGAGGAAAAATGTACTTACTTTGACTGTGATATGTGGTTGTCCCACCTAGCTGGATAAGAGTGTCTGCTAAATGACTAAAATGTAAATGTAAAACTCACTGAGCCTGCAATTATGAGGCATTGGAGAAAGAGGATCTCAGATTAATTAATCTTTGTCTTTCCTGCTCAAGCGCGCAAGAGCGAGCGAGAGAGCGAGCACATACACACTGACAAAGATACAGAGGGGTTGGGGAGAGCAGAGGGAGTAGGCAGATTCATCCTGTAGAGATCTCTCCACAGCCTCAGAGAGAAGGAGGGATATTTTAAAATACAGAGGAAGACATACATATTTTTTTAAGGAGAGAGAGAGAGAGAAGTAATGATGATTTATGGAAGAGCTAGCCCTGGACACAGAGAAAAAGACGAGCTGACAGAATATTCCCAGAGAAAAACAACACAGTGAAAAGATCAAGGAGAGGGAAAGAGGCACAGAAGGAGAGAGAGGAAGAATCGAGAGATGCATGCAGTCAATGATACTCATCTGATGGTAAGGACTATTTCTATGTGAGCTGCAAATGTTTGGACATAATTGTGTGTGTGTGTGTTCGCTAGGACATGTCTGGGTTAGACACAGACAGACACACAAACAGAGCAGTAGGGTGAGAAGAGTGGCATCTGCGGTGTGTCACAGTGTTGTCACCTCATACGTGTGCTCAGACTGGCGTGTGTGTTTTTGTGTTTATGGTGGGTGTGTTTTCGTGTTTGTGGTATGTGTGTTTTTGTGGTGTGTGTGTTTTTGTGTTTGTGGTGTGTGTTTTTGTGTTTGTGGTGTGTTTTTTTGTGTTTGGGGTGTGTGTGTTTTTGTGTTTGTGGTGTGTGTGTTTTTGGTGTGTGTTTTTGTGTTTGTGGTGTGTGTGTTTTTGTGTTTGTGGTGTGTGTGCGTGTGTGTGGGTTTGCGTGGCAGCAGGGTGATGCATCTCTCTTTTTATTGATCAGCATCCAGCACCCTCTCGTTCCCTCACTGCCTTCCTCTTCCTCTTCCTCTCCTCTATCACCCATCATTCCCTTTTCTTCGCTCTCACTCTCTTTTCTCTCCCATTCCTCCATGTCTCTATCTGTCAGTACACAGAGCTTAGTTCCACTACATCCCTCCTACTGCCGTCTCAGCTACAGCAAGACAACCTCTCCTTTCTATTCCCTTTTCCCCTCCAATTGATATGTCCCTCCACCTTTCCTCTTCTCCCCTTTTCTCTCCACTGTGTGTGTGTGTGTGTGTGTGTGTATAGGTGTGTGTGTGTGAGACAGAGCGAGCGAGTGAGCGAGAGAGCGAGCGAGAGAGTGTTATTTCAAACTTTCTCTGTTGTCATTACTGGTAAACACTGCCACCAGGTGGTGACTGGTGGTCATCAGTACACACACAAACACTTTTTAATTAATTGAATACACAATGAGAGTAAAGAAGAAAAGAGGGAGATCAAAATGATATCAAATGAAATTGAATCCATTACTGATCAGGGATGCAGATGAAAAGAGGAAGGAAATGGTTGATGGAGAGTTGAAAACACAGGAGGTATTCTCCTTTTAAATCCCTCTCCCTCACACTGGCTTTCTAAATGTGTTATAAACCTGACCTTGACCCATAATCTCCCCCATAATCTCATTTGTCTCTTTCTCTCCCTCTCTCTCTCTCTGCCAGGTAATCTCCTAAGTGTGTACAGAGCCACGCCCAATACACATGTCGCCATAATGTGACAGCGACTGTCTGACCACGGAGACCGTCACCTAGACAATCCAAGAACACTATAGATTCCTACAGCACTGTAACCTGGCAACAGTAGATTCCTACAGCGCTGTAACTTTGCAACAACACTGAGTCACCATTGAACTGCCTCAGCTGAATCGACTCCCATAGATCGACTCCTCTGAATCAACTCCTCTCTGCTGTGAGGATGCTGAGGGTGTCAATGGTCCCACCGAAGAGGCAGCTAATGCTGTGGGTGTGGGTGTCCAGTGCTCTAGTAGTCTATTCCCTACCATGGCGGGTCTCCTGCCCGGCAGGGTGTGTGTGTCAGATCAAGCCCTGGTTCTCCCCCCAGTCAGTGTCCTGCGAGGCTTCTGCTGTGGACTGTAACAACCTGTTCCTAACCCAGCTTCCCTCCCCTCTGCCCCCAGACACACACACCCTCCGTCTGCAGAGTAACCTGCTGTCTTCCCTGGAGACACCACTCTTACACACACTCCTCAACCTCACTGAGCTGGATCTGTCTCAGAACCGCTTCAGCAGTGTTAGAACCCTAACCTTAACCCAGCCCCAGACTGCCTCCCTGCCTTCCCTACTCTCCTTGCACCTGGAGGAGAACCAGCTCTGGTTCCTGCCCCCTGCCTCCTTCTCCTCCCTGCCTGCCCTACAGGAGCTCTTCCTCAGCCACAACCGGCTGACCTACCTGGCTCCTGGAGCATTCTCTGGCCTGGGCTTCCTGCTGCGCCTGCATCTCAACAGCAACCACCTGACCTCAATTGAACCCCGCTGGTTCACTGCCCTGCCCCGTCTCCAGGTGCTGATGCTGGGGGGAAATCCAGTGGAGGTCCTCCCTGACCGAGGCTTCCAGGCCCTGGGGTCTCTACGCAGCCTGGTGCTGGGGGGCATGGGGCTGAAAGGGCTGCCTGAGAGGGCCCTGGAGGGGCTGGACAGTCTGGAGAGCCTGTCCTTCTACGACAACCTCCTCACCATCGTCCCCACACAGGCTCTGAGGAGGCTCCCGGTCCTGAAGTTCCTGGACCTGAACAAGAACCCTTTGAGTGTGATTCAAACGGGGGACTTCAGGGACCTGGTGCACCTGACAGAGCTGGGTCTGAACAACATGGAGGATCTGGTGGCCATCGAGAGAGCAGCCATGGAGAACCTGCCTGAGCTCACCAAGCTGGAGATCACCAACAACCCCCGGCTGTCCTACATCCACCCCCAGGCCTTCCTTCGGCTGGGCAGGCTAGAAAGCCTGATGCTCAACTCCAATGCTCTGAGTGCTCTGCACCAACACACTGTCCTGTCTCTGCCCAGCCTGAGGGAGGTCAGCCTGTACTCCAACCCCCTCCGCTGTGACTGCCTGTTCCGCTGGGTGGCTGAGGAGCACACACACACAGATACACAGATGCCGCAGGCTGTGAGGTTTATCCAGCCCCAGGCCACGTTGTGCTCTGAGCCTCTAGAGCTGAGGGCTCGCAGGGTGAGGGAGGTGTCAATAACAGAGATGTCAGCCTCCTGCCTACCCCTCATCCCCCCTGGCATCCTTCCCTCCTATATGGGGGTGAGAGAGGGGGAGAGGCTGGCTCTGCACTGTCGCGCCCTGGCAGAGCCTCAGCCCACAATCTATTGGGTCACTCCTTCTGGAATGAGACTAGGACCATCCAACCACACCCACAGCTCCAAGCCTGCATCCAGCCCCAGCTCCAAGCCTGCATCCAGCACCAGCTCCAAGCCTGCATCCAGCCCCAGCTCCAAGCCTGCATCCAGCACCAGCTCCAAGCCTGCATCCAGCCCCAGCTCCAAGCCTGCATCCAGCCCCAGCTCCAAGCCTGCATCCAGCACCAGCTCCAAGCCTGCATCCAGCCCCAGCTCCAAGCCTGCATCCAGCACCAGCTCCAAGCCTGCATCCAGCCCCAGCTCCAAGCCTGCATCCAGCACCAGCTCCAAGCCTGCATCCAGCCCCAGCTCCAAGCCTGCATCCAGCACCAGCTCCAAGCCTGCATCCAGCCCCAGCTCCAAGCCTGCATCCAGCCCCAGCTCCAAGCCTGCATCCAGCACCAGCTCCAAGCCTGCATCCAGCCCCAGCTCCAAGCCTGCATCCAGCCAGACATCCTCTTACCATTCCCCCTCACCCAGCCCAGCATCTGGTAATGCCTCTGTCCTCTTGTACAGCCTCACCCCTTCCTCTCCCTCCTCCCCTGCCTACCGGCTACTGCCAGAGGGGACATTGGAGATTGTCATGGTGACGGCCCGGGAGGCGGGTCTGTACACCTGTGTGGCTGAGAATACACTGGGGGCCGACACTCACAGTGTGACTGTAGGGGTGCAGGGACGAGGGAGGGGGGGGTTGAGGCACCGGATGTTGGAGTGGAGAGGATAGGGGTTGAAGGAGAGGGTTTTGAGGGAGGTCAGGGCAAAGGTAAAGACAGCAAGCAAGCACACACAAATAAAGTCTAGCTATATAAATAATTTATGATATAAAACACATAATAAAACACACACACACACACGTACTTGCAGTCCAACGTTTCCGTCGATAACGTGTTATAGGATAGATATAGCTACCGCTCCTGGCCGCGGTGCCATTGTAGGTGGTTGTGGAGCCCGATCCGGGAGCCACATGTCCTGCCGCAGCTGGGACATGTTAGTGCTGAATCTAGAGCTGCTTGTGGGAGTGGTTGAGAGCATTGGGGCCTGTAAATAGAACATATGACATGGCAGTGGTGTACAATCAGATGTCTATTTATTTTACAGTATATATGCATACACATTGACATTGTTTGTGTTTGTATAAAGCAGTACTTAACATAGAGAAAATAACTGACCCTGCTTTCTATCCCCAGAACCTATCCACCTAACCCTAACCCAGCGACTGAACTTCAAGAGAGGAGTCTCACCCTCTTCAGATACACTAGGGCACAGGCATTTTCTAAACAGTGCCATTTTATGGTAGCCTATCCTTGCTTTCTTTTGAGGTTTTGTAAATCAAAGTGCTTAATGTGAGCAGCCCTTTCTCACTCTGCCCCTTCCCTTGGCTTTCTATCACATTACTTTATTATTCTATCCAACTGCCTGTACATAACATGAACTGGTTTTCCTATCCAGTGTACCACTTCTCTTTCAAAGATGATTTAGATGTATTAAATTCTATTTTGAACTATTATTAAAACATTTTGGACTGATATGTTGATGGTTTGTTTTCCTGTCTATTCACCAATTCCCTTATCGCTGGAGGCATGTGAGGAGGCAGATGAGTGCAATAAATAATTCACTCTCCAAACTGGTAACAGTTGACTACATTGAATTGACAACAATCTTTCTATCCATCTTTCTACGACAACTTAAATTCATATTCAATTACATTTATAACCTATACATTTCTACTGGCCATGGTTTGTATTAGTAATATTTGCGGGGTTATTAAATACGATCTCAGATCATAACACCCTACATAATTAGTATGCTGTGCAGAAGAGCCACAGTGTTTTTGCTGAAAAAGAGCACTAAATACAACTGAAAGGCTCAGAAGTGTATTACTTCTCATTGAACACAGACACAACTTAACAGAGTTGATTGCAGGAACTCAGGTGTTAGCATCTCAACTGGTCTTTGTAGACAAGGCTCAGGAACAGCTTGACTTCTTTATCTCTTTATTCCTCACACACAGAGCGCCTTTTACCAAGACAAGGAACTTTGCTCTTACTCAAGGCATTGATTAATTATTTTCTGAACCTATTTTGTTTTAGGCCTGGAAACATAATGTGCCAGAGCTTTTTACATCATTACAGTATAATCAATGAAGTATATTCTAGTGTGACAGAAAATAACAAGTAACGTAAACTGGATGCTCCATCTCATATGTGCCCTCCTAAACCAGTCCTGGTTCTACTTTCTGGGCCCTTCACATAGTACTACCATTGTTTGCCAGGACCTTGTACTTGATGAGGTAGTAGGGGTAGCACTGACTGCTGTCAAACACAACAAAAACATTAGGATTCTCCATCCGATTCACATAGGAGTCATAGTGATCCCGTCCTGAGCTCGTTTGGTTGGGGAGTCGAGGGGGGACGGACGTAGTCCATCCTTCCTAATCAGGTTTTACCCACAAGCACCTTAGCCAGGAACATGAACCCAGTGTCTCGGCCTCCCTTTGGCCCTCTGACGGAGTAGCGATGAGCTTGCTGGGCAAAATGGCAAAGTAAACGCTACGGCTGTGACACCTAGTGGGTCAAGCCACACGCGGGTCGAAGTTCTGTCGGGAGATATCCTCGACGGCGCTCTCTGAGGTTCCATGGAACAGGTGTCTCTCCAGGACTGTGCCAGGGTCCACCTGCATGTGCTGCTTCTGCCAAGGGAACAAACACAACACACTGTCAAAGATTTACTCACACACAGAAAATACTGTCCACCATTGGAATGAAATCAGTGTATTTTGAATGTATTTGAAGTGCTCACCGTTAGCGGGGGCAAGTCTTACATTCTATACTTGTCCCACTGGAAGGTGTTCTGGACCTGCTGCAGGCTGATGATCTGGGCCTGGCTCTCTGACATGGTTCTGTAGAACAGGTCATGGACCGTCCTGTAAACCAGCGTCCAAGGGGGAACCTCCAGCATGGAGAAGGTGTTCCCTGGGCTCAGGGTCTAGACTGGGGGGTACTGGAGGCTGAACACACCCACATCTGGGAGTGTCCTAGGAGATCACATTCACATTAATTAATGTCCTTATTAGTAATACTGTATATACTAATACATTTTCACATCGTGAGGTAATTAAAGTAAAAGACAGTATGAACAACATCCACAGTGAAATGTGGTATTAACTACTGTAAACTTTACATCAACAACGTTTTTAACAGAACAATTCTATATCACAAATGCAATAGTGTATTTTGAATTGGTTTGATTTGGTGAATGCCCATGTGTATAACCATATCCATGACTCTGTGGAAGATAACGTGTGACTGTTTGTATGCTACCTGAAGTGTGGTCTTGGGGCGTGTGGTAAGTAGGTAGCGGGTATGCGTCTGACCCTGCGCGTGGAGCATGTGGTGTACTTCCACAGGGTCATGATGAGGAAGTGCATCAACAGCTAGTGTTTCTGCAGCCAGAAGCTGTCCACACCCCATCTATAGTTGGTCTCAATCTGATCACTGCCCTCCTGGGTGGTACAGAGAAGTGGGATGAAGTCAGGCCCAAACTACAGATCTAGGATCAGATCAGCCTCCACCTAGTCCTGAACATAATCAATAGCCTGTTGCAAAGATATCTGATCCAGTATCAGTTATTATGGGCAACTTCTACCTACTTCAAAGGAAGACATGTCCTAGTAATCCTAAACAGCCTCCTCTCCAACTCTCCTTTGGGTAAGCTATCTAAGGACTGAGGACTCACTCAGAACACATTCTCTAGTCTAAACAAATGAAAAATTTGAGACGGCCAGTAACCTTCTATACAGCAGCCTAGCTCCTTTGTGTCAAAAGGAATAATTGAATGAGATGAGATAATTCACTTTCAAATCAAATCAAATTGTATTTGTCACATGCACCGCCCTTGTGGGATTCCCAGTAGAAACGACAATGGTTGGCGATGTAGTTGAGCCTCCTGGCTTTGCTGTACACAGTGGATTTATCCACCTTCATTGTTTTAAAGTTCAAGCTGATTTTTTCCTCAATGATCCTAGAAAAAGAGAACATGCATGCAGTGCCTCAGCCAAATAATGGTAAATATATATTCAGATTCAGATTCAATCATTGCCATTTGCCACACAACCACAGGGTGGTACTGTTTGCTTTCGGTTCTTTTTTTTTCTTTTTTTTGTCAGATCATGACAAGACTGACCATTTACCCTCACTTCTTGGACAGACTAGAGCCTTAGATATGCAGTTTTAGAAACTGTTCTTCGTCCTGTAAGTATAACATGGCAACACATTAATGTTGATAGCGCACAGGGCTCCGGGCTGTGGGTTCGTGGACAAGAGGTAAGATCTCCTTTATAGTAAAAGCATTATATCACTCTATCAGTGATCGTATTTGCAGGTCAGAATTTGTTCTAAACATTTCATGCTATTCTACGTCATTTTACATATTAGCAGAATCTTTTTTAATACCACACAAATTACCGAAATTACAGGCTAAAAATGGACAGAGAGATAGGCCTAGGTGTTCATTTTATCATATTTCTCCAATGCCAAATCAGTGTGTCTTGTTGTTTGCAACAAAACTGTCCATGTTTGCAAATAATTTAACATGAGACGTAATTAGGAATCTGAGCGTGGTACTTTCAAAGGTTAGACCAACCTTTCCACCCCAGACAAATGTAAGCTACTCTTCTTCCGTGGCTTAACTAACTCAACGACAGAAGGTCACGCGTTTCCCTAAAAGCTGTCTGGGTTTAAACATCTTCTATTGTACATAAAGTGAATAGCTTAATCATAGTGATAGTGACATAATTAGATTACTTCCCAAGCAAAGTCAATTGTTTGTCTCCTCGGCTATAGAAGGTTGTAGCTCAGCCTCTGAATGTCAAAGAAACTAAACAATGATATCCCCATATGTATCCGAGTCATGTCTTTCCTGGGTATGTTGGCTTATTTCTAGCATAAAGCATCGCCGACCAAAGAAAGCACTGTTATCATTTTATATAATCGGATTTCTTTATTTTCTTCAAAATCTTAAACTACCAAGGTGTGTGCCTGTGCTTTTTGCCATTTTCTTTAATAAAAAGTAGGCCTATTGCATTCCCTCTCATACCCACTTAACTCGAGTCTTGGTTTTAACTTAACAGCCCTTCACTGAGGGTAGTCTATTTAAAGAGTGCATGGTGGGTGGAGGGATTGACCTACGAATCTATGGATATAGCAGCATAAAGCCTAATTTCGTCTGTCAAACCGGTAGGCCTACTTCTTATTTCTTAAATAGGAAGAAATAGACTCCAACACAAAGCCCTCTTGTTGTTAGTAAAGCCTAATTAAAATGAAGACGTTGATTATGCCTACTTTCAGCACCATGAGCTGTCCATTTACAATTGATTGTGCTGCAGCTGCTGCTTCAAGTTTCAGCACCACAATGTAAGTTACTAGTCTCTGGCTTATTGTGAGGTCAATAGGGCCCCACAGTGGCGTCATAATACCCATAAAACCTAGCGGTCAAACAGGGAAATGGTTCCAATCGTTTTTCCACCATTCATTTTTTTCCATAGGGGATTTTAGAAACACTTAAAATAAGGCCTGTGTTTCGTGTAGGCTTACCCTGGCGTGAAGTTTTGATAACCATTTAAATCTCTCTCGGACAAGGTGACTTTTATCAATATATTCCGCTCTATTTACCCTCAGATTCGAAAATGCGAATTAGCATTGAAGTAGACATCATGCAAAACTACAAATCCCTGCAAGCTGCTGCACGTCATCTCAAGCTGACACCTTTGCTAACAGCTATTGTGTCAATCTAAAACTTGCACAAGACAATTCACAGAATTGTCCATTTAAAGAAATGTAGCCAATTTATTCATTACTACATTTAGCTAACATTAGATAGTTAATGCAGAGATTCTTACCTTTGCCTCGATTCTGCAGATAGCCACATTAGCAGCAATTAGCATTACATTTTGGGGGGGTAAATACAGGCAAATATATTGATAAAAGTCATCTTGTCCTAGAGAGATTAACACGGTTATCAAAACATCATGTTGGGGGTGGGGTAACTGGGGTTACGAATAGCGGTGGTGTCATGGTGGGCTGTTCTAGACTCAGAGGCTGTGCTAGAGCTGAGGGTGGAGAGTGTGGTGTGAGGGAGGTGGGTTCAGGACTCCAGGGAAAGGGTTTAGGCAGGGTAGCAGGGGCAGTAGGGGTTGCAGTGTGTTTAGGCCCAGCTGGACGGGGCAGCTTGGAGGAGGGTTGAAGGAGCAGGAGGGTGCGGAGAGATGCAGCAGATTCAAGCAGGGGCTTTAGATGATCTTCGAGTTGAGAATCATGCGCTGGTGGAATGGGGCACTGGACACTGGGCCGGTGGCTGGTTTTGGTGCTGGATCCTTGTGTATTGGGGCTGGGCTCGAGGTCAGGACCCTGGGTTTGAATGCTTGGCCTCAGTCCCCAGCCTTTTCCTGGACAGATCACATGACTGGTGGTTTGCTATCTGAGATCAGCTTAATGAGAAACAGACAGTCAGTCAAATCACTGGTCATGAAGAACCACTTTGCTTTGAGGGTTTGACGCTATTGGAAGTCTTGATTTCTGAGGTGATAATGAATGGCAACTGTATGCACAACTGTGCCTGGCTGCTGATATGATTGAATATTTTATTTTGAGGATGCCGTGGTTTCAGATCATTCAGAAATAAATAACATTCAGAACTTTCAGATAAGTATTGTAGAAGCATACAAGATTATATGGCAAGTGGAAAATAATTGCATCAGCAAATAGCCTATTTCTATTCTAAATATTTAAACCTGCTGAATTAGCCCCTCTCGCCACATAATACTGCTCGGGGTTTAGTAGCCAGAAACGCTAGCTCGGGATTGTTCTTACCTGAGAGACCAACAATTGTCTTCAATTTGGTCCAAAACAAAGAACAATTAGATTATGGAAATTATTTTACACCAGTCTCCAGGCTGCCCACAATGCTGCACCTACCATGAATTTCCTGCCGTTTTCACAAAGAAAAAGGAAATAGTAGCGAGCGCCCACGAAGGTAAATGACGGACTAAGGGAAAATGGCAGGGAAAATAGACAGCATGCGACGGCAGAGCGTGGAGGTCAATGAAAGTATGTTGAGCATGTCAGGAAAACAGAAAATTCAAAGATGGAAGAAGGCAACATCTACCACTACACCTGAGGAGAGTGAGGATGGGGGATGGGGGGGAATAAGACGAAGGAAGGGAATCCAGCATGGCAGGAAAACAGAAAAGCAAAAGGTGGAAGAAGGCAACCACTACTATTACACCTGGTGGCATGTGCGGTGAAGACCCCTGAGATTGAGCCTCGTCCTGATGATGACAAAGATGATTCTGGCCCAGTGGGAGTGAGTTTTTTTGGAAATAATGGATCCTTGCCTTCTGGCGGATCCATATGTGGTGTTAGGTTTGGTGGAGAAGAGGTTGGGGACTGTTGAGTTGGTGAGAATAACTTGAAGTTGACTCGTGATGCTTTTTTGCGTTTCTACCATCCAGAGGGAGCGGGCGCTTCGTACTAAACGCCTAGGGACAAGTACTGTGACTTGCTTTGCTCTCCGGAGCAGGGCAACATTGAAAGGAGTGATAACTGGGCTGCTGTTAAGTGTTGAGAAGGAGCAATTGAAATGGAAGATTCCCGGTGTCTGTGACGTCCGCCGTTTTGTGCGACGCAGACCTGGTGGAGAGCGTGGTGAAACAGAGAAGACATTGTCTGTTCTGCTAAGTTTTGATGCAGAGTCTTTACCTGAAAAAGTTAAGTTAGGATGTGTCAGTTACCCCGTGAGAGCTTTTGTCCCGAACCCATTACGGTGTTTTAGGTGCCAAGCTTATGGTCATGTTGCAGCAGTGTGTAGGAGATTCCTAGATGTGAGAAGTGTGCAGGAGGGCATGAGACAAAGGATTGTGTAGTACTGGTGGAAGAAGTGTCCGGTGAGAGAAAGGCAGGTTGAGGTTGCTACAGAAGGTGTCGTATGCACCTCACGGTCGCGATCTGCAAATAAAAATGTAAAGAAGAAGAAGCTAGCGCCCGTTCAGAAGACAGACACGTGATGTTGATTGACACATGTTGGATGAAGGTGTTTGTTGTTTGTAAGATGCCTATAATTTGTTTGTTGTGTTGTGTAATATGCTACTTCTTTAGCCTGCACTACATCACTCAAGTTATGTAAACAAAACTATTTCCCAGTCAGTAGCTAGAATTTAGCGGAATAATTAATACGCTTGGATGCTATGTTGCGATTGTAGCCTACTACTCTTGCAACAAGTCAATTTGATGGAAACATCTCTGGTGGGAAAATGCGCATATAGTTTTTATGCATATTTTAGAATATTCGCATGAAAATCTGTCGACAATTGGATGGAAACCTAGCTAGTGAAAAGAAGGAAGCCTGTACAGAATACAAATATTCCAAAACATGCATCCTGTTTGCAACAAGGTACTAAAGTAATACTGCAAAAAATGTGGCAAGGCAATTAACTGTTTGTCCTGAATTCAAAATGTTTTGTTTGGGGCAAATCCAATACATCGCATTACTGAGTACCACTCTCCATATTTTCAAGCATAGTGGTGGCAGCATCATGTTATGGGTATGCTTGTAATCGTTATGGACTTGGGAGTTTTTCAGGATGAAAAGAAACAGAATGGAGCTAAGCACAGGCAAAATCCAAGGCCAAATGGAGTAACACTGTAGTTGCTTACCAAGAACACAGTGAATGTTCCTGAGTGGCCGAGTTACAGTTTTGACTTAAATCTACTTGAAATATATGGCAAGACCTGAAAATGGTTATCTAGCAATGATCAACAACAAATTTGAAAGAGCTTGAAGAATTTTGAAAATAATAATTGGCAAATGTTGCACAATCCAGGTGTGGAAAGCTCTTAAGAGACTTACCCAGAAAGACTCACAGCTGTAATCACTGCCAAAGGTGCTTCTACAAATTATTGACTCAGGGGTGTGAATACTTATGTAAATTAGATATTTCTGTATTTCATTTTCAATGAATTTGCAAAAAATTTATAAAAACATGTTTTCACTTTGTCATTATGGGGTATTGGATGTATATGGGTTAAAAAAAAATCAATTTTGAATTCAGGCTGTAACAACAAAATGTGGAATAAGTCTAGGGATATTAATATTTTCTGAAGGCACTGTATTTGGTATGGAGCATTATGTTAACTTCACTTGTTTAACTTTCACTCAAAATTGGAGAACCAGTTCTTTGCAACACTGGAATATACTATAATAATGTTAAATAAAACATTTTGTGGCACAATTCACTTTTAGGTCAAGAGTTCAAGACAATCTTGTGGAATTATGTTTATTTTGTTGCCTTTTCATTTAGGTCACTGTCAACATTTAATAAAGTATTTATTTGTAAAACTATGCTGAACAAAATAGAAATATACTTTTTCTTTGTGAGTCTTGGTAAAAGGCCCTCTGTGTGAGGAAGAAAGAAATAAAGTCAAACTGTTCCTGAGCCTTGTCTATAAAGACCAGTTGAGATGCTAACAGCGCAGTTCCTTCAATCAACTCTGTTAAATTGTGTCTGTGTTCAATGATAAGTAATAAACTTTGTCTGATACTTTGGCTGCGTTTACACAGGCAGCCCAATTCAGATCTTTTGCCAATTATTTGCATATCTGATATCTGTTCTTTTCCCTAATGGGTAAACAGAAGAAAATAAAACACCTCCATATGTGGATCTGAATCCTGTAACAAACCGGATCCTCCATGTGACCTCTGTCTGGACGCTCAGATAATATATTTTTGCTCTGAGGTGGGTTTTTTTTTGCACATGAGCATTGCATATGTGTATGTACTACTTCAGAGGCCGCATCAGTGTGGTCGTGTTCCCCTGCTCAGACCAATGGTTGCGTGCCACGTCATCGACTGTGCCGTCGACTGACAGATTGCTATAACATATACAGTGTCTTGCAAAAGTATTCATCCCCCTTGGCATTTTTCCTATATTGTTGCATTACAACCTGTAATTTAAATTGATTTTTATTTGGATTTCATGTAATAGACATACACAAAATAGTGAAATGAAAAAAATTACTTGTTTCAAAAAATTCTAAAAAATAAATAACGGAAAAGTGGTGCATGCATATGTATTCACCCCCTTTGCTATGAAGCCCCTAAATAAGATTTGGTGCAACCAATTACCTTCAGAAGTCACATAATTAGTTAAATAAAGTCCTACTGTGTGCAATCTAAGTGTCACATGATCTGTCACATGATCTCAGTATATATACACCACTTCTGAAAGGCCCCAGAGTCTGCAACACCACTAATAAAGGGGCACCACCAAGCAAGCGGCACCATGAAGACCAAGGAGCTCTCCAAACAGGTCAGGGACAAAGTTGTGGAGAACTACAGATCAGGGTTGGGTTATAAAAAATATCAGACACTTTGAACATCCCACGGAGCACCATTAAATCCATTATTAAAAAATGGAAAGAATATGGCACCACAACAAACCTGCCAAGAGAGGGCCGCCCACCAAAACTCACGGACCAGGCAAGGAGGGCATTAATCAGAGGCAAAGAGACCAAAGATAACCCTGAAGGAGCTGCAAAGCTCTACAGCGAAGATTGGAGTATCTGTCCATAGGACCACTTTAAGCCATACACTCCACAGAGCTGGGCTTTATGGAAGAGTGGACAGAAAAAAGCCATTGCTTAAAGAAAAAAATAAGCAAACACGTTTGGTATTCACCAAAAGGCATGTGGGAGACTCCCCAAAGATATGGAAGAAGGTACTCTGGTCAGATGAGACTAAAATGGAGCTTTTTGGCCATCAAGGAAAACGCTATGTCTGGAAAAACCCAACACCTCTCATCACCCCGAGAACACCATCCTCACAGTGAAGCATGGTGGTGGCAGCTGTGGGGATGTTTTTCATCTGCAGGGACTGGGAAACTGGTCAGAATTAAAGGAATGATAGATGGCGCTAAATACAGGGAAATTCTTGAGGGAAACCTGTTTCAGTCTTCCAGAGATTTGAGACTGGGACGGAGGTTCACCTTCCAGCAGGACAATGACCTTAAGCATACTGCTAAAGCAACACTCTAGTGGTTTAAGGGGAAACATTTAAATGTCTTGGAATGGCCTAGTCAAAGCCCAGACCTCAATCCAATTGAGAATCTGTGGTATGACTTAAATATTGCTGTACACCAGCGGAACCCATCCAACTTGAAGGTGTTGGAGCAGTTTTGCCTTGAAGAATGGGCAAAAATCCCAGTGGCTAGATGTGCCAAGCCTATAGAGACATACCCTAAGATACTTGCAGCTGTAATTGCTGCAAAAGGTGGCTCTACAAAGTATTGACTTTGGGGGATTTCTTGTTTGTTTCACAATAAAAAATATTTTGCATCTTCAAAGTGGTTGGCATGTTGGTTAAATCAAATGATACAAACCCCCCAAAAATCTATTTTAATTCCAGGTTGTAAGGCAACAAAATAGGAAAAAAATGCCAAGGGGGGATGAATACTTTTGTAAGCCACTGTATGGTTAGCTGATATGTAAAATACCTATCCAGGTGTTGTAAGATCTGTCAGGAGTCAGCAACGCCTGGGCAGAGGAACGCACCCTGTGATTTACTAAAAGGTCAATGTAAATATGGGTCACATGTAAAACTTAGTGTGGACAGTCAGAAAAAAAATCTGATTTGGGTTATTAGGATGGCAGTGTAAACACTGCCTTTGTATTTATTTTAACTGAAAAACAACACAATTATGATCATCACATTCCATCTGAAAGAGCTTCTGTGCCCGCTTGTGGAGAAATAAAAACCACCATCTCACTCACTGGAAAGGGTGTAGGCTAGACCAGTGCCTAGGTCACGGGTGATAATTTACATAAACTTTATCCAGATTAAGAGATATTTTGTGACAGTGTAGTATTGCATTTTTGTGCATTTTACATATTCTTAATTCTGTAACCTGTGCTATCAATTCTGTTTGTTACTGTGATTTGCACACTTCTGCTCTGATCACTAGACATTATCTTAATCATGTGGATAGTTATATTTAACTTATCCAATTAATCTAGTAAAATTCCCACAAACAAATTCCTATATGTGATGATAGTATTTACATTAATATTTTAGCCTGGAGAGAGGGATGGACTGAGGGGGAGAGGAGAGAGAGATGGACTGAGGGGGGGAGAGGAGAGAGGGGTAGACTGAGGGGGGAGAGGAGAGATGGATGGACTGAGGGGGGAGAGGAGAGAGGGATGGACTGAGGGGGAGAGGAGAGAGGGATGGACTGAGGGGGAGAGGGATGGACTAAGGGGGAGAGGAGAGAGGGATAGACTGAGGGGGAGAGGAGAGAAGGATAGACTGAGGGGGAGAGGAGAGAGGGATGGACTGAGGGGGGAGAGGAGGAGCGATGGACTGAGGGGGGAGAGGAGAGAGGGATTGACTGAGGGGGGAGAGGAGGAGAGATGGACTGAGGGGCGAGAGGAGGAGAGATGGACTGAGGGGCGAGAGGAGGAGCGATGGACTGAGGGGGAGAGGAGAGAGGGATGGACTGAGGGGGGAGAGGAGAGAGATGGACTGAGGGGGGAGAGGAGAGAGGGATTGACTGAGGGGGGAAAGGAGGAGGGATGGACTGAGGGGGGAGAGGAGAGAGGGATGGCCTGAGGGGGGGAGGGATGGTCTGAGGTGGGAGAGGAGAGAGGGATGGCCTGAGGGGGGGGAGGAGAGAGGGATGGACTGAGGGGCGAGAGGAGGAGAGATGGACTGTGGGGTGAGAGGAGAGAGATGGTAGCTAAAATAACTACAGTCAGAGTCAGGTGAATGAGTTTATCTTGACATCTTTATTCCTGCCCTGCTGTACATTTGCTATTTCGTTAGAGTAAATACATCTTAAATAGTTCAAACAGTTGATCTTTTCACAATCAAACTTCCAAACCCATGTCCTCTCTCGCTTGTTCAAACTACAGTTTTACAAGGGAGAAGCAAGCCCTTTATGTGATTTCAGTACTTGGGCAAAACCCCCCCAATGTCCATGTTTTTGTCCCCGAAAGACTCCCCTCCATTCAGACATGATTACCAGTGGCCTGCTGGTCTTGTATTCCTCTTGATGACAACTGATGTCCAGTTTGTAAGAGTTTACCTTTAGATGTGTGTCCATCACTGCCCGTCAGTCAGTGTACAATATAGTACAGACAGACAAGGGAAATGGTAAATAGAAAATAATAACTGCCAACTATAGTTCAGACAACTGTACAGTACATGTCTATCACCAGAGGTCCACCTGATACAAGTTAGATATCATGTGTGATTTGTTTACCGTTACCCAGTAGATCACTATGGGGACAAAGATCCACGTTTATTTAAGATTGGTTATATATTTTTCAAGGTACGGAATATATTTACTTTATACGGTTATGGAGTGCCCTATATTAATAGAACAAACTATATTTTCTGTTACAATGCACCTTTTTTCACAGTTTGATCAGTTTGACCCAAAAAAACAAACAATAAATTGATTGAGAATAAACCCATACAAGACCAACATTGTCCCAGTCTCGGAATCCCTCAGAGCTCCAGAATGTAATCTGTGGTCCACACAACGCAGTGGAGGTGTTCTATCCAAACAGAGCCAGAATAAGTGTAGTAGCTGTTGTCTGAGGTTATGGTACCAAGCCTGTGTGCAGTGTCTTCATCCTTCAATCACAGCCCCCCCTCAATGACAGTTTGTCCATCCCCTGGATCCAAGGGGTCATATGAAGGGTAGCAACCCAGGAAAGGTGACAGGATCCGGGGGAGTCTTGTCTGACTGCAGGGCCCTCTCATGGTAGAGGGTGCAGGTCAAAAAGCCCTTATATGCCAACAGGTGTTATTGTGTCCAGGCAAGATGGGGGGTAATTCAGCAGAGTGTTTGTTGGAGAGGGAGAGATTAAAGGGAGGGCAGCTCCTGGAAAACCACATACAAGAGCACGTACTGTACATATACTAAGGAACACCACTCACATGTATGATAGCAGCAAAAGGTCCGAGTGAAATTAAGCATTTCTAGCAACAAAATAAAAATATTTTTTTCCAACGTTAAGGTCTATCTTCTAGGCAAGAGGTCAAGGTGTGTTGACTTGGATTTGACGGAGGTCTAATGAGGCACCACAATGTACTACTGGGTCACTGTGGCTGAACTGGGGGTAAGTACCTTCAAAAACAGGAGGGGGAAATAAAAAGAAAGTGGCCCTTTTATGGTAAAAAAAGAACGAACACTTAATGAATTAAGATTGGAGTCATAAAACATACTTGGTTTGGACTAAAACACAAACAATCATTAACTACTCAGACAGGGCATGCGGTACAGAATCACATCTGGTTGGAGTGTTTCAGAGTTTGTTTTCCTCATGTCTGTGGAGGGAAAGAAGGAGCACAAACAATCTCCAATCGTCACCAGTCATTCACAACGACAGTTATCCACAGAGGAAAGCAGACACAGACCATCACAGAAACACCTGCTTCCGGAAAACATACTGCTATAACATGTACAAGGCATGAAGTACAAGCTAACAAATAAGGCAATTTAAACAGGACCAAGCAGTGTTCATTTGTATTGGCAGCCCAATGCTGCTGTTAGTGTTGTAGAGAACACAAAAGCTAGTAGGCCTACCTACACCATTCAATATTGATAAATATCACAAGAGAACCCCCAAAATGAAGAATGTTTTCCACTGACTTTTCTTTCAATTGAAGTTGGCTCAGACATGACTAGCTTAAATCAAATTATCTTCTCAGGGAACCAAAGATCTATCTGAGGAGGCAGTAGTGAGTAGAATGAGAGAAGGTTATTTTCTCTGTGGCCAAACAACAACAGTTTTATCCCACATATTACCAGTCATTTAAGGCAGGTCTTGTGCATTACAATCTGTGAAGTTGAAATTCTGGCGTTCTATCTTATGTTCCAGGATCAAAAGGCGAGACATTTCCGGACATTCCTATTTCCTGAGCCTTAATAAAAACACAGTGAAGACTGATACCTGCTATCTAGAACTGTCAAAGTATACTAAACACCATAAAGTTATCTAAGCAAAGGAACTTGAAAGAAATTAATGCCACCGGTGTCTTATAATACCACTTAATCAAACTCAAAGCGTATTTTATTCCACTTCCTTGAAAATCTGTGCAAGAATCTTTCACTGCATAACCATTCCATGATAAATAATGGCACTGCATGGACCAAGCAATGATGTTAGTCTCCCATCCTTCCCACCACAATACAGCCCAACCTTGAAGGCAACAGCAAGTAAAACATCACTCATGTACCACTCACTTCTCCACCCAAGAAATACAAGCAAATAATCAATAGGCATGAGAGATGGTTTATTCCCAATCCCTAAACCTAGTCAGACAGTAAACATTTCTATCGCACCGGAACCGACACTATCTAGTACTATATTACTCCACAAAGAGAACCCTTTAGCAAACACACACGCACGCACACACACAAGTCTGCGAGGGGGAAGGCAATGGCAATCTGGGAAAATGAGTCCATCCATATGTTTGATCCTCTCAACATAAGGACCCAAAATAAGGACTTCCTCACGGCGACAGGTCTTAAAATGGCAACCTCCCATCACACAAAATAAACATCCTGACTTACTTTACAGCGCTGAGTATGATCACCTTCAAAACCTTCAATCACAAAAAGTCACATATCAAAAACAATGTGTTTTAAGAAGAAAATAAAGGTAGGTTTGACGGTTAGACTAACTGTTAAAAAAAGGCACCATTCCTATGTGGTGTATCTTGTATCATGCTCTGTCCCCTACCTGTATCCATAATAATGAGATTTCTGCAGAGCCCCTCTAGAGAGGAACAAGGAGGCTGGGGGAGGTTAATTAGGCATGGGGATATAGGCTACTACTGTCTACTCTTTTCAGGGGGTCTAATGTAAAATCTGGGTTTTGAGGTGTGAGGAGGAGGTGGGAGGAATCACCAGGGGTTGGTGGCACCCCTCTTTAAGACCAGTGTTGAGACTAAAACAATAACTTCGCAGGAACTCATTGGAGATGCTCAGCATGATCACACTGGAGAAAAACAGTCATTAGTGGTGTTGCTCTGGCAGACATGGACTCAAAGAGGGGACAGACAGACAGCCTAGTCTAGACTAGCATGGCACAGCCTGGCCTGGCAGGGGCAAGGCACTCCTCTCCCCAATGTCTATGGTACACAGACAGCCTGGTGATGCATCTGCTTGCTCTGCCTTTCTTGGACCGTCATCTTTAGTTTCAAAGTTTGTTGTTGTCGTTTCAGCCTCCACCGTCAGTCTTCAAGTCCATGCTGCCACTACGCGCCATAGGTCCACCCCTCACCCCGAACTGGTGAGCTGTGCAAGAGAAGGATAAATTATTAAGACATTGTGTAAGGACTCAGCATCTCTGCTGTGAATAAATCAATCAAATGTATTTTATTTAAGTACTTTTTACAAATCGGCAGTTGTCACAAAGTGCTATACAGATACCCAGCCTAAAACCCCAATGAGCAAGCAATGCAGAAGCACAGTGGCTAAGAAAAACTCCCTAGAAAGCCTGGACCCTAGAAAGAAACCTAGAGAGGAACCAGGCTCTGAGGGGTGGCCAGTCCTCCTCTGGCTGTGCTGGGTGAACTATGTTGTTGATTATTCTTGCGATCAGATATGGGCAGTATTTCTGTTACATGTATTTGAAATATGTATTTAAATTCCTTTTGAGTATTTTGTCATTTGTATTACACTGGGCTGAACTACACTCCAATGAATTTTGTAACAAGATAATTTTGAGAATTTGTATTTTCTATACCTATTTTTTTTTTTTTACAGTTCACAATTTTGTGTGCCTCCTTTCACCCTTCATTCGTATAAGAAGTCTGATTGCACTATGGTGTGATCAGAGTGTCTGCTAAATGAATTAAATATAAATGTATATGTAAAAATTAACAATTGCGAAGCATGCTGAGTATTATTCTAATGAGCTCCGGCCCAAAACAAGGTCAAATAATAATACAGTGTGCTTTGCAGTTCATTTTGGTATGTTCATATATATATATAGGTAATTTACCAGAAATTCTTATCCAGAGTGACTTCCAGTCAGTGCATTCAACTAAGGTTGATAAACAACAACATATCACAGTCATAGCAAGTAAAACGTTTCTATAACCGTTACTGAGAATGTTGTTGCTGTATGGGCCGGCTCCTTGCAAATGTATTTTAAAATACAAAATACATGTATTTTACATCAGATACATTACAAAATACAAGTATTTTGTCGTTTATTTTGATACATTGATCTTTATGGTATTTTGTAATTGTATTTTGTAATTTTTGCCCTTCCCTGCTTGCGATAGTCGGTAATGGGCTGAGTCTATGACTGACCTCCATCATGACACCACACATCGGCAGCTCATGCAGTCCTGTCCACTCTCGTCAGGAGGGTTGAGCTTCCTCAGCTTGTGCTGCCTGATCTCTCTGACTAGTGTGTAGAAGGCATCCTCTACCCCCTGCAAACACACACACACACACACACACACACACACACACACACACACACACACACACACACACCTTCAGAACTACATAAAATCTGCAAACACACACACACCTTCAGAACTACATCAATCTTGTGTGCTTTTCAAAGGCGGATCGGTATCACCAAGGAAACGGCAATCACATCGGACCTAACCAATAGAACATTTGAAATGGTCAAAACGAGAAAGTGTGTGTGTGTGTGTGTGTGTGTGTGTGGAAGCGTACCTGTCGTGTCTTGGCCGAGGTCTCGATGTAGGGAATTCCATAGCTGCGGGCCAGTTCCTGTGCTTGCCGCGTGTCCACAGTACGTGCCGGGAGGTCACATTTATTACCCACTAGCACCATGGGTACGTCATCAGAGTCCTTCACACGCTTGATCTGTTCCCTACAGGAGGACAGAAAGACACTGGTCAGTTCCCTACTTGGTCTAACCTGTTTCTCATTTAACGTCAGTGTACAGAAATGAGGACCTTACTCCACATTACATCAGCCTTATAACAGAGGAACTACCTGTGGTAAGCACTTGCAGCTATGGAGAACCTAGTCATGGTGACTGTAAACATTTTACGTACATTTCTTTAGTCATTTAGCAGATGCTCTTATACAGAGCGACTTACAGGAGCAATTACGGTTAAGTGCCTTGCTCAAGTGCACATCGATAGATTTTTCACCTTTTTCACCTTCGAACGCTCAACCACTAGGCTACCTGCCGGCCTCTAGGCAAACACTATGTGACTGGCTGTACACATAGCCACCTGTTACAAAGTCATTCCACAACTAATGCATTATGTAAAGTTGCCATAATCAATTCCAAATGAAGGAGCTCAGAGTTCATTTGTAATTTCACCCTTCTGTATAGGATCCTACCTCCCTCTCCTACCCTCCATAAACAACACCCCAGTCAGACAAACAAGGGGCTCTATGACCCAGAGGAGCAGGCCCTGCTGTGCAGCACTGCTGGAGGGAGGGAGAGAGGTGGACAACAGGCAGGCGCGCAGCAAACAGTATGACCTCATCTCTCCAACAGCCATCTAGCCAGTAGGCCAGGGGAGTGTGAGTGTGTGAGGGGAGTGGGTCAGATCTATCCATCAACTCAGCCCGTGCCACCTCAACTCTCTGAGTCCGTAACTCAGCACAGTCACAGGCAGGACAGCTAACCTGGGTGGAGGAATTGTAGTGGTGGCATTTCAGGATGTCTTTTTCCACGGTCGTGCTGTGCAAAAAAAGACAACCTGGGACGCGCATGCTCAATGTCCATGGCTGTGCAACTGAGGAGATGGATGGGAAAGGCAGCAAACATGAGCTCACCACTAAAGCAGTCAGTCAGATGACTGTCTGACTGTGTGAGGAGACAGAGGGGACAGGGTCAGATCTATATATCACCCCCTCAATTTACCTTCATCACCTAGCAGTACACACAATAGCCAATGCAAGCCCACCAACACCTACACAACACTGATCTATGGTCCGTTTGGTGTGATTTGTAGATCAGTGACTCTGCATAGCGCTTTGGCCAGGTCGATCCCCTGTATAGTGCAGGCCAAATGGTGGGCAACAGGCACACCTTACCAATCCCATAGCTGGCAGTCTGGCATTAGAGCTGGAGTTAACACAGAGGGACTGAACGAACTGCACCCTCCCGCTGTCTATCACATGAACAATTCATCTTTAAATAACCTGACCAGTGTAACTCAGTAGTCATCCTCTATTCTGGCCCGGGATCTGGGATGGGGAGTATTATTACAGTGTTGAGTGTACGTCCATCTTTAGACAGTGATGTGGTGTTATTAACAGAGCTTTGGAACCTGGCACACCAGGCTATGTCAGGAGTAACACTGGGGGAGACAAATGTGCTGTTAGAGTGTGTGGTTCCCCAAATATAACAACCTTCCTCATTACCAATAAAACAAACAAGAGGGAGAGAGAAAGGTGGAGAGAAAGAGAGAGACGGGGGGTGGGGAGAGGGAGGAGGCAGAATAGATTATCATCGTCATCATCGTCTCCATCTGGAATTCCTCCCTCCCTCCTTCCCTCCCTCCCTCCCTCATCCTTGGGGGTGCTCCCCCTCTCCTCTCCTGCATCTCTTCTCTGGTCCAGTGTTAATTTGGCAGCTATTTTAGATTTAGTTATGGTCTTAGTTTTAGTCTTAAAATACATTTTAGTCTTAGTCACATTTGAGTCATTTCACCCTTCGTTAGTTTTAGTTATTATCAGTTGACTAAAACTCTGGACAATTTTTGTTTAGTTTTAGTCACAGCCATTTTAATCACATAATAGACAGTGCTTTTTAAAATATTAAATAATGAATATGTGGGCTACCTCTAACTTCCATCATGTGCACATTCAGATATCCTTTTCCAACTAGGCCTACTATCCCCTTGTATACCATAGCTGGCAACATTAATAGTGGCAGATTGTAACCAATGCCAGCCATAATTAACTACATAGGCTATAAAGTCTTGCCTACAGGTTAAACAATTCACAGCTCTGATTTTCTACACATAATAACCGTCAAGGAGGTAAATAACAGTTGTTTCCTTGAAAAGGGGAGAAATTCAGCTTTACAAAAATGCCAGAAGTTTCAAGTTTTATTAGTCTTATGTACGGGATACACATGGTATACATCGTCCAACAAAATGCTTACTTGCAGGTTCCTTCGACAATGCAACAATAAGAAATAATAAAAGATAAGAGTATGAACATAAAGTAAATGGCTCAGTGGAACAGAATATACATTTTTAGCATAAGTATAGTACAGGAAGGCACAATTTACAGTCCAATATTTACATGTGTTTTAGGGGGGGGGGGGCAGTGTATAAACTGAGCAGTTTAATAAGAGTCTGGTAGCAGCAGTTGTGATGTGTGTGTAGCATGAATGTCCAGTTGAAGTCGGAGGTTTACATACACCTTAGCCAAAAACATTTAAACTCAGTTTTTCACAATTCCTGACATTTAATCCTAGTAAAAATTCCCTGTCTTAGGTCAGTTAGGATCACCACTTTATTTTAAGAATGTGAAATGTCTGAATAATAGGAGAGAGAATAATTTATTTCAGCATTTCTTTCTTTCATCACATTCCAAGTGGGTCAGAAGTTTACCTACACTAAATTAGTATTTGGTAGCATTGCCTTTAAATTGTTTAACTTGGGTCAAACGTTTCAGGTAGCCTTCCACAACCTTCCCACAATAAGTTGGGTGAATTTTGGCCCATTCCTCCTGACAGAGCTGGTGTAACTGAGTCAGGTTTGTAGGCCTCCTTGCTCGCACACACTTTTTCAGTTCTGCCCACAAATGTGCTATAGGATTGAGGTCAGGGCTTTGTGATGGCCACTCCAATACCTTGACTTTGCTGTCCTTAAGCCATATTGCCACAACTTTGGAAGTATGCTTGGGGTCATTGTCCATTTGGAAGACCCATTTGCAAGCAATCTTTAACTTCCTGACTGATGTCTTGAAATGTTGCTTCAATATATCCACATAATTTTCCTTCCTCATGATGCCATCTATTTTGTGAAGTGCACCAGTCCCTCCTGCAGCAAAGCACCCCCACAGCATGATGCTGCCACCAACGTGCTTCACGGTTGGGATGGTGTTCTTCGGCTTGCAAGCCACCCCCTTTTTCCTCCAAACATAACGATGGTCATTATGGCCAAACAGTTCTGTTTTTGTTTCATCAGACCAGAGGACATTTCTCTAAAAAGTAAGATATTTGTCCCCATGTGCAGTTGCAAACCGTAGTCTGGCTTTTTTATGGCGGTTTTGGAGCAGTGGCTTCTTCCTTGCTGAGCGGCCTTTCAGGTTATGTCGATATAGGACTCGTTTTACTGTGGATATAGATACTTTTGTACCTGTTTCCTCCAGCATCTTCACAAGGTCCTTTGCTGTTGTTCTGGGATTGATTTGCACTTTTCGCATCAAAGTACGTTGGTGTCTCCTTCCTGAGCGGTATGACGGCTGTGTGGTCCCATGGTGTTTATACTTGTGTACTATTGTTTGTACAGATGAACGTGGTACCTTCAGGCGTTTGGAAATTGCTCCCAAGGATGAACCCGACGTGTGGAGGTCTACACTTTTTTTTCTGAGGTCTTTGCTGATTTCTTTTGCTTTTCCCATGATGTCAAACAAAGAGGCACTGAGTTTGAAGGTAGGCCTTGAACTACATCCACAGGTACACCTCCAATTGACTGAAATGATGTCAATTAGCCTATCAGAAGCTTCTAAAACCATGACATCATTTTCTGGAATTTTCGAAGCTGTTTAAAGGCACAGTCAACTTAGTGTATGTAAACTTCTGACCCACTGGAATTTTGATACAGTGAATTATAAGTGAAATAATCTGTCTGTAAACAATTGTTGGAAAAATTACTTGTGTCATGCACAAAGTAGATGTCCTAACCGACTTGCCAAAACTATAGTTTGTTAACAATACATTTGTGGAGTGGTTGAAAAACGAGTTTTAATGACTCCAACCTAAGTGTATGTAAACTTCTGACTTCAACTGTATTTGATCCCCTGCTGATTTTGTACGTTTGCCCACTGACAAAGACATGATCAGTCTATAATTTTTATGGTAGGTTTATTTGAACAGTGAGAGACAGAATAACAACAACAAAATCCAGAAAAACGCATGTCAAAAATGTTATAAATTGATTTGCATTTTAGTGAGGGAAATAAGTATTTGACCCCTCTGCAAAACATGATTTAGTACTTGGTGGCAAAACCCTTGTTGGCAATCACAGAGGTCTGACGTTTCTTGTAGTTGGCCACCAGGTTTGCACACATCTCAGGAGGGATTTTGTCCCACTCCTCTTTGCAGATCTTCTCCAAGTCATTAAGGTTTCGACGTTTGGCAACTCAAACCTTCAGCTCCCTCCACAGATTTTCTATGGGATTAAGGTCTGCAGACTGGCTAGGCCACTCCAGGACCTTAATGTGCTTCTTCTTGAGCCACTCCTTTGTTGCCTTGGCCGTGTGTTTTGGGTCATTGTCATGCTGGAACACCCATCCACGACCCATTTTCAATGCCCTGGCTGAGGGAAGGAGGTTCTCACCCAAGATTTGATGGTACATGGCCCCGTCCATCGTCCCTTTGATGTGGTGAAGTTGTCCTGTCCCCTTAGCAGAAAAACACCCCCAAAGCATAATGTTTCCACCTCCCTGTTTGACGGTGTGGATGGTGTTCTTGGGGTCATAGGCAGCATTCCTCCTCCTCCAAACACGGCGAGTTGAGTTGATGCCAAAGAGCTCCATTTTGGTCTCATCTGACCACAACACTTTCACCCAGTTCTCCTCTGAATCATTCAGATGTTCATTGGCAAACTTCAGACGGGCCTGTATATGTGCTTTCTTGAGCAGGGGGACCTTGCGGGCGCTGCAGGATTTCAGTCCTTCACGGCGTAGTGTGTTACCAATTGTTTTCTTGGTGACTATGGTCCCAGCTGCCTTGAGATCACTGAGAAGATCCTCCCGTGTAGTTCTGGGCTGATTCCTCACCGTTCTCATGATCATTGCAACTCCACGAGGTGAGATCTTGCATGGAGCCCCAGGCTGAGGGAGATTGAGAGTTATTTTGTGTTCCTTCCATTTGCGAATAATCGCACCAACTGTTGTCACCTTCTCACCAAGCTGCTTGGCGATGGTCTTGTAGCCCATTCCAGCCTTGTGTAGGTCTACAATCTTGTCCCTGACATCCTTGGAGAGCTCTTTGGTCTTGGCCATGGTGAAGAGTTTGGAATCTGATTGATTGATTGCTTCTGTGGACAGGTGTCTTCTATACAGGTAACAAGCTGAGATTAGGAGCACTCCCTTTAAGAGTGTGCTCCTAATCTCAGCTCAGCATTTGTATAAAAGACACCTGGGAGACAGAAATCTTTCTGATTGAGAGGGGGTCAAATACTTATTTCCCTCATTAAAATGCAAATCAATTTATAACATTTTTGACATGCGTTTTTCTGGATTTTTGTTGTTGTTTTTCTGTCTCTCACTGTTCAAATAAACCTACCATTAAAATTATAGACTTATCATTTCTTTGACAGTGGGCAAACGTACAAAATCAGCAGGGGATCAAATACATTTTTCCCTCACTGTATATATATATATATATATATATATATATATATATATATATATGCGTGTGCATGTGTGTGCATGACTGAGTGCATGTGTGCTAAGGTGAAAAGAATCAGAGCAGGTGGTTAGTCAGTTCAATTGTTCAGCAGTCTGGTAGCTTGTAGATAGAAAATGTCTCAGAGCCTGTTGGTATCAGACCTCATGCTCCGATATCGTCTGCCCCTCGTGGCTGGGGTGTGTGGGGTCCTTGATGATGCTGCATGCCTTCCTCAGGCATCGTTTCAAGTAGATGTCCTGGATGGTTGGGAGCACGGTCCCAGTGATTTACTGAGCCATCTTCACCACACGCTGGCCTTGCGGTCGTGGACGGAGCAATTCCCGTACCAGGCCGTGATGCAACCAGTCAGGATGCTCTCGATGGTGCAGCGGTAGTATTTGGAGAGGACCCGGTATTACTGTACTCCTAATATTCAAAAAATAGCATTCATTTTTCCCACAGGAAAAAAGCAACCGCATCTCGCATTCGCAGCAACACTTAGGATTGAAAACAAAAAAAAGATGAAAAAGAGCTTCATGTCAAATTGAATGTCCATTCGTCTCATGTGGAATTGTCGTCTCGTCACATTTGTCAACTAAAATTAAAACTAATTTTAATTGTTTCCAGGGCATCTCATCTCGTTATCGTCATAGTTTTAGTCAGGAGAAAGGTTGTTGACAAGTATTTTTCATCATAGTTCTGATTGACGAAATTAACATTGCTCTCTCTGGTCTAATTGAGTCAGGATGGATTTAATTGACAGCGTGCTGTAATCCCTCCAGTCGGAGGCTAGCTTTTTGTTGTTGCTTTGTACAGCCCTCTGTCCTGACACACACACACACACACACACACACACACACACACACACACACACACACACACACACACACACACACACACACACACACACACACACACACACACACACACACACACACACACACACACACACACACACACACACACACACACACACACACACACACACACCTGTACTGGTGGATGTCCTCGAAGGACTTGGTGTTGTTGATGGCGAAGACACAGAGGAAGCCCTCCCCTGTCCTCATGTACTGGTCCCTCATGGCGCTGTACTCCTCCTGACCTGCAGTGTCCAGGATGTCCAGCAGACACGTCTCCCCGTCAATCACCACCTGCTTCCTGTACGAGTCCTAAAACAGGGGGAGGGATATCCTCCAGTTACACTGCTACAGCCAGGCTGCCTCCTTATTCTTTACCCAAGTGTGTACTTGCTCACACCCACTTAAGGATGGGTGTAAGTGAATCGGCCCACAGCCACAGTTGCCAATAAACTCAACCGCTGTTGCACACTTGTTACCATTGACATTTAAGTCATTTAGCAGACGCTCTTCTCCAGAGCAATTAGGGTTAAGAGCCTTGATCAAGAGCACAGACAGTTTTCTCACCTAGTTGGCTCTGGGATTCAAACCAGCGACCTTTCGGTTACTGGCCCGACGCTCTGAACTGCTAGGCTACCTGCAACCTTGTTAGGTTTCAGATAGCTGTAAGAAACATAGTGATGAAGGACTGGATGGAACATCCAATAAATTCCATTATTGACTAAATTAACATATGTAATGACGTATTGATGCGTGTTCAATATAATAACTAACCATTTACAGACGTTTCTTGACTAGGCCTAAAGCATGACCCTGGGACCTAGTTGATCGTTTTTCTCACACCCACCACACACATGTAGTGGAGTGTGTAGTGTGCTGGTTGATATATATGCTAAATCCCTATGCTGTGTGACTGGCCAGGGAAGAGGTAGTGGTATCAAAAGGGCAGAGTAGCAGGGCAAATGTTTAGCGTCCTAACACACAGACACAAACATGTGGTGCAGGGCCTTTGTGTGCTAGTGCATAGGGGCCAGGAATGCACACACACAAAAAAGACATTGTCTGGCCAGAGGCAGGCGTGGTGAGAACGAGAGAGACCGTGCTACTGAGTTTACCACCAAAAAAAATAAATAAAAAAATATATAAAAAATAGAATAAATAAAATAAAAAAAATTATAAAATAATAATATAAAAAAAAATAAAAAATACAGAGAGAGAGAGAGGGGAGTGGAGAAAGCAGACAGACTCACTCTCCTGTTCTCTCTCTCTCTCTGTCTCTCCAAATCTCTCTCTCCCTCTCTTATTGTGAACGGAGGGGGATGAAATTAGGAGTAGCGGTGGAATCAAAAAAACATTTGGAGAATTGAATTGATAGTAAGTAGCCATATTTGGTAATGAGATTTTGTAGTGAACAGTAGGGCCGGGACAATACCAGTATCGCGATACTCGTTAGAGTCAGGGAAAGGAAACAAAACTGTTTTAGGAAAACAGCCCTAATATTGGAAACAAACATCTTTATGTTGTCATCCAGAGTCACGTTTATTTATTTTCCAAGCTATAGCACACAATACTCTGCATACAGCAGGTTTTAAAAGGACCAAATAGTACTCTGCTTCGTGTTTTCACTTTTGCCATGGAAAAAATATTGAGATACTGGTATCATCACTGCCCTAGTGAACAGTGGTCTCTCCAAAGAGCCAGCAGAGTCACACTAGCCTACTCTACTCCGTTCACTGCAGACCAGGGGAGGGGCCACATCCGCATGACATCACCCACAGTGATCAGCTGCAGATGTGGACAGAAGCTCTGGACACACACAGTACATACCTCTATGGTGGGGTCGTATTCATCCACAAAGTGGTTCTGGATAAGCTGGATGGTGAGTGCACTCTTCCCCACACCTCCAGCCCCCACCACTACCAACTTGTACTCCGTCATCCTCACTGCTCCCCACACGCACACTTCTGCGAGAGAGAGAGAGAAAGCAAGAAATAAATAGTAGGAGAGCAGCAGAAAAACAGGAAGAGTGAAGAGAAAGGTTAATACATTTGATCATGTTTTGTTATTCTTTGATGTACAGTATACATTATTTGATGTACTGTATATTCATGGGCAGTATTCTGAGTCTGACATTAGCTCCCCTAAACCCCTACCGTGCTACTGAGTTTACCACCACCTCTGCCCAGAGGTGAGATGTGTGTGTGTGTAGGGGGGCTGAGACCCCCATAGGGGAATGTGAAAAATGTGCTGAAGGTACTCGATGTTCCCATCCGCTCCCGCTCAACACGAGGGGGAGAGAGGGGAGGGGTTTGACACTGGCAGAGTGCTCCTCATTGATGCCTAGTATTGCCTACCTCACAATCTGAAGCCTCGTGTTTTTTTTTTTTACAGCGTAGAGGCGCTGTTTCTCTGAAAGCCTGTATGTAGCCCATGCAGCACGTGAGCAGGGTATTTGAATAGCCCCTCAATGACACTTGAGTACGATGATCTTGACGCAATAAATAGAACAGCAAAAGGTAAAATAGACAACATATGCCAAAAATCTAACTAACAGACATTATTTCCTTGCTGAGATTCTGTGTTCTATTGAAACCGACAGATATCTGCACACTGTTGAATATACAGTACTTGGTGGCACTGCAACATTGATAGCCAGTGGAGTGGAGAGGACAGAGAAGGGGAAGCCGTGCAGTCAGAAGGTTTTAGGACTACCATGTGTGCCTCCAGTCGCCCTCTTTAGAGTGGTTGGGTCCGGTTAACAGGCACAACCATTACAAACGTCTGCCCTGCCCATAAATCATTGGCTCTCACTAAACAACTTGGGTCGTATTCCTTAGTGCAAAAAGTAGGAAAACATTTTGCAACGAATACAAGCGCTTCTTATTGGACAGGTAGGTCCTTCCCCGTTTTGTCCTGTTTGCTTCCATATGGCTGATAGTGAATACGACCCAGTTGGACCAGGCCTTATTCTCTTCAAGAACACATCCTTTCCTCATACCATCCCACTTTATCCCTAGCCTGATGACTCACACTAAATTCTTCCGCTGCTCTACACTCCCATCCACCCAGTTCACTGGCCTATGGGTTTTTACTCTGTCAAATCAGAGCTTTACTCGTTGGCTAGGTCTACTAAGGCTGGCCTGGGATGCATGTGCTGAGAACTTATGGGACAATTACAAGATTGGGGAGGTACGTCCATGGGCGTGGCATAGCGTTTGGCTGAAGCAAGGAGTCTGGGTAGCCAGGCAACTTCATCCCATCACTGATCTGACATGACTGGAGAGAGACTCAAAACAACACACAAGCTGCGGCAGGTAGCCTAGCGGTTAAGAGTGTTGGGCTGGTAACCGAAAGGTTGCTGGTTCGAATCCCCGAGCCGACTAAGTGATGTGCCTGTATGTCGCTGTGGATAAAAGCGTCTGCTAAAATGTAAAACTGTCTGTGTCTTTAGAAATGCCTCCTTTGACAGGTGAGAGCTATATGGTGGAAATCTACCATATCCAATCCATTCACCTATAATTGATCATGAAGGACAGGAGGCAAGGAGAGGGAGCCAAATAAGAGTATTGAGACCCAGACACAGTGAACTATCAAGTGGAAGGGTAAACTCTCTGTACATATCCAGTCTTTCACTGCAACAGATGGCAGAATGGAGTGTGTGAGAGAGATATGGAGATAACCAACAGCATCAGATATGAATGTAGCATAGATGACCTTGGTGATGGTTTTGATCCATGTCACTACACACAGGCCCCACTAGCTCCAGTCAGTGTGTCACCTGTAGCTATATAACACAGTGTCAGACTAGTGGCTTACTTACAGGACATCAGTGCCGTAAAAACAACAAACAGCTAACAGACAGCTATCAACTTGTAATTTTCCCATAAGATGTCAGCACATGCATCCCAGGCCAGCCTTAGCCAACCAGTAAAGCTCTGATTTGACAGGGTAAAACCCCATAGGCCAGTGAACTGGGTGGATGGTAGTGCAGTGTGGCTAAAAGAGCAACACAGCTAAATTGTTGGCAAAAGAAAAGGATTAAACAAATATTCTTAAAATATACAGTGGGGAGAACAAGTATTTGATACACTGCCAATTTTGCAGGTTCTTACTTACAAAGCATGTAGAGGTCTGTAATTTTTATCATAGGTACACTTCAACTGTGAGAGACGGAATCTAAAACAAAAATCCAGAAAATCACATTGTATGATTTTTAAGTAATTAATTTGCATTTTATTGCATGACATAAGTATTTGATACATCAGAAAAGCAGAACTTAATATTTGGTACAGAAACCTTCGTTTGCAATTACAGAGATTATACGTTTCCTGTAGGTCTTGACCAGGTTTGCACACACTGCAGCAGGGATT
The DNA here is from genome assembly GCF_020615455.1 of Coregonus clupeaformis. Taxonomy (NCBI): domain Eukaryota; kingdom Metazoa; phylum Chordata; class Actinopteri; order Salmoniformes; family Salmonidae; genus Coregonus; species Coregonus clupeaformis. Next base: position 9,258,576 of record NC_059202.1, read on the forward strand.
TTGGCCCACTCCTCCATACAGACCTTCTCCAGATCCTTCAGGTTTCGGGGCTGTCGCTGGGCAATACAGACTTTCAGCTCCCTCCAAAGATTTTCTATTGGGTTCAGGTCTGGAGACTGGCTAGGCCACTCCAGGACCTTGAGATGCTTCTTACGGAGCCACTCCTTAGTTGCCCTGGCTGGGTGTTTCGGGTCGTTGTCATGCTGGAAGACCCAGCCACGACCCATCTTCAATGCTCTTACTGAGGGAAGGAGGTTGTTGGAAAAGATCTTGCGATACATGGCCCCATCCATCCTCCCCTCAATACGGTGCAGTCGTCCTGTCCCCTTTGCAGAAAAGCATCCCCAAAGAATGATGTTTCCACCTCCATGCTTCACGGTTGGGATGGTGTTCTTGGGGTTGTACTCATTCTTCTTCTTCCTCCAAACACGGCGAGTGGAGTTTAGACCAAAAAGCTCAATTTTTGTCTCATCAGACCACATGACCTTCTCCCATTCCTCCTCTGGATCATCCAGATGGTCATTGACAAACTTCAGACAGGCCTGGACATGCGCTGGCTTGACCAGGGGGACCTTGCGTGCGCTGCAGGATTTTAATCCATGACGGCGTAGTGTGTTACTAATGGTTTTCTTTGAGACTGTGGTCCCAGCTCTCTTCAGGTCATTGACCAGGTCCTGCCGTGTAGTTCTGGGCTGATCCCTCACCTTCCTCATGATCATTGATGCCCCACGAGGTGAGATCTTGCATGGAGCCCCAGACCGAGGGTGATTGACCGTCATCTTGAACTTCTTCCATTTTCTAATAATTGCGCCAACCGTTGTTGCCTTCTCACCAAGCTGCTTGCCTATTGTCCTGTAGCCCATCCCAGCCTTGTGCAGGTCTACTATTTTATCCCCGATGTCCTTACACAGCTCTCTGGTCTTGGCCATTGTGGAGAGGTTGGAGTCTGTTTGATTGAGTGTGTGGACAGGTGTCTTTTATACAGGTAACGAGTTCAAACAGGTGCAGTTAATACAGGTAATGAGTGGAGAACAGGAGGGCTTCTTAAAGAAAAACTAACAGGTCTGTGAGAGCCGGAATTCTTACTGGTTGGTAGGTGATCAAATACTTATGTCATGCAATAAAATGCAAATTAATTACTTAAATATCATACAATGTGATTTTCTGGATTTTTGTTTTATATTCTGTCTCTCACAGTTGAAGTGTACCTATGATAAAAATTACAGACCTCTACATGCTTTGTAAGTAGGAAAACCTGCAAAATCGGCAGTGTATCAAATACTTGTTCTCCCCACTGTATATACAGTACCAGTAAAAAGTTTGGACACAACTACTCATTCAAGGGTTTTTCTTTATTTTTACTATTTTCTACATTGCAGAATAATAGTTAAAACATCAAAACTATGAAATAACACATATGGAATCATGTAGTAACCAAAAAAGTGCTAAACAAAATATATTTTATATTTGAGATTCTTCAAATAGCCACCCTTTGCCTTGATGACAGCTTTGCACACTCTTGACATTCTCTCAACCAGCTTAACCTGGAATGCTTTTCCAACAGCCTTGAAGGAGTTCCCACATAGACTGAGCACTTGTTGGCTGCTTTTCCTTCACTCTGCCATCCGATTAATCTTAAACCATGTCAATTGGTTTGAGGTCGGGGGATTGTGGAGGCCAGGTCATCTGATGCAGCACTCCATCACTCTCCTTCTTGGTAAAATAGCCGTTACACAGCCTGGAGGTGTGTTGGGTCATTGTCCTGTTGAAAAACAAATGATAGTCCCACTAAGCCCAAACCAGATGGGATGGCATATTGCTGCACAATGCTGTGGTAGCCATGATGGTTAAGTGTGCCTTGAATTCTAAATAAATCACAGACTGTGTCACCAGCAAAGCACCCCCACAACATAACACCTCCTCCTCCATGCTTTACGGTGGGAAATACACATGCGGAGATCATCCGTTCACCCACACTGCGTCTCACAAAGCCACGGCGGTAAATTCAATTGATTGGACATGATTTAGAAAGGCACACACCTGTCTATAAAAAGGTCCCACAGTTGACAGTGCATGTCACAGCAAAAACCAAGCCATGAGGTCGAAGGAATTGCCCGTAGAGACAGGATTGGGTTGAGGCACATATCTGGGGAAGGGCACCAAAACATGTCTGCAGCATTGAAGGTCACCAAGAACACAGTGGCCTCCATCATTCTTAAATGGAAGAAGTGTGGAACCACCAATACTCTTCCTAGAGCTGGCCGCCCGGCCAAACTGAGCAATTGGGGGAGAAGGACTTTTGTCAGGGAGGTGACCAAGAACCCAATGGTCACTGACAGAGCTCTAGAGTTCCTCTGTGGGGATGGGAGAACCTTCCAGAACGACAACCATCTCTGCACCTTCCAGAAGGACAACCATCTCTGCAGGACTCCACCAATCAGGCCTTTATGGTAGAGTGGCCAGACGGAAGCCACTCCTCAGTAAAAAGCACGACAGCCCGCTTGGAGTTTGCCAAAAGGCACCTAAAGACTATCAGACAATGAGAAACAAGATTATCTGGTCTGATGAAACCAAGATTGAAATCTTTGGCCTGAATGCCAAGCGTCACGTCTGGCGGAAACCTGGCACTCCTTGATTATCTTTTTGGCCTTCCTGTGACATTGGGTGCTGTAGGTGTCCTGGAGGGCTGGTAGTTTGCCCCCGGTGATGCGTTGGGCAGACCGCACCACCCTCTGGAGAGCCCTGCGGTTGCGGGCGGTGCAGTTGCCACACCAGGCGATGGTACAGCCCGACAGGATGCTCTCAATTGTGCATCTGTAAAAGTTTGTGAGGGTTTTAGGTGCCAAGCCACATTTCTTCAGCCTCCTGAGGTTGAAGAGGCGCTGTTGCGCCTTCTTCACCACACTGTCTGTGTGGGTGGACCATTTCAGTTTGTCAGTGATGTGTACGCCGAGGAACTTGAAGCTTTCCATCTTCTCCACTGCGGTCCCGTCGATGTGGATAGGGGGGTGCTCCCACTGCTGTTTCCTGAAATCCATGATCATCTCCTTTGTTTTGTTGACGTTGAGTGAGAGGTTGTTTTGCTGGCACCACACTCCCAGAGCCCTCACCTCCTCCCTGTAGGCTGTCTCGTCATTGTTGGTAATCAAGCCTACTACTGTTGTGTCGTCTGCAAACTTGATGATTGAGTTGGAGGCGTGCTTGGCCACGCAGTCATGGGTGAATAGGGAGTACAGGAGGGGGCTGAGCACGCACCCTTGTGGGGCCCCAGCGTTGAGGATCAGCGAAGTGGAGGTGTTGTTTCCTACCTTCACCACCTGGGGGTGGCCCGTCAGGAAGTCCAGAACCCAGTTGCACAGGACAGGGTTCAGACCCAGGGCCTCGAGCTTGATGATGAGCTTGGAGGGTACTATGGTGTTGAATGCTGAGCTATAGTCAATGAACAGCATTCTTACATACAGTGGGGAAAAAAAGTATTTAGTCAGCCACCAAATGTGCAAGTTCTCCCACTTCAAAAGATGAGAGAGGCCTGTAATTTTCATCATAGGTACACGTCAACTATGACAGACAAAATGAGGGGAAAAAATCCAGAAAGTCACATTGTAGGATTTTTTATGAATTTATTAGCAAATTATGGTGGAAAATAAGTATTTGGTCAATAACAAAAGTTTCTCAATACTTTGTTATATACCCTTTGTTGGCAATGACACAGGTCAAACGTTTTCTGTAAGTCTTCACAAGGTTTTCACACACTGTTGCTGGTATTTTGGCCCATTCCTCCATGCAGATCTCCTCTAGAGCAGTGATGTTTTGGGGCTATCGCTGGGCAACACAGACTTTCAACTCCCTCCAAAGATTTTCTATGGGGTTGAGATCTGGAGACTGGCTAGGCCACTCCAGGACCTTGAAATGCTTCTTACGAAGCCACTCCTTCGTTGCCCGGGCGGTGTGTTTGGGATCATTGTCATGCTGAAAGACCCAGCCACGTTTCATCTTCAATGCCCTTACTGATGGAAGGAGGTTTTCACTCAAAATCTCACGATACATGGCCCCATTCATTCTTTCCTTTACACGGATCAGTCGTCCCTGGTCCCTTTGCAGAAAAACAGCCCCAAAGCATGATGTTTCCACCCCCATGCTTCACAGTAGGTATGGTGTTCTTTGGATGCAAGTCAGCATTCTTTGTCCTCCAAACACGACGAGTTGAGTTTTTACCAAAAAGTTCTATTTTGGTTTCATCTGACCATATGACATTCTCCCAATCCTCTTCTGGATCATCCAAATGCACTCTAGCAAACTTCAGACGGGCCTGGACATGTACTGGCTTAAGCAGGGGGACACGTCTGGCACTGCAGGATTTGAGTCCCTGGCGGCGTAGTGTGTTACTGATGGTAGGCTTCGTTACTTTGGTCCCAGCTCTCTGGCAGGTCATTAACTAGGTCCCCCCGTGTGGTTCTGGGATTTTTGCTCACCATTCTTGTGATCATTTTGACCCCACGGGGTGAGATCTTGCGTGGAGCCCCAGATCGAGGGAGATTATCATTGGTCTTGTATGTCGTCCATTTCCTAAGAATTGCTCCCACAGTTGATTTCTTCAAACCAAGCTGCTTACCTATTGCAGATTCAGTCTTCCCAGCCTGGTGCAGGTCTACAATTTTGTTTCTGGTGTCCTTTGACAGCTCTTTGGTATTGGCCATAGTGGAGTTTGGAGTGTGACTGTTTGAGGTTGTGGACAGGGGTCTTTTATACTGATAACAAGTTCAAACAGGTGCCATTAATACAGGTAACGAGTGGAGGACAGAGGAGCCTCTTAAAGAAGAAGTTACAGGTCTGTGAGAGCCAGAAATATTGCTTGTTTGTAGGTGACCAAATACTTATTTTCCACCATAATTTGCAAATAAATTCATTAAAAATCCTACAATGTGATTTTCTGGATTCTTTTTTCTCATTTTGTCTGTCATAGTTGACGTGTACCTATGATGAAAATTACAGGCCTCTCTCATCTTTTTAAGTAGGAGAACTTGCACAATTGGTGGCTGACTAAATACTTTTTTCCCCCACTGTAGGTATTCCTCTTGTCCAGATGGGATAGGGCAGTGTGCAGTGTGATGGAGATTGCATCGTCTGTGGGTCGGACATGGTGCCGTTGACCCAGTAATTTATCATGACAAGTATATAAAAGAGCCTCCCTTGTCCAATATCTCTTGACTTTAGGGATTTAGAATTATGAGATATTTCGCAACATTATTTTCTGGATGTAACCTCAGCTGACCACAAGATAATTTCGCTGATGCTCCTTGGCAACCGCAGATCCCCTCCCTTGGTTACACAAATTCAGAGTGATGTAACAGAGGACGTAGATCAGCTGTTGACAGATCTGTGAAGAAACTGGGGAAAACGCATATACATTTCCCTGAAACAGGCAACATTTCACTGCAGGTCAGGAGTGTGTGTGTGTGTGTGTGTGTATCAAAAGGCCAATAAGCAGATGGGCACAGACAAGACCACATACACTGGTGGAATCAGTTCCAGTAGGACACCCAATCCTCCGGCCAGCCAACCAGTCAGCCAGCCAGCCAACCCCTCCCTCCCACCACTGCAACCCAGTGTATGGATCTGCCCCACCCTGTATCTTCTACTGCACTCACACAGATCACGTACAAACAAACAAACCCTGGATCTTCTACCCTACATATGCATACTCCTGTATTAAGTACACTACACTCACCACAACCTTCTTGACCAACCAGCCACCATACTGCCCCACCCTACATACTCACTGCACTCAGAAATATCTTTATTACAAACAGCCCCATACACCATCCCCTATCCTACACTAACCTCCTGTCCTGACATGTGTGTGTGTGTTTGTGTGTGTCTGCCCCACCCTACCTCTACAGTTTCAGCTCCTCTAAGCCCTGTTCCTCCTCATGTGCTCATAAAACTGTACACATACTCCCTGTGTGTACACAAACAAACACATCTGCCTACACACAGCAGCTGCAGTGTTCCTAGAGGAGAGGAGTAACTTGTGACATCAACCTGGACTCTGGACAGTGATGAGAGCAGGATACACAACACAAAATCCCCCAAAACACCCCATTTACAAGGCTAATGCAGTGGCAGGGAGTCAAAGGCAACAGACACACACCAAGTAACTCCTATATTTGTCTCTGGGTGTATTAATAGATCACCCAACTCCGCTTCTCTAGAGCCCATGTGTGTGTGGGGTCCAGACCAGGGTGACTTGTTGATGAGCAGACTGTTGGGTCACTGATGTTAATGATTGAGGGAAAAGCATTCTTCTTGCTTGCTGACAGAGCAACTGCCCTCTGCTCTGCTCCAAACAACTTCTCCTACACGGCTGTTCCAACAGGCTCTATACCAGACTGCCACAGGGTTTCATGGAAACAGGTAGCTGTCCAAATCTGCTAGACCATCACCAATGTCAACACTCACAGGCTTGTGAAAACAACTTGATGGCAATCTCTCTCTCTCTCTCTCCCTCCCTCACACACACACACACAGGAAGGGAATGACCACAACCTCAATCGTGTGGGCAAACATTTAGCTACTGTAAATAAAGTCAGTAAAAACGCACGGAACATCCATGCACGCACACTATTCTCGTCTATGCACACACAATGCACTAACATAGCCAGATTCTGGGCATATAACTGGTTATTACAGCAGAGGTGGAGGACATGTTTTGAGGCATATCTTGGCTGAGCTTGTGCCTGCCCTGGGCTTCTATAGTGTTATCTCCTGAAGCAGGACGCTGTAACAGAATAAAAATAAGTGATTCATTCTATTGTGATAGAGGTCTGGTCCAGAGTGAGAAGCTGCTGCATTGATCCATCCCTCTGAATCAATAGGGGAGATGGCTTCTTGCATACAGGCCATTGTTGCCTTTTCAACATGGAGATTTATAGTGGCAGATCTATCTTACTGGACTATCAATCCTGACAGGCAGGTGGACAACTACAGGGATGACAGGATAGGATGACATCACAGGAGAGGAGAGGCACAACCAATCAACAGAATGGACTTGGCGGGTAGGCCAATCAGGGAGATGGTGGAACCTTCCCTTCCCCTCACCTGAGTCTCCTCTTCTGTCCTAAGACTCCTAACCAATCCACTCCCTTGGTGCTCCCCCCTCACCTGTTCCACCTCCGTTGTAATGAAATATCAAATCAAATCAAATTTTATTTGCCACATGCGCCGAATACAACAGGAGTCGACATTACCGTGAAATGCTTACTTACAGCCCTTAACCAACAATGCATTTATTTCTTAATAAAAAAGTAAAATAAAACAACAACAAAAAAGTGTTGAGAAAAAAAGAGCAGAAGTAAAATAAAATAACAGTAGGGAGGCTATATACAGGGGGGTACCGGTGCAGAGTCAATGTGCGGGGGCACCGGCTAGTTGAGGTACTTGAGGTAATATGTACATGTGGGTAGAGTTAAAGTGACTATGCATAAATCATTAACAGAGTAGCAGCAGCGTAAAAAGATGGGGTGGGGGGGGGCAGTGCAAATAGTCCGGGTAGCCATGATTAGCTGTTCAGGAGCCTTATGGCTTGTGGGTAGAAGCTGTTGAGAAGCCTTTTGGACCTAGACTTAGCGCTCCGTTACCGCTTGCTGTGCGGTAGCAGAGAGAACAGTCTATGACTAGGGTGGCTGGAATCTTTGACAATTTTGAGGGCCTTCCTCTGATACCGCCTGGTATAGAGGTCCTGGATGGCAGGAAGCTTGGCCCCAGTGATGTACTGGGCCGTACGCACTACCCTCTGTAGTGCCTTGCGGTTGGAGGCTGAGCAGTTGCCATACCAGGCGGTGATGCAACCAGTCAGGATGCTCTCGATGGTGCAACTGTAGAACTTGTTGAGGATCTGAGGACCCATGCCAAATCTTTTCAGTCTCCTGAAGGGGAATAGGCTTTGTCGTGCCCTCTTCACGACTGTCTTGGTGTGTTTGGACCATGATAGTTCGTTGGTGATGTGGACACCAGCTCTCAACCTGTTCCACTACAGCCCTGTCGATAAGAATGGGGGCGTGCTCAGTCCTCTTTTTTTTCCTGTAGTCCACAATCATCTCCTTTGTCTTGGTCACGTTGAGGGAGAGGTTGTTATCCTGGCACCACACGGCCAGGTCTCTGACCTCCTCCCTATAGGCTGTCTCATCGTTGTCAATGATCAGGCCTACCACTGTTGTGTCGTCGGCAAACTTAATGATGGTGTTGGAGTCGTGCCTGGCCATGCAGTCATGGGTGAACAGGGAGTACAGGAGGGGACTGAGCACTCACCCCTGAGGGGCCCCCGTGTTGAGGATCAGCGTGGCAGATGTGTTGTTACCTACCCTTACCACCTGGGGGCCGCCCGTCAGGAAGTCCAGGATCCAGTTGCAGAGGGAGGTGTTTAGTCCCAGGATCCTTAGCTTAGTGATGAGCTTTGAGGGCACTATGGTGTTGAACGCTGAGCTGTAGTCAATGAATAGCATTCTCACGTAGGTGTTCCTCTTGTCCAGGTGGGAAAGGGCAGTGTGGAGTGCAATAGAGATTGCATCATCTGTGGATCTGTTGGGGCTGTATGCAAATTGGAGTGGGTCTAGGGTTTCTGGGATAATGGTGTTGATGTGAGCCATGACCAGCCTTTCAAAGCACTTCATGGCTACAGACGTCAGTGCTACGGGTCAGTAGTCATTTAGACAGGTTATCTTAGTGTCCTTGGGCACGGGGACTATGGTGGTCTGCTTGAAACATGTTGGTATTACAGACTCAGTCAGGGACATGTTGAAAATGTTGAAAATGACCAGTTGGTCAGCACATGATCGGAGTACACGTCCTGGTAATCCGTCTGGCCCTGCGGCCTTGTGAATGTTGACCTGCTTAAAAGTCTTACTCACATCGGCTACGGAGAGCGTGATCACATAGTAATCCGGAACAGCTGGTGCTCTCATGCATGCTTCAGTGTTGCTTGCCTCGAAGCGAGCATAGAAGTGGTTTAGCTCGTCTGTTAGGCTTGTGTCACTGGGAAGCTCGCAGCTGAGCTTCCCTTTGTAGTCTGTAATAGTTTTCAAGCCCTGCCACATCCGACGAGCGTCAGAGCTGGTGTAGTACGATTCAATCTTAGTCCTGTATTGACTCTTTGCCTGTTTGATGCTTCGTCGGAGGGCATAGCGGAATTTCTTATAAGCGTCCGAGTTAGAGTCCCTCTACCTTGAAAGCAGCAGCTCTACCCTTTAGCTCAATGCGGATGTTGCCTGTAATCCATGGCTTCTGGTTGGGTTATGTACGTACGGTCACTGTGGGGACGACGTCATCGATGCACTTATTTATGAAGCCAGTGACTGATGTGGTGTACTCCTCAATGATATCTGAAGAATCCCGGAACATGTTCCAGTCTGTGCTAGCAAAACAGTCCTGTAGCTTAGCATCTGCGTCATCTGACCACTTTTTTTATTAACCGAGTCACTGGTGCTTCCTGCTTTAGTTTTTGCTTATAAGCAAGAATCAGCAGGATAGAGTTATGGTCAGATTTGCCAAATGGAGGGCGAATGGTGTGGAGTAAAGGTGGTCTAGAGTTTTTTTTCCTCTGGTTGCACATTTAACATGCTGGTAGAAATTAGGTAGAATGGATTTAAGTTTCCCTGCATTAAAGTCCCCGGCCACTAGGAGCGCTGCCTCTGGATGAGCGTTTTCCTGTTCAGTTATGGCCTTATACAGCTCATTGAGTGCAATCTTAATGCCAGCATTGGTTTGTGGTGGTAAATCGATAGCTATGAAAAATATAGATGAAAACTCTTGGTAAATAGTGGGGTCTACAGCTTATCATAAGATACTCTACCTCAGGCAAGCAAAACCTCAAGACTTCCTTAGTATTTGATGTTGTGCACCAGTTGTTGTTTACAAACAGACCGCCACCCCTTGTCTTACCGGAGTCAGCCGTTCTATCCTGCCGATGTAGCGTATAGCCTGCTAGCTGTATGTTGTCCATGTCGTCGTTCAGTCACGACTCGGTGAAACATAAGATATTACAGTTTTTAATGTCCCGTTGGTAGGATAAGTGTAATCTCAGGTAATCTAATTTATTTTCCAATGATTGAACATTGGCTAATAGGACTAATGGAAGAGGCAGTTTACTCGCTCGCCGTCGGATCCTTACGAGGCACCCCGACCTACATCCACGATATCTCTGTCTCTTTCTCCTGCGAATGACGGGGATTTGGGCCTTGTCGGGTGTCTGTAGGATATCCTTTGCGTCCGACTCGTTGAAGAAAAAATCTACGTCCAATACGAGGTGAGTAATCGCTGTCCTGATATCCAGAAGCTATTTTTGGTTATAAGCGATGATGGTAGAAACATTATGTACAGAATAAATTACAAATAACGCGAAAAAACACACATAATAGTACAATTGGTTAGAGGGCTGTAAAACGGCAGCCATCTTCTCCGGCGCCATCTCTATCGAATGTAAGTAATGAAATAAAACGAATGTTTTATTAAAGTAAAGAAATGTGAATAAATGATGGTTAATAAGTGATAAGCAGTAATGGGCAGTCACTACCATCATGGGAATATTATTAATTGTTTTATTCTGTGCTACAGCATTCAATCCACATAATGCATAGTGCATTTCATATCTAAAACAATTAATCGAAACAGAAATCGAAAACTGATTATTTTTGTTATAATCGAACCGAAACCGACCTCAAAAAGCACTAATCGCTCAGCACTAATAGTACCTTGTTTCTAGGACTTAACTGAAAGGAAAAACCAAAAACCTGCAGGACTAGGCCCTCCATTAAATAAATTTGACACACCTGATCTAGGCCATGTCAGAGATTAATAATCCAGACATACAGTGGGGGAAAAAAAGTATTTAGTCAGCCACCAATTGTGCAAGTTCTCCCACTTAAAAAGATGAGAGAGGCCTGTAATTTTCATCATAGGTACACGTCAACTATGGCAGACAAAATGAGGAAAAAAAATCCAGAAAATCACATTGTAGGATTTTTAATGAATTTATTTGCAAATTATGGTGGAAAATAAGTATTTGGTCAATAACAAAAGTTTCTCAATACTTTGTTGTCATATACCCTTTGTTGGCAATGACACAGGTCAAAAGTTTTCTGTAAGTCTTCACAAGGTTTTCACACACTGTTGCTGGTATTTTGGCCCATTCCTCCATGCAGATCTCCTCTAGAGCAGTGATGTTTTGGGGCTGTCGCTGGGCAACACAGACTTTCAACTCCCTCCAAAGATTTTCTATGGGGTTGAGATCTGGAGACTGGCTAGGCCACTCCAGGACCTTGAAATGCTTCTTACGAAGCCACTCCTTCGTTGCCCGGGTGGTGTGTTTGGGATCATTGTCATGCTGAAAGACCCAGCCACGTTTCATCTTCAATGCCCTTGCTGATGGAAGGAGGTTTTCACTCAAAATCTCACGATACATGGCCCCATTCATTCTTTCCTTTACACGGATCAGTCGTCCTGGTCCCTTTGCAGAAAAACAGCCCCAAAGCATGATGTTTCCACCCCCATGCTTCACAGTAAGTATGGTGTTCTTTGGATGCAACTCAGCATTCTTTGTCCTCCAAACACGACGAGTTGAGTTTTTACCAAAAAGTTATATTTTGGTTTCATCTGACCATATGACATTCTCCCAATCCTCTTCTGGATCATCCAAATGCACTCTAGCAAACTTCAGACGGGCCTGGACATGTACTGGCTTAAGCAGGGGGACACGTCTGGCACTGCAGGATTTGAGTCCCTGGCGGCGTAGTGTGTTACTGATGGTAGGCTTTGTTACTTTGGTCCCAGCTCTCTGCAGGTCATTCACTCGTGTGGTTCTGGGATTTTTGCTCACCGTTCTTGTGATAATTTTGACCCCACGGGGTGAGATCTTGCGTGGAGCCCCAGATCGAGGGAGATTATCAGTGGTCTTGTATGTCTTCCATTTCCTAATAATTGCTCCCACAGTTGATTTCTTCAAACCAAGCTGCTTACCTATTGCAGATTCAGTCTTCCCAGCCTGGTGCAGGTCTACAATTGTGTTTCTGGTGTCATTTGACAGCTCTTTGGTCTTGGCCATAGTGGAGTTTGGAGTGTGACTGTTTGAGGTTGTGGACAGGTGTCTTTTATACTGATAACAAGTTCAAACAGGTGCCATTAATACAGGTAATGAGTGGAGGACAGAGGAGCCTCTTAAAGAAGAAGTTACAGGTCTGTGAGAGCCAGAAATATTGCTTGTTTGTAGGTGACCAAATACTTATTTTCCACCATAATTTGCAAATAAATTCATTAAAAATCCTACAATGTGATTTTCTGGAGAAAGAAAATCTCAATTTGTCTGTCATAGTTGACGGGTACCTATGATGAAAATTACAGGCCTCTCATCTTTTTAAGTGGGAGAACTTGCACAATTGGTGGCTGACTAAATACTTTTTTCCCCCACTGTACATAGGGAGATGATTTGTTTTTTGCAGCCCTGCCTGCTGACTCCAGTACCACTTGTTGTCTGTAGGGATCTGTGCTGTTCTGTGGTGTTTGTCTAGGTACTACTGAGGGAGGACACTACCACACACACACACCACACCACACACACACCACACACACACAGTGCAGTTCCCTGTGCCAGCCATACACCCTCTCTCTCTCTCTCTCTCTCTCTCCTCTCTGTCTGACTCTGTTTGGTAATTAGTGCCACAGCACGTTGGGTCTCTCTCCACCAGTCTTAATTAGCCCCTAAAGTACACACATACTCCCAACACACCACACTGCTACAGTACACAGACCGCAACAATAGTCACACACAAAGTCCAACCCCACCACTACAGTAAACACATACAGTCTGGGTCTGGGATGGGCACAGTGCTGTTTTTTTTTTACTTAATTGATCCAGGATTCTAACACACTAAATTCACTGCATTCCCAAACATTTGAGAAGCTTCCAAATGCATATGTGGTGGACCTTGCATCGGCACCTACAATAAATTCCACACAGCTCCAAAAGTCAAGAATGGAGGAGCCAACCTCATGTAAGCACTTTCCAGTGGTGACAGATAATATAGTCTACATATAGTCTACACATCCCTGTCTGATGACCTACTCCACTAAATCCCTGCATGGCCGTGCCCTTTTGCTCAAGGAGAGGCACATGTACATGTGTAGGGTTATATATAGCCCATGGCCACCTCGAGCTGGGGGAAATTAACAGTTTGTTTTGAAACCCTAGAGCCTGGACCACGAGGATAATCTTACATGACAGTTTATTGAGGGCGCAGGCTGGGAGTCGCTGGACGAGGGGGAGAGAGAGGGGGTCAACCTGAAACAGTCAGAGACATTCAATTTACCTTACTGGTATGCACCCCACGAGTTAGGCCTATATTTTGGACCTAGGAGGTAGCACTGCCTTACCAACACATATGGTTTATATAAAGTGGGGTCTGAAATTATTGATACCGTCGATAAAGATGAGCAATAATTACTGTATAAAATAATTAAAATACTGAGCTATATTGTATGCTACCCAAAAAATTGGGAAATTATATTATTTTATACGAATACAATTTCTCAGAGAAAGAGATTGTGTTTAACAAGTAATCTTTTTTTTTTTTTTTTTACGGTTGGTCAAAATTGACACCCCTAAAGAATCTTATAAATAAAGTAGTCAAAAGTGTAGTATTTGTTCCCATATTCCTAGCACGTCTTGTGACTCTGTACAGTCACATCAAGCTTGTGACTCTACAAACTTGTTGGATGCATTTGCAGTTAGTTTTAGATGTGTTTCAGATTATTTTGTTCCCAATAGAAATTAATGGTAAATAATGTATTGTGTCATTTGGGAGTCACTTTTTTTGTAAATAAGAATAGAATAATGTATGTTTCTGAACACTTGGATAATCCTGAATGAATCGTGAATAATGATGAGTGAGAAAGTTACAGAGGGTCAAAGATCATATCCCCAAGACATGCTAACCTATCCTGTTTTTGGTAATGGTGAGGTTAGGGAGAGAGGTTACTTGTTAAACAAAATCTCTTTCTCTGAGCAATAAGTTAAAGAATATAATTTCCCAATTTTTTTGAGCATACAATATAGCTCAGTATTTGAATTATTTATTTTATACCATCTTTATTGCTCATCTTCATCAAGGGTGTGAATAATTTTAGACCCCACTGTATATACTGTACGCGCGGGCAGAACATTCATTGTATTCAGCATTGATTTGATACTAGTAGGCTACTCTTTGCCACTCAATCGAGTTTCTGATGAGAGGTAGACTACCTTTAATCCTGAAAACAAAGGCTTGTCCTGCTGTCGGTTCCACCCATCCTATGTTGAGGATAAAGAACTTAAGAGTGGACCTTGTGCGTCTCCACATGCAGCCTCCTCTCTCAGCTAAAGCATTTAAATTGGTTAAAGGATCCATATTGGCAGAGCCAAAAGCCCACTGCAGGGATAATATATTTTTAATGGAGAGATGATGGTAAGGGGAACCTCTCTAGGGACAGATCACAATCGAACACAGAGACCACCATGGAGCCTAGACCAACCCCCCCTCACACACACACACACACACACACACACACACACACACACACACACTATGACTTCATCTCTGTAAACAGCATCTTCAGTGCTCCATCTCTAGAGGAGACTGAGCTGCAATGCTACAACACAATGTAACCAAGCCTTGACACAATTTAGCTTAAGAAAATCCATCCATTTACAAAGTGAGGAGGTAAATACCCAGGCCTTTCAGGGTTCTACACTAATTTTTTCCACTGGTGGCACTGGTGCTGTAAACTGTTTCAGTTGGTAGCACCAGCACATGATTCGGTTGCACCAATTTGTATTTATAAAAAATATATATAATGACCTGGCCTGTGTCCCATAATGTGCCTGCATTCCACACAGAGCCAGTGTTCTTACATTGCCCTTGTGTTCTTAAATTGATTTAGATATATTTACTGTAACAGCAAAGAAAAGAGACTGTTAAAATAAAGTGCAATATTTATTTATTTCAGATTTTAAAGTGCCATGTGTTTTTTTCTGTGAAATCGATACCACAGCAACAAACAAAAAAAATGGGAAGGAGGACTGATTTCCCCCCAAAATTATGGTTTTTACTATCAAAATCACACCTTTTTTTTTATAGAAAAACAACAACATTTGATGTTAAGTCCACAACAATGCTTAAACCACATCAGGGCACATTTCCTTCTATGAACTGTAACTCAATAAAATATTTTAAATTGTTGCATTTATATTTTTGTTCAGTATAAATAGACAGACAAACACACTAATGAAGTCTGTCCATGTGGTGGCTAATCAGTCTCGCCATTTGAGATGTTGAAGAGTTATTGAGGGGTTACTGTATCATGTTTTAAAATGAGAAAGCGACCAAAAACCAGGTTGTTTGTAATGGAACGCTTTGTATAGAAACCAAGTTGAAGCCAATATTCGATGGTTTTACAGCAACAAGCGCAACAGACTAGCACAACACCATACAATTGAAATGGCGGGAAACAAACGAAAGCGTCTACCTCATAAAAATGGATAAGAATCATTATATTGGAGCAGTAGAACTTCTAAAATCGGCTACCATAGCTTCCATGACTTTTCAAGGACCAAAGAGCCTAGAGGAAATGTCTGATTTTCAAGGTATGCTATTCCATGATGGCTGAATTGCGCATTGCAAATATTCAACCAAGGCTTTGAACTTTTTAAATACCTGGTTTGCATACCCATTCTTGCCCTAGCATTTACTGGAAGATATCAGAACTTGGAACATCTTTCCTACCGCTTTCCTACCACTACCACTGTCGGTCTTTGCTCCACACAACAACCAGCTGTTTGAGAGCTACACGCTCTCTCTGCCCAACAGATTATCTATAGGCTATATGTGTGCAGTGCGTATGTGATAAATAATCGACATAACGAACGAACAGCTTTGGATTTTTTATCAATTATATAGCCTAGATTATTGAGCCCCGACAGGCAGGGGCATACCAGTGCAGTTGTTGCCTCTTCAGAATGCGGGTTTAATGTGAACCAAAAACTAATGTGACCAGGTACATTTTCACTGGCACCCTTGCATAGGGCTGGGCGATATGGCCTAAAAATCATATCTCGATTTTTTCAAACTTATCGGGGATTCACGATATATACTGTATATCTTGATTTTTTTTTCTTTTAAATTCTTCAGCAATAATCTAATGAATTCAGGGCTGGTGAAGTTATACCTAGGCTTAATATAAGCCTTCCACAACCATAAGACCCACTAATAATTTAATTATTTTAAATAGTTGAACCTGCTTTTTTTTGCAATAATCTCTGATCTGGCTTTCAAGTCTGTCTATGAAAATGCAATTTTTTGTTACAAATTGAACTAGAACCATGCATAATGCACATTCACTAATAATGACTAACTTCTTGTAGCAGGCATTAGGTTATAGAAAATTAACACAGGTCTCATCAACAATCTCTCAAGCTCACGTGTTAGTGATTAGCCAACTAATCTTTATATTTAAAGTTCAGCCAACTTGGATCTATTTACTAGCTAACATAATCGAACTTTACCTTTAGGGATGGATAATGGGAGCACTGAATGGTGAGTAACCCTATTACATTCATGGCTCATCCATTAGAAAACAATGTGAAGATAGAACCCTGCATCTCCTATGAATAGGAGGCCCCGTGTAGCTCAGTTGGTAGAGCATGGCGTTTGCGACGCCAGGGTTGTGGGTTCGATTCCCACGGGGGGCCAGTATGAAAAGTGTATGCACTCACTAACTGTAAGTCGCTTTGGATAAGAGCGTCTGCTAAATGACTAAAAATGTAAAAAATGTAAAAATAGGGTCACAGTTTTCAGTCAGTCAACTAATCAAGATACTTGGAAACAAGAAAGCAGGTGGGGAGGGGTTAATGAGTGGGAGTGCAGTGCCCTCTCTCTTCTCCCCAATAGAAACGCTGTGTGTAGAAGAGAATAGAAGTGAGGGCCCTAGCCTCAAAATAGACAGCCTCTTAACAAAATGTGACCTTTTTCCCACTGGGTCGTCCTTTCAGGTTGTTAACCAGGGATCAGCTCACACGCACACGATACAGGACCACCAGTGGACAGAGTCGAGCTCTATGACAATAGAAAGCAACTGGAAGACCAACCATTCAATCCATTAGTCAACACTCCCCAACACAAAGCCACATGGCCAAGCATTAGAGGTGCCTTGTCCCTCATGTAGCTTCGGCAACCCCTCATCAAGTGTAACAAACCACCTTAATACCAATTACGTGAATGGAACCCTTTCTAAATCTAACCTTGTCCAAATCAATGGTTTATCTAGCTTGAGTGTAAATGAGTAGAGACATTCCATTGGCATAATTACTTTTTGTATTAACCTGTTACTCATGGGGTATTGTTGACATAAGTCATGCTTCATGAATCATTCTTTATCCAGACCACTGATGTTCCATTTTGTCATACACTCATATTGTAGTGTAATGTAGCTAAGCACTGGCCTACTACTGTATTACTAAGCACTACTAGGCTACTGTATTACTAAGAAGCATCGACATCATAACAAACAAAAATATGAAGTTATCAAAACTGGCAATGTGTGAAACTGACCTGCAATGAATGGCATGTATGCATATACAGTGTGAAAATCAACTCAGCAAAAAAAGACCCTGTCTTTCAAAGATAATTCGTAAAAATTCAAATAACTTCACAGATCTTCAGTGTAAAGGGTTTAAACACTGTTTCCCATGCTTGTTCAATGAACCATAAACAATTAATGAACATGCACCTGTGGAACGGTTGTTAAGACACTAACAGCTTACAGACGGTAGGCAATTAAGGTCACAGTTATGAAAACGTAGGACACTAAAGAGGCCTTTCTACTGACTCTGAAAAGAAAGAAGCCCAGGGTCCCTGCTCATCTGCATGAACGTGCCTTAGGCATGCTGCAAGGAGGCATGAGGACTGCAGATGTGGCCAGGGCAATAAATTGCAATGTCCGTACTGTGAGACGCCTAAGACAGCGCTACAGGGAGACAGGACGGACAGCTGATCGTCCTCGCAGTGGCAGACCACGTGTAACAACACCTGCACATGATCGGTACATCCGAACATCACACCTGCGAGACAGGTACAGGATGGCAACAACTGTCCGAGTTACACCAGGAACGCACAATCCCTCCATCAGTGCTCAGACTGTCTGAAATAGGCTGAGAGAGGCTGGACTGAGGTCTTGTAGGCCTGTTATAAGGCAGGTCCTCACCAGACATCACCGGCAACAACGTCGCCTATGGGCACAAACCCACTGTCGCTGGACCTGACAGGATTGGCAAAAAGTGCTCTTCACTGACGAGTCGCGGTTTTGTCTCACCAGGGGTGATGGTCGGATTCGCGTTTATCGTCGAAGGAATGAGCATTACACCGAGACCTGTACTCTGGAGCGGGATCGATTTGGAGGTGGAGGATCCGTCATGGTCAGGGGCGGTGTGTCACAGCATCATCGGACTGAGCTTGTTGTCATTGCAGGCAATCTCAACGCTGTGCGTTACAGGGAAGACATCCTCCTCCCTCATGTGGTACCCTTCCTGCAGGCTCATCCTGACATGACCCTCCAGCATGACAATGCCACCAGCCATACTGCTCGTTCTGTGTGTGATTTCCTGCAAGACAGGAATGTCAGTGTTCTGCCATGGCCAGTGAAGAGCCCGGATCTCAATCCCATTGAGCACGTCTGGGACCTTGGGACCTGTTTAATCGGAGGGTGAGGGCTAGGGCCATTCCCCCCAGAAATGTCTGGGAACTTGCAGGTGCCTTGCTTGGTGGAAGAGTGGGGTAACATATCACAGAAAGAACTAGCAAATATGTTGCAGTCCATGAGGAGGAGATGCACTGCAGTACTTAATGCAGCTGGTGGACACACCAGATACTGTCTGTTACTTTTGATTTTGACCCCCCTTTGTTCAGGGACAAATTATTCAATTTCTGTTAGTCACATGTCTGTGGAACTTGTTGAGTTTGTCTCAGTTGTTGAATCTTGTTATGTTCATACAAATATTTACACGTTAAGTTTGCTGAAAATAAACGCAGTTGACAGTAAGAGGACGTTTCTTTTTTTGCTGAGTTTATATCATGCATAAAGGTCTCTACAGACATCACTCCATCGATCAACATACCTGCGTGGAGTCAGATCTTTTAGAGCAGTGCGAACTTTTGCCTTCCACACAGAGAGGAAGTCTGCCTTGTGTAGTGTATATCTACTAGGGGGCTTGGGGTGCCAGAGTAGTTTACCAAGCAAGAGGGTCCGAAGCACTCTGGCTGTAGCAAGTGACAACATTTGAACTTCCGGATCCGGTGTTATGTGCCTTTTGTTTACAAATACTAGCTAGTATGGTGTTCTACGCTTTTCGACACTACTTTTTAAGGATTTAACTAGTTACAGAAGCAAACATGTCTCTATACGAATTGGAAGACCTTGAATTGCTCTTACTACTCAGGAAGAGAAATAAAAACAAACAAGGGAGAAAATTGCTTTTTTGTCCACTGAACACTACAAGAAGGGACGAGCTTGCCCGTAGATAAGTGCTGCAGAAAGGCTGGCTGTGACCCTTCAGTTTTTGGCGAGTGGCAGCACACAAAGTATCGCAGTGAGTTATAAACTAGGAATCTCAACATTTTGTGCCATCGTCACGGAAGTGTGCCAGGATTTTGTTGCTTATCCCTCCATGGCAAAATGGGTTCCTCTGGGTGATGACTGTTTATATGTCATGTTGTGAGCGACACACTTGGATTCACTGTTTGGATTTGACTGTTTTTCTTATTCACACTTTACAAATCACAAAGCGTACTATAATGACAGTCACTTCATTCTCGTGTTGTTTTAGTTTGTCATATTCTTTTAAGGCTAGACCCACAAGACATGTATTTCATCTACATGGCCATGTACAACCTGGTGTTATGTGTAGTGGACTTTCAACCTTTCAATGAGGTCTTCCCTGCTATGGTATATTTGTGAGAATGACTGTCGAGCTGTAGACAATAAGGACAGACCCCCAAGACATTAACCTAATCTACAAGTACAAAGCAGTACAAGTTTACTGAGTGACTGATTAAGAAAACAATATTGTTTTCTGTCACAAGTACAAATAACCAGACAAAAACTTTTTCAGACCTTTTGCTAGATATTTATTTTTTCCCAGGTGACGATCACAAGAGGAAACATCACAAGAGGAAGTCGTAGACGGCACTTGCCGGACATAATGTCAGTGTCCAAAGGATTCTCCACTGTCATCCTCTTCCGGCCACTGAAGCTTGGTCGGGGAGGAGTTTGATGTAGTGCCAGGGCAGAGAGCGAGGGTGCACCTGGGTGGAGCATTGGGCGTTAGTGAGAGGGGCCGGGGGACGTGATGAACTAGGCCGGGGAGATGATGAATCAATGGGCGATGAACCACCTGCAGATGGGCCCTCTGGGCTCAGTTCTGTCTCTGGGCTGTCCACAATGCAATCCCCCTCCCAACACCTACAAGCAGATGATGAATACTTTAGAATACATTGCAAGCAATCTTAAAACATCTCCTTGGACTCCTTTGAGTTAAAATTCTCACTCAAAATAACTGATTTCATAAACATCTCAATCTAACTAGCGCACACACACAGTGTCTGTTTTCAGATGTTTGAACTAGCCCTGCTAATCATTATGATAACAAAACAGGCACAGGATATTTCAACTCACAATTTCTCCCATCCAGAAATGAGCTGATTTCACATGTTCTAACTAGGCCTGCTAAACATAAGATTAAAACACACTGTTCAAAAGTACTCAGCTGCATGACAAGAGTACATACCGTATCTGGCATATCGGCGTCTGTCTTACGATGATGTTTCACGTAAACACGAAGCCGCACTCCTCGTCTCCTTCACCTTTTTCTGATTGCAAACATACTAGTCCCGAATCGTACTACATTTTTCATTCATATCGGTAGCCGTGTTCCAATTTTGTGATATCTCCCTCCAGCTGTTATCTTTTACGTTCTTGTCCGAATACAATTGCATTGAAGGACTGTAGAGGTTATCAATTCGTCTCACCTCCTTTCACAGATGCTCCTCAAAACAGGACAGCCATATTTGCGCGTAGAAAATGTTGACTCCTGCAACTTTGAAAGTTTCTTCAAGTGCAGTCGCAAAAACCATCAAGTGCTTTGAGGAAACTGGCTCTCATGAAGACCGCCACAGGAAAGGAAGACCCAGAGTTACCTCTGCTGCAGAGGATAAGTTCATTAGAGTTACCAGCCTCAGAAATTGCAGCCCAAATAAATGCTTCACAGAGTTCAAGTAACAGACACATCTCAACATCAACTGTTCAGAGGAGACTGCGTGAATCAGGCCTTCATTGTCGAATTGCTGTAAAGAAACCACTGCTACAGGACACCAATAATTAGAAGAGAGTCCAAATTGGAGATTTTTGGTTCCAGCCACCGTGTCTTTGTGAAACGCAGAGTAGGTGAACGGATGATCTCTGCATGTGTGGTTCCCACCATGAAGCATGGAGGAGGAGGTGTGATGGTGCTTTGCTGGTGACATTGTCTGTGATTTATTTAGAATTCAAGGCACACTTAACCAGCATGGCTACCACAGCATTCTGCAGCGATACGCCATCCCATCTGGGTTGCGCTTAGTGGGACTATCATTAGTTTTTCAACAGGACAATGACCCAACACACCTCCAGGCTGTGTAAGGGCTATTTGACCAAGAAGGAGAGTGATGGAGTGCTGCATCAGATGACCTGGCCTCCACAATCCCCCAACCTCAACCCAATTGAGATGGTTTGGGATTACTTGGACCGCAGAGTGAAGGAAAAGCAGTCAACAAGTGCTCAGCATATGTAGAAACTCCTTTAAGACTATTGGAAAAGTATTCCAGGTGAAGCTGGTTGAGAGAATGCCAAGCGTGTGCAAAGCTGTCATCAAGGCAAAGGGTGGCTATTTGAAGAATCTCAAATATAAAATATATTTTGATTTGTTTAACACTTCTTTGGTTACTACATGATTCCATATGTGTTATTTCATAGTTCTGATGTCTTCACTATTATTGTACAATGTAGAAAATAGTAAAAATCAAGAAAAACCCTTGAATGAGTAGTTGTGTCCAAACTTTTGACTGTTACTGTATATATAAAATAAATGGCCCAATCATGATATCAGTGATCTTCAGGTTGGAAAATCGGCGCTCTAGAAAGAAGCCAGAGTTTCCGATTTGGAATTCTGTGTTGGATGCAGGCCCCCCCAGTGTCCGGTCTGGTACGTGGAGTCATGAGCACTGCTGGTCGGCTACTGCGTAGCAACCTAGCAGTGCCAAAAGCCCTGGACTGCCCTAGAAAGCCTAAGTAAATTACGATCGCCCGAATGTACCCCCAAAAATGTTGGTGGACGTTTTCGGATCTAAAATGTGTTTATAATCAAGTTCGATACCCACTGTGAATTATTTTAAAGTTCGCTACAATTCGAGATATTTAATTAAATAGCGATCCATTCTGACTACTACATTTGTCGTCATACAGGACCACGTGCTGACACAGCTGTTATTTGTCAATAACAGCTGGTGCACGATGTCTAATATTAAAGAAGTCTCAAGGTATTGCTCGCCTGAGGTAGAGTACCTCATGATAAGCTGTCGACCACACTATCTACCAAGAGAGTTCTCATCTATATTATTCGTAGCAGTCTATTTACCACCACAAATCGATGCTGGCACTAAGACCGCACTCAATGAGCTGTATAAGGCCATAAGAGATGATTGTCGACTACAGGGGAAAAAAAGAGGACTGAGCACGCCCCATTCTCATTGACGGGCTGTAGTGGAACAGGTTGTGAGCTTCAAGTTCCTTGGTGTCCACATCACCAACAAACTACCATGGTCCAAACACACCAAGACAGGAGACTGAAAAGATTTGGCATGGGTCCTCAGATCCTCAAAAGGTTCTACAGCTGCACCATTGAGAGCATCCTGACTGGTTGCATCACCGCCTGGTATGGCAACTGCTCGGCCTCCGACCGCAAGGCACTACAGAGGGTAGTGCGTACGGCCCAGTACATCACTGGGGTCAAGCTTCCTGCCATCCAGGACCTCTATACCAGGCGGTGTCAGAGGAAGGCCCTAGACTCAAGCCACCCTAGTCATAAACTGTTCTCTCTGCTACCGCACGGCAAGCGGTACCAGAGCGCCAAGTCTAGGTCCAAAAGGCTTCTTAACAGCTTCTACCCCCAAGCCATAAGACTCCTGAACAGCTAATCATGGCTACCCGGACTATTTGCACTGCCCCTGTAGCTCAGTTGGTAGAGCATGGCGTTTGCAACGCCAGGGTTGTGGGTTCTATAAAATAATGTATGCGCTAACTGTAAGTCGCTCTGGATAAGAGCGTCTGCTAAATGACTAAAATGTAAATGTAAATGTAATTTGATTTGAAGCAAACAAGAAAATGCTAATCCAGAAGCGGCGCTCCTAGTGGCCGGGGACTTTAATGCAGGCAAAC